>NC_059326.1:155230000-155885000 GCF_018350155.1 Leopardus geoffroyi
TCCCTTTCTTTTCTTCTTGCTTGGATATGCCAGAAGTGTTTTTATTAGTTATTATTCTGCCTTTTTTATTGTTTTTATTTCTTAAAAATAAATTACTTATCAAAGCATATTTTTCTTCCTGAGTTTCTTATATTTACTTTATTGTTTTTCATCAAACTTTTTGGGTTAAATATTAAATTACTTCATTTTCACTCTTTGTTGTTTAATAAACAAGTAACTCCTGGCTATAAATGTGCCTTCAAGCCATGACTTTGGAAACATCACAGAGAGGTCAATTTAGAAATTCTCCTTGTCTCTCTAAACACACTATCTAAAGTCTGTAGTATTACTTTAACCTAAGAGCTCTTTAACAAAATGATTTATTTTGCTTTTAATATCCAAGTAGTTTGAATTTTTTGTTTAGACTTTCGCAATTAAGTTTTCATTTTGTTGTAATGCCATTAAAAACTATAGCTTATAATTTCTACTCCTTGCTTTTAATTAAGATTTTGAGAGTTTATGGGTATGATCACTTTTTGTAAACGTTTCTGAAGCATTTGCAAAGAAAATATTGCTTCTATAGACTACAGAGCTTTTACACAGATGCGTATATATTTTTATAAAACTTTATAGTATATGTATACATACCGTATATCATGTTTAAATAAAAATATAGACATAGGTACAATTATGTTGATCACATTTTTTCAAGTCCATCAGTCCTTATTTATTTTTTGACTTTTTGATATGTCAAAGACGAGTAATAGTATGTGATAAAGCATCTGATTACAATTGCATTTCTGTCAGTCTTTCCGTGTACTTCTAACTGTTTACGCTGTGTGTAGTTCAATATGTCTTTTTAGTTACATAATATTTCATGACTGATGTAACTTTTTTGTGGACATTAGCTTTTATCAATATAAAAGCATCACATTACATGCTTTTTGTTCTTGAATTCTATTTCATACTCAAGTTACATCACTTACTCTGTTCTTTTTTTTTTTTTTTTGTAAGTCTGCTATATCTTTGTCCATAATTTTTACTTGGCATTATATTTCATGCTGTTTTAGATGTGATCTAAACAATTTTTTTGTAGAAGGCTGTAACCAGTCTAAATTTTGTTCTTTATAAATAACATAGTTTTTTGCTAATATACCTGAGAATTATGCTCAATTTTTAGAATATAATAATTTTACCAATATATGCATAATAAAAGCAGTATTGCCCAGTACCTTGTGAGCTATTTCTATATGTAAAAAAATCAGATCTTATTTTTGCTAATGAATCTTCTTCTGTTACATCTTTGCTTATTACTTCTGTTCACTTATTCTGTTCTTTTTTAATATATGTAGATTAAAACATAAAGCTCTGCCCATTCATTTTCAATTATCTCTATTTTTCCTGAAGTTTTAACGTTTTATCACATCTATTTTTTCATTTTTTATTTTGTTAATTTTATTTTCTTTCTGTTAATTTTTTGTAGCCTGCTTCCCCTGAAGTTACTATCTAATGGCTATTTGTTTCAGACCTATACAATAGTTCTGCCTCTCATTTTTCTTTTGTTTTCATAATTACTTGTTAGTCTAGTATATGTTTTCTTGAAACTCATTGGAAACAGGAATCAAAAATTTTCTAAAATTTTCCCTTGTCTCTGACCATAGATGTACTAAAGAGAACATATCCTCTATCCTGATTCTACAGGCAGTTCCCTGCTTTTGATCTCAAGTAACTGGCTATAATATTTATTGCCTCAGGTAATAATCTATTTAATACCAGCCTTCTACAGGAAAGAGCCTCAGGGTTATGGTCTCATGGATGATGTGGCCATCCTGCCCACATCCTGACTTCACTTTTTAGAACTATTAAAGATAAAGAAGAATGCATTAGCAGACCCGAGAATATTTGTAACACCAGAAGAAAACAATGGAATGTTCAAAGGAATGAAGATAATATTTGACCAAGATGTCACAGTGAGTATACATCTCTTTCTCCTGTCTCACCTAAAGGCCTTGTAAAGATAGAAAAACACTTCCTAAAATGTATTGATATACATCAGTGAAAATGAGAATGTCATTAATAGACTAGAAATTCTCAGGAATTACTGAGAAACAGACCATAACCAATCACATACACAAAAAAGAAAAGCAATCCCAGGGTGCTCTGGACTCAGAAAGTAAGGTTCTTGGAATATCATTAAGTTGACTGTCCACTGCCCAGAACCGTGGGCAACAGAGGTGTTTACCTGGAAGCTGCAACAGCACAATGAATAAATGTGCTAGGTCTGAAAAGGCAGCACATTAGCCCAGATAGCTAGCAAAGTCCAGGAAGAATGGAAATTTCTTATCTCTAGAACTTGCATACCCTGTGCAATAGTATGTATGGTTTCTCCCCTAGAATCACCAGAGACCATGTATAGATTGTGAGCAAAGATATTTAAGCACGAAGATGAGCAGCAAGATAATCACCAAATATTTGAAGAAGTCATCAGCATGGTGGAGAAAGACCATAAAATCATCAAAGAATAACAGCTGAAAATTAACTGTTTGCATAGCAGAGGAAATATGTCAAACATACATACTTGATATATTTAGATAATTTCAAAGAGATATTTCATACACAAAATAGAAACAATGACCTTGGAAATTTTAAACCTGACTGTCAAAAATTTTTAAGCAATAATTTTGAAAGCTAAATGCAATGAAAATGTGGCTCAAGAATAAATTCACATACTGGAAGAACGACCTAAAAGATTCTTTCAAAACTTGATACAAATAACACCATAACCCCCCCCAAAAAAAAAACCTAAGACACATAAATGATAAATGTCAAAGTTTCAATATCCATCACACTAGATTTATAGAAGGAAAAAGAAACACAAAGAAGGAAAAGAAATAATCAAGAAAATTATATAAGAAAATTTCCCAGAGCTTAAAAAAAAAAATAGACACATACCTTTGGGTCTACCTAGGGCTCAAAAGAACAAAAGAAAAGAGATACACATGAAGACAATTCCTAGTAGAGTTTCAGCACCCAAAAGAGAAGGAAAATCCTAAAGTTTCCCCAGAGAAGTAACCAGGTGACTTACAAAGGAATGAGACCCAGTATATTTGTATCAGATTTCTTATCAACAACTTATTCTAGAAGACAATGGATGAATGCTTTCAAATAACAGGAAGAACATTTCTTTAAACCTAATCCTTGACCCAGCTAAATTTTTCATCAATTATAAAAGGAAAATAACAGCTTATTCAGAAAAGCAAAGGCTCAGAAAATCCACCACCCTCATTTACTTTCTAAAAATAACTACTTGAGAATGTTCTATTTTATACCAATGAAAACTTCAATAAAATGGATTATAAAATGACCTAAAACACTGAAAAAATGAGTAGAAACCCAAAAGAGAATAATTACTATAGAAGAAAGTGTTAAAGATTATGCCTAAAATGGTAGCAAAACCAGATGACTTTATGGAAAAGTTTTAGTAAATACTTCCCAGAACAGATAATCCCCATGAGCAAAGAAAAATAGAAAAATGTGGAAGTCTGCCCAACATAGTCTTCAAGGCTAACAAAGCCCTGATACTAAAAATTGGACAAGGATAAGACAATAAATTAAAATTGTAGTCTAATTTCATTTATTACATAAATTCAAGAATTATTAATAAGTGAATCCCACAGTCTAGCCACAAAATAAACCATTGTTATCAAATAAAATTTGTCATAGAAATGAAAGGCTGATGTAACCCTAGGAACCTAATTTAATACAGTAATTCAGTATAAGAAGTGGATTAAAGGAAGAAAATATGATAATCTCCATTGATGCCAAAAATTTTTAATAAAATTCAACCCCATTACTGATTTAAAGTGGTGATTAGATGCTCTGTTACTGTGAAATTCTATCATCCCCAAGGAAAACAAGAAGTCCATCTTCATTGGAACATACCCATCAGGAACCCCACTTACAGAGAAGAGCCATGAACCGATTTTCTGAAGAATTATGGTATTCCTTCACCATTGTGTTTTTCAATGCTTCATTGAAGAGAATGTTTTCTGGCCCTACTTGATAAATATAATTAAATAATGTGTGAGCAGTTATACATAATTCCACTACAACATTTCTATCCAAACAATTATTTTTATCGCTTCCTCTACAAAATATTGAAGCATTTCTGGTACTCCACCTCATGTAATGTAAGCCAACACAAAGAAGAGATAGTCAATCATCAGAACAAGCTATTAGAATGATTCTCTGCTACTTTGCATATTGGTAAGTCTCCTGTGCCTTGCCTTGTGGTTATTTGGTACCATCCCCTGACCAGAAAGCAAACTCTACTGAGAGATCAGAACACCTCCTTACACTTAAACATGTGCATCCCTTGTAACATTTAAAACAGTATCTTAGGGGTGCCTGGGTGTTTCAGTCAGTTAAGTGTCCGACTTCGGCTCAGGTCATGATCTTGTGGCTCATGAGTATGAGCCTCACATTGGGATCTGTGCTAACAGCTCAGAGCCTAGAGCCTGCTTCACATTGTGTGTGTGTGTGTGTGTGTGTGTGTGTGTGTGTGTGTGTGTGTCTCAAAAACAAATAAACATTAAATAATAATTAAAAAACAGTATCTTGTACATCCCAAATATTAATGATTCATTTTTATTAACTTAATTTTAAAAAGGAATAATAAATAAAAGCTTGATCCACACCTTACATCACATAGAAATTAAACCTTTAAAACAATTTTAAGAAACAAGAAATAAATACTTTAAGAAAAAAAAATTTTATGTATTTAACTTTATTTTAACCCAATGGACAAAAGGGGAACATTTGTTTTCCTCATTTAATTACATTTAACTTAGTTTTAAGGCCTGAGTAAACCTTTTCTCTGTGTTTTAGGACCTTCCCATCTTCCAACAAGAACAAGCTTTCTTTGTCAGTGTATTGGCCACTTTGTAAGAGCCGTAACGTGTAAAGTGAGATACAGAGTGGAACCCTAGATACCTGGAAAAATTAATACCTAATTCCTTAACACTCGCCAACTGTAAGCTACGTAGTTGCCATTGCACAAAAGGACATTTCCATTATCAGAAATAATGAAGCATATTTCCCCAGTACCCACTCGGCTAGGGTAATACATCTGAGGCTTTGTGGTAGAAATTAATGATCTCAGTAGTACTCCAGTGGCCTGGAATCCTTAATGAACATCCCTAAACACTTTACCTAACGCTGATAACAGACATGGGCACTGTGGGGAAAAAGAAGCCCATAATTACTCAGCTTTTTATTTAAATCATCTTACAAGTTGTTTAGTCTCTCTTTACATAATTTGGAGTATAGATTTCATTCCTGAACCGGTCTTGGTGTTAAAGACACCACATACCCTGACACCCGTGGACAGACAGGGAAGAAGAGGTATAGAGAAAGTATCCCTGTGACCAGTAGCTCAAGTTCCGTGTGAGAAATGAGTCTTTAATTTACTGGAACCAGTTTACAAGTCAGTGGCCATCCACCCAGTTCTGGTCTATCCAATGCTAATGGAAAATTATAATGAGCATTTGAATGGGCTAGAGCTCGACAGATAAGAAATCACTGTATAGTGAGAGTCATTTTACAAACTACCTCCATCTCTAGAAAATTAGGCTTGCGCACTTTCCTTCCTACCACCCCATTTTTTCAACTCGGTTTGGAAGTCACCGGGGCAGAATCTGATTCATGCCATTAACATCTCTTTGTTCTTGGTTCTACTGCTTTCACAAAAATGCTGTAGGCATTTCACTAAAATGACTAATTTACTGGAGAAGTTATCAGAGTTCATTCAGTTGCAACTATAAAATAATTCAAGTAAGACAATGGTGCCTGCTAGCAGTCCATGGAGAAGGTTTGTCCCTGAAATGGTTTGACTCACCCCAACATTACTTACCCATGAAGTTAAAGATCTCATCTGGAGTGTCCTGTTCATAATCTATTTGTCATTGTTGTTACGAATTAAGAAATGAAAACAGATTTTTTAAAAGGTAAAACAAAGTCAAAACATTTTTCAGACTCAACTAAATTTTGCATCAGAAAATTTAAATATTTTAAACACTGTTTATGTTATATTTGGAAGCAAAATTACCTTCCCTGAGATGGTTTCAAAAGAAGTGCTTTGTTGTTTGTTCTGGTAAGTGTGAAATACTCAAGAATCCATGTATATATTCTTGTTTGCCATTTTTAATTTTTAGAAAACTGTTATTCATGACGAGCATAACAAGAAACACCAATAAGCTGAGGCTTAGAATGTAAATATAATAAGATAGAAATTGCCATGTTTGCCATTACTAAAACAGTACTGGCTTACCAAGATGCATGCCCTTTCAGTGGATTCTGTGTAATAAACTATATTTTACACTAACTCACCCAACACCAGTTGGAATTTTCTTCCAGTACTGAACTCTCAGACACTTCATAACTGATTTTATCCATATGAAAAAGAGGAAATTTAGTTTTCAAATAGCCATTCATTCAATAGAATTATTGTTTCCTTACAACATTAAAAACAAAGGGATGAAATTAATTACTATAATAAATAGTAGGTGTGGAAACGCTCAAACTTTTAGCATCTATCCTTCTAGAAAATTGCTACTCGAAACGAAGTGAAGTAAAACGATAATAAAAGAAGACTAGAACGTAAACAGATAGATATGATAGAAGAATATCGAGACTAGAATAGTGACAGCATGCACTGCTTTCTGTCTCAAAATGTTTAATATTGTTTCTGTTGCTCCTCCCCCTAGTATTATAGAGCCCATGGAGGATTAGGAGAGATGAAACAGAAACATTGAAAGGGCTCAGAAATGTTAGCCCAAACATCAAAAGAGTGTAATTCCATAAAAAGCCCTCATGCCCTGAGCCCAGTCCCCAAGGTCAGCTTCAGCTCTTCCTCCTCCCCCACTTCCCTCATCCTTTGCAAAAATATTGAACTGTTTCAAATTCTCTAAACACGACAGGCCTTCTCACATCTCCTTGCCTTTCAGAATTATGTTTCCTTTTCCCTCCCTGCTTCTGATAAATTCCTGTTTGACTAAGTTTTAGCCCAAATATAACTTCCTCTGGGAATCTTTCTCTTACTGCCCCAGAAAACCTAGATTCTCTTTCCTTTATGTTCCCACCATGTGTTATACAAGATACATTATTAGAAATGCTCTCATTTTACTCATCTTACCATAATTGTGTGCATATTTTCCTCCCCACTAAGCCCTTTTTTTGAGAGAAAGAATTATATCTGATTCAATTTTACATCCCTAACATTTTTTTTTACAGTGCCTGGCACGCTGTGGATGATCAAGACATTTTTTTAAGAATAAAATGAGAGAATTAAAATAACAAAGTTATGAATTCTGCCTGTAGTTTCATAAAGAATGTTTTGAAGTGGGAAATACAAAAGTATATATAAATAGGGTTTTTATGAGTATTTCTAAGTAGGGACTTCAAAATGGCAACTCTGCAAACAGTAAGAATTGTCATGAGACCAAAGTCAATACAGGAAGAAGGAAAGAGGTCGCAAAACTGACCCATAGGAGCTCTATGTTTTACAAATTTTAGAGGTAAGTAAAGAAGGAGAAAGAGTCAACCACAAAAGAGGTAAGAATAACGCTGGGAATTGTCCAGGAAGCCAAGTAAAGATTTGTTCATGGGGGAAGAAATGGTCACCTCAGTGAAATGTTGCTAAGAAATAGAATAAAATTAGCACATAGACGTGTCCCCTGGACTGGACCATATGGAGACTTCTGGTGACTTTGACAAGAGCAATTTGTTTTCAGTGGTGGGATGAAAACTAGATTAGATTAGAGATTAAATGGAAATGCAGACAGCACACACAATTAAATATTTGAGACGTTTGGTTTAGAAAGAGAAGAGAGAAATGGGAAGGCTTAGTCGAAAGAAACATGAAGCCAAGAAAGAAGTGTTTTTAGTACAGAAGATATAAATGATCCATTAGACAGGGAAAGATTGATATCACAGGAGAGAAGAGATAACTAAAGAGACACGACTGTAAGTATTTGGGAGGAGATGGGGTCCGGAGCACAAGTAAAGATTTTGGCTGTTGGTCAGAGTAGGTTCACTCTACCCACAAAAGAGGGAAGAAGAAGCTGGGTGTGGAAGCAAGGAGGTTCCTAGAAATGTTAGCAGGAAGATGAGAGTTAATTTCATGCCAAAGCTCAGAGTCCTATTTAACACCATGTTCTTTAGCTCATGTGGAAAGGCTGCCCTTTACATTTGTGTCAATCAGGAAAGGCCATGTTTTTCAGGACTCACAGACAAAATCTCAACAGCTAGCAATAACAAAGGTATGTTTCTCATTCACGTTATCATGTATGTCACAAGTCAGTCATAACCTGGCTCCACCATGTCCTTTATCTAGAACTTTGCTGATTGGCATGTAAAGAAAAAAAGAGAAGAGGCAAACTATGCCCCTGGATCCTAAAGCTTCTGCCTGAAAGTGACACACCTCACTTCCGCTCTTATTTCTTTGGCCAAAATGAATCAAAAGGCCATATGTGCATTAAACAGGCCAGAGCTATATAACCTTCCTGTAGGAAGACACTGCAGACAAAGCCACAGAACATGGGTAAAGCCGTACACAACCTCCGGCAAACCTTCCAGATAAGATAGTTCATTCGAGTCTTTCAGTTAAAAAGTCTCAGGCGAAGCTAATATCCCCACTCATCGATGTTTTGTCCTGTGATTACCTATGCTCCACATCCATGCGCACTAGACTGAAATGACTAGAATGACCAGTGTATTTAGAACCTTCTCTGGGCGACTGCCACCACCTAACCTGCCATTCCAGCTGTGTCTCATTCGTCCCAATGGTGGGTGATCTCAGACAATTTCTGCCATTCTCTCATTCAGTCCATAGGACCCACGCCTTCCATAAAGTAAACTGCTCTACTTTCTACAGGATTAAATGGTAAAATAGACTCTTTCCCATGACATTCACATGGCTGAATCCTAGATGTAAGAAAACTGTAGGGAACATTACGTGTGAAATCAGGGTGTTGGGTCCTAAACTGAATTAAGTATCCACTGTATTTTACAACAATTAAAAGGATTTTTGTCTTTCCTGGAGAAGGAAGAAATGCTTATGATAAATTCTATCTTTCAAAAGAATTGTGCCTAAGTTGTGCCCTTGTTATTCAAAACAGAATAACCAGTAGGGGGAAAAAAAAAAAACTATCACGTTGTTAATTAACTAGATGATTGCAAAGGATGGACATGATGGGGAAACGCCATGAGATGAAGCCTTGCTCTGCTAAGTTTCAAAATGCAGACAGATAATTTTAAATTGTAGAATTCAATGACAGATAAGAGAAAGAAAGCAAGGTTGAACTAGTTCATCTATACATGAAAAAGTGTAAGGCTTCCATAGCCTTCCATAAATTACAACAGCCTCATTAGTAACTGACCAGCATAGCAATAAGATAGCAGCAAATTTTCTAGCGAACGTGGTTTACCATTTAAACAAAGTTCTTCATGGTGTTTTCCTATATTTAAAATGATTCCTGTCCAGGGCATATTGCTACTTTGTATTCCTCTTGATATTTTCATTTAAAAGAGAGCCGCTGTGCAAAATAATGTCCTTGTCTGTCCCTTCCTCATACAAACCTCCAATCAAATTTAATAAAGCTAGTTTGATACAATGCCAGCCTACACTTGGTTTACCCTTGGTCGACTTTAATAGGGTCAAAAATATTTTCGCATTGGCAGTGTACGCATTAATCATTTTTCCAGAGGATTTAGAAAATTGGAAGAGACAAGGCCAAGCAAAATTTTAAATTAATTGGGCCTACCCCAGCCTTCCAGGGTCACCTTGTGGCAGTTGTCCCACATTTTCCAGGTCACGGAGTTCCTGTGTTTCCTACAGCTGCCATGAGGAGAGATCCAGGCTGTGGGCACACAAAGGTGAAAGAATTTCCCTCAGAAAGTGCGAATTTTCCTACGGCAACCACAACAATTGCAGTTTCCAGATTGTCGCCAGACACCAGCCACTTAAATAATGCATGCTCGGCTGACGCCTCCACTTGTGCATTTTCTAATCGAGTAGTCAGGAAAATTTGCAAACACTCTGTCATTTACCATAAATCCGCTGCCTACTTATAACCACAGAGTAATTAATTTTAGTACTGCTGAGAATTATTAATTTCAGCCAGAAAAACCTGTTTTCACTCTCGCTATATTCCGCCCCCCCCCCTTTCTTTTTTTCTCCACCGATACTCATCAAAAGGTTGAAGCAGTTTTCTTACAAAGGAAGGTTTATTCAGAGTGATGTTATTGACAGTCTGTAGGATAGCAAGAACGGAATCTGTATTTCTGGTTCTAATCCACACTCTTGTGCTCCTGCATGTCTGGCTGGTTCACCATGTGAATGAAGGTGGCAACATAAAGTTTTTTCATGACAGTAGTGATACAGCGGCCCTTAAGCCTCACTGTGTGATAAACAACCCACCTCATGGTCTGGTTCTTCTAAGAGAAGGTAGCAATGGGCTACGCCCTCCATGCAGAAAATACTTTGAGCCTTTTGAGCAAATTAGCAAATATTTTTCACTTGCTTAAACAATCTTGGCATTTCACAGAAGAGAGAGTAAGAATCTTCACCAAGGATAAAAATAACTTGTGGAATACACAATTACGAATACACTGGTATGAAACTCTCAGCAATCACATGTATATCTAACATACACAGAATGAAAATGGAGCATTAAATATGGCGCGTTTTAACTTGGTAACGCTAAATCTGGCATTCTCTCATTTGACATTAGTTTCCTGCTAAAGCAGCTGCATGATATGTCACAAGAATGTCCATATTATAAATACGTAATGAGCATGAGAAAATTGGTACAGCTTTGTTTGACTAATAACCAGATCCCTCCCTATCAGTAGCAGGAACACATAGCTAGCACAAGTATGGGCACTTTAATTGCCATGGAAGGTTTCGTTTCCGCTTTCCACTGCATGAGTGATCAAGAAAAAAATGAAGGGAAAGTAAACTAACATCTAGAGATGTAAACATGACTCACTGGGAAATCAGACATGGTTAAGTAAATTCCAGGATGTTTGTGGTTATCTGGGTCTAAACACTGCTGATAGCTCTGACTACTCTTGTTTTTAACTGTTTTTCCTCTGGGTGCTTCTCAGTCCAAGTGCTAAGACTTCAAAGACTTCAACCTCTTGATTATGAGCAGTCTGACTGCGGCGTAGCAAGGAAGAGATGTCAGTCAGCATTAATGAAATTACCTGGTAGAGTGTAAAATACTTCACCAAGACCACGATCTAGTGAAAAAACTAAAGATTTAAAAGCAAGGCTGACTAGTCGTGATGCACAACAGGTGATGTATGGAAGTGTTGAATTGCTTTATTGGACACCTGAAACGAATAGAATGCCATGTGCTAACTATGCTGGAATTAAAATAAGTAAGTAAATAAACAAACACATAAAAGCAGGGTTGAGAAAACCGGACACTGCTACCATCTGCATACCGCACCTTTTCTTTGCAATACAGTAGGGTGAGGTGACATGACTACTGTTATAGTAAAATGGGAAGTTCTGAAAAGTTTTAAAAAGGCATCAAGTTACAGATACATACAAAAAGATCATAAACAGAAAAATATGTCAAAAGGGGAATATTTTAAGAAAAGCTGCTTGGACTTCAGAACTACTGGGAACCTTGAAGCATTTGATACACGCCCTCGCGGACGCCTGCAGAGAACCCAGAATTCGAATCCTCAGTGCATGCTCTGGGCTCAGCAAGAGATGCATCACCCGGGAATGTGTTAGAAACGCAGACACCCAAGCCCCACCCTAAGCTACTGAATCAGAAACTTGTGCTGAGAAGATCCAGGAGAGAGACGCCTCGGTAGTTCAGTCCTTAAGTGTCTGATTCTTGATTTCAGCTCAGGTCACAATCTCACAGTCCAGTCTGTGGGACAGTGCTCTGCACCGACAGCACTAAGATTGCTTGGGATCCTCTCTCTCTCTCTCTCTCTCCCTCCCTCCCTCCCTCCCCTGTTCTCTAAATAAATACACACACACACACACACACACACACACACACACACACACACACACAAAGAAGATCCAGGAGATTTATATGCACAGTCTGAGAAGCAATACACACACACACACACACACACACACACACACACACACACACAAAGAAGATCCAGGAGATTTATATGCACAGTCTGAGAAGCACTGGTCTAAAACATAGCTGTGGAAGGTAAAGAAATTTCACAGATATAAAACAAATTATTGTGAAGAATCAGCTTGCCATCTTTAGTTCAAGCTAATTACCTTCCAGGTCAACACTTCTTTACGTCCCCCAAGTTTTCCACACACACAAAATAACATTGCTCCAGACAAGGATACAACGTACGTATCTTCAATAAACTAACTTGTATTTCATGTGAAAGGTGGGCCCACTTGAAAAAGGGAAGTATTGTATACTTAACAGCCAGGCAAAGAAAAAAAAAAAACAACTAACATCTCTAAAGTGCTACTAAAGTTTCTGGTTTTATATTCCATTAACTTTTGTCTCTTTTGATCCGGCCTCTTGTTTAGAGTGGTAGATTTGGCAAACATGCCTTTGGAGCTGTAATTTTTTATCTTCTAGGTTATGAGGCAAAGCTCTGAATACTCCCAAACTGATGAAACAAAATCCATCTCTTTTTTTTTTTTTTTTTTTTCCCCAGTCCTTAAATTTCCTGGGCTATGATAAAGGTTCATGAGAGAAAAAAAAAAAAGCATTTTTTAATCACCATGATAAATAATTCAAACACTGTGTAACTAATCCAGAAAAGAACAGAGTTCAACCCCATTAATTAGTCATTACAAACTACTGACTTGTACAAGAGTATCAGTGGTGTTTCAGGCATAAAATATTAGGGAGTCATGTCCAAGATACGGAGTTAGGATACAGGACTTTTGAAAACATATGATTTTTTTTTCACTGGAAATATTTGTTACTAAATTGAGGCACCACTGAGATATTATGTTGCTCAATATTGCTCTTCTTTACTAATCACAAACATTTAAACTTTAATGCATGATATTTTGTTCAAAGCAGCACTGTGCTGATCTTCACTGTATTTTGATAGCAAACTGAATTCTTGTTCACAAGTATAGGATTTTTGTTTAGCTTCAGGCATCTGTGTTTGGATTACAAGAATGCTGATTGGTTCACTGCCAGGGGCACCCAAAGGTCAAACTGTCCTTTGAAAAGTACTGTCTCTGTCTCTCTCTCTGTCTCTCTGTCTCCTTTGTCTCATTAATCAGAGTTAAAAGAGGAACCAGCAATGACTTCAAATCATTTAATTCTTCTTCAAGGATATCTTTAAAAGCAGAATT
Organism: Leopardus geoffroyi; assembly: GCF_018350155.1. Lineage (NCBI taxonomy): Eukaryota > Metazoa > Chordata > Mammalia > Carnivora > Felidae > Leopardus > Leopardus geoffroyi. Next base: position 155,243,355 of record NC_059326.1, read on the forward strand.
CGGTGTTGGTGTGAGGTCAAGGCGAGTACAGATCACACTCGCACACTTCTGACAGGTGACCTGAAACCTTTCAAACTGACATCTGTCACAGAGACAGACACACGTTTTTTAGCTCAAGAGCTTGTTTTCCTGACATTTCATTTTTCATCAGATTTCGAGAGAAGGGAAAAAAGATGAACTTGAAAAAGTCTTGCCAGGGGCAGAAAATAAGATCAGGTTTTCTGCAGCTGCCTGACTCACCTTTAAAGGTTAGAGGTCTAGCAAAAGTGAACAAAAAAGATCTCAGTTTGATGTGATTGGATAAAAGGACATGTTATTACTTTAAATACGTTTCTGAGGCTTGCATAACCATTAGGCAGCATTACAGGAAAAATGGAATCAGAGTGAGATTACATATCCATTTTAAATCCCAATTTCAGAGTTTAGTCATGGAGTAAATCAAATCCAACCTCACCTATTCATCTGGCACAAAAGATGAAATCCACAGGTGCATGAATTTTCTCCTGAATTGAATAATCTCTTGCTCCTATGGTATTGAAATGGCCAGTGAAATTTAGGCAAGGTACAGAAACTCTTACCCTGGACTAGAAGGATAGCGCATTACAATAGTTACATTGTTTACCTTGACCGAAAAACATTAGGAAAATGTATCTATTGAATAATAGAGAAAAGAACTCAGAGTCCAAAAATACCTGGGTTATAGTCCTGGCTCTACTAAAAGTATGACGTTGGGCAAGTGACACTTCGGTTTCAGTTTTGTCACCTGCAAACGGGGGAAATCATTCTATCTTGCGGAGTTCTACGAGATAACGTATTAGTATGCAGCCAAATATAAAACAACATATTGAAAAACTGACACTATATTATGCTCATGTTTTGTTTTTTTTTTTTTTATTCTGGTGCTTAACACAGATATTCCACGACTTTCAACAGGGATATGCCTGGAAATATCTTAAGGTGAAAATGCATCTAATGTGTCTAACCTACCGAACATCCTAGCTTAGCCTCGCCTGCCTTACACACGCTCAGAACACTTACATTAGCCTACAGTTGGGCAAATTCATCTAACACAAAGCCCGTTTTATAGTAAATTGCCACATATCTCGCGTGGTTGCCTGACTGCTCTACTGAAAGTGAAAACACCAGAATGGCTGTACAGGTACAGAGGGGTTGTGAGTGTCTGGGCTGTTTGTCCTAATGATCGCGTGGCTGCCCGTGCGGCCACTGCCCGGCATCACAAGAGAGGATCCCACCACGTGTCACTAGTCCAGGGGAAGGTCAAAATTCAAACTTTAAGGTACAATTTCTACGGAATGCATATCGCTTTTGTGCCACTGTAAAGTCAAAAAATCACAAATCAAATCATTGTAAGTCAGGGACCAGTGGGTACAGTACTTTACATGAAATTAGCACTCAATAAGTGTGTCCTGATTTAAAATGAAAGGCAATACTTTCATTTTATTATCAGATCACCAATTTTTTTTAGTGAGTCTAGGAAATTTTTCTACGAGGAACAGCATGGATAAAGGTTGAGAGATGTATTTTTACAGATTATCTCCAAATATGGATACAGGAGCAATAACTTTAGAATTCAGTAAGAGACTGGGCACATACGAGACCATATGATTTTCAAGCTCAAGCAATCAGGCAAATCAAATGTATTGGAACAGAATCATCCGTATTTCCTAAAATAATGGCTCACATGTTGCTAACTAGCCAGTGTTCCTTTGGGTAATCGGATGAGGAGTTTTCAGCCATATTGCTCATTGTAATAAAGAATCTGAGAAAGTACTAAATATTACTAAGTAATAGGAACTAAATATCTTTGATCTAGCCAACTAATTGTAAAATCAGTCTTATCTTGCTAAGTACATCATCAAAACAGTCTCAAAATGCTATTTATATTTCCTTTCTGATAACCCTTCTCCACAAAGATATAACATTGCAGAATGTCTTATACATTTATGATACTTAATACCTGGTGCTTTTTATCAAACTGCTCAAGTAAAAAAGTATATGACAGATTAAGTATATGAAAGGTTAAGCCCCTCAGGCCTAGAATTTGGGGTGTGACATCTACTCCTGCAGGTACATGGGGATCCGGGGTTCAATGCTCTATTGATAATCCTACCCTTTTTCCTACCTTATAATAATCCTATGATAATCCACCCTTATTTCAAGTCCACTTTTTAGCACACTTCACATTAATAGATACAAGTAAATGAAAACAACGTAGGGATATTTCATGTCAGAGAAATCTAATAGTATGCATTTTAGAATATGCAGCAATGCAACACATACTATTTGTTTGATCCCGTTCTTTCAGATATTGAGTTCTGTTCTTCCTTTAAGTAGAATCATAATCATCATACTACATGTTTCAATTCTTGCTTTTGAAAAGAGACTCTACAAAAGTAGTGAAAAGAACTTGGATCAATCCTTAAATCTATTTTTTAACCTCCTTAGGGTGTCCTATGTTGCTATTTTGGAGAAGTTGCCTAGTTTTAGAGAAGTTGCCTAGTTTTTATAGTTCACAGTCATTCTGTATTATTTCCCTGACAAGCCTGAGAAAAACTTTTTTATACAAATTTAATTTAGTTTATGAGATTTGTTCTGCATACTTTGGATGCTCAATAGTTGTTACGATAATAGTTATTTTAGTACTGATCACAGAATAAGGCTGCATGAAAATATTAATCTATACTACCAGAAACCATAGGATTATAGAATCATCTAAACAACAAGTATATAAAACTTTCTTGCAGCAATTCTGTAGTACTTCTGAGATCTCACCAACCTTACCTGACATTCTAATTTACTTTTTTTAGATGAATATATTGTCCTGAATCATAATCTGTGTCTTTTAACATTTTTTTTGCAATTCTCTCTCTTTTTTTTTTTTTTTTTTTTTTTGCAATTCTTGGTTTCCAATAATAGGATTTTAAAAGAACATTTTTATTATTTTTGAGATGTATAATCTGTACATTTCTGCTTCCTTAATATTTATTTATTCACAATTATACAATACATTTAGGGACTGGACTTTACAAGTGTTTCTTGATTTCCAAGAACAGGCAAGACCCATTTATGAGACTTTAAAAGCCATTCTTTTTCAAAACAAAAAGTTACATTGTTCTAACGTCATGTGAACTAAAGTGCCAGAGTTCAATTTCAGTTCAGAAGAACAAACCCAGAAGATATGAGTGGGTTTCCAATTTGGTGAAATATTTTAGATTTAGCATCTGAACTGTAGAAGAAAAATGATACAAAGTAACACTTCAGAGCCTATGAACAAACAGACATTTCATCCACTGGGTGGCTTTAGACAAGAACAAAGGGCTGTAAATGACCGCTTTAACTTATTTCCTCTGCACCCTACTCCATGAGTCACGAAAAGGGGCTCTATGGACTTGAGCAGGGTCTACATCTTTCTTTTTAGGTTTATTTATTTTGAGACAGAGAGAACGTGTGCAACAGACATACGGGGGGTGGGGGGAGGGTGAGACAAAGAATCTCAAGCAGGCTCTGCACTGTCAGCACAGAGTCCCATCTGGGGCTCAAACTCACTAGCCATGAGATCATGACCTGAGCCAAAATCAAGAGTCAAATAAATGCTTAACCGACTGAGCATTCAGGTACCCCAAGCTGGGTCTAGATCTGATCAGGAAAACAGACCGTGGCACAGTCATTAGAATCTATCCACTTCAGCCAGCCCCCTAGGTGTGCATCGCTCATGTGAAGGCAGTCTTCATCCACTGGTAATACTTTCAAAGGAGGAAAGCATGACCTCTACCTTCTCCTTTAAGACAATGCTGCACACAACCTGTCTTCAGCCTTCCCTGTGCCTTTTCTTTATCCACCTTTGTGCTCTGTCCCAATCTCTGGCTTGGCCAAGTAAGTGTCCCATATCAGACATTTTCTTCTTTAAAATTAGACTTTGTTTTCTGATTACATCAGCAATACAAACATGTTCACTGGACATAAAGAAAGTAACAGGCAAAAGCATATTTGCTTTCAGTTGTTTTTTTCCCTAAATCGTGATTTAAATACTTGAGAACATACAAAAAGTACAATTATGTATTCAGCTTTTTTTTTTTACCATACCATAAATATTTCCCTATTGCTATAAAACATTATGTTTAAAGATAATATTACTGGCTGCATGACATCCTCTCGATATAATCTCAATGGTGTATTTCATGTCCTTTCATCCATTTATCACTTAGTGAGTTTTCTTGTCATTTTCAAATTTTATGTCTTCATAGATTAAAAATTAATCACTTTTTCTATTCAAAAATGTTACCTGATTTTTACTTGTCTTTTAAGTTACTTAAGAGTTTTTTTTTTATCAGTAGAGGTTTTTAATATTTATCTTAACAATTATATTGATCTTTGATTTTTTTTCAGTTGCTCATTCTATTTTTTTTTCTACTTTTGGTTTTTCCCCATTGCTTATTAAGCTTGGAAGTTCTTTCTCAAATAGCAAAAATTCACCCATATTGTTTAAAAAATATTATTTAATATGGCTTATTGCTGAAATGGAAAATTTACCATATTATTCAATCTACTTTTGTATATGTTTAAATGATTTTGTATTTAAAATAAAGAAACATTCTGGCTTTTTTCCATTCTATAGATACTTACTTTTCCTTAATTATATCTTCTCAGGGCTCTGATGGACACAGTGTTGATTTGAAGTAAAGTACTAATGAATAATAATGGTATTATGCCAGTTGCTCCCCAAGTTTGGTATATACAAGAATTATGTGGGGTATTTGTCAAAGGGGCTAGGTAGAGACCTAGGAATTTGCATTTTTAACAAGTACTACGAGTGATTATGCTGAGATGGTCTATGGACCACACTGGAACTATGTGCTCCATATTTTAAAATTAGATAAGTGATTTCAACACATGGTGCTGGAACACTTGGATATCCATATGCAAAAAAAAAATGAATTGCAATCCATATCTTTCACCATATATTAAAATTAACTGAAAATGAATCACAAAAAGAAAATAATTGGTTATGGATCTAAATGTAAAACCTAAAACTACAAAACTTCTAGAAGAAAACATAGAACAAAATCTTGGTGGTCTTGGGTTATGCAAAGTTTTCTTAGTTATGATGACAGATGAATGATCCATAAAATTAAAAAAAAAAAGATTGGTAAGTAGGACCTGATCAGAATTTAAAACATCTGCTCTTTGAAAGACACTATGAGACAAAGACAATGAAAAGACAAGTCATGGACTGGGAGAAAATATTTTCAACCCACGTATCTGATAAAGTGCTTGTATATAGAATATATTATATTTAAAAAACCCTTAAAACAATAAAAATTAAAAACTCAAATAATGAACAAAATATCTGAACGATTACTTCACCAAAGAAAATCTACAGATGGCAAGTAATCACATGAAAAGATGTTCAATATCACTTGTCATTAGGGAAATACAAATTAAAAAACACAATGAGATACTACTACACATGTATAGAGTGTCTACAATTTTAAGACAGATAAAGATTGGCAAGGATTGAAGGAAATGGAACTCTCATACGCTGCTGGTAGGGATGTAAAATGACACAACCACTTTGGAAAGCAAGTTGGCAGTTTCTTAAAAAGTTAAACATACACCTACCATATGATCCAGCCATTCCATTCCTAGGTATTTAGCCAAAAGAAATGAAAGCATATGTCTATACAAAGACTTGTACCTAAATGCTCGTAGTAGCTTTAATTATAATAGCCAAAACCCAGAAATGCCTCAAGTGTCCATCAACAAGTGAATGAATAAACAAGTTATTATGTATGCATACAATGGAAAATTACCCATAATAAAAAGGAATGAACTTTTGATGTATGCAACATCTATGAATCTCAAAATAATTATTCTGAGTAAGATAAGGCAAGCCAAAAGAGTGCATACTTTGTGTTTCCATTTATATAAAATTCTAAACAATGCAAACGAATCTATAGCAAAAGAAAGCAAATCAATGATTCCACAGGGAAAGGGAAGGGATGGAAGGGAGGAATTACAAAACGCCAAGAGGAAACTTTAAAAATAAAGAATGTTTTTATTATATTGATCCTGGTGATAGTTTCATGAGTACACAAATATGTCAAAAAAATAAAAAAATAAACCAGAAATTTGTTTAGAGATTCTGAAGGATAGTAGTCTACCTGATTTCTTTTCCCTCCTACCCACTTCTTGGATAATTCAACCTCCTAGGTGGGCTATTGGATCTTGGAGCAAAATGTAACATGAATTCCCAAAACAATTGTGCAAAAGCAAACTGTGCAAAATCAGTTACATTCTGTTTAATTGTGGTTTTTTTGTTAGTCATGGAAAATCAATCTGCATAGAAGGAGATATGCCTGTTACATTTGGGGTTCCCCAGGAAGAATACTGCGAAAAGGGATTTCCTATGCAGGATTTTTATGAGGGAGGGTTCTTGGAATCAACCCCTGTGAAAGAGAAAAAGCAGGATTGGGTAGATAGAGAAGTCAGGCTGTAATGCAGGCCTAGAAGCTTCAGCTAATCGCGTAGACTTTCTTGAGCTAAAGAGACAGTACTATTCAGAGTTAAATCCAAATAGATGATAATGATGTGACTAAAAGTTATAACATGCATACTAGATAGCAATGGGTTCTTGTGAGGCTTGATCCAGTATTCAAAGGATGTCACCAAGAGCCCAGTTTCTTGCTCTCCGTTGTGCCTTCCACACATTAAGCTCCATACTCTGACTCCATTCAGTGGTTTTCTCAGTTTCAGATTTACATGACAGATCATGAAGTCTTGGTCACATACCTCACATCCTCCCACCAACAACCCCAATGGAAAATAAATCAGAAGTCTAGGACCTCCTACAGAAAACAAAAGGATTCTCAAAAATAATAATAATAATAATAATAATAATAATAATAATAATTAATAATAAATTAATTAAATCCAGCAAAACTCTCTTTACATCTCTTCAATTGGGTATGTGCCCATACCTGAACCCATTTCTCTGGTCAGGAAACTGGACTGAACTTGTTGGCACAGTCCTGAAGCTCAGACAGAATCCATTCTTCCAAAATGGAGGAGGAAGGATTTTCACAGAAAGTCTGTGGGTGCTATAACAAGAAGTAGATGGAATAGATGCGAAGACACAACCCAGACTAATACTCTAGCAGAACTACAACAATTTAAAGCAAAGGCACAAGCAGTGGGGCAATTTTAGGGACTGAGCCACCACAAAGGGTACTTTTGGAGAGTATGTAGGCCATTTTTTGGCTACTCCAACACCATCACAGTTGGTGACCAGTGACCCCACTCACTCATATACAATCTGTTGTTACTTTCCCCGTAAGTAAACATATCTTCATCCTTTCAAATTAAAAACTATAAGAAATGTCAAGAATGAAAAGAAAAACATTTTTAAATTAAACTCTATTAAAGAAATGCTAGTTCAAAAAAGACATAATTGGGCTCTCTGAAACCTGGCAGCTCCCAAACGCCAACAAGTTTTTCTCTTCGCAAGTCTGTTCTCAGCCATTCCAAGAACGGAACGGAGAAGAACAGAGCTATATCGTTTTGATGACAACCCACTTCTAATCCACAGGATCATATGCCTTTGCACCCTGCTCAAAGGAAACTTGGCCTAGAAAAAAATTAGTTTCATAACAAACCAGCCACTCTGAGAATAGAGGTGAGAAGAGATCGGGTGGAAGAATCTGAGACGTGTTGAGGAGTTGGCGAGCTTTAACTGCCAGTTCATATGCAGCCTCATGATTGTGCACGATGACCGGAGGGACTTGGCTTCTGGTTTCTCAGTCAAACCCTTAATTCAGGAGTATAAAGGAACAAAATCTGGAAGGTGTGGGTCCTTCCTGTGATATATATATATATATATATATATATATATATATATATATATATATGTTGTTTTGTTTTTTGAGTCACTGAGGCAAATACAGTTATTTCCAGGAAAAGAGATTACAATGAATGGTTAGCATGTGAAGCATCACCATCATCCTCATCTAACATTTTGAGGAGCATGGTTTACAAGACATGCCAAAATCTCTCTTTTTACAAAGCTTAAAACCCAGACTCAAACGCATGGTTGTATCAGCTGATGAAGTTCAGAGAGATAAGGACACAGGGAGGCTGTAAAATTGGGAAGTCTCATTTTGCGTCACTCCTCTCCCACCCCACTTCCCTTTTGGTAACCATTAGTTTGTTGTCTAGAGTTAAGAGTCCGGATTTTTTTGGTTTGTCTCTTTTTTTCTTTGTTCGTTTCACAAAACACATGTTTACATCAATAGAAACTCCACCTAAGGCATGATGAAAATATATGTGTAGGATCGCTATGGAGATTTAAAGATTGTGATGATTTAGGAAATAGGATTTGAGACAAATGCCAAAAAACTGGAAGAAGGAAACTATGTTAGACAGCCAGAGATCATCCGGTCGATTCTCTTTCCCAGGAACGTGTGTCTCAGTGGCACTATTCTTGAAGCCTCTTCTTTTATTTCTCCTTCTCCCCCCACTTTCTCTCAGTAGTTACCATTTCAAGGAAGCTTCACACCCAAGAACTTACTGCTGTTAATGAAGCAAAAGATAGTAATGAAACTCAAGCTGGAAAAAAAAAAAAAACTGTTTTAACTAACTTCTAATAAAGCTTCTTACAGATTAAAGCCATACAGGTGAAATGTGCATAATGCTTACTTTCTCACGGTGCTTGGATGAAATAAGCAAAAGAACATGAAAAATTAGCTGCATTCAACCAAACCTTTCCCCACATCACCCTGTCACCCAACAGGCCACTAAATACACTGGAGAATGATTTTGAGAAACGGAAGACATGCTCCTTTGGTTCTCTTGATTTTCTCTCATTTCTGTGAATTTAATTTTCTGTGTGAGCATGTGTCTGAGTGGGGCAGACAGATTGGTGCAGGGTTTCTTAAAAACAATTTTTTGCTCCATCAGACACAATATATTCTGCTGAAGGAGAAGAGAGCACTATACCCCAGGGAAAAAAAAGTTTCCCCAAAAGTTTGTTTCCTCAAAACTTTACAAAGGAAGAAGACATCCCTCTTGGGTGATTTAATTTAATTGTTATGTTTTTTAACTTTGTTCTGGGGGAAATTAAGCAACCATCAGCTGCACTTCATAGACAAATACCACTTTTTGGTAGATAGAACACAAAACTAGGAATCGGAAAACCAAAAAAAGAATCCTGGCACAGCGCTGGGTGATTTCATCTCCACATGCCTGAATTTCCTGTTTGCAAAATGAGATAGAGCTTCCCACTCGTCACTTCTTTCTTGGAGATGCTGTGAGGACTAATAGTCTTCACTCTGGTTTTTTTCTTCCAAGAAGCAGAGATTTTTAATGGTACAAAAGACGCATCTTGATTAGTATGGAGAGGGCAACAGAGACAAGACTGGGTGCTACATTCGCCAGTTACAATCAAAGGCAAGGCATGTTCTGGGCTCTTGAGATGCTCACAACTCAAAGGGGCATCAGACATTGAAATAGATGATCGAACGTGGCAAACGTCAAGATATACATGGGAACAGGCCAAACTGAGCTGAGTCTTAAGAGGTAAGAGACCCTGGAGGTTAAATTCACAGACTCTAGATTCCAGTTCTGAAACCAGACTTTGAGCTAAGTGAACGTGGACAAGTTACTTAACTTCACAGTGTCCCAGTTTCCTTATCTGTAAGGAGATAATAATAGTACCACCCTCATAGGGATAGTGTTTAAAACAGTCAGTGCCTGACATATAATAAGTGGTATTGTTAATGTCATTGATTGTTAGGATGAGTAAAATCATCCAGGCAAGGAAAGGAGGCGGGTTGGGGGTGGGGGGTAGCAGCATGAACCACAGAGGCCAGTCAGAAACAGCACAAATGATTAGTCGAAACTATAAGAAATGTTCTGTCCCTAAAGCATAAAAGACCAGGCAGATAAGGCCAATGTGTGAAATTCATCGAGGTCTTTGCTATGAGCTTGACTTTATTTTACAGGCAATGCAGAGCCACTAAATGATTTCAAGTACAAAAGTAATGTGGTCAGATTTGTGATTTGCTAAATAATCAAATGAAGATACTGATAGAATATGGTCAATTGTTTGCAAAATGGCCACAACTGTTTCTGTCCTTGTATCCATTCCTCTTTATGTCTTTGGAAGTGTTCCCGTACGAGATTAAATATTTCCCAGCCTATTTAATAGGGGTTGGCTTGGGACTTGCCTTATCTAATAAAACGCAACCAAGTTGTGTTGTGCCAATTCCAAGCCTAAACTTCAAGAGCTTCTATTTTCTTCTGTTGACTCTCATGGAACCCTGCCTCTCTACCATGGGATCAAGCCCATGCTAACGTACCTAACTACTTAAATTACTTTAACTACCCACCTATAGAATGAGGAGCTAAATAAGTAGTTGTTGTTTTAATCCATTAAGTTTTTGGAGAGGGATGTTATGCAGCAATAGCTAACTGATACACCCAGTACGAAATTTTTTAAAGGACTAAATTCAAATACTGGGCCTAAAATGGTTAATATACACGTGGACATGCCACTGAAAACATGATGAGTGCGATAATAATGATATATATTTATTAGCAGGAAACTACATTTTACAGTGAGCTTTCATGTGCATTCCCACTATTATTAAAAACTCTTGAAATAACCCAAGACAGGTAGCCTTATTCCCTTTCATAGAGAGGTTTCATGACATCTGGAATCAAGCAATGGGACACAGAACTGGATTATGGGATTTTGATATCTGGTAGAATTTTTTTAAACTATATTAGTCTGCTTTCGCAAGAAAAGAAATAAAGATGTGATTTATTTTTTTCATGCATCTATACAACAACTGCTTAAGAGTTTTCTATGTGTGGGACACTGTGCTGAGTACTGGGAACAGAGTGGTGAATAAGTCAGTCATAATCTCTGCCTTTGCGGGGTGTTAGTGAGGCACATAGGTGGGTAAACGGACCAGTACTAAAAATGTGGTAAGTGTTATAATAACAGAAGTACGGGGCACTCTGAGAACTTAGGGACTAAGGGGAAGCTTTCCAAAAGAAGCAACGTCTAAACTGAAACCCAAGGAATGACTGGGAATTGGCCAAGCAAAGAGAGAGAGAAAGCAATCCATGTGACGAGGAATAGCATATGCAAAGTCATGAAGCACTCATGGCACGTTCTGAGAACTGAAAGTAATTACTCAAGTTTATAAGCTGTTCATACATAGGATGAGTGAGGAGAGGGAAGCAGGAGACAACAGCAGAAATTTGACCTTACAGGATTCATAGAATTTAGCCAGCATCTTGAAGGCAATTGGAAGTCATTGAACATATTTTAAGGAAGGTCATGACATGGGCAGCTTTGCATTTTAGAATAACTCTGGCTAAAATTTAGGGCTAGAATTGAGAGAGGTGAGGAATGAGTAGAGGCAGGGGGCAATTTTGGAAGCCACGGCAGCAGTTCAGGTAAAGCATGATGATGTCCTAGGATGGGGTAGGTAGCTATGAAGATGAACAAAAATGAATAGAATTAGACTTTGTATAGGAGACAGACATAAGAGGCTTTGCTGTTTAATTGGATATTGGTGAGAGGGAGGCAGATCCCAGGTTGCTGCCTTGAGCAAGTTAGTGAGTGGTAGTGTTGTTCACTGGTTCACTTAAATGGGGGACACTGGAGAGGAACCGTGTGCGGGAAGGAAATACTAAGCCCAGTTTTAGGTATATCAAGTATAATGTTCCTGTGGGGTGTCCAAAAGCAAATGTCCAGTAGGCAGTTGAGGAAAATGGGGATGTGAAGAAGGGAGAAGTTAATCTCTGTGGTCTCTTGAACAATTGTGGATACTTTGGCACAACTAGATTCAGCTGCAGCCTGTAAAGACCGCTTAGCAGCAATGGTCTGAGTGGGATGTGCCTTTTCCTTTGGTCCACAGGGGCAAGCAATTTGATGAGTGTCTTCTTGGGGGGTTTATACCTCAGGATCAGAGCTGGCTATCTGCAGTAAGTGACAGCAAGCTAGCCTTCCTAAGCCTTCTAATCTGGCAAATGCATGGGTGTGGATGATGTGCAGGGAGCAGCAGTATTATGTTCCAGCCCCTGAAAGAAGGCAGCAATTTTATTAGGTCACCCCTGCCTCTCACCGCCAAATAAACTGAGATAATCTACACTAACTCATTTCATCATGAAAACATTTCTGTGAGGTCAGCACAACAGACAGGACTATCTATCCCTGTCTCACAGGGGAAGGCACTAAAACTCTCAGTATCTTGCCAAGTCCCATATTAGTAAGTGGCAGAGCAGGGACACTGGAATTTCAGGTCCCCTTTTCCAAACACTGCGTCTTTTTCTTTTAAAAGGTGGGGAAATCAAGAGCACGTAACGCATTCACTAAAGGATATTAGAAGAATTAAGATAACTTTCTCATTTCTGGTCTGGGAAATTTGAATATTGGTGACGTCTCCAGCCAAAAGTGAAAACTTGAGGACAGAAAAAGTTTGACCGAGAGTAGGACTTCAGTTTTGAGCTGAAATTGCTGGGCAAAGAGAGACCAGGCCGTCTCTAACGAGGGCAGCTCTTGTCTCTCTGTTGCTTCAATCAAGGCCCATTCTTTGGGTTGGCAGGATGGAAGCTGGAGCTTTCCAGGAAACCATCTCCTCAAACACTTCCACATGCACAGTCTCTTTATTAAAAAAGACAATTTAAAATGGACCACAGTATATTGTAAAGGCAAATCAGGTTGTTAAAATTAAGAAAAAAGAAGGATATTACCTAAGACAGTTAACCCTGGCTCTAAATACAGCTCTGAAGCACAACTTAAAATACATTTATTGTATTTCCAGGTTTCCCACCAGGAAAAGGGCAGCATTTCCACTCACTTACTGAGAAGTATATGTGTCTTAACTGATAAATGTGTTTAGATGAAAGAAGCCAAAAAGGGTTTTATTTATTAGAAAATACCATAACTAGAGCATTTCAGGCTATATTTTTCCTTACTACCTTTCTGACATTTTCTTTGAAGGTCGTGGAGATGACCGAGTGCAAAGAGGTTCACAGTATTTGGGGTTATTTATGCAACTTGTTGTGGACATACAATTTAAGCTTGACCAGTCTGATCACTGTGGAATGAGCCCTGGCTAAGTGGTAGGGATTAATCTGCCAGGAGACAGTCTTCAGTAAATTATTTGGTAGGATTTTTTTTTTCCTTTTCCTGATTTAAAACATTTTCTTCCAATAAATAATCGAGTTGTATACTGGAAAACGAAAATGACTGACCTCTTCAGAAAGTAAAAGAAAGTCAGAAAATGGAAACTGGAGAATTTTCCCTTCTAGTGTCCACTGAGTGAGAAAACATACTTATTTATTTGAAATACCAGCAAATGGGCTCCCACGTAATGAAATATTTATTGAAATTGCCACTTTGGCCCTCTACAGTTGCTGATAGGGTTTAACGAGAGTCAGGTAAGGAAGCCAGAGTGAAGGTATATCTATTTATTTATTTATGGTCCAAGCAGCTTCGACCATAAGGCTTACATTGGGAAATCATACAAGCAAGGCCATACATGACTGACAATAATAGTTATTTTCCATTTTCATTGAATCATTTGCCACAGCTCAGGAAAATCAATCTTAAAGGATTTCTATATTTACTTAGTTCAGTATTTAACCCTTTATTCTGTTAATATATATATATATGTGTATATATACATGTTGGTTTTAGTTAAAGTGCACAATATTGAGCACTTATTCAACAGATTTTCAGAGTTCTATCACCAATACCTTGTCTTTTTTGTTACTAGATTTTCTTTAGTTACCTATTTGTTTCTCTAGCCTGTCTATACTTTGAGAATTGGTTTTATTTCACCAACATAAGCTAAGATTATTTTCTATTCCTTCTTGCTTTGGTCAAGATATATCTATCCAAATTAAGACCACATCTGTTTGAATCGTAACAATTACCCTGTGAAAGCAATGTCAAAACAATTCTTAAAATAAAACATCTGTTTGAGCTACGCTCCGAAAGAACGAGAAGGCTCTAGCATTCTAAAATCTTATATACACAAAACAAAGACATTCTGGGGAGACAGGGGGCATCTCTGCCCTTCAGAGAACACTGGGTGATACTGGGGCTGTGTGATTGTTCATGAAGTTCCTCATGATTTATTGAGAGAGCTTGAGAAAGTCACTAACCGGACATTGTAAGAAATAGACTCCAGCATTACTTAAAAGCATTCCAACATGTTTGCTTTTGCTATTTCTGGATTTTAGAAAGCTAATAAATTAATAGAACCGTAGAACTTTATAGTGTAAGTAGCCTTAGAGACAAACTAATCAAAGTTCTTCAAGTTATGAATAAGGAAACTGGGATCCAGAGGCTTTAAGTTAATTGAACAAAGGCGTGTAGATAGTGAGCAGCAGAGCAGTAACTAGAAACCAGGTCTCTTGACTCCTACTTAGTGTTTTTTCAACAATTTCAAATAATTACACCATAATCATACACACACACATACACACATGCTAGGAAAACCAGCTATATACATGAGTCTAATAAAGTTTTCGAAGATCACAAATGATTTGAGCAAGCTGCCAACTCATGACCTCCATATGTGTTTCAAAGAATGTAATGGATGCCATGGTATGTTGCCCAGATCCACCCTCCAAGACTAGTCCCTAACTCCCCCAGCTTCTGGAAATGTTGGCAGTCAATATTCTCAACAGAGTCTCCTTCTAGACTCGCTTTGGCTGAAGAGGGCCCAAGGTTAGGCTTTGCAGTGAATGACTAGGCAGTGCCAGGATATGAAAGCCCAGGCCCCTTAGACCAATTTGGGAGCCTTCCCAGCTCCCAAACTCCTCTCAGGCTCAGCTTATGCTTTTGTTGTCACTGCACTCTGGTTCAACTTCTTCTCCCCAATCCTGCTTCCTTTACCCCCTCCTACTGGTGTTGATCCTGAGAGCCGTACACCCCAAAATTCTGCCTTCCTGCAAATCTTCATCTCAGAGTCTACCTCCCAGAGAACCCGACGAGAGACATACAGTGCCATGGTTAAGAGGGTGGGGTCCAGAATCAGACTGCCTGGGTTCGAAAACTGGCCACACTCCTTTCAAACCGTGTTCCCTTGAGCAAGTTACTCTTTAAACCTCTTTTGGATCAGTTTTTTTTGTTTTGTTTTGTTTTAAATAAGAATAATATTAAGGCCTACCACATAGAGTGAGTACGTATTATATGAGTTAATCCATGTTGAAGTCGTAGTGTAGTGCTTGGCACAGACTAATTGGCAGTATCAGTCAGGATGCTAAAGGAAACAGATGGCACATTCAAAATAAAGGACTATTTACAGGGGTGTGGGCAGAGCTAAAAGAACCAATAAGGAATGGCAAAGCAGCCAGGGACGAGCAACAGTGGGAAGCCAGTACCAGCCCTGGGCCTGACAAGGGCGAGGAGCGAAAACAATGTTACAGATGCACAGTGTGATGTATACTGTCTAGAGAGGTCTGGGGCTCCAAATGGGTCAACCTCCAACAGATGCAAAACAGGAGAAGAGCTCACCCCTGCCAGACCGCGGCAAGGGCGCTGGAGGATGAGGATATACACAGTGGGTACTTTCCCCTCCCACCCTCTGATTTCCTGTTGGTCTACTACTGGTCCAATGGAACCAGAAGACAGCAGCAAGAGATGCCAGAAGAATCAGTATGCAGAGACCAGCACTCCAACCCTCTCCCTGTCCCCACACGCTCCAGAGAGCAGGGCGGGGCAAGAAGGGCAGAAATGGATCTAGAGAATAAACTGATAACAGCCAGCATGGTTGTCCTCAAATACGAACTATTATTTTTCTAATTCCTGCAATTCCTAGAATACCTGGCATTTGGAGTCTTGCTGTTTATAAATACTCAAGCCAATCTGAAATTTGATTCTAAGATAGAATTGGATTCTTTAAAAAAAATCAACCTACCCAACCAGTCCAACCAGCATATTAGTACAATATCTGACACACAGTAGGTACTCTGTATATGTTAACTGATCAACTAACTGATTTAACAGAAATGAAATAAAATTTTCTTTAATAGGAAAAGTAAAGAAAACCCTTTGGGAGATACGATTTGACTTTAACATTGTTAACATATTTTCAAGTTACTGAAGAATTTTAGAATTGTCAGGGGTTACATTCACTACATTCCTAAAAAGAAAGTTAACAGATAAATGCAAGTTCGGATTGCTATTATTTCTCACCAAGAGAACGAAAGGTTGCAAGAATTCAATTCTGCATACAAAAGAGAGAGAAGACATAATCCCTCCCCATAAAATGATTTTATTAAAGGTAACAAAGTAAATTCCACTGATGGGAAGTCCTTTTTTCACCTAGGTTTAGATCTTCAAGGGATATTGCAAGGAACAGATAAGAGAATTACTCTTCCTCTTATGGAGGAAGAAGAGTAAGTAAGGCACTGGAGTTAGCTGTGTAACTGTGTATACCCCACCTATCCTTTCGGAGTTTCAACGTTCACCTCTGCAAGAAAGGAAGGAAGGGAGGGAGAAGGGTGGGGGGAAGGAAGAAAGTAAGGAAGGAAGGAGGAATTTCTAATCCAAAGGACAAAATGATGTAACTCAAGTCATATCAAGTATTCAGAAGTGGTGGTATAGTTTCCCATCTCAATACATATATGTTTATGTGCATACACTCAACTGCCTGGGACCTACCTGTTCACCATCAAAGAAGCTTGGACGTTGCCATTCAAGAGGGACTTGTCCCACTTCCACAGGGACAATGAAAAATTAAAGAGATCTCAGAAGGGTCCACCTCTTGATTCCAGACTCTGAACTCTTCCAAAGCATGGAGCCCAGACCTTCTCCAAAGCATTCAACCAGGAGTTCTCAATCTGAGATCTACAGTCTTTGAAACTCTCTGAAAAAAAAAAAAAAAAAAAAAAAGGATGAAAAAATATGTAATTAAACAGAGATAGTCCACTGATCATAGGAGATCCTCGAAGAAGTTTATGACCCAAAGAAAGATTAGGATCCCCTGCCCTAGGAATCATACCTAAGCAACCTCCCTAACCACATCCCAGCTGCTAGCCAATCCTTGCCTGGCCACAGAGGGAGCTCAAGTTCCCTCAACTAACATACATTCTACATTTGGTTCACAATGGTAAAGAACAGAGAGAGCTTTTATCCGCGAATACTGTGGCTTTACTTCCTGAAGCTTGAATATCAGTTTACACAATTCAGTTTTCAGCACATGTAGTCAGTTCTCACAGTCCAAAGTCCCTTTTTATTATTATTCTAGATTTTGCTGAGGCAAATCTTTTGATTGCCTGAAGGTTTGCCTGCAAGCTTTATGCAGTAGAAGTTTTAAGGCATTGGTAAATATTTACGAAAATCTCACTTCTAGGAATTAAATGTACTATTTTCATGTTTTGAAAACATAAAATGCTTCATTAATAAAGTAGTTCTAAGATTTGTAAACTATCTAGCCTGTTTTGTTTTGTTTTTTTTAATTCAAGTATAGTTCACTGGATGTTTCCATGATCTTGAATAGCATATTTCATTAGAATTTAAATTCTAAGTTTGGGATTTTTTAGGTAAACACCAGGAAAATTTCTCTTTAACTTGATTAATGTAATAATAATAATCCTATTTGATTATTAACCGGCATTTGCTTGGCACTTTTTTTGAGCCAGACACCCTTCCAATCACTTTATAGCTATTAAGCTTATTTAATCCTCAGCATAATCCCACAAAACATGTAATATTATCCCCATTTTACAGATTAGAAAACTGAAGCAAAGAGATATTGGTTTAGCAACATGCCCAGAGTCACACAGCTAGTAAGGCGCAGAACCAGCATGCAAATTCACACAGAAACAATAATAGCAGCCACAATAAAATTAAGAACACCTCATAGTTACTGAATATACTACTCTATGCCAGATATTGGGTTCAGTTTTTCCCTCAACTACCTGATTTAATCCTCACTGTAACAATGTTATGTAGGTATTAATTTTAGCCCACTTTACAAACGAGGGAGCCCAGAGATGCTGAGCTAATTGCCCAGGACCACACAGTGGTAAGGGGCAGAAACAAGACTCAATCCAGGTCGGCTGACTCCACAGCTTGGTCTTGTAATTACAATGTTACAGAGATCTCAGTAAAGGAGGGTTGTCAGGCTGTGTCAGACCGAACAGCACCAAAGTTTGCTAAGAGAATAAACATCCCCTTCACTCTGTAAGCTTCCAGGAACTTTTCCTACCGTGGGACTGAAAAGGTTGAGGGTGCTTGATTCTCTGATTTACACCACCCTGGGTGCAGACTTCCATCCCCCCACCCCCGTGTCCTCCCAAGCATGCCATTGTCTTCTAGCTGTCATGCCAGAAACTGTTCCAAGCTTCTCTCAGATGGACTTCAGAATGAGTGTTTGAAGGAATCTAACGTGCTGTGTTCAGATGTCCTATCCACGGGCTGTGGGAACCAGAGGCGACAAGAGGTTACAGACACAGCCTCTCAGCTCCTGCACAGCAGCTGGCATTCTCCACCCCCACCTACGGAACCCCCTCAGGTCCTCACCACTGGAGACTGTTGTTAATCTTGTGTCCTGGCCCTGGGGGAGGTATGTAACAACAGAGGAGAAGTCAGCACAATGCAAATAATGAAAATGCATTTCAAAAGCTTCACGCCTTACAAAGCTGCTTCACATATGTATTGTCTCATATGGGCACTTCCTATGGGAATTATTAGAAACTGCAACTGGTACTTTTGAGTTTTTGTATTTACCTTTGGTGGTATTATTATTATTATTATTTAAAGTTTATTTATTTATTTTGAGAAACAGAGAGCACAAGCAGGGTAGGGGAAGTGAGAGAGGAAGTGAGAGAGAATCCCAAGCAGGCTCCATGCTGTCATAGTGCAGAGCCTGATGTGGGGCTTGAACTCACAAACCATGAGATCATGAAATGAGCTGAAATCAAGAGCTGGACGCTTAACTGACTGAGCCAACCAGGCATTCTAGTCTCATTTTTATTATGTACTGCACTTCCTATAATGGTTTTAAATTTATATTTGACCTTTTTCTGTTTACTTAGCAACACTGGTACTTTCTCAAAACATATTTAAGTCTATCAGTATATTTTAAAGGATAAAATGATCATCTTGCCATAAATATTGATAGCTTTGCCCTCAATTTAGATGAGACCATAGGTTTGTCTTCAATATGACTCTAGGACTAAGCACCCAGAATTATGAGTTTCTCCAACATTGAAGTCCTAATGTCTAAAGTGATGATACTAAGAGATGGGGCCTTTGGGAGGAATTAGGTTTAAGTTAGGTGATGCAATTGGGCCTTCATGATTGGATTAGTGCCCTTGTAAATACAGATACCACAGAGCTTTTTCACTCTCTGCTTTTGCATGAAGACAACAAGATGGCAGCCTTCTACAACCCGGGAAGAAAAGTCTCATCAGAACCCAACCATATTGGCACCCTGATCATGAACTTCTAGCTTCTAGAAGAATGAGAAAATAAATGATGTTTAAAGCCACCAGTCTATGGTATTTTGTTATAGCAGCCCAAGCTAAGACTGATTTATATATACAGAAACACAATATAATATATATTACATATAGACACATAATGTTAGTATATAGACGGTAGATATTGATTCACGTGTATCAGAAAGAAGAAACTTACCTTGCATCAGTAGTAAGTAAATAAATTTTAAAAAAGGAACAGAGATCCATAAGAGATAATCTAACATCTGAAGGCATTTTAGCAACAGAAACTTCATTTTTTTTAAGTTTCTTTATTGATTTTGAGAGAAAGAGAGAGAGCACAAGCAAGTGGGGGAGGGACAGAGAGAGGGAGAGAGAGGATCCTAAGCAGGCTCCTTGCTGTCAGCACAGAGCCCAATGCAGGGCTCGAACTCATGAAGCATGAGATAGTGACCTGAGCCAAAATCAAGACTATGATACCTAACTGACTGAACTGCCCAGGCGACCACAATAGAAACTTTAAAAAGAAAAAAATTTCCCAAGTATTGGTTGTGAGTCAGGGTCTGAAATAAGGTAGCAAGTCTAACTGAAGCAACCTCAGAAATATGCTGAACACAAAGGCTCCTGAGTGGCTCAGTCCGTTGAGCGTCCAACTTCAGCTCAGGTCATGATCTCATGGCTTGTGAGTTCAGTCCCTACGTTGGGCTGTGTGCTGACAGCTCAGAGCTTGGAGCCTGCTTCGGATTCTGTGTCCCTCTCTTGCTCTGCTCCTCTCCCTCATGCTCTGTCTCTTTCAAGAATAAATAAAACATTTAAAGCAAAAAAAGGAAATATGTTGGACAGAGACGACAGAAAAGGAACCTATCAATGGAGCTATTGATATTGGCCACAAGAGGATGGCACAGATGGTGTAGGGGAGGATAATGCCCTTGCTTAAAACTTCCACTTTCAAGTTGGGTAAGGTAACATGTGAGCTATAGGAGGTGGGCCTGTGGAGAGGACCTCAACCTCTATGGTTGAGGAAGAAGGAGATCCAAGTTTGCTTTTGACAGGTTGACCTTTCATGCCCTTATTGTGGCTGCTCTGTCACTGGAGTCCATGGTTAGTGTAGGTGAGCAGAACAAAGGCCATGGACTCTAGCAAGCTTGGTCTCAGTCTATTGAGCCCTCAGTGAGTTAAATGGCTCGGCTGAGAGGTATTCTTACCTTCTGGAACAATTATCAGTGGTAGAAAAGACAGAAAACAAACCTCCATGAGCAGTTCCAAGAGAAATATTTCTACAGAGCCACAGAAAATAACGAAAGGGAAATTTGCCAAGAACAAAACAGACATTTCACTCAATAATTTTGGTGTTACAGTGCTTAAACAGTGAGATTTTTAAGAGCGCTGTTAGATCTCCCAAAGCCTTTTACAAAATTAGAGATATTCATTCAAATTTTCTACATTAGCCAAGTATGAGCAAGAAAAGTGATGGTTCCAGCAAGGAAAGGTTAGAAAGAAAACCCATGATGCATGTACTAATTCAGCCAACTTTAATAGGGGCAGATACAATTCCAATCCTTAAATTTATGAAGGATTTCCTACACTTTATCTTTGAAAGCTACTTTTTAATATTTTACCTTAAAGTTTAATAACAAAAATATCAATCCTGTTTCTATCCTAGAACTCAAATTTCCAAGACAAATACAGCCTATTGAATCTGTCAAAGCAGAGGAAACTCACAGAATTGCTGATCTTTAGTGTTGCTAAATAAGACTGATTGAGAAGCCAGCCAGACTGTTAGAAGAAGACTTCAGATTTTCTGGGTGAAAGTGAAAACTCACACCAATATTTCCCTAATTTTTTTGCTGCTATATTTCATAAACTCTCAGCATTCAGTGTAGATGTTTCTGGGTGATAAAATAGAAGTCGATTTCTAACTACATGGCCTCAATGGATGGTTTTCTAAATTCCCACATGTGATGTATTAAAATAATTAATGCAAAAGACATGGTGTTTCTGAACTTTTAGAATTGGAATTTGGCTTATATCATGGTTTTGGAGCTATATATTCTAGGAAAGACCTGGGCCCTTCCTCCTGAATGGACTTTTTTATCAAGCTGGGTGGAGTGTGATAAATCAGTGCCAAACTGGAAGAAATTTTCCATAACACTTACCTAGTGCTTACTGCGTACCAGACATTGGTCTCAATATTGTGCATTACAGGTTGACAATCCCTTCCTGGTAATTCTAAAATTCAAAAGCCTTTGAAAACCAGATTATTTTTGGCAGCAAAACTTGACCAAACTCATTTGGCAGCAAAATTTGGTCTGATTTTTAGCTGCAGAAGATGTTAGTGTTCATTACTAATTAGTCCCCCAGATTCCATTGGGTGCATTATGTAATATATGCCATATTACATAACATGTAAACAGAAACATCAATTGGATCTAAAGGCACATGATCAAATGACTATTGCCCATGAGGTCAGGAGTAAAAAAGGTTGAATAACAGATTAACAGTCAATCTGAAAAGACTGAACAGATCACTGCAAAGTTGAAAGTTAACAAAATGATTTTTCCACATTTAGTTATCAAACAATTATTTATTAAGGACTTTCTGTGTGCCAAGTAAGATCAATAGGGAATATAAGCATAAGCATCCAGAGGGCAGGGAGTATGTTTTGCTTTATTTATTAATACTTTTTCCTTAAAAAAATATAATTCAAGCAATATGCATGAAGGACCTTAACCTTGAGTACAAAGATCCAATTGTACGTGAGGTGGGAAGAGGGCTGGTTTCGTGGCTTGTGCAACTAAGGACTCGGAGGCTTTCGTTAAGAGCAAGTTCTATGAGTCAACAAGATGAAGTGACTTGATGAAGAGGCTAATCGAATCTTGGGTGGCATAAACCTCACTGATGAGATCAGCTCAGGATTTAACCATCACTTTCAGAGAGATGTAAATCAATTACACTATGTACAGAAAAGAGGTAAAGCAGTAAAGACACTCAATATTATGACCCATAAGCAACAATCGAAAAGCCTGGGAATCTTTAACCTGGAGAATAAAAAGGGTAAGAGTGTATACGAACACACACTTCAACTAATTTAAGAAATGTGTACAGGGCTGTCAACTATGGCCTTTCAGCCACTTCGCTCCAAAGAGATACTGCCTGTGTATAAGTCATACAGAGAAAGACAGAAACCATATGATTTCACTCTTATGTGGATCCTGAGAAACTTAACAGAAGACCATGGGGGAGGGGAAGAAAAAAAGTTAAAGAGGGAGGGAGGCAAACCATAAGAGACTCTTAAAGACTGAGAATAAACTGAGGGTTGATGGGGGGGTGGGAGGGAGGGGAAAGTGGGTGATGGGCATTGAGGATGGCACCTGTTGGGATGAGCACTGGATGTTGTATGGAAACCAATTTGACAATAAATTTCACATTAAAAAAATAATAAAAAAATAAAGAGATATGGCCTCTACCACAGTCTCACATCCTAGATACCCATGAGATAGCCATGCTTTGTATCGCACAACCCATTCCAGTGACTGGACTAGTGGATGACCTATAACTGTGACTCAAAAAGCCAGTCCATAAGCCAGCACACCTATACCAGCACTTGAAGTAAAAGGTCAGGTGGACTTGACTTTCCCTACATGGAATTTGCATTGGAAAACAGAGAAAGACTGAACCAGCTAGAATGGAAGCAGAAGCTGAAAGAAAGCCAGCAGACAGAGCTGGCCCACAGCAAACCAAGATCATGTATAAACTTAAACGATGACAGAACAAAACACTTTGTAAGCAGAGAAACTTCAGCAACAGAGAGAAGAAAACAGAGCAAACTTCAGAGGGTAGCCAAGGTGCTGAGAGGGAAACAGGGAGAAAAGGAAAGAAAGAGAAAATCCGGTCCTTGGGAACTGGTTCAATTCCTGCTTCCTTTTCTCTCTCTCTTCTCCCTCTCGCTCCCTTTCCCTCTCTCTCCCTTGTTTCCATTCCATTTGAATCCTTTTAATAAACTCCCTTTTTTATAGTAACACTTGTAAGATCCTGCTTGTGCAAATAAAATAAAAACTAAATTGTTCTGAGAAAAAACGAATTAAACCAATTTTCTGGATTCTTGAGGGGTAAACACAAATTGGTGGAGGCTTCAGAGAGATTGGTTTCTTTCCAGTAGTTCATAAATGTGAAATGGCTGCCTCAAGAAAAAGAGATCTGTCCGCCACGGAGAAGTCCAAGCACAAGCAACTAGCCACACGACAAGGACCCAAGCCCAGTATGAAGGGCATGACTGAACAAACTTCAAGCCCCTTCCAGTCCTGAGACTACATTCTCTGATACTAGGTGAAAAGTTGTCTCTCTTGAGATAATAGAGATGGCCTTTATAATCTAAGAAACCCATAGCCTTCTAAAATAATATTTTGCCTTTTGGTTTTTGGTTAGAGTATTTTTTTTTTCCATTCAGTACATTGCCATCTTGAGCTTCTTTTCTTTCCAATAGGAAGTGACAAGCCCAACTACAATTTTAAGTTCAGTAAATAATGTCTTAAGTGTTTTGGTTTTGAGAAAAGAAACAGGTCATTTTGGCACTGATTTTTTTTTCCATTCGTTTTTAAATTCACGTGTATTTTTCAGTAAATTTAGTTCATATGATTTTGATTTATTTACACTTAGCTCCCTAAAATGTGTGGTTAGCAATTTGATGACTATGCACCTTTTAATTAGTCTGTCTCAGAACCAGAAAGTCATGTGTTGCCAGCACGACCAAAGTGAAATCCAGATGACACAAATTTGGATACAAATCGCAAGAGCCATAAAATTCAAGACCATTCTAAACTTGGCGATAAAAGTTCTCTTGTTCCCAAAAGTTACAGACAAAACAAGTTCCAAGTATAAAGTACTTAACAAATTTCTCATGCAGACATGTGGGGCACAGACAAATGGCAGTGGAATAGCTGCCTCTCTCATTGCTCTGCTACCATGATTACTTTGTGATCAACTTGGGATCCTAGGGGGGTGCTGTTTTGCATGAGGTTGTGTCTGTATCCCCAAAGAATCTGGAACCTAGTCAAGAAAGCCAGTCAACCAGTTGCTTAGTAAAGTGTAAACCAAACCACTTGCAGGAGATAGAATGTTTCTCGTTCATAGAATTAGATAATGTTAAGTGTGGTAGGAACCTTAGAAATAATCTTGGCCAATCCTTCACTTTAGTAATGTGTTTTAAATGGTTGTTTTGACATTCTATGTACATAACCTTTAAAATTCAGATGACATTGGTCCAAGCATGAGTTTAATTTAGTTAAAACTCAAAGCACATATGGAGCAGAGAGAACATTTCCTAGGGAAACCTAGATAATTGTTTTATGGGTCCTTTTTTTCCCCCCACTTATCCTTGAGACCCACAACATGAAAATAGGTGTCTTCCTTTAAATGTCTTAGAAAGAGTGATAACACTACCAGGGTATATAAAATGTGTATTTTATACAAAATTTGTATTGATAAAAATTCTAAACCTGTTTCAACATATCTAAATGTGCCAATTTTCTGCAAGCCAACATTTCATAAATCATATTCAAAACAAATACCAAAAATACATGACTTACATAATTAAACAGTGATGTATTAAATTTACACATGGGCATAATCTTTCAAATTTCAAGATATTTATCCATGCCAGGGTCTATGTATTCAGCAAGGGGATGGGGAAAAAATAAATCCTTAACCAGAAGTCCTTTTCTTAATGAGTTCATTGGTTGAAGTTTGAAGCCACTGCCCTCATGTCACCTAGGGCACCCGTGCAAGTTAAAGACATGGGCCTAAGGTAGTTCTCCTTGTTGATCTTTTTCTCTCCCAGAGATCTCTGATTATCTGCCCCATTTATAAGCTTTATTTTTGCTCATTGAGTTTCTTCTAACTACTGAGATTAAAGATGGCCCATCAGGATTGAACAACCATTATCCTGACCACCCACTCACCAAAGAATCTCTTTCATTATCTCTCACTCATCATCCTTCTGAGAAATATGATTGGTCCTCATCATATAACAAAGAGGAAGCACAATCTTATATGATTCAATGGGTCTTAAGACATCTTCCTTCTTTTCTGGATTTAAAAATATGTTTCCTAAAATCCCCTTCTTGAGGAAATTCCTCATTCTCCCAAAACCACCGGTCTTTTCCTCCATCTTTCCAAACCCTGTCCCACACTTCAGGACCCTATTCAAGTCTCACCCACTCCAGAAACCCTTCCCTGACCCTCCAGTCCTCTGTGCCCTACCCCTACTTTGAACCTCTAATGTGCAACCTCTAAGGTTGTACACAAGCTTAGATTTACTTGTTTGTTCCATATATTTGTCTTCTCTTCCTAACTAGAGACTCCCATGAGGAAAGAATTACGCTTTATACTATTTTTACATTCCTGCAGTGATCAGTAGATTGCAGAAGCCAAAGTAGGTGTCAAATACATGAGTTAATAGATTGATAAATATTACAGTTCATTTCCACTCTGCAAATGATAATAAAGCAATATTTCTGCAACTAGCTAGAGCAGATTCATTTCCTCTAAAATTACCATTTATAAAATGTTATAAATAAACTTTGCAATAAAAATCATCCCTTCTAATACATTGGTTTAACACACAAGCATTTGAGGTGCGGATCCCTGCCTTCCAGGAACTCACATCCATATGAGAGAAATGCATGGCAATAAATTAAGATGCACTGTGAAAAACACTCCCAAAGAGGCAAGGTCTACCACATGAAAGGCCAGAGAGAAAGGAGTATTCCCAGAGGCCCCCAGTCAGACTCTACAACCCAATAATTAACATCCCACACAACTTTCTGGATACAAATTTGGAACTTTTTTTTTCCAAGTGCCCTTACTGTATAAATAACCAGAGAATACTTTAATAAGATTTATCATTTGTATTAAAGTTCACCGTAAAACAGAAATGGAGATGAGAAATAACTTAGAAACATAAAAATCATAATGTAAATTGTATTTGAGGAACGTAAATTTGGAAAAATATACAATATGAAGTCATATTAATGAAAGTATAGTTAGTTTTTTATTCAAAATAAAAGTCACACTCACCTGCAGCATCTGTCTACTTCAATCATGTTATTTACTATGGTTTTGCTTTTTCATACATGTGCGATTTCTTGTACATATGCCTTTGTACAGGCATAGGTTCCACTGGCTTTCATCCAGGCCTGTATTTTGGTAAAAATTAGTGTAAGATGAAAGCACTGTCTTTACCTATTTTGCAATCTCAACGTCACATGACAATGCCAAGATCTTGCTGCAGACCAGTGTAGCCATCAAATGTACATCTCAAAACTTTTTGAGGTTATTGCGAATGTTCTTTCTCACATCTCCTTTTACATTTCAGGATTTTATTATCCTTATTAGCTTTGTATAAAAATATAATCATTAGATTTCATTTTCTTTCAGAAGCAAGTGGAATATAGCTCTGCCATAACTTGACTCACTCCGTATCTTCTATTAGTTATACCATAGCTCATGTGAAATTTATTTACCCTAAGTTTGTATTAATTTATATTACCATTTATAGATTCATTTTGGAACTATTTTAAATGTAGAAATGATTACTTTAAGGGTATTATTAAATATGTGAATGTTTACACTAAAAATAAAAACAAGTTCAGCTGATCAGTGTCTGGTAGCAGGGGAAAGTGGTTAAGACTTGCAGATCTGGAAAAGAAGTGTGAAAAGTAACTTTAATAAAGAGTGGTACAAAGTATAAGTAAAGGTAATTATGAGCTCTAGAGAGGGCACAAAGTAAATTGGTATCATATTTTCTTGAGTTTTCCAAATTATGTTTGATAGTTAAAGCAAAAAATTATAACACTGTCCAATGTGGTTCTAAATGTTTATAGAGGAAATATTTAAGACAATTACATCACAGAGAAAAACAGGAATGGCTATTTAATATTAGACAAACTAGACTTCACAGCAAAGAAAATCATCAGACACGATGAAGAACATTATGCAATAACAATACACCAAAAAATATAACAATACTAAATGTGCATTCACCAAACAACAGAGCTACAAAAAATGTAAAACAAAAACTAGTGGAACTAAATGGAGAAACAGACAAATCCATAAATGTAATTGGACAGTGAAACATCTGTCTTGGATAATTGATTAAACTAGACAGAAAAGCAACAAGGTTATAGAAGAACTCAACAATACGATCAACCAACAGGATCTAATTGACATTTGTTGAACACCTCACCCAATAACAGCTGAACATACATTCTTTTCAAGTGCTTGTGAATTATATACTAAGATAGGGCATATTGTGTCCTATAAAACAGACTTCAACAAATTGAAAACAAGAGAAATCATTTAGAGTGTGTTCTCTCACCATAATGGACTCAAACTAGAAATCAATAACAGGAATATAACAGGAAAAATCTCCAAACACTTTGAAACTAAGCAATGTACTTTTAAATAATCCATGGATCAAAAAGGAAGCCTCAAAGTAAGTAAAAAATTATAATGAACAGAATGCCAATGAAAATACGGCATATCAACATTTGTGGGGCACAGCTAAAGCAGTACTGAGGGAAATCTATGCACAAAGTTCACATATTAGAAAAGAGTACAAATTTCAAATAATAATTGAAGCTATTGTCTTAAGAACCTAGAAAAAGAAAAAAACAAACCCAAATCAAGCAGAATGACACATTAAAGATGAGTAGATGAATGAAATTGAAAAAGCAATAAACAATAAAGAAAATCAATGAAACAAAGAGATGTTTCTTAGAAAACAGCTATAAAATTGACAACCCTCTAGCAGGATTGATGAAAAAGAAGTAAATTACCAATATCAGTAATGAAACAGGAGATATCACTATGGACTCTGAAGATATCAAAAGCATAATAAGGAGGGGCGCCTGGGTGGCGCAGTCGGTTAAGCGTCCGACTTCAGCCAGGTCACGATCTCGCGGTCCGTGAGTTCGAGCCCCGCGTCGGGCTCTGGGCTGATGGCTCAGAGCCTGGAGCCTGTTTCCGATTCTGTGTCTCCCTCTCTCTCTGCCCCTCCCCCGTTCATGCTCTGTCTCTCTCTGTCCCAAAAAAAATAAATAAACGTTGAAAAAAAAAATTAAAAAAAAAAAAAGCATAATAAGGGAATAGTATGAACAACTCAACACACATACATTTGACAATTGATGAACAGACCAATTACTCAAAAGACACAAAATATTACAGCTAACTTACATGAAGCAGACAGTTTGAATAGTCCTATATCTATTAAGGAAATTGAATATGTAATTTAAAATCTACCTCGCCCAGTTCTCCAGGCCCAGATGGAGAACTGGAGAATTCTACCAAACCTTTAAGGAAGAATTAGCACCAATTCTACAAAATCTCCTCCAAAAAATACAAGAGGAAGGAACACTTACTGATCCACTGTATAATGTTAGTATTACTCTGATACCAAAACCAGACAAAGATACTAAAAAACAAAGAAAATTACAGGTCAACATCCCTGTATATATAGATGTAAAAATCCTTCACAAAATTTTAGCAAATACAGTTCAGCAATACATAAAAAGAATTATATACCATGACCAAGTAGGGTTGATTCCAGAGGTGCAGTGCTAGTTCAATATTTGAAAATCAATCAATGCGATCCTCCTCTTTAGCAAGCTAAAGAAAAATTCACGTGATTACTTCAAATGAAGCAGAAAATCATTTGACAAAATTCAACACCCACTTGTGTTAAAAACGTCCCCCCCCAAAAGAAAACAGAAATAGAGGTAATCTTCCTCAACTTGATAAAAGGCAGCTACAAAAAAACTACAGCTAACATACTTTTTAAAAAGCTGAATAGTTTTCCCCTAAAATTGGGACTAAGGCAAGGAATGTCTCCTCTCACTATCCTTATTCAACATCATGCTGGAAATTCTACCCATAGCAATAAAGCAAGAAATTTAAAAAAATATATAGGTAAGACGTAAAAATGTCTTTATTTGCAGATGGCATGATTGTCTACATAGAAAATCCCAAAGAATATTAAAAACAGTACCACCACCAACAAACTCCTATAAATAATAAGTGAGTTCAGAAAGATTACAGGACACAAGTTAACACAAAAAACTATCATATTACTACACGCTAGTAAATCAACATATGGACACTGACATTAGAAATGTCATACTATGACATGAGTTCGAGCCCCGTGTCAGGCTCTGTGCTGACAGCTCAGAGCCTGGAGCCTGTTTCGGATTCTGTGTCTCCATTTCTCTCTGCCCCTCCCCTGCTCATGCTCTGTCTCTCTCTGTCTCTCAAAAATAAATGTAAAGAAACAAAAATGAAAATAAAAAGAAATGCAATACTATTTACAACTGATCAAGGAAAATTAAATACTAAGGTGTAAATCTAACAATATGCATAGGACTTACATGCTAAAAATGACACAACACTAATCAAAGGAGATCTAAATAAATGGAGAGATTTTCGACGTTCTTAGATAGCAAAGCCAAAAGAGTAAAGATGTCAATTCTCCCCAAATTTATTCCTCTAAAAATCCCAGCACTATTTTTGTACATTTAGAAAATATTATTCTAAAATGTATGTGAAAGGGAAAAAGAAATGAAAATAACTAAGACAATCTTGACAAAGTCTAGAAGAAGGTGGGAAAAATCATTCTGCACAACATTGAGTTTTACCAGATAGCTACAATAATGAAGACAGTATGATATTGATGAAGGGGTAAATATGTAGATCAATAGAACCGAAAAAAAAAAAAACAAACTCAGAAGTAGTACCACACTTATATGTTCAACTGATATTTGACAAAGGTACAAAAGAAATTCAATGAGCGAGGATAGACTTTTCAATTCATATTGGAGCAATTAGATGTCCAAATGCAAAACAAAAATAAATACATACGTACATACATATATACATACATAAATAGGTGGCTCAGTCAGTTAGGATACCAACTTCGAGTCAGGTCATGATCTCGTGCTTCATGAGTTAGAGCCCTGCATTGGGCTCTGTGCTGACAGCTCAGAGCCTGGAGCCTGTTTCAGGTTCTGTGTCTCCCTCTCTCTCTGTCCCTCCCCCACTCATGCTCTGTCTCTCTCACTTTCTCTCTCTCTCTCAAAAATAAATAAACATTTTAAAAAAAGTGTTTAAAAAAAAACAAAACAAAAAACTGTGACATTACCCCAACACCTTATACAAAATTTAACACAAAATGGATCACAGACTTTTATGTAAAACTTTTAGCTGTAAAACTTTTAGAAAAAAATACAGGAGGGACTCTTCTGTAGCTAGAAGGACTCAGCAAAGACTTCTTAGGCTTGATACTAAAAGCAGTGATCCGTAAAATTAAAAATTAGTAAATGGGACTTCATCAAATTTTACGACTTTTGTTTTACAAAAGATCTTAAGACAAAGCTACAAAATGAAAGAAAATATTTGACAGCCACATATCCAAAAAAGGAATAGTGTCTAGAATACTATAAAGAAGTCTCAAAACTCCGTAGTAAAAATACAGTTATAAAGTGGGTAAAAGACAAGAGACAGTTCACCAAAGATAATATAAACATGGTAGATAAGCACATAAAAAATACTGATCACTAGCCATTATGGAAGTACACATTAAAACCACTATCATGTTACTATATGACTATCAGAATGGTAAAGATAAAAACTTAGTGATAATGCTAAATGCTTGTATGGATGCAGAGAAACAATCATGCATATACTGCTGGTGAAAATTTAAACTAGCACAATCATGCTAGAGAAGTTTAGCAGCTTCTAAAAAAACATACAATTGCCATTCTACCCAGCAATAGCACTCTTGGGCACTTATGACAAAGACATGAAGACATGTTCACACAAAAATCCATACATGAATATTTATAGCAACCTTATAACAGCTAAAAACTGAAAACAACCCAGATCTTCTTCAGTAGGTGAATGTTTGAACAAGCTGTGGCTTACTCGTGCTTTAGAATACTATTCAGCAAAAAAAAAAGGAAATAATGTGTTGATACAGCAACATCTCGAATGATTCTCCAGAGAATTGTAGTAAGTGAAAAACGCCAATCCCCAAAGGTTATATACTATAGGATTCTATTTATGTAGCATTCTTGAAGTGATAAAATTACAGTAATGTTCTCCAAAGGAAGAAGACAGAAGAAAAGTAGGTGTGGCCATAAAACTACACTATGAGGAAGCCTTGTGGTGATGGAAATATCCTATATCTTGACTATATCAATGTAAATATCCTGGTTGGGATACCCTACTACAGCTTACAAGATGTTACCATTGAAAGAAATGGATAAAGAGTACTTGGATCTCTGGTATTTCTTACAGCTGTATTCTACAATTATCTCAAAAGAAAAAGTTTAATTTTAAAATAGTTCAGTGTAATGGCTACTATCTTTTCAAAAATTCAACCCAGAGACAAGATATGTCAAAAACCATGAAGCGGAAATCTATGCTTCTCCCTTCCAAATTATCTGCCTAGCGATACAAATGAGAAAGGAAGGGTGCACCTGGGTGGCTCAGTCGGTTAAGCGTCCGACTTCGGCTCAGGTCATGATCTCACAGTTCGTGGGTTCCAGCCCCGCGTCGGGCTCTGTGCTGACAGCTCAGAGCCTGGAGCCTGTTTCAGATTCTGTGTCTCCCTCTCTATCTCTGCCCCTCCCCTGCTCACACTCTGTCTCTGTCTTAAAAATAAATAAACATCAAAAAAATTTAATAAATAAATAAATAAATGAGAAAGGAATTGGGAGTGTAATGTCAATCATTGTATTTTGCTGTACATTTAATAAATTTTAAAGATAGTTTAATTTTATATGAATAGTCGTTGGGGGGGAGGGTGCCTGGGTGGCTCAGTTGGTTAAGCTTTCAACTCCTGATTTCAGCTTGGGTCATGATCTCTTGGTTCATGAGTTCGAGCCCCACAGTGGGTTCTGCACTGACAGTACAGAGCCTACTTGAGAGTCTCTCTTTTTCTTTCTACCCCTCCCCCACTCCCTCACATGCACGCATAAGCTCTCTCTCCCTCTTTCTCAAAAATAAATAAACACTTAAAAAAATAGTAATGTGATAAACCAGTAATACAAATGGTAAGGAATAGAATTATTAGATACAATAGTTACATTGAAAAGTTTATAGAAATAAAAAAAGAATACATTTTGAATTTTCTTTGCCCCACATTAAGGATTCATTCAGTATAGTCACTGTTTAAGTAGACTTGTGTGTTTTGTTTCATGAAATTATGCACCAATTTAAATTAGGACAGATGACAAAGTAAAAATGAATTCTAATATACTTAGCATTTATTAAAATAACATCACAGTTGATATACTCATGATAAATACCAGGTATATCACGCATCATGCCAGCACTTTCAAGAAACATACACTTTCAACCAAGGTCACATTGTACCAGACGTGCCTCGAGGCAAAACCAAGTCATTACAAAATCAGCTCAGGAAATAAATGACTTAACTTTGGTCTTACTGACATAGGCAGGTAGGCAGGCAGGCAGGTAGGTAGGTGAGCAGATAGGTAGGGAAGGAGAGAGGGAGATAGGGATAAATAATGCTCTATGGTTGGTTTAAATGTTTGGACTAAACGGAGTCATTGTTTTTAACTGGTCGCTTTAAAAGGTGAACATGCTTAACAGAAGAGTTACACAGAGGGCAGATGCTAAGCGGCTTGTTGTTTTAGTGAAATGACTGAGTTAGGATTTAACTAGCCTAGTCAGTTCCGTCAAAACAATCTTTCTGGTTGTGTTATGTAGGTCAGTTTTAATGTTTTTAGAATCATAAACATCGCTGATAATGGTACTAGTTTTTTTTTTTTTTAAATAATAAATACTTCAGAAATTTGAAGTCCCTTTGTTACTGATCTTTAGCAACATTTTTAGATTTAAGGAATAAAGAAGTGGGAAAAATCATGTCATTAAGTCATATTTTTCCTTCCTGGATATTAACCCCTAAACTCCACCTTTGGATTCCATTCCAACTTCAACCCCCTTTGTTTGGGCTTTCATCACTTATATTTAAATGCCACTGCAACTTTCTGTCTGTCTCTCTGCCTCTGATTTTCCCTCCAATCCATTCTGAGCCATCTATTACTTAAAAACACATTTTTCCATTTTTCACTCCCCAGCTAAGAACCCCATCATGACTTAGTACAGTCAGCTTCACCAGTCCTTCACAATCTATTCCAATCCCCTATTTACTGAGCCTTGCTTCCTGCATTCACCCACAAATATGCTTCACCCCAAGGGAGCAAAAGGTCCTTACTTGCCCCTGTGCATACCCAAATCCCTCATGTCTAAGATTTTCCTACCATAAAATATTCCCTTACTACCCCACTGCATTCTCTTCAACCTTCCTTTCTAAAATTCACACCCATACTGTTAGGCTGACCAACTCAAGACCACCATTTTCAGGGAATCATTCTGACATCCTGACAGTACATAGTTGTTCTTTCCAAAGTTCTATTGAGTTATGCTCAGAATCAAAGCCAGCCATGTGCCCCCTTAATTGTCCTCCTACTCATTTTTTTACTCATCTACTCTAAAGAAATATATTGAGCACTTATTTATGCATAAGATACTATGGTAATTATAGCAATTCTTTCACATCCCTTAGTTTATATCCTATGATTATATATTTGGCAAATAAACTCAATCCTGCCTTATCTTCTTTTCCAGACTCCTCAGTACCCAGCAGTATAGTTGGTATATCATCATCATTAACATCACCAACATCAAATATTAATGGAGCTGCTTCTACCTACTGTCAGTACTCTCCTCGGTGCTGGAAACTGAGAGATGTAAGACATGGCCTTGCAATCACTGTTCAGGTGGGGAGGAAAGCGCCAACTGGATGGTATGCACAATGTTAGAAGAGCTAAGAAAACAGGAGCAAGCACTGAGAGAACATGACGGGGGTGGGTAGGGCTCTTAGGGTTTCATTTTTTTTTAGTGGATCCTGCGGTGCTTTAACCAGATGTCCTTTTCAGGACTGATGCACCCATTTCAGGCTGTTGGGAGTATCAGTATCAACTGTAGCACCCCTCACTGGGGACGGCCTTCAGCTGTAGGGAACTGCCCCGCCCAAGGTTACAGAGGTAACCCACAGCCAGGAACTGGCTTACTCAGAAGAACAAAACTACAGGCTCCTTTGCCTCAATTGGAGTCAACTCTAAAGATCCATCTAGCCTCAGACATCCCGCAATGATCATCTGAGGCCTCACTTGTAACCACACTACCATTAGCTTCTCGCTCTACCCACGACTACCTTGCTTGCTTCTTTACTTTTTTAAAGGTATCGCCCAAGACTGCTCTCCAATAAAACGTTGGCTCTCCCATCACACAACCTGGTTCCAGGGAACCCAATCTCTCTCTGTCCATGCTGTTGAAACAAGAATGTGGTTACTTACATAGTTCTCAGCTGACATAAAGTTCTAGTTCAGAAGACTATGAAACAGATGTATTATCTCATGTTAACTTTTCCAAAATTCCTGAAGAAGGCAGGATTTTTTATCGCTCTCTCTGCAAAAGACAGTGAAGAGTAGAGAGATAAAATGTCCAAGATCGTACACCTGTAATAGCAGATCCAAGACTCAAACCCTGACCTTCTCAATCTCACCCAGGGTCCTTCATCCTACACCACTTTGGAAAACTGGCCTGGTTTTAAGAAAAAAACATGAACATCAAAATTGGCACACTTGGGTTTTCGTTTTCTACCAATTATTAACAATGTGACTTTGAGCACATTACTTAACCTCTCAGGATTTCTCTAGGCAGCTCTGTGTCTATATAACGGACATAAGAATACTTCCTCGTAGCACTATTAAAAGATAAACTGAAACAGGGAAGGCACGGTTTCCTGTTCTCTCAGAGGAGTGATGGCATGTAATTTCAAATAAGTTTAGAGTATTCCGATTGTAGAGAATTTGGAATATTTTCCTGATCATCTCAATGAAGCAACCTTTCCTTTTGATCATCTCCACTAAAGTGATTTCTTATTTTTCTGCAATTCCATACTCTGTCGTTTACACGGTTGACACAGTCTGTTGTATGTTTCTCTGGAAATCTATAGTCTGTATGTTTCTTAGGAATATAGGTATTTTTGGTAGTCAGAGGCCTCATTTTACGGTTACCGGCTTTAATTTTCCAATCAGTGTGTAAGGTCCTTGAAGGCCTGAATAGTCTTAAAAATCTTTATATATCCCTCAGAGCCTACATCAGTAAGAGCCACATAGCAAATGCTACATTGATGTATATGGACTTTGTAGTATATGCCGAGTAAACAGATGCTTTGTTGGGCTCTGTCTGCTCTGGTACATAGTCACATGAAGGAGAGAAGATAACACATCCACCTTGAGAACAGACTACCCTGGAAGACCCAAAAGAAGGGTAAGCAAAGGAATAAGTGAATTGAAACATACAACCTTCCCAATAAAAGAATGTAGACTTTTAGATGTCAGAGTCTACTTGCACCAACAGTCAACTAAATCACTCATTCTCAGGGATAAGAGTAAGGAGTACAGGGGGAAACAGGAAGTACTCGTCCAAAGCTGTTCATTCCTGCAAAACCTGGAAACAAGAGGGCCAGGAAAAGAGTTCTCCAATAGAACACACTTCCAAACATTAATCAGTCAAGCCAGAAATAAAGGCTTTTGCTGAGAAGGAGGATGGGGTGGAAATGCTGCTGTAGGAAATGTGATAGGGAGTCAGCAAAAGAATTGTGAGCAGCCATAAAATTAGAAAGCATGACTCTGTACAGATCCAGTCAGAATAGTTTTGTGATTTTCTATAGCAACATTCAACGGCCCAGCTGTGTGATGAGAGAAATAATATAGTAAAGATGACCCTGGGTAGGGTAGAGAAATTCTCTTCCCTTGTTGATTCTTTGTGCATGTTCCTACATTTAAATATATATGACAAAGTAGCAACTAATTAGAAATACTAGCATATTGAATCATAGGTCTTATCATCTAATCAGAGAGGTGTGCAGCAAAGCTCTTAAGAGAAAAAGCTCTACACACTAACAGCCCTAGGTTTGAATCCAGTCCCTACTCTAATTAGTAGTATGTCTTTGGGAACATTATTTAACCATACTGTATATATACAACAGTACATATCCTTTAAATTAATTGTGAGAACTAAATAAGCCAATACATAAAGATTTAACACAGTGCTCATAAGTACTGAATAAATGTTAATAATAAATGGGAAGGAAGAGAACTCAAAATTCACAGGAATAAGCACTACTTGCTTTATAAACTATGAAAATTAAGGTTTGCAAAACTAGAACTTAGCACAATTTATAATTAAATACAATTGATTTGTTTATTGCTTGCTCCCCAACTAAACTATAGGCTCCATAAAGGAGGAGACCTTCTCTGTTTTGGCCAATCATTGCCTAAATACAGTACCCCAGCACATAAGAAGAACTAATTAATCAGCTAATTAAAATGAGCATGGTATAAAGCTAGGGTAGTATCACAGAAATACTTTATTAAGAACTTCACCTTGTATGTCCAGATCACTCTACAAGTCAACACTGATTAAAAAAATAAATAACATAAACAATGGATTCATTAAACCTTCTTCTGAATTTCTACAGTTAGATGACTTCCCTTTCCCAAACAAAAGACAAGCTGCCATCTTGTTGTTACTGTTAATCTTTCAATGGCTTCTCTCTCCTGGGAAAATTTCATCTTCCACTGGCCAGATTAAGGGAATGATAGCTTTCATAATGTGTGTATGCACACACGCTGCTTTGTGTTTTGTTGTGTATTCACATGTGTCTTTTCTCATCAGCATAACACTTGTCCATTGTCAACCGGAACTGTCCCCTTTTCCTATTTACATTTCCCCCCATTATCCCTAGTTATTATCCATAATCACCACTGTGATTTCTGTCTACAATTCAACCTCTGTATCAGATTCTTGAATCCTCCTATACCTTTTACCAAATAGTGTGATCAGTAACAGAAAAACTGTCCATCTTCCGCACTTTCCCCAAAATTGTGATTAGAGTATGCAGACAAATGTTTGGTTGAGTTATCACTTCTAAAGCAAAACCCCTAAAGCGTCTTTTAAAGTAAAAATTGTGAAGGGATACTGGATGTCAGGTAGGCAAAAGCAGCTGAGACAGGGACCTGCTACCTTCTTTGTTAGCTGACATGGTTGGGCCAAAGTTTCAGCTTTTTGGGGCTCGTTTTTACTTTTTACATACATAAGAAACAATGAAAGCCTTCACATCTGCTTTTGTGAACTGTTGTTTACCAGAGAGAGCCTCTTTAATTTAACATTGGTTGACTATAAACAATACTTATTTATTTTCTTAAATTGTTCTTTCTAGTAAGTAACAGATCTTACCTAAAAATGGCTGAGGCAACCCTAAAGGTTTGTGATTCAAATGGTTTGTGATGACAATTGCCACCATCACTGGCCTCCCAGCACACAAGGAATCCTTCTCCTGGACCATCTTCAACAAGGGCTGGATCTGCACAGCTTTGAGAATATTCAGCTGGTAGAATTTAGATCACATTTGTTGTGTGTGCCCCACTAATTTTCCTTCTGGCTTGTTTCTTGAATTTACCCTTTGGATGTATCTTAATCTACAGTGGCTTCTGTTTAGGAATTAAGTGTTATGAATTTCAAGGATAATATTAAAGAAGTCCTTTTCTAAAAATAAAGAAATAATTTAAAAATAAAGAAAGTTTGAGAGTATGATTAAAGACATCCCATGGGCTGAAATAAAAATTTATTTATCTTAGTTTTGGCAAGTCTCCATTAATACAAAAGAAAAGTTAATTTCCAAACCGTGGATTCACTTCACCTTTGGTCAATTTTTTTTTAAATATTTGTAAAAATTCATTCTGGGTGATTTAAACCAATACAGCCACAGGAATAATGTGATTTGGCCATTGACTGAAAGCAAACAAAATCCACCACATCACTGGGTCACCACCAACATAAACGAGGGTGTTCTCCGGTGAAAGCTCTCTTACAGAATTGGGTGAATACACTCAATCTCATACAGAAATAGACCATTCAAAGAAGAGTTAATTCAAAGATAAAGAGTAAATACATATTCCTTAGAGAAAACAACTGCATACACAGAAAAAAAAATTAGCATTAATATGTCAAACATAAACCACAACAATGAATAGTCAAATACTTGGAAAAAATTCAAGTGTGTGTTCTTTGGGGAGAGGGTGCTAATTCCCAAAAAGATTATGAAGGACTTGCCTAGCTCTTTTGTTTCGTGGAGAACAACTGTATACTTTAAGACTGAAGTTA
This sequence comes from Leopardus geoffroyi, assembly GCF_018350155.1. Classification (NCBI taxonomy): domain Eukaryota; kingdom Metazoa; phylum Chordata; class Mammalia; order Carnivora; family Felidae; genus Leopardus; species Leopardus geoffroyi. The sequence continues at coordinate 155,282,154 of NC_059326.1, forward strand.
TGATTCTGTCATTATTTCACATCTTTGCAATGCTTATTAATTATCATTTACTATGGATCCTCCCTTAAGTGAGTAGCTTTCTAGGAGACTACTGGAGTATTATTAATTCAACTGGAGCAATAATTGACACAGTAGAATGCTGGTGATCTCAACGATTTAAAGTGCCTTCTCAAGTGCTATGTGTGCAGACAAAGATTTTGTTTTTGTTTTTTTTGTTTGTTTGTTTTGCAATAAGCGTTCCTGCAAAGTCTACTACGTACAAAGCACCATATTAGACATTTGGAGAGACATCCAGGAACATTACATTTTCAAAGGGAAAATAAGAAATGAACACAAGTAACTTTAAAACAAGGCAGAATATAAACATGATATATTGGTGCTTTAAGAAAATTGACCATAGGAGGAAACAAGAAAGATGTACTCAGGTCCAGGGTAATTTGAAGGTTGGGGGTTGCCTTCAGCTGAAAAAGGACTTACTTACTATTAGTCATCACTTTAAAGAGTTTCTTTTCTTGTAACAAAAATAAATGTATCATGGACATGATTAAATGATGAAACACAACCCAAACTCCACACACACGATTGGTGATAAACTCACTAATGGGTCCTCACCTCCCAACACAGCCTCCGATCTCGTATGCAGTAACCATCACTAGAGCCACACATGCACCCTCTGTTAAGGCTGAACCACCCACCTACCTGCATTTTGAATTTTTAGCATACTTTAAAAGTTTATTTTACCCAGGATTGTTTTAATCACACAAGATGTACGTGAAAAACTATTAAAGGTATATAAGGTATAATACAATGTTGAAAATACTTGTAAAAATATTTTTTCATCTTTTTTTCCCTTTTTCCTATAGAGCAGACATAACAGTTTGCAGAAGTTTTGCTTGTGCACAAGTCTTGAAGATAGGGTCTGAATTGAAAAAGATTGAATTTGAGAGAATCAATCGCCTAATACGCCAATAAAAACCAACAACTAAATTCCAACAAAGGTCCAACAGCCTTCTCCTGGTCTGTTCCTAAATGCTTAGTGTGCAGTTCTGACTGTAATCTAATAATTGCTTTTCTGATCCAAGTATCAATACTTAATGTTTATCACCAGAATGCCAAGTTAGATGGCCTGGCCTCCTCCTCCTAATAAGAAAAAATGACCTAAGCACTAGCCAGGCTTTGATGAAGCAGGGAGTGAACTCAAGGGAGCCTCCTTCCGCCAACACAGCAGCAATGTGTTTTCTGTCTCGACTGAGGTTCCACAAATTTGTAATTTATTTGGAAGAATATGTTGCAGATAAGCAAAAAAAAGGCATCTGGAAACCTTCTTGCCAAATGGTAACTTTCTGGAAGGTTCCTCATTTAGAAGTAATTTCTGGAAAATTTCTTGATTAATACAAATCCGTGAACAAACTTAAAAATGACGGCTTTGTTATTGCTTTGGCACAATATGTTAACAACACTGCGAGTGCTGCCAAAACTCTGAGGGTTCTTTCATGCGGATTATGGTCTTGTTTACAGATCCAGCTGTACTGCGGCCTTGTCCATGGTGGTAACCTAACAATGTTCCCAGTGGGGGTGCCCATTAGGGGAGGGGAGACTAACTGAAGTTTAGTTTGTTTAAATTGAGCAAGAATGCACAGCGGCACTCAGATCTTTGGGGAATGTGTTGGAAGCATACCCTTTCTGGGATCTGTTTTCGTTTATTTAAGGGGGATGTTTGCATTGCTCAAAAATTGCAATACACAAACTTGCCATACAAAATGCCTTCCAAATGTTTACTGTGGTCTATACAGAAGGGAGCAGAAAACACAAATAATACTGGATTGAAGTGAAATGCTACGTGAAAAAGGTAATTGCTAGCCTCTTAAATGTTCACTAAAAATCCAGACTACTTTCTGTGATATATATGTGTGTACACATGCATAAAACATATATTCCAGAGGATGTCCATATGAACCGAACAGGAAAGGTAGAACAAAGCACATCATTGAAGAATATGAATCTCAAACTGTCAGAAACTGGTTTCCACTAATAGACCTTTTCTGCCAATATTTTCTATTTATTGGTTTGCATAGATTTGTATACACGAATCTTATTGGGATTTTATTTTACAGGTTCTCATGACAAAATAATAATTGCTGTTTGCCCCCAAAACAAATGTGAGAAACCAAAGAATTACACATTTTTCTCACCTTTGACAAAAATGTTAACAAGATTGTAGTTGCTGCATGTTATTACCAAAAAAAAAAAAAAAGAGGAATATTAATTGCCTCTACATTAACTTTGTGACATTTATGAAGTCTATAAATGAAAATAATCTGCTCAGTAGAAGCTTTCGCTTTTTCTGCTTTCTGTCCTTCCTGGTAAGAGAGAATCAGGAATAGACCAGCGGGACCTCAGGCTGCTGGGCCCCTTAGCCTAACTCTGGTAGATAAAGGCTTCTCTAGTGCTTCCTCTCTGACACCCACCGAGAGGCCACCGCACTTCTATCATGTTAAAAATGTATCCAGCTTGAAGTTCATCTCTCAGATATCATTTAGGTCAAAATAAAATGCTTCCTGGAAAACTCATGATTCACAGTTTTTAACCTGAATTCACTTTTGTCAAAGTAATTTTCATCAGAGGATTTATTTCATACTTTAATCAAAATGTAAAACTCCAGTGAATGTTTTTTTTTTAAGCATGATTTCATTTCTCAAAAAAAAAAAAATCTATTTTAGTATGTAATTTCACTAGATAGTATTATTCTGGGTATCAGTAGATCAATATTTTAATTTAACATACCATATTCTCTTGTTATTATGTAGAAATCTCACTAAGATGTTGAGAGAAAAAAATATAAAGTTGCCCATTTCCATAAAATTGCACAGTCATTTACTCCTGTGCCTTCATATTTAGCATTGCCACATGCAAATGACATATAGTACAGCTCTGTCCATGACAATGTTCCCCACACTATTACCAAAGTTCAGGATCAGTGATGGAGGAGAGAGGGTCATTGGTTTACAGAGCCATCTTTATTTTGCTTTTTAATGAATTTTACCCTTAGACTTTTATAAAAAAAAAATTGTCTTATATGTTAACATAGTTTTTGAATCAAAAGTAACTAGTAAAGAGCAATATAACAAAATATAAGGGCAAAGAACACAGCATCAGCCTGCCTCGGCTTTTATACCAACTTTTCAATTTTAGCAACCATGAACTTTTGGACAAGTTCCATGCCCTGTACGTGTTCAGTTTCCTCATCTATAAAAATGTACCTAATAATAGTAACTTTTCCTTTGGATTGTTTTGAGGATTAAATGGAATAATGCATATACAGCACTTCAGCAAAGTGCCTGGAACATGGTAAACCGTCAATAAATGCAAGATATAAAGCTAACACTGGAAGGATGGGCCATTAATTTTAGTGGAGTTAATTTCTAAACTATTTTTCGTATCTTCCATGTTTTGAAGCAGTTAATAGAGGCCTTTTTAAAACTACCAAAGACCATGTCGACACAGTACTACTAAAAGTATTTCATAATTGTTCTGACAATATCATACACCCAAATCTGGAAATATTTAGAAACTATTAAGGTTATGAAAGACAGACCTGACTGAACAACTTAGAAGCAAGCTTTTTAATATACTGTTTTTCAAATTCCCTTAGGGATAATATTGTGAGGTTAAAACAAAACAAAGGATAGATTGTGACAGAGTCCTGTGGACCTATAACTAATATTAATAAAGATAAGTTTAATACCCAACTATTTTCCAGAATATTATATTCAGTATCTAATTGTTCTTTACTGTGAACTATTTTTTTACACTCAAAGTTTAGCATGTATCCTCTACTGACAGCTTAATTTTAAATACAATTACCAAATGTACTATATAAACCCGTTGTAAATAAAATTTTTGATATATACAAGACACTGCCAAATGTGTCCATGCTCTGAGTTTCCTCAAAATGGTGTCCGTAAGTCTCTAGTAAATTAGTACCCTGGATGCCCATTCTGTTTCTGGGCTGCAACCTCTCCATATTTTTAATGCTACCTTTGTTGAGAGAAAGTCAGTTTCCTAAACAGGCCAGGGGTGGGGAGAGATAGGGATGCTTCTCTGTGCATCTCAGGGTTACATAGTTAAGCAGAAAATATTTCCTAATCCCATTCATTATTCTTATTTGCTCCCAAGGACACAGATTATATAGGGTATTAGGAAAACAAGTACCTTTCAAAAACATTTTGAAGTTTATAATTTCATGACTGAAAAATAAAATCAATGTTTTTGTTTTCTAGAGATGAACTATGGAGTCTCTTTATTGACTCGTTGAATTAAACCCGTGTATGAGCCACACAAGATATTTTCAAGTACCTGTTAGATGTAGTCACATAATTCTTAAAATAATGCACTCTACTCTTGTCCAAATTAGCACGCCATATTTCCATATTTAGTGATGGGATCGATCAGACTGTGACATGTTCTGGTGGAAGCTGAGAAATTTGGGAGAGACAACTTTCAGTAGCATGCATGAGACCTGCTGGGTATATACCTTCCCTCTGAAATTACAAGTTCACCTCTAACACTGTCAATAAATAACATTGCCAATAAAATTGTGTACATGTTTATCAAAATCGGCCTTCTTTTTAATAATCCTTTCTCTATGCTATTCTTTCATTTTTATATTCTGAGTAGGGAAGTCTAGTCACTGAATCTTCAGGATCCAAAGTCATTTTGGAGGAAAAAAGAAAGTATTCTTCTTTACCATTGTAGTGAATCATTCATAGCTAAAGGCGGCCTTTGTTCTCAGTCACCGGTTAGACTGCACTTTCATAGCCTAGTGCCTTCTACTAGAGCCCCTTGATATATTCACATAAATGATGGAAGATGCATGAGACGTGAAGGTGACATGTGCAGTCTCCAGGAGGAAACCGATGCCCCGGTTGCTCGCTAAGGAGCCATCCTGGCGTTAGCCGCAGATGCAGCCAGCCGGCTGCCCTCCCAGCTGGAAGGAAGGTGTTAAGCAGCAGCTGTCAGCAGAAAGAGATAGAAAAGGGGGTGAAGTGTCTCCAATTCACAGAAATAAAAATTGTTAATGAAAATCCCCAGCACTGTACCCTGATTGCCCCCTTCTTTGCAAGACTTCTGACTAACTTCCTTGAAACTTCTTTAGCCTTCTGGCTTATCAGTTTCAGGGCAATGCATTACTCAGCCACTGCCTGTGAAGTGAACCAGAACAATGTGAGGTTAATTCACCTCTCCCAGCAATCATAAAAGTTTGTGCGCTCACAGATTCAACAATGAAATTGTTACTGATTAGTCCAAGTCAAAAATCTGCACTTTCGTCATTTCAAAACGATTTAATTACCTTTTTCTAATGCAGTATATATGCTCCATTTGCCAAGACAAAAGAGCTATTATTCAACACGAAAAAAATATTGCTGTAGCAAGCACAGTAACTTTTAATGTTTTCACTGCTGAACTGTCGAAATGCGAACATTCCCACCCCCTGAAAAAATGAAAGTGTGGAACTATAGTATAACCTTCACTTTTATAGTAAGAGGTTTCCAGGTTTCGAGAATATGACAAAGAAAACATAGCAATTTCAACCAGGTCATAATTTAGTATAAAATAAAACAAGACATTTAAACCCAAGGAGGAAAAAAAAATTCTGAGAGTGGTAGAACTATCAAACTATGTGTGCAATTTCCTTGTGCTCAAATTGCATTTTCTCCCTTCAGTGTTATATGGAGCAAGGTCTTGCCCTCTAGATTAGAGACTTTTGCATTAGAGGAAACTAGGTTATGTCTTCCACTGTCAGAGACAGAAATTATGAGCTGGAGTGCATTTTAGCCAGTCACTCTGAAAAATGTTAGCCCAAGGGGGTAATAATTAGAACTGTTTTTGTCAGGTGACTGCATTTTAAGCAGTGATGTGTCTGAGATTCTAGCTGAGGGGTTTAATATAAATATAAATATTTTTTTCAGTCAGCATTGCGGCTTTTTTTTTTTTGCTTTGCTTTTTATTTCAAAAGTAAGCACTTTTCAGGAATTATCAGCTAAAACGTCCTACAGTTTAGTATTACGGTGACCCAATAATATAATATAGCCAGCAGAAAATGATAGTCAAGCAGCCTGAGAAGTTAATGCACAAAACTATAAACTAACTCATTATGAGATCATCACGCATTTACAGACACAAATAACTAGTCTGTATACATTATGTCTAGGAATCTAAGCACAAGCGTATAACAATTTTGCTTCTAAATTATTATTTTATTTATTTCAGTAGTTACTTAATACAATTTAAGGTTGTAGTTCCCACAATCAAATTTAAAAAGTAAAAATGTAATTTATGGGCTTTTGCAATACTTCATGCTACTATGGCCCCTCTGGGGTCAAGGTCCCATAGTAGGGCGGGTAGCCTAAGAGTTTTGTTATTATTTATTAAGTTGTCCAAATCTGAATATACCCCCTTTTGACAAGAATGGATCATTTTAATATTTGTTCCCATTACAAAAGCATTATGGAAAGATGGGGATGAATGGAAACAATCTCCTCTCCTTTAGCTTATAAAGTTTAATAAAGACTATCCTTTTGTTCTTACAATAACCCTATCTTTACAAATAAATGAATCACTTTAGATTATGAGCCTCTCAGAACAGATCATGTTTTCTATAGGTCCTTAAAAATACCACATAGCCCTTTTCATAATAGCATAAATAATGAATACTTATAAAATAAAAGCTTTCTCTGGAAAATTAGCTTAAGTTATTTTATATCACATGAAACAATAAATGCAATAATTCAAAAGTAACTAATTTTCTGGGACTATTCTTCTTTAACTATGGACAGACTGGGATTTTAAATATTATTTCTAAAAAAGGCTTACATGGAAAAATTGTGTTGTCATTTATTGTAACCAATTATGAGAATCACATCTTTCATAATACCATGATATTCCAAACAATAAGCTTATGTAATGTAAATGTATTTCTGCACCTCACATCTTGCTCTGCGGCAAGATTTTCCTATCTTCCAGTTTCAACCTTAAATGACTGCTGAAAAAGACTGCTTTCAAATCTCTATCAAGTTTAATTCGCTCCTCTCGAAGGACTTTACACCCCTCTTTTTCCCAAGATGCTATCTGGGTATAAGAAGATGGTCTCATGTCCTAATGATGACAGGGGACAGATTTCTGGCTTGTGTACTAGCATCCAGGGCTCTGCTGGCCTCTGCTGATCCGTTCCCCATTGTATCAAGTTACTGAGTATTCTGTGCTAGTATCCAATATGTTAAGTTTTGTACTGCCTGGTACTTCCAGGGCTCAGAGAAGGAAGGGTCATGGTGGAACCTATTCCCAAAGCCCTCAGTTTTCTTATCACTTTCTGTGTCAAGCTTTCTGGCCTCTGTAGCATCCTTGCCCTTGTCCCAAGCTTCTTGCATTCCACTGGTTTTCTTAGTAATAGGAGACATAAGAGTTTACAGAATCCCTTGATACTCTCATGAACCATGGGAAACCAGGGCATTATTTAGCCCTTCTGTCTAGATGCTTCTTTCAAGTAGTCCTCATTTACCAATAATCTGACAACATGTCAGTGTTGTACGACGATAAACATGAAACTTCAGGCATTTTGAAATTCTCCTAAGATAGACCTTGAAACAAGTAGAAGGCTTCACCTAACCCCCAATCCATGAAGCCTACCATCTTAATTGGATTTTTCTGCTATCCCTCACTTTACCCCAACCCAAAGGGTTTGAATTACATGTTGTATGAATTCAAGGACACTCTCATCTGACCTCACATCCCTTCTGTCTTCCCTCTTCCCCAACCTACTAATTTTCTTTCCTTTCTCTATCAAGACTGCCACTATGTTATATCCTCCTCCTTCCCTCAGTTTAATTCACTCTCCCCTTCACTGGCTCAATACTGGTAGACAAGCTTCAGGAACATCAACCAGGTTATCAAGGAGAGAAGACAATAGGAAGTGTGCTGAAGGGTACTGTCTCTTGGCTCCTCCTTTGTTTTTCTCCACCATCTTGATACCTCCGGGGCAGAAAGTTTGCAAAGCTGTATTTCCCAGACTCCCTTGCCACCTGAATTCCTGTTAACTTCTGCCAGTAGGAGGCACTGGCAAGAAGCTGGAGAGAACAAGAAACCATTTTGTCTGAATTCTAATGGCAGTTTCAACAGCTGCAATAGTGACAGGTAAGCGTGGCTCCAAGTTGTACTCAGGTAACTCAGTTCCAATATCAGCAGCCTCAGCTGCATGTAGACTCTAGGTAACATCATTTTCTCCTTTGGGCCTCTGGGCCCAGAGGTTGGTAGTGCTTCTAGATAGATACTAGTCTTTAGGTAACCTCACCCCATCAGTGCCTCTGGGCCTTCCGATACTCTCTAACTATATTAACTCTGCTTGAAATTCTTCAACAGCGATTGTTTGTCTGATTAAACACTGCCCATTTAAACATGTCAATCATATGAGTCTTATTACACCTAAAGTGTACCTACTGAAATATTCTTAGTTGCCTGTTTTTTTTAATCAGCGGTTGAAAAGAATTTGAGGTAAACTTTTGGAATAATATCCACTAACCATCGCAACTGCCTAAAGAGAAGTTTTAGTCTTACAAGGTCGTGATTCTACCAGAGTCTAGGTGGTGTCTATACGTAACAGAGAACGGCAAACATTCGTTGTTATGGCTCAGTTTTTTGCCATGTATTTCCGTACGTCTTGTGTTGCCTATGCTCTTCATAAATCGTCTGTGGGTGCAGGAAGGGACACCAAGCACACTTCTGGAGTCTTGCTCTCTCACCTTCCTGATGACTCCCCTCACCTCTCTAACATATGGAAATGAGAATTATAAAGTTCTACCTTTCTTTCCCCACTCCATCTAGCACCACATGGGCTACCACTCACTCACTTCCACACTCTCCTTACTTTGAACAAATTATAGTTCAAGGTGCCAGGATGCCAATGCCATTAATCACCTGCAGTAATAAGGAATGCTGTGGTCCAAGGACTCCGGGAGCAGGTAAAGTGTACACATACACACATTCAATTACTCATCTATTTTCCTTTCAAGTCAGGGGCCTGTTAAGTGGAGGAAACAGGTTGACTTTTTATCTTTATATCTCCAGTCCCGTTTTATCCCAAAGTCGAAAGGCATGTGAACAGCTTTTAGGATTTTTATAGACTTGGAACCATATAATTATAGAAGTAAAAAGAACATTAGAAATCATATTATTTTACCTCCTCGTTTACACATGATTATCTCTACTATAACACTTATCACTCCTACCATAATTTATGGTTTTTATCTTCTCAACTGATCTATGAACTCCTTGAAGAAAAGGTCTGTAGTTTTTATCTTAACATCTGTGCCTGACACGGTGCCTACAACACAAGAAACATTCAATAAATGCTTGTTGGAAAGAAGCAGATGAGTGGATGGAAGGGCCAATAGATTAATGAACAAAGGATGATTAAGAGTTTAATATCGTGTCTAAGAACACACAGCTATGAGTAGCCTAGTGAACATCTAATCTTGTTTCCTAATTTGAAGCTCAGTATGATTTTTACTAACTCTGTTCTGACCTAACATGTTTAATGTTTTCTCATAAAACAAGATTTAGTCCTTTTGCCTTCAGAACAAAAGTGGAGATGTGGGTCAAACAAGGAGAAATGCTGTTCCACCTGTCAGGGGAAGAGAAGGGAAGGGACTCAGTACCAAGCACGAGGTTGAGAGGCAAGAGCAAATCCCCAAGACCAATTGGAATGGAGAAAAATCAGGCAAGCATGATAGAAAAATCATACTGGACACAGCTGGACCACAAGTTCAATTGCCACTGTGGTCACTCTGTGCCTATTTTTGGAAAACCTACCCCATATAAATAGCTGGATGCTCTGAATTTTCACCCGGGGAGAGAAAAGTTCAACATCCGTCTACATTATCACAATTTTTCCCCAGGAACAGCACATCTCACTTACACAAATTGCGAAAAAGAACAAAAGACCCTAAGATATCAAACTGCTCTTTCAGAATCTAAATGCTCTAGAAGAATCACTGATTTTTAATGTAGAATATTTAGTAAAAATATATTCTACTGGTTGCTCTCTCAACATGTATCATTTCTAAACCAAAAAACAAATAACAATGGGAAATCAGGAGGATAAACAAATGCCACTAAAAGATAAATACTATTAAAATGCTGTTACAAAAACACTTGAATTCCTTGGCGTTTCTTTTAAATACAACTGCAAATCACAAACCACATCATCTAGGACCCAAAACAAAACTGTATACATTTACTTACACCCAGAAATTTTGGTGTGAAATTAACACACCATAAGAAAAGCCTGGTATGCCATTTGGTTACATATTTCAGTTTCTCCCAATATGTGATAAAGTAGAAATGTGACATTTGATATTATCACTGACGGTTAATTCTGTGAACATTTTAATATTTTTCAGACATCCCAAGATTTATATTTTCCCTCCTCAAATGAAAGTGAGAATTTAAATACCAAGTCTTCCCTTTCTTTTGAAAAAATAAATGCTATAATACACCTCCCAAGGTTAATCTGTGTCCTTGCACCTCCAATGAATCCATGGCAAGAATGTTTTTTATTGCTCTGCCATATCTAAAATTGCTTAGTCCATACTCTCTTAGACACATCATTTTTCAAACTCAAACTTCTAAGTTTCATCAGAAAAGAGCACATTACACTAGATGCAAAGTGAATGACTACTAACTCATGTTCTAGGGACATGCACCATTATTCTCCAAATAAACAAGCCCATATGTTTTAGGCTAAAGAAATAATCTTGCAGGAAGCACTGTTAAGATACCATAGACTTTGAATGATTCTTTGGCAAACTTAAAGTGGTTTGTCCTGGAAATTGTATCATCCATGGAGCCCTAGCTCTCACCATTTGATTTGTAATGGATATAGTTCCAAATAAATAGTCTACATTCGCAGCCTTGGTGTTCTGATCTCCTCTTAATTCTCAGGCTATTGCAGTCTGGATTCTTTCTCCTGACTCCAAAAATTCTGGGAGGAGGGGGCAGAAGAAGCCTATCAAGAATTGAGTTTTGTCCCCTCAAAATTCATAGGTAGAAGTTGTGACCCCCCAGTACCTCAGAATGTGACCTTATTCAGAAATATGGTCTTGGCACATGATCAAGTGAAGATGAAGTCATTAGGTTGGGTCCTAATCCAATAGGATCAGAGCCCTTAAAAATAAGGGAAAATTTGGACACAGAGAGAGACACATACACAGGGATGACACCACACAAAGACAGAGGCAGAGATCGGGCCATACATCTACAAGCTACGGAAAGCCAAAGATTGCAGCTAGGAGACAGGCATGGAAAACATTCCCCCTCACAGCCCTCAGAAGGAATCAGCCCTGCTAGCATCTTGATCTTGGACTTCTAGCCTCCAGAACTGGGAGACTGTAAATTTATGAAATTTATGTTGCTTAAGCCACCCCATTTGTGACACTTAGTTACAGCAGCGCCAGAAAACTAATAAAAGCCTATTCTAGAAAAGAGCAAAGCTGGGTTCTAGACTCACCTCTTCACTCAGTGTAGGCTTTCCCCAAAGTTCTGTGCTCAGCTCTCTCCTCCCAGGGAAATCACAGACATCCCACAACTTGCTTCTACTGTTACCTTGAGACCAAGTGTTTCCACATCTACATGTTTAGTCCTGTCTCTCTTCATGGACCCAAATATGTATTTTTTACTATGTGGTTGATACCTCCAAGTGATCTTTGCTGTGAGTAACATGACCAAACTCACCCCAAAACCTGCTGGTTGCTTCTGGGTAAATGATGAAATCTTCTTGGCTAATAGCATCATCATCCACCCAGTCAACCAAACTAGATATGAATTACATTTAACTCTTCATTCTCTCTCAGTCCCTACATCCAAAAGTTCAATGAAATCTACCTGTGACATCTCTTGACCTTATCTCATCCTTCCCATCGTGCTGCTAATGTATTGGTTCAAACCCTTATCATTACTTGCCCCAACTTATTCCAGCAGTCTGTAAAGGTTCTCCCCTGCCTCCAACCCATTTTCCTCACTTTTTCAAAGTTACCTTTCCATACATAATCCTTCTTGTCTTAACTGTAGTTGTAGTAAATCACTGAAATAGAGGGGAATCTTGTTGCTTGCTGCACAAAACTAGCTTAGGCTGACTTAGATCCATTAATGAGCTTGATACTCCTGTTTGTTCTGATTTGCATGCTCAGGTGTGTTGGTTTGATAGGAGATTGCCACTTGAAAACATGTATGTCATGCCATTTTCAGTTTAGTGCTATCCAGTATGCACTTTGAGAAAATGTAAAATAAAAATCAAAGAATATTATATATGGTGTTAGGCTCAGTTCAATTGCTTCTCCCCCTGGAAGATCATACTAGACTCTGCCTCCTCCCTCACCCTCACACTCCTCTATCTGCCTCTCTTTTCATATTTGGCATCTCTCCTTATCTTATAGTTACTTAGTGTTTTTTCCCTCCAATCAGCCATTCCAACTAAACTGTAATCTGCTTAAGGTCAGGGTCTGTACCTGATGCATTCTTTTAGTCCTCCTAGGCACCTCACACAGTGCAAGGCCATTGTCTATGCTCAGTAAATGTGGATTCAATGAGCTCAGTCACAGAAAGTAATAAATGGATTTATTTTCATAAATGCACCATCTCTCTGGAAATCCACAGCGCTCACATTTTGCGTTATAAGCTCATTTTAGAGTGATTGGATGCATTTTATTGGCTAATGTCTGCCATGTGGTAATGTCTTCATTTGCTGAGTTGATGTTCCAAATCTTACAATTCTTAGTCATAATTATTAGTTTTTCCCCTGAATTTTGTGCTTCATTGAGGTTTTAAAGGGTAAAATTAACCTCCCAGCTTTTCCTCCATAAATTTATAATTTCATTGTGATTTCATTGCTATATTGGCTTCCATTTCAGAGGTTTGTCCAAAGTTTAGGTGATTATGTGTCTGTTGTTTTTCTCCTCTCACAAATGTGTTATTTCCTTGCAATCTAACTTGCTCAACTGTATAGCAATAGACACAGAAACATGATAAAGACTTCTAAATATTATTTACTTAGAAAAATTCTGTCTTAGGGGAATGAAACTTCTTTTTCACCTGTGTTAAAATTATATCAGAATTTATAAAAATAAAAGCTCATTCACCTAATATTTTTCCCTACTTAGTCATCTGTTTATCTGGACATAAGTCAACATTTTCTGCAGAACACAACACTGTAAAAAATACATTAACAAGTTCTTAAGGGGTATCTTAAGCACAAAATTTGTTGAGTTATTCAACAGTATGGAAATTTGGTTATTTAACTTGAACTGGGAATATATGGCTCAAATTTCACTGAAGTTATACATGATCCAGAATCATGTATAACTTAACTATAAATAAGTTTTAAGAAGCACACTTGGATATTTACCATTTCTCAATATTGGGTAAAGCTGTCATAGACATTAGACTCATAAACTACATAATTGCTCATAAAAAGACACCTTTAAGTACTTTGTAGGTAGAAAAAAACTCCTAGAGGATCAGCAAAGATACTTAAGCCTGGATGTAAAGATAAATTCGGATGAGTTGCAAAACTTCTGGCAACCCTCTAGGGGAGAAATTGGAATAATAATTTTTGCCTCACTTCAGTGTGTCCTTTGTAAATTCATGCATGAAAACCTGCCTTGCTATCTGCCCTTGAACGCCTCCAATCCCATCTCCCTGACACACCCAACTACCACCCACGTATGTATGTAACCCTTCCTCTAACTGTGAAACAAGTTACAAACCCATCAGAAAAAGCAAAAGAACCTGGGCCAGTAATTCAGTAGCTAGCTCAGCATCAAGCAGGCCTTGCTTCACAACTTCTAACAACCAGACTGGCCCTTCTGCCTTTAATAAAAACCATAAAAACCGTGCCTCATATCCTGGTTTAAGAAATAGCATTCTAGGGGCCCCTGGGTGGCTCAGGCGGTTGAGCGTCTGACTTCGGCTCAGGTCATGATCTCGCGGTCCGTGAGTTTGAGCCCCCCGCTTTTGGTTCTCAAAGTGTATCCCACAGACCAGAAGCAACAGCACTACTCAACAAATTTTTAGAAATGCAAATTCTTGGGCCCACCCTAGGCCTACCGACTCACAAGCATTTGGGGTGGAGTTCAGTAATTGGCGTTTTAACAAACTCTCCAGGTGATTTTGATGAATGTGAAAGTTTGAGAACTCCTGAGCCATTGCCTTTGCTTCAATTCCTCTTCCATGTGTTTCTCTGTTCTCCTCTGCTAGTAAACTTCTTTTAGAAAATATGTAGCAGGAGAGATTTTTGTCAGTTTCAAGGTTGTGACTTGGGCAAGAAGGAGCAAGGTTGGAAAAGGAATTGTGGTGTGCTCCTCTTTGCAATATGCTATGGAAACTCCATAGTGAATGCAGCCATCGTAAGTCAAGGGTGGGGGTATTGTTAAGAGGAAGAGATTTCAAAAAGAGAAATTTAAGAAGTTGTACTCGGGGCACCTGAGTGGCTCAGTCGGTTAAGTGCCAGACTGGGGCTCAGGTCATGATCTCACGGTTCATGAGTTTGAGCCCCGCGTCTGGCTCTGCGCTGACAGTGTGGAGCCTGGAACCTGCTTCAGATTCTGTGTCTGGCGCTCTCTCTCTGACCCTCCCCTACTCACACTGTGTCTCTCTCTTTCTCTCTCAAAAATAAATATTTAAAAAAAAATTTTTAAAGTTGTACTCAAAGTTAGGATTGTACTTCCCCTACCCTAGGCATTTTTGGAGAAACACCAATAAAAAATGTAACTTACTTTTTTGGTAGATAGGCTGTGTTCCTTTGAATTCAACACCACAGAGCCCGTACCATATGGAGACCAAATTAATATTCAGCTTTCAAAAGGAAGTGACCTGGCCTGCTCAGTGTGTTATGGGATAAGAACAGCATGGAACAGACAGAAAAGAAACAGTAGCTTCATTTCACCTCCACTCCACCTCTTCTGAGATACTGCTGCTAGTTATCCCCACTCCTTCCATCTTGTAGCCTCCCTTCTCCCTGGGAATGGACACAGTTGAACACCATCACCAAATCTTCAAAAAGTCTCTTTTAATCATGCAACCACCCCACAGGCACTACCCTGAATATGCTCTTTTGTTCACATCCAGGCTGCCACAGAAAGGAATTCACTTTCAAAATCTCAGTACCTCTTGTTTATTCCTCAATCAGGGGAACACGCCTCCATTCCCTCCACAGAAAGGCGCTGCTACCACCAGGTCGATTGATGACCTGCTTAGCGAATTCAACAGGTAGTTTTTAGCCTTTACCTTACTTGAGCTCTCTCGAGTGTAATATGACCAGTCCTTCCCGGAAACACTTTCCTCTCGCGATTTCCACGACACAAAAGTCTGGCTTCCTCCACTGGTCCTGTGGCTCTTTCTTCCCAGCATCCTTTTAAGTTCATCTTCTCCAGCCCTCCTTCTAAGTTCTGAAGCTTCCCAAATTCTATCTTTGTCCCTCATCTCTTCTTACCCTCAGCACGCTTCCCAAGCAGTGCTACCTTCTACCACCACCTCTCCTCTGTCTCCCCAGCCTAATTTGCCTAGAGCAGTATTTCTGTCCTCAGACTCTTCAATCTAATTTCCTGGTAGATTATATTCATCTGAAAATGCCAACGGATGGTGACTCATCGTTCCCTCAAAACTGTATTTGATCTCCATGTTCTACCTCCCACTCATTGCAAAACAAGAAACTTGGCCTTTATTTATATTTATCCTATATTTATTCTTCTCCTTTAACCTCATACCAAGTCAGTTAGTAAAAGTTTCATTCTCTCTATCCTCACTGCTACTGTTAGTCTTGGTATGTATTACCTCTTGCCTGAACTAGTGCATTAGTCTCCGAACCCGTGCCTGTCCCCTTCGTGTATAACTGAGAGCATAATACGTGATATAATGTATAAATGAGAGCAAATTTAACTGCGCAAAAATTTCTCAGGAGTTTGCCATCAAAGACAGGTAGAATCTATTGCCTCTTAAGTGCATTCAAGTTCTTCACACATCACTCTATTCACACCCAACCAGGCTGGCTTCTACCTACGTTTGCCCCATTCTTGAGGTTCAATTATACTTCTCATTCTCTGAACATAAAATATTCTTTCGCTCCTTCATGTTTATTACCATGAAGTTCCATGCATAATTTTCTCACTTCACTCACAGTCTTATAATTACCTATTTGTATCTTTCTCTCCAAGCAACTCCTCAATACCCAGGACTATGTCTACATTTTTGTATCTCCAGCACCAACCACAATGCCTGTCTTATATAAGATGGTCCATAAATAAATGTTCAATAAAATGGATAAGTATGGGCACCTGGGTGGGTCAGTCAGTCAAGTGTCTGACTTCAGCTCAGGTCATGATCTCACAGCTCATCAGTTCGAGCCCCTCATCGGGCTCTGTGCCGACAGCTCAGAGCCTGGAGCCTCCTTCAGATTCTCTGTCTCCCTCTCTCTCTGCCCCTCCCCTGCTCATGCTCTGTCTCTCTCTCTCTGTCAAAAATAAATAAACATTAAAATTTTTTTTAATCTTTTTAAGTGGTTGAGTAACTGAACCAATACCTTTCATTCAGTTTAAGAGTCCCTACTTCCATTTGTGCATATAGAAAACACCTTCCTATTCTCAACATTCAACTGAAAGTTTAACTCTGTCAAGAAATTTTCTAGTTCCTCAAGCAAAACTTAAGGATCATTTCCCTGTGATCTCTATATACACCTCAGTTATTGAAAACACCATGTTTTATTGAAGTGGTTGTTTACATGTTTGATCCTTCCAGCAACCTAGTCAATACATCTGGGCAAAAAAGAGAAGAAAACAAATTCAAACTATACAAGAAAAAAAAATGTTGAAACTGTATCTTACTGAAGAGTTTACCAATTCCTAGTGATGAAAAATGAAAAGTTAATCTCAAAAATTCAGAATACATGCACATATATTCTTGTACACAGTATATTTTATTCACTTAAACCTGTCAACTGTCTTTATAAATGTGCAGTTTAACATTCCTTTCAAATATTGTAAGAGATAGATATCTGAACAAGGGGGACACAAATGACTATTGAAATTAAGATTGTGAGGCCCAAAGTGGCAAGAGAAAGAAAGAAAAGAGAACACTATAGAATTGACTAGTCAGCTCTTAATCCTGGCTACGTATGTTACATGTTATACAAGCACAGCTGGTTTCCAATGAATGGCTATAAAGGGAAATTAAAACTATAACAACCCACCTCTCCAGACCTTATTCCTCCTTCCATCTCCTATGAGAAGGGGCAGGAAAAGCATTACAAAAAATATGCTTTGGACATACTATCATATACTATTAGAGTCAATTATGTATATTTATTCAGCTTTTTATTTAACATGGAGCCTCACATGCCATCTTTTACCTAGTAAGTGATCCCAATATTTATAAAATGAATAAATGAAATCATTTAATAATGCCAATTGTGTATTAGTAGTTATTTGATTAAAAGTGTGTCCTTCCTCTTACTTTATTACTCTTGCCACTGACACTGAAAACATGAACTCACAATTTCTCATTGATTGGAATGCCACTTAATATAAGTGGTTAGCTACAACACCCTGAAAGGGACATATCGGAAACTTCTTACTAAAGTGGGAAAGATATATGATATGTATCATCTCATGTACAGACTCTTATACTCACGGATGATACCATGTTGATCCAGTCATTCACTGTAATGCTTGTCTGTCCTCAAAGAGCTTACAATTTTTTTTTTTTTTTAATTTTAGAGAGAGTGCAAGTGGATGAGAGAGACAGAGGGGGAGAAAGAGAATCTTAAGCAGGCTCCATGCTCAGCATGAAGCCCAACACAGGGCTAGATCCCATGACCTTGGGATCATGATCTGAGCCCAAATCAAGAGTCAGACGCTCAACTGACTGAGCTACTGAGGCACCTCAAGGAGCTTCCAAAGTAGAACAGAAGTTATTATATGCGGCTGTAATACAATGTAAATTGAGAGAAGAACCAACAAAGTAGCTCACAGTGGTCACGGAAGGCTTCATGGCATCCCCACCAACCGTTGTTGGTTCACAAACTGACCCTAAGAGAGCAAGGAGACATCCAAGTAAGGGAAAATCCACTCCAGACTGGCAAGTGGAAGGTTTAATAAGCAAAGGCACTTACTTACAAGGCTTGGTTTGGGCCCCTTGAGATGTGTAGAATTCCACACCACCAGGCCGGAATCTTAAAAGTTTATACAAAAGCCTTAACTGGGTTCAATCATATACCATCCCGACGGACTCAACAACACAATTGCTCTCTCAAGTCTATGTCCTTGAAAACAGCTCCCACTGTGGGAACAGTGGGGAGAGTACACATTCCAAGCACAGGGAAGGTAGCGAAGAACCTCCTCTAATTGCCCGACGTAGCTTGAGGGTCAACTAGAGGTCATGGCCTCTCGATGACCTCCTCCAACAACCATGAGAATGAAGGGGCTTCCTTTGCATGGGAAAGCTCCCAGGGTGAGAATTTTAAAAAGCCCAAGCACACTCCAGGTGGAGTCAATCTCTTGAAAAGCACTCAGGGGCTGGAATTCTGAGCGTCAGGCTAAAGGAAAACCAAGGTTCCTTTCTGGCCCTGTGTTTAATGATCATGATTTTGAAAAAGAAATCCTAGTGTCTGTTTAACTTAGTTACTTGCACACAGACCCCAGACAATTAGCAGTTCCTGATATGGGGAGGAGTAAGACTAAGTGAAAATCCGTGAAAGCTATAAATAAGCGACTTGGGACTTGGGACCTAGCTTCAGCTCAGATGCTCACAAGCCATGTGCCACTTAGCACCTCAAGGTTTCAGTTTCCTCAATTCTAGAATGAGGGAACCAGACCAGAGGAGACGTTAAGGTCCCTCCCAGCTCTACACATCCACAGCAGACTAATTACCTGGGTTCTTGCCTCTCCTTGTCTATTATTCATTAGCATCTCCACAGGAGCAATAAAAGGAAGTGAAATTTAAACCAGCCAATTTTGCTGCTTATCAGTTCTGGGAAAAGGTTTGATGAACCAGGGAGCTGAGGGCTATCTGTTGGCTTCAATTATCAACACATTTCCTGCCCACCGTTATACCACTGATCATCAAGATTTTACTTTTTCAAGCACAGTCAACCTACTGTTGGAGTATCTTTTTTAGTATCTATAAAGCTATTTTCATAACCCCTCTGACACCTCTTTATAGGTACACAGAGTCCTAGAGGCCATTATATAATAGCTGAATATGAAACACTAGCTACTGTATGATCTGCTAGAATTATCTTGATCAGTTTCAAATTTGTGTTCTTCTCACAGAAATCAAATGTTTCTCATCCTTTGAAATGCAGACATTCAAATGGACAGACAATACTATTTATAACATCAGGGCCACAGATAATAACCACAGTCTTCCACATTCAATAATCATATCAATAACCAATAATATTCATGCTGCTTTTATGCAACAGACATTGGGGTAAATGGTTTACATGTTAAGGGTTTTATGTTATTATCTCTCACATGCTGGGAAGGAAGCTCCATGAAGGCAAGGATTTTCCTGTTTCTTTCACTGCTGATTCCCCCAGGATATAAATCAGTGCTCTGCACTATGTGGGCATTCAATTTCCAGCGATTTGTCTCTAGACCTCATGCTATTTACTGCCATACCACGACTGATACGCCAGTGTTGTATCCTCTGTGAGAAGCTGTGTTGTGAAGGAGTCTCGAGAATCTGCCCCTACTGTTTACCACTAGGGTGCCCTTGACAAGTTATTTAACTGTTGGATGCCTCTATTTCTTACCCTATAAAATGAGCATTATACTACCTCTATCTCATAAAGTGATGGTTAATATCTTTTACCATATAACAAATCACCAAAAACAAAGACTTTGAGCAATAGCGTCCATTTGTTTTTGTTCATGGATCTGCAGTTTGGGTGGGACTTAGTGGGGAAGGCTCATTTCTGCTCCACAGGGCAATTAGAAGGGCCAGCCCAATTGAGCATGGGACGATCTGCCTACAAGATGGCCTGCTCACATGACTGGCAAGTTGGTGCTGACTGGTGACTGATAGCGGTCTTGGTTCTTCTCTATGTGGCCTGCACATCCTCATGGCATACCAACTGCATTCTAGAGGAAAGCATCCCCAGAGAGAGAAACAGGCAGAAATAATACCCCACTCTTTTGACTTAGTTTTGGGAATCCCATACCATCACTCTTGCCATATTTTATTAGTCAAAACAGTTGACAAAGCCCGCCCAGCTTCAAGAGAAAGAGACATAAACTGCCTATTGTTGGGGGAATGGCAAAGTTCTAGAAAAGCACAGGGAAAAGGATGTTGTGGTCATTTGGGAATATACAATCTGCCACAACCTTACTGGTGAATCTGGTTTTCCTCACAGGAAATTTGTATTTAATTACAGAATGATTGGAATGTCCAGCTACTCTGTGATTAGGTAAAACTATCTTATCTTATGACATGGGATGGCAGGGCACTGTTCACTCATCAGCCACAATAATGTGTGAAGGTTGATAGTGGGGTTTCCCTTGCCCTGGGGTAGGTAGGGAGGGAAATTTCTAGGCACTAAGCCAGGGAAGCTAGAAGGAAACCAATCCATGTATCAAACCAAAAAGGTGAAATGGAGACAACACCAGAGAATGGACACTGATCAGCAATGAAGAAAGAAAACAAATATTTATTAAGCCCCTGCTGTAATGGGTACTTTGATTAGGTAAGAAAATCTTTCTACAACCTTGTCTTTCCACTGACCAGAAGGCTTTAAGTCATCATAAAGCTTGAAAATTTCACAATGCACCATCTCATTTAATCCCCACAGCAAATGCTATCAGTAGAATTATCCTAAGAGTATCAGCAGAGAGCCTGACTCAGGGCTCAATCCCATGAACCGTGAGACCATGACTTAGCTGGGACCATGTCCAAAACTTTGGATGCTTCACCGAATGAGCTACCCAGGTACCCCAATGGGCAAACTTTCTTAAAGAAAGTGTTTCCAGCCCAGTACTCAAAGTACTCTGATTGGGCTGGCTTGGGTCACATGCCACCCACACATCAGTGACTGTGCCAGAGGAAGATAATATGCTGATTGGTGCAAGAAAATAGCAGCACATTTGGGTTTGGACATATCAGTCATCTAAGTTTTTCCAGGCAGTTTATAGAAACGTTAAATAAAACAAGCTCTAGAAAGGCTCATTTGTTTCTTATATTTTTCTTCTCCAAATCAATTCCTTATCTATAACAAAGTATCTCTTCTCATCCAATTCTGTGAAATCCTGAAGCATCAGAAGGATGTTTTTATAAAATGGTTCCATTTACAAGTAATTCTATAGCAAAGGCCCAGAGGATCATGACGCAGTGAAGTTTTGGTATAATATTCTCTTCGATGCAATAATTCAGCCATTGTAGTACATATCATGGGATCCTTGGTTTAATGAGAGTTTTGCTGCAAGGCATCCAATATCCATCCAATGTGCTTAAGAAAGTCAGGTAAAACAGGTGTTTCCTCAATTAACAATTTAAAGTTTTGTTACATGAAAAATAAGTGAACCAAAATAGAAGATAATATTCCTAAGAAAACATACCCGTACTCTACTTTTTTTTTTCCAAAGACCTTGAATGTATCATTTCATGTATACATTTTTAAAGTCATTAATTTGATACATACTTGGCTAAGAAAAATACCCCCCAAAAATCATTATTCACAGCAACCTCACGTTAACCAGTCTGTGTTTAATCAAAAAAATCTGTCAGCCAATGAAGAGTAATTTCTAAAGAATGAACAGAGTAATATGATCGATTGAAATTTCTAATTTTATGAAAAAAATCATACTGAAATATTTAAAAATGAGTAGTTTCCATGTTTACAAATATCGTTAATCCTGTCGTTTCTTAAATTAACTCATTGGTAGTTTCTTTTCACTTTGACAGAATCAGAACTCCAAAATCATGCAACAATTGGGTCTTTTGGTCATATCCGACTTACAATTCATTGTTGATTGCTCTCAGAAGGTTAGCATCTGTATCATATACTACCCAAGATAATTCTCACAGTGGAATAAAGTGAAATTTGATTCCATTCCCAACTTCCTAATTAACATAAGCAAGTGTAAGAAATCCAGTTCTTCACTTTTTTCTAACTATTGCAACTATTAAACACATCTCATTGTTCAGAGTCCTAAATTGCTCATCTGGAAATATTTCAAAATAGCCCCACAGAAGACCTAGGGAAGAAAGACAAAGGACAGAATGACAACGAGAAAGACATAGGCCTAAGTGTATGGCCACGTAGGCCTGGCTTGCTCTGGTTTCCATGTTCTCTGTCTGCTCTATCGCTTAGGAAACAAGATTTGAAAACCAAATCAAGACATTTCCACTTTCATCCTTTATACAAATCTAGTAGCTTCCTTTAAAGGGAGCTGCATTTATGGTTAGGGTAGCCATATAATTTATCTCCCAAGCCAGGACACTTTTACGAATAAAAGGGGATGTTGCTTATAACTAACTTTGTTCAATCACTGTAAAAGGAGACTGTCCTGGGAAAATTGGGACATGGGCTCAGCCTATTTACAGATCAGGAAAACTTGGTCTAAGAGAAACTAAGTTCAGGAAGAGCAGCTGTTCATTGAAAATGTCATAAATTTCTGCACTGCATTGACTTTTTTCCTTTCATTTAAAATTCTAGGGGTACCTGGGTGGCTCAGTAGGTTAAATGTCCTACTCTGGATTTCGGCTCAGGTCATGATCTCACAGTTCCTGAGTTTAAGCCCCACATCAGAGTCTGTGCTGACAGTGTGGAGCCTGCTTGGGATTCTCTCTCTCCCCTTCTGTCTCCACCCCTCCCCCACTCATGCCCCCCCAAAATAAGTAAACTTAAAAATAAATAAATACTTAAAATAAAATCCTAAATTCTTATTGGTATAAGATCCCAGTCCTTGCACTTGCCTTCTTTAGTTCCCTCACTAACCTACGACAGCTTCTCCCCAGTTTCTTATATATTTACCAGAACCCTGGAAAAATAGATGACATATAAACAAGCGGAGACACACCCCGAACAGACAATAATCGCAACCAAACACTTTCTAAGAGTGCATTGTAGTATCATCTCCTAAAAACTTGGGGATTTAAATGAATTTGTCTAGAACAGGGTGCTTGGAATTGTACTGACATTTCCCTGAGCTGAAGTTTCTCTCCCGGGCTTGCTCAAAGTTCCCTACTTCTATCTTAGCCCCTGTGGATCCAGAGTTCCCTCATCTGCAAGGCTTATGGTTGGCTATATACTTAGACTGGAGTTCTCTGATGACTGGGTTGTTGTTGTTAAATTACATGAACCGCTCCAGAGGAATCAGATCTTGGGATAGCTCCAAAGGCAGGTTATTTTCCTTTCAGTCCCAATTGAGTCAGAAAAATTTATTCATCTACTAGTCAGAAAATAAACTTGATGCATGTTCCTCAGGAGATCCATGTGCTGTGCCTTTGGATGGCAAAATGCCACATGTACAATCGGGAAGGAATACTCTGTCACGTGGCCCATGGCCACAGCTGCTTGGGCCACAATTCACTAAGAGCTTGTAAGGTAAGCAAGACTGAGTCCAGAAACTACTGCGGAAAAGGCCCAGAGGGAAGTCGTGCTGTGTTCCAGGTCATGTCTTTTCTTCTGGCTTCACGGAAGGAGTACCTTCACATACGTGGGGAGGGGGCACTAGGCCACTGAGACGCTGTCCGCAGGAAGAGTTTGGGGCGACCAACAATGCAAATAAATCTTTCATGACATTTTCCTTGCCCTTCTACTCCAAAACTACAACCCCTTATTCGGTCTGCTATCTCACTACCAGCTCCTCCCGCCTTCTCCCAGGGTTTCCTAGTGGTTTTAACTGTGGACAACACTGTCCCTTTTCTGACTCAAACTAGGTGAGGAAACTGGCCAGATTTTGCTCCACGATGACCATTGTCACTGAAGAAATGTTTGGATTTCTTCAGTGAGTGAGAAGTCTTCTATTGTCAAAAGTAAACAAAACAAATCAAAACAAAATACCTCACTAGCTGCTTTAGCAGAGTAGAAACTTCCTCTTTACATGGTTATCCAAATCAAGCATGAACTTACTTTTTTTTTTAAGTTTCAAAACCACCACAAATATCTGATGTCCCCAATAACATATGCATATGCCTTGAATCACTGATGGCCTAAAAATTAGTCAAATGATAACTGAAGGAATAAGTTGGCAATTTAGGGGAATTAAGATTTCATTCCTTTTACTGGAAAAAATATCACCATTATTTGAAGCTTACCAAAAAAAGATATTTTATGGGCATATTTTAGCCTACCACACTGCAATCAAGCATTTTTATGGGGCCCATTTATATTAATAAGGCAGTAAAGGAGGAAGCTTCAGTTAAAAAACATAAGTGGCAAGAAGCCTTAGGAGCCAATGACAAGACAAAATAGCAAGCAGCATCTTCTGATTCTCCCAGCTACTCTGGATTCATCCTGCTTCCAAATTCCATTTTCTTTTTTTTCTTTTTTTTTTCTTTTTTTTTTTTTCTTTTTTTTTTTTTTTTTTGGTGAATGTGGGAACACCCTGACCAGTCTCAAAAAGTAGGACTTGATGGCCCATCATGTGAAAAGCTATTAACATATCCACAGTTGGCCCTGAAATATGCTTTCAAGAATTGAGAAGATTTGCCAACCCCCATTTGAATTTTTCTTCAGAAAAGTGCACTTTTATTAACACCCTCCTCCCTACTGTGGATAAAAATGGTCTCAATATTCTCATGGGAAAAAAAGAGCATTCTCAAGAGCCTCTGTAGACAGAGAAATAGAGTTTTCCCGGCCAAGAATAAAAATGGGAAAGTCTGAAATGTTTAGCGCCTCTGATTAAACCTTCAGTAGTGTGTTTCTCTTAGACAAAGCATTTGTCATAAGTAGCTTGTCTGCCTGAGTATGATTTATGTGGCTGGACTGAAATTGGCTGAATAATTTATGCTATTTATTGTTCTGGAAAGTTTCTTTTCTTAATAAATAAATAAGTGTTGTGTTAAGAGAAGGGAAATAGTGGCAAGTGTCAGCGGCATAAGGAGGGAAAAAGTTATTTTTCCATGTTGAAAGCTAATGAAGTGTATCTAAGAGGAATGGTCTCCACACAGAAGGGCAGGACTCTAATAGGTGAATATTGTCAGCATTTTCAATGAAACCAATTGGCTAAGAGAAGCTGTCAAATAGGTGTGAAATGAGGTAAAATTACGAGCGATACACTTTCTTTTAAGGTACTTTGCTTTGTTCCTTACAGTGCCTTGCAGCAAGAAATTTAATTTAAATACTGAAAATGGAATGCAGTTATATTGATTTAAATTTGCTAAGAAAGTCTTGGACTCTATTTCCTGTTTCCTGCATAAGTACAGAACGTGTGTGAGTCTGTGTATGTGCTTGTGTGTGAGTGCCATCAGCTTTTCCACTATTTATGAGTGAGTCACAGTTTATTAGACCCTACCACAATGTATATTAGCATAAAACACATAACTTGAATTGTCAGTTTATAAAATTTTCAGAATGTATGATTATAGTTCTGTTCTTACTGTAAATTTTTACATAGCTGTGATGATTTAATCCTACCTGCCGAAACCCTGAGCTCTTATTAGATCTTGGTCGTTTTCTGTTGGGCTTTTTGTTTTGCTTTGTTTTGTTTTTGTTTTTTTGGGTTACCATTTTATCACATAAATTTTTCTTCCTGGAACCTATGCCAAAGACAGAGTTGTAGACAAAAGAATGGATGGATGAGTGTGGAGAAATACATGTGGCTCAGTTCAGCTGAAACTGTTTCATAGATAACTCACTCTAAGCTATGACTAAAAATATTTGAAATGTTTACAGGCTGCATAATATATATGTTTGACATATTAAAGGAGACTTCTATCAGCTGCTCAGTAACCATTCCAGAAAAACGCCTTAAAAGAACTCAAGCAAAATCACAGCCCCTCATCTGCAGTGCTGTTTCTAATTTGAAGGCAAATTCATCTCTGACACACAGCAGATTCTGTGCAGGTGGAAGCAAGCCCCTCTCTGCTCCTCTCTCTGCCAGTCAAATTATGTCATCAGTGAAGGATCACTGGTTTTTAATGATACGGTGGCCTCCATACTGAGAAGCAGTCCTAGCACAGCAATATGCATAGCCAATAAAATGGCTGTCACCAAATTACAATTGACACTTAACATCACTAAATCTGCAGTGTAATTCCTTGTGACAGTTGTGTAGGTATATTAGAAGAAAATAATTTACTTCAAACCCAGCATGTTAGACACATTTTCCTGAGCGTAATTCATGTCACATTTACAGTAGCCAAAGCAAGCAGTCTCGAGGCAACCTTAATCTGGGAAGAGATCATAGATACTAACATGTTCATTGAAGTATGATTATTTATGCATGCAATAAACAAAGCTAGAGCAGTTGTTCATTGTAGGTTTTAATTGTTATTGGGGGTTTTAATTGTTATTGGGTTTTAAATGAATATTAGCCTCTTTTGCTGTAGGGAATAAGAAAAACTATAAAAAAACAAAGCCACATTTTATATGGAAAACAGGCATCAGCTAGAAAATCTTAATTTGGGGGTGGGAAGGGGGATTTGATGGACATTCACGCGGCCCTCGCTCCCACTCCTGCTCAAGATCGGGTTCAGACTTGAAATTCTACACCAACTGCCCGTATGGCAAAAGCGTCCACATGCAACTTCCAAAATGCAAGTAAACGAAACCACCAGCAACAGCATTTCTCTTTTCTCAGAGTAATAACATTGGAGAACAAAGGTTTGAGAGGCAGACACAGTTTCTTCTGGCATACTATTTTGATACATTCACCCCGAGCAGATCCACAGAAAGACCCTTCGCTGGCCTTATAAGCATATATAAATATGTGACAGAGTTAAAGGTCTCCACTCTTCAGAATGAAGTGGTTTGAATGTCTGGCGAAATGGGACTGCAAAAAATTCATTCCAACTTTGTCTCTGGGCAATTCACCTTTGGCCCAGTGATGATATGAGTCTTTCTGCTGATGGGGGAGATATAATAAGTCAGGTCAGGCAGTCTCTAGAAGGCAGGGGCCTATTTGTTAGCAGAATGAGGCAGGTGTACTATTCTAGGGGAGATTAGCTCATCCCAGCATGATAATTACCTCACAGGAAACCCTCAAGGTGACACATCAAATGTAGGAGCCGAACATCCAGTCCTGGAAATGGGCATGCCTGTATCGTTAAGTAGTCTTAATTTAGAAACTCCAAATTTAAAAACACAAATCAGTGAGTGATAATTTCCCTGTCCTTTCATTAAGACATTAAAATGTCTCCAGCAAGTGCGAGCTCACTGAAGAACGATAGGCTAGATTATAGCTCAGCTGCCAGGAGAAGGAATTAGCCCCCGTCCGCATTTCCTACTTGATTTTCTTATGGGAGTGGGAAGCAGCAAACAAGACGTAAGAGAGCTCACATTCTGCTTGCTGAGGTCCTTTCGGCTATTTGTGCCATTTACTGAAGCCTACCTTTTGGAAAATCATCTAGAGTGCGTTTTGTGGTTTCTAAAACAGAATCCCAGCATTTTAGCTATGTCACCAAAGAACGGAAAAAAGGGGGAAATGTCAGTTGGCGTTATTTGGGTTTTTATACCAAGTTTAAGAATGCAGATTGCTCTTCTTACAGCATCCTGACTTTGGGGCGACCGTCCTCTGTCTCAGTCTGCTGAATGCTTTAACCATGCTCAGCAGAGCTTGGTCACTGCCTCAAGCCGTGGGCAAAAGCTAGAACCTCTTTGGTTTTCTAGGTCAGTGCAGATGACCTGAGAAATTCTTCAGCATCACTGGTCCCTTGAGCACACTCCCGACAGCACGAGTCTGGGGGAGGCAGCGGGGCCAACGGCAGGACGACAGCTGCCAGATTTATCATGTGGGCACCAGGCTGTGGGGGGTGCACCAAGAGAAGTGGCCAAAATAGAAGCAGGAGGGTGGGATAGTATGATTAGGAGTCATGGAGACTCACCAACTTCTCAGCTAAAGGTACAGCAAGTGAAGATGTTTCTAAGGATTTCTTAGGTGGAGAGGGAACTTATCAGAGCTTTATGGGAAATGCAAGTTTTATCACGCATCCTTAAGGATGCATTAAAGAGAAAGTATTTCAAGCACAAAAATCAGATTGTGAACGTGAATATTAATAGAATAATCTTCATAAACGTCAAGACTATAAGATATTGACTCAATTTAGTAATAAATCATTGCAGTTTTGTATTGTGTCTTTCCATGGGAAAAACCTATCCATTTTATATTCTGAAGTGACATTAAACCCACTGTTCACTGAGACCAGAAGAAATCTTTTTTGCTCATATAGTTTAAGGTCTATTCCATCTTGAGGGTAAACAATGTGATAACCCCTGGAGTGGTGGTACCCACAGAGTGAATTTTGACCACCTGCATGGTGGATGCTCATGAAAAATACCTCCTCTCCTAAGACCACCAGCTAGTTCAGGACACCCTGAACTAGGGTCAGTTAGGACAGTTAGGATTTCCCAGAGCCCCCATCGAGCGGCAACTACCCTCAATGTCAGGACCCCTCCACCAGCCCCACCACCGTACCTCGCAATACCTAGAGCAAGAAAAGAAATCAAGTAAACACAGTAACTCTTTCTGCAGGAGAAGCTGTCTACAGAAATTGTACAAAAACTATTCATCCACTGATGGTGGCAGAAAGCAGCATGAACCCCTGGACACATTTATCAGGAGGTAACGTAATCTCTATTTTGAAAACATTACAATTGTGTTTTTATTCTGTAAACTTAACGGACAAAAGTGGTCCCACACAGACGGAGGAAGTTAACTGAGGGCAGGTGGCATCTAATGTCAGTGTTCTGACACCTCCAAGCCAGGTCGTGTAATTCCCACTGCTGGAACAAGTACAGTTTGTCACAGAGCGTATGGCCTGTTGCCTCTTTATTAGGAACAGCTGATTGGAAGAAATTGTTTTCCAAATTATCAATGTAGAATAGTTCCATTAAAAAGGACTTTAAAGATTTCATTTTGAAAATGGTCTCTGCTTTAAAGAATGTTTTTGTCCACTACAGGGAAGAGAGTTGAACGTTCACACACACACACACACACACACACCACAATCACACATACAAATATGTCCTCAGCCATTTTATTGTTTACCCAACCTATTCCTCCCCCACACACCCTTAGAAACTATCATTCTATTCCCAGGCCTTGCTTGTTAAGACTCTTCAATCACACTAAAAGTCTCAATTTTTAAAATGAACACGTCTTTCTGAAATTACATGTTGAATATCAAACACAGGCTATTTTAATGTTTTCAAGGCCAGACCAATATCATGGATAAGTCTGAAAAGGATGAAAGTCAAATCATGAACTGTGTATGGTTTTGATAACCAAATAATTTCAGTGATTAAGACAGAGAAGTGCGCTCTAGAATCACATTTGCACGATGATAAGAGACAGCACTTATTTTGGGTTTTTTTTTTTTTCCATTGACATAAGACATCAGAAAAAGAAAAGAGAAAAAAATGCTTATTATAAAAACAATTCTTCTTTATTAGCTCCTATATGCATAAGAATAACTTATCAAATGGAGAATATAGGGAAATTCCAATTTTAAATTAAGATGCTATTCAATATTTTGTGAGGTCTCAATTACATTATAAACTAAATCTTAATTTATAGCAGTGATGGAAACATAAGACATTAACTGATCTTTAGTACCTTATATTTCTGTTCCAAGACATCTAAAGATAATTATTTTCTCTATATGTCTGGATATTTTAATTTTATGAAATGATCATACAAATAACAAATAATCTCCTTTGAAACCAAAGCACTATCAGTTAAAGAGGTGACATTTCTTTATTATCTTCATTTTCCTACTTATCCCATATTACATAGCATACAGTATCCAAAGAAGCTACAAAATAGATCTATATTTGTAGCACTGTTACATTTAATTTTACTGAAAAATACAACGTAATATTTGAAACTCACTCGGTTTCTTAAAAGAGAATATGGAATACGTTTTAAGAACCACTAAGCTTTACATCACATCATCAGGAAAATGCAAATTACAACCATGGGATACCACTCCACACCTATGACAATGGCCAAAATCCAGAACACTGACAACACCAAATGCTGACAAAGATGCGGAGCATGCACACTCTCATTCACTGCTGGTGGGAATGCAAAGTGGTACAGCCACTTTGGAAGACAGTTTGGCAGTTTCTTAAGCAACTAAACATATTTTTACCATACAATCTAGATACTGTACTCTTGCGATTTAGCCAGAGGAGGAGAAAACACAACCTGCATACAGATGTTTACTGTAGCTTTATTCGTAACTGCCAAAACTTAGAAGCAACCAAGATGTCCTTCGGTAGATAAATGCATAAATAAATTGTGGTACCTCCAGACAATGGAATATTATTCAGCCCTAAAAAGATATGAGTTATCAAGCCATGAAAGATATGGGGGAAACTTAAATGCACATTATTAAGTGAAAGAAGCTGACCTGAAAGGCTACATATTATATGATTTTAACTATATGACAATCTAAAAACTGCAA
The DNA here is from genome assembly GCF_018350155.1 of Leopardus geoffroyi. Lineage (NCBI taxonomy): Eukaryota > Metazoa > Chordata > Mammalia > Carnivora > Felidae > Leopardus > Leopardus geoffroyi. Next base: position 155,312,823 of record NC_059326.1, read on the forward strand.
AACTATGAAGATAGTAAAGAGATCAGTGGTTGCCAGGGTTTGGGGAAAGGTTAGGATAAATACATGGAGCACAGAAGATTTTTAGGGCAGTGAAAATACTCTGCATGATACCCTAATGGTAAATACATGCCGTTATACATTTGTCCAGACCCACAGAATGTACAACATGAAGAGTGAACCTTAATGTAAACTATGGGCTGTGAGTGGCTGTGATGTGTCAACAATTATAACAAATGAACCCTGTGATAGGGTATGTTGATGATGGGGAAGGCTATGCATGGGTGGGGGCAGGGAGTATGTGAAAATTTTCTGTACCTTAGTCTCAATTTTGCTGTGAACCAAAAATTGCTCTAAAAATGAAATCTTTTTTGAAAATTCAACATTTATTCTTGATAAAAGCATTCAGATACATTTTTTGTGAATAGTTAAAAATACTCAAACAGAAGATTAAATTTGTCCAAGTCAGTCAAGTTAGAAGGTTTTAGATTTTGCCAGAAATTAACTTTACATGATTATAAATAAGCATTTTTCAAGAAGTTTATATCATCCTTATGTAAGTCTTTAAGATTAAAGTTCCAGTTGCCTGTTGCTATATAATGAACTATCCCTAAAATTTATTTATCGTTTTATTATTTTTTCATTATTTTGTTGGTCACAGTTAGAGCAGGATTCAAGTTGGGCAATTCTTCTGCTTCATAAGGTGTCATTTCATGATATTCATCTAGTGGTTGAGCTAGTCTGGATTACTTACACACGTACGTTAGCCTGGAATGGGATACCTGAAATCACCAGAAATTGGCCAACATTGGTCTCTTTCCTTCCTGTCTCTCTATGTGACTGGCTCAGGCTTCCTCACACCAGGGCATTCTCAGTGTAGTCATATTGCTTACATAGTAGATCAGGGCTTCAAGAATGAGTGCTCCAGGAGATAGGAAGTAGACCTTTCTAGTCTCTTAAGGGATAGACCCAGAAACCGGTGGAGGATTCCTTCCATTATGTTCCACTGCTGAAAGAGGTCACAGAACTCACCAGATTCAAGACTAGGAGACACAGACCCACTTCTCAATAGGAAAAATATTTAAGATTTTGTGGTCATCTTCTATCTGCTACAAGACAATGTCTCATTTTAGAACTGCATTGTTAAAAATTTTTCTCACAAAGAATATACACTGTATCCAATTTCCTTACTGGAAACCCCCAATTTTCAGGATGAATTTCAGTGTTCCCAGACAAATAGAAAAAAAAAAAAAAAAAAAAAAAAAACTAACAAAGTCATAGAAAAGCCTGGAGACACATGAAAATAAACTGTGTGTCACATAGAGTATATATCCTACTATGCCCAATCCAAGAGTAAGTCCAACATAAAAGGTAATAATGAATTAGGAGATTTTTGCTTTAGGTAATTAGTTAGCTAGTTAAAGTTGGATTAAGAAGAAATCATTCGAATGCAAAGATAAGAATATAACATGCTAAGCCCTAAGAGAATAACTGCCATACTGAAACTTTAGTTTCAAAGAGTTTATGTGTCTTATAAAAACCTCAACTTAATTTTGGAAATGGTTTTGTAGCATAATTTACATTCTCAGACCAACAAGACTGATTTCATAAGCCATATTGAGCAATCAACTTAATTACTCCACAGGCACTCAGATAGTTCCCCAAATTAATCAAAGTCAAAGTCAAGTATGTCCTTACTGAAAGAATCCCAAATAAAAAGAATACCGGTTCCTCTCTCTTTGTAGAATAAGTATGGACTAGTCAAGTTGGTGGATAGGTTAATGTCTATAAATTAAATCTGTCTTAATCTTGTCTTCTTAGAAGGACACCAGTCAGATGAGATTAGAGCCACCCCGCGTAAATTTACCTTACTTTAAAGACTCTAACTACAGTCATATTCTGAAGTTCTGAGGTTAGAATTTCAACCTTTGAATCTAGGAGGAACACAATTCAGCCCATTCTAGGCAGCATACAAAAGGTTATCAGCAGATGTGCAGAACTGGGCCAGCAGCAAGGACCCAAGCATAAGAACCCACTCAAATACAGCCCCAGGTAGGTCTTGAACAGGAAACCAGTCTTACGAAAAACAGATACTTAAGGAAAAGCAAACAATAGAAATATAATGTTAAAGTTATTATAATGTATTGCTATATCTTCAGCAAAAAAACAAATAATTCAAAGGCTTTATTTATGTTATTTGTATACAATTACTTTAATATACATTACCTCATATTTTCACAAGGCCACCACAGAACACATTTCATTAACCCATTTTGATTATGAGATTCTAAGAAACTAAAGAGGCTTATTCAAACTCATATACATTGCATAGTCAGGGTGTCCTAGGGATCTTGCCATGACATTGCCATCCTGCATGAGAAAGAAAAGAATACTGGGATGCCTGGGAGGCTCAGTTGGTTAAGTGTCCAACTCTTGATTTCAGCTCAGGTCATAATCTCACAGTTGTGAAGTCAAGCCCCGTGTTGCAGGGCATGGAGCCTGCTTAAGATTCTCTCTCCCTCTTACTCTGCCCCTACCCCACTTGCACTAGCTGTCTCTCTCAAGAAAGGAAGAAGGAAAGAAAGAAAGAAAGAAAGAAAGAAAGAAAGAAAGAAAGAAAGAACAAAAGAAAGAAAGAAAGAAAGAAAGAAAGAAAGAAAGAAAGAAAGAAGAAAGGAAGTAAAGAAAAGAAAGAAAGAAAAGAATGTAAACTGAAAATTTTGCTTTGATGAATTTTAAAAGTGATAAACTTAGCTCTCCTTGGCTTTTACTTGTGTGATGTTTTTTTTTTTTTTTCTTTTCTACCTAATGCTGGTTAGCATTAAACAGCCTACTAAAAGTAATCTATTGCAAATAGCCATAACCAATGCTTCATGACCATACAGAGTCCATTGCCACTTACAGATCAGGCGATGTTCTTCAGAATATCGTACGTTTCCTCACAGGTTTCAGAAGACATCACTAGCCATGACATCTCCATCTATAGGCAATGTTAGTAAGCCAGAAAACTTCTTTACCCCAGGTACTAAGAATGACCTCTCCTCAGATTGTACCAACTACTATTTTTCAAAGTCTGTTCTATAACCTACAATTTGCTTATCAGTTTACTTTGGCTTGATGCCATGGTTGGCTATTAGTTCTGCAAGGCAGTTTAATGCTACGTATCTATATATCTTGACATTTCCTCTAGTCTCTTTGTTTTCAGTACAAGACAAATGTCTCCCTCATGGAAGTACTGCTGGGATTAAATGAAATAACAGAACTGAAGGCACTCTGTTTCTTTAAATGTGCAACATTGCCTGTCTTAGAAACAGAGGTCACAAAGATGATTACCAAAGAGCTCACAATCCGTTGGCAGAAATGGACGTTATACAAACAGGTATCGGCCTCGTTACAACTTAACCAAGAGTAAAATATTCATTCTTGTAAAGGAAGGAGAATTTGGAGGAGAAAACACCTATGATTGGCATCCCTGGTCAAGAGAGAGGCAAGAAGTTACCAAAGAAAAATGAGCAGACAGAGCACAGTGTGTGTTAGGAGGGAGTATGTTTTAATGAAAACTTAGACAGGAAAAGAGATTGGGACCATATCATGACACACTGTTAGTGCCCAATGAGGAATTGTGATATTATGTGAGTAGGCCTGGAAGGCCAATAAGGAGGTTTGCATGGAATGAAGAAGGGCCAAAAGTAACCCACTCCTACAGTAGTCTGACGAATATGTTTGCTTAGTCATTGTTGCTAAGGAAGAAAGGAAGGAAGGAAGGAAAGAAGAAAGGAAGAAGGGTTAGAATCCCAAATTGTGAATCCTGAATCCCATAATACCACCTAATGTCAAACTAGATACAGGTGAATGTCTACCTTATTAGAACATCCCAAATTCCAATCTGGCCTTCCATCCTGGTAAAGTAGCCCTAACCATATATAGCTGGGTTGGGGGAATTCCTTTTGTGCTTTAACAAAAGGCCTACAGACAGACACAGCTGTGAGCTTCTAAACCGCCTCCCCCCCACCCAACCAGGTCTCCAACCTCTGGGTGTGGACCCTCTGACTCATAAAAGAGGCATGAAAAAGAGATTGCTTTCCAAAGGGCCTAATGAAGAATCATCACCAAATAAGAATTCAGTCTATGTGCCCTGCGCCCAACAGGCCTTCACGAGTATGGGCATGGTCTTATGTATCTCACTACCCAAAGGGAAGAGAAGAGAGGAAAATAGAAAAGATCAACAGTAACACACAAAAAAATGGGTGAACAAGGAGTTCATCTCCCTAAAGCAAGATTCCCCTTCCTTTTCTGAATCCTGAATGCCTTTAATAGGATTATTTCTTTTAATTTTATTTGTTTATTTATTTTGAGAAAGAGAGAGAGAGCACAGGTGCACACAAGGGAGAGGCAGAATCCCAAGCAGGCTCCACACTGTCAGTTCAGAGCCTGACATGGGGCTGAAACTCACAAACCGTGAGATCATGACCTGAGCCAAGATCAAGAGGTGGACGCTTAACCAACTAAGCCACCCAAGCACCCCTCCCAGGATTATTTAATCTCTTCAACACCCTTGGAGAGAATTTAAATAATTTTTTATGGCATTTAATAAAAGTAGTATATTTTTATTTTATATTATTAAGTTATGAAATAGTGTGCTATGTAGTTTATTTCATAGGGTATCTAAAGACTTATATAAAGAATTTTGGTGTTTTTACCTTTAACAAGAAATTCAGGTCATTTAAGTAAATCTAATTTATGTAATAAAAATCATGCTATTCTTGACTAACACAAGTTTAAAATAGCATGTTTTGTTTAAGTATATTAAAGTATAGATAAAAATTAAACTACACTTGGATGCTCTGCTATAAATGAGAAGTTGACTAGCGAGGTGCCTGAATGGTTCAGTCGGTTAAGCAGCTGACTTGGGCTCAGGTCATTATCTCACAGTTTGTGGGTTTGAGCCCCACACTGGGATCCATGCTCCAGCTCAGAGATTGGAGCCTGGTTCAGATTCTGTGTTTCCCTCTCTCTCTCCATCCCTCCCCTGTTCGTGCTCTGTCTCTCAAAAATAGATAAACATTAAAAAAATGTTTTAAGAAAAAAAGAAAAGTTGACTAGAAAGCTAAATTTTCTCTTTTTAACATTAATTCTTGAAATATTATACTCATTTTGGTTCCTATACAAGAATTTGACCAGATGACAGTTCCCACAACTGATACGATGTCTATGCTCCTCCTTCAACTTGTTATGTTTCCATTTCTTCTCCTTAAAAAACAGTCCACTATAGGTGTAATTAAACAATCTAAGAAAAAATTAAACTGGATAATATTTAACTAATATAACACTGTGTATCAAATATACTCAAATTTTTTTTAATTTTGTAAAAACTGAAACACACACACATGCCCACACACACACACACACACACACAAAGAGATTATGTTTAACCTTGACAGATAAATCCCTTGAGTAACTGAGGCATGAGAACAATCATCTTATCTCTACCTCCTCACTCAATTAGAGATGCCATTATGACCTAGACTGGCTCCCAAGTGTGTCCCTCCACCCATAGCATCCACATCCCCTGTGAACTTGATAAAACGAAAATTCATAGGTGCCAACCCAGACTCTGAATCAGGATGATTCCCAGCAGTCTGTGGGCCTCCGGATACACACGAAAGTCTAACGCTGACCTAGACCAAGTTGAAAGACCACACACCTTCACGAGGCATCGTTTGGGAAAATTTGCCCCAGAGGAATCAGAATGGCAAACTTCTCCGGCAGGCAGGCAGCTCACAGAAACCAACACAAAACAAACCATCTGATTCCGTTTGCATTATTAATACAGCAGAAATATTCTAGGGGTGGAGGTGCTTTCTGCATAAAGAGAAGAACTGAAAGAAAACGGTTCAGTCTCACGTTTGTGGCATATTTTTAAATTTTTTTAAATTTTTTAATTTATTTTTGAGAGAGAGTACATGCGGGAGGGGCAGAGAAAAAGAGACAGAGGGAGAGACAAAATCCGAAGCAGGCTCCAGGCTCTGAGCTGTCAGTACAGAGCCCGACTCAGGGCTCGAAATCACTAACCGTGAGATCATGACCTGAGCCAAAGTTGGACACTCAACCGACTGAGCCACCCAGGCGTGTTTGTGGCATATTTTTAAAGAGAATATAAGCTTTGGACTCTGACAGGTCTGAGCTTAAATGTTGGCTCTACTCTTTACTGGTCAGATGACTAGCCTAGAAAGGAAACTGAACAACTCTTCATCTGTAAAATGGAGATAATAAATTTGTCCTCGTGGGATTATGGTGCAATTTTATGACCTATCCTGTGTAAAGGTAAACCCAGCATAAGAGCATCTATCTATTTGAATGGTAAAGTTGTAGGATAATTAACAGAAATTATTTTGGCTTTATTCTCCCTTTGTTTTTCCTTCCCCCTCTCTCCTGTCTTTTCTAGCCAAGGGCCACATCTGATGCTTTCTTGGTCTGGGATGGTGTGTGCAGAGCAAAATGCATAACCTGTATAAGACAACTGCTATCATTGGAGAGGTTGTGTGAGATGTCCTGGAGGAAAGGAGAGCAAGGGCAGGTCTTGAAAAGAAAGTCCAGGGGAAGATTTCCCACATCCTGGAAGGAGATCAGAGCCTGCAGGTCTCCTGTGAGAAGTGGGATCCATGCATTGTTCAAAGGTAGTGTGAGCAGGTGGTGGTGAGACCCAGGTTAATCGGGGAGGAAGGGCTCTGTATGACTGGTAGGACTGGAAAGCAAATACAGGGGCTCCTGGATGTGATGGAGATTCCTGGCCTAAAAGCAAAGAAGCAAAACCTCCTGACCAGAAATGTACACCCAGAGTAAGAGAATGGGTGTTTTTAAAAGAAATTCCCCCAGTTGGCCAGTAATGGGCAGAAAATATGCAGTACTGCTGTGTAAGACCCCAGCCTTTGCAGCTGCAGTTAGCTGGCTCAGTTGGTTAAGCATTCAACTCAGGATTTCAGCTCAGGTTCATGGGTTCAAGCTGCACTTGGGGCTCTGCAATGACAGTGCAGTGTGGAGCCTGCTTAAGACTCTCTCTCCCTCTCTCTCTAGCGATCCTCCACTCACTCATGCTCCCTCTCTCTCAAAATAAATAAATAAATTAAAAAAAAAAATTTGAAGACCTTGGGGCCTTTGCACAACACAGGAAGGAGAGAGAGAGTCCTAAATCAAACTGAACTTCCTGTCTGCCCCACAAGAAGGCTTGGGGATGGATCATAGTTGGCTTAAAGCATTCTAAAAATGCGATGTTTCTTGTACCTACTATGTTTAATATTAACAGCCACTTTACCTTCAAATTTACAGAGATATTTTCTATTTGGCTAATGAAAGCAAAGTCACTGTCACATACAAAATGGGAAGGGCCAGCATCCCCCTTGCATCCTAAGAAAGGAGGGTGACAATGTGGGCCTTGACTGAAAACCTACAAAAAACTTACACATGTGGGTTTTAGTAAATGTAAGGTAGTGACTTTTCAAATCTCATTTGAGTCTACATTTGTAAAGCAAGATTCTGGGACTTAATCCTTCTTATAATTAAATTATTTCTATTTTCTTATAAAATGATTTGTACAGAGGGGCACCTGGATGGCTCAGTGGTTAAGCATCCTTGATTTTGACTCAGGTTATGATCCCAGGGTTGTGGGATCAAGCTCCATGTCTGGCTCCACGCTGAGCATGAATCCTGCTTAAGATTCACTCTTTCCCTCTGCCCCTCTACCCTGCTCGCACTTGCTTTCTCTCTAAAATAAAAAAAATATATATATGAACAAACAAATAAAAATTATTTGTATACAAAAGTGCTCATTGAACTAGGTCCTTACAGGATATATAAGTGTGACTACAAAGGCCATTATGAAATCAGTGGGCCCTTCCTTTTCCATGAGAGTCCCAGACCAATGGGGCTCAGGTAAGAAACATGTCCAACAACATCAGAAGTAGTCATAAATTCTCTGAGCACATGCCTGATAAATCACAACATCCATATTATTGTGTAAAAGAGAAAATAGAAACATCCCAACATAAAAAGGGCATAGAATCTGACCTTCGTGCTCAACCAGATGACATCGGTGGAATGGTGGTCAATATCCTTGGCAACATGGTAAAGCTCTAGAAACACAGGCTATTTGAACACGTTGGCCATTTGAAGTTCTTCAGGAATTGCTGAACTGTTTCAAATCTAAAATTACGATTTAGGAAAGTACAGTTCAGTACTGGCAAATTATAATTAAGTAAACTAGCCAATTCAATATAATTTCCTATTAGCTCACTCACATTTTGAGGTATGTTATCTGAGGCAATTATGTTGTGACACTACATTTACATGCATTTTGAAATTCTTGGTGGTGACTAAAGGAACGACTCAGATCAATTCTGCTTTCTTAATCTCTGGGGCAAGCAAAATACTCACTGTATATAAAAGGCATAATCTCTACCCTCCCATACAAGAGAAATTTTTTCTTCTATCCCATAGGCCTGTGAAGTTTTTTCCCTCTGAGATTTTGACAGCCCATTTAACCCAACAGCTCAAGGCATAGAGCAGATTATGACTGCCATGATTGATATTTATTGTATCCTAGAGTTTGCCAGCCAGTGAAAGGAGCCCAAACAAGGAGAAATGTATAAAAACATAAAGGGTTCATGGGGCACCTGGCTGGCTCAGTCAGTTAAGCGTCGGACTCTTGATTTCAGTTCGAGTCATGATCTAGTGATTAGTGAGTTCGAGCCCCACATCTGCACTGCCATCATGGAGCCTGCTTGGGATTCTCTCTCTTCCTCTCTCTCTGCCCCTCCCCCCACCTCTCTCTCTGTCTCTATCAAAATAAAGAAGTGAACTCTAAAAAAAGAGAAAAAAATTGAAAAGCAAAACAAGACATAAAAGGTTCAAAAGAGAAATCACAGCTTGTTACTTAAGAGTATGGGACTCTGGGGGTGCCTGGGTGTCTCAGTCAGTTGAGCATCCAACTCTTGATTTTGGCTCAGGTCAGGATCCCAGGAAGATGGAATGGAACCCCATGTCTGACTTCACGCTGAACATGCAGCCTACTTAAGATTCTCCCTCTCTTCTTCCCTCTGCCTCTCTGTGTCTCTCTCTGAAATAAAAAAAGAAAAAAGAAATAAATTAAATTAAAAAGAGTATGCAACTGTGGGGGCCAACTGCCTGCCTGGCTTCCAATCCTCCTCTGAGCTTCCTAGCTATGTAACTTTGGGCATGGTGCTCTGCCCCGCCATGGATTCGTTTCCTTATCAGTAAATTAGCCATAATAACACTGTCTACTTCATGGGGGGCAGGAAGTGTGAAGTGAATTAACATTTGTAAAGTGCTAGAACAATACCTGCCCATCTAAACAGTGTTTGTATATATATATATATATATATATATATATATATATATATGTACATGTATGTGTATATTATGTATGTGTATGTATATTGTATATGTATGCATATGTATGTATATGTATGTGTATGTATAATATATGTATATATATATACATATATATGTATATACACACACATATATGTATGTATATATACATATACATATATATACAATAGGTATGGTATATAAGAAGGTAGGCTAGGGTATCTTCAAATCTTTGTTTCTTTCCCACTGATATATTTAGTTTATCAGAAAATGGGAGAACCTATCTAGTAAATGATATATTTATGTCAGGTCCAAGAGTTCATATTAAGTTATAACATTTGTGTAAAGATTTTAGTATGGGTAAGATTTCTCTAAACAAGATTTAACTGGTAAGTGGTGGTAGTTTGTTTCTACTCTTGGTATTTTCGAAGTCTGAAGTGGGATTATCTTTAACTTGCCTTGTTGGAAAACTCTAATAGGCCAAGTTTCTGAAATGAAAGTTTTATTCCAGATTTATTGACTGGCCACAAAGTTTTACATAAAAATGTCTAGGACTTTGGGGGGTGGGGAGTGATATAAAACATAGTACCAGAAGCCAAATTAAGAAGAGAGCAGACCAAAAGTTAAAAGCAACTTTTTTTATTGAAAAACAATTTTTTTTACTGTTTATTTATTTTCGAGAGAGAGAGAGAGCATGAGCAGGGGAGGGGCAAGAGAAAGAGGGAAACACAGAATCTGAAGCAAGCTCCAGGCTCTGAGCTGTTAGCACAGAGCTCAACACAGGGCTCGAACCCACGAACCACAAGATCATGACTTGAGCTGAAGTGAGACGCTTAAGCGACTGAGCCATCCAGGCACCCCAAAAACAATTTTAAAGAATCCAATTCAACTAACACTTAGGATCTGCTGATATGCTAGAACTTTCACATTTGTTATTTTCTACATTGTTTACTAACATCTGCATTTTATGTTTTAGAAAGGCTATAAAGAGTCAGAGAGATAAAATGACCAAAGCTGATACATTGTTGAAACTTCTTTTGGAACCAAGTTTATGTGGTTTCAACCCAGGGTTATTCCCATTCTGTCAAAGCTTCCAAGATAAATCATCCAATCTAAAGACAAGATGTGATTTAATAGTTCAAAGGAAAGGGGACCAAAGTGGATAAAAACACGCAAAAAATTTCCCAGGAAGAGGCTGAAAAGTGGTTAGAATGTGGGGAGGTAGATGGGAAGAGAAAGGCCACAATGGAATGTTGAGTAGAAGCAAGGAGGCTTAGCCAGACTAACCAGCAAGGAGACAGGAATAGTGATAAAGATGATTCCACCATTACAATAGAGGCAAACAGGCAGCAAAGGTGACACCTGATGTTGGGAGCTCAGGAGCCTTTGTACCTACAAAGGTTTTTCAGCAGAGACGTGGGTATGTCACACACATGTGTTTAACTGGGGCACCTGGGTGGCTCATTTGGTTGAGTGTCTGACTCTTGATTTTGGCTCACTTCATGACCCTAGGGTCATGGAATCCAGCCCTGAGTGGAGCCTGCTTAAGATTCTCTCTGTCTCTCTCTCTCTCTCTCTCTCTCTCTCTCTCTCTTTCTCTCTCTCTCTCTCTCCCTCTGCCCCTCTCCTAATGCATGTGCAAGCACACACTCTCACTCTCTCTCTAAAATGTAAAAAAAAATTAAACTAAATTAAATTAAAACATGCATTTAGCAACAGAATTAAAGAAAGGGAAGAAAGGTGGCCAGGAGAGCTGCTAGGAGACTGCCTAATTCAGGCAAACTGTGATAGGTATCTGAGATTGTCTGATGGTTGTGGGCTAAAAAGGACATAACATTACAGCAGTTGCCCTAAAGGCAAAATTTTAAGAACTTAATAATTATGAAGCATGAAGGAGAACAAGAAGTTAGACATGCCCTCAGGGCTTTGAGAACTTCAACAATGGGCATGCTGTTGGTAATCAAAGGAGGATTGAGCCAGGGAAGAAGAGAGGCGCGCAGGTCTGGAAAAGACACAGGCAAAACCCTTGATTTGGAAGGAAATAAACATCACCAACAGGAGACGCTGAGAAACCAAACTGAGCTTAATTCTAAGTTTGTTGAGCTCCACGTGATGCTGGGACACACCAATACCAATGTGCTGTGCAAACTCACCCAGTAGGACGAAAACTCGGATAAGCAGTCAGGATGAAAATATCAATGTGAGAGTTATTAACACAAAGAAAACCGTAGAAAGGGAGCTACCGGATTAAGTAGCCTAAATGACCACTGAGATGTTCTACCTCATTCCTGAGCCACCAAAAGGAGTTTCAGCTGGTGTATCTCGTGTTCTTCTATGTCTCAGTGAATGCTACAAAATGTTCAACATCTGACTTCTGGGGAACAGGCAGGATGTGAGGGGCATTCTCATTATCTATGCATTTGCTTTTCGTTTTTTATGAAGAGTAGCCTCTATTTCACTGTTGAAACCCCTGAAAAAGGAACACATGAGAGAATTTAAATGTGCTAAGAAATTTGAAATGCTAAAAATGGCACTTTAGCATTGGCTGTGTAAGAATTTCAATGTTCCTGCCAGCTCAGATACAGGCAATTTTATCTTTAATTACCAAAATAAATGTAATTTAAAATTTTTCTTGCATACCTAAAGTCAGAAAATAAAGTGCTCTTTTAAGTATAATAAAATGCCTTGATCTTAATTGGACAAATTATAGTCCCACAAAACCTTCAACGTTGGAGGAGGGCAGCAAAGAGATCTAGTCCAACTCCCTTGGACGACAGACCAGGAGGTATGCTCTAAGCCACTGTTGGGTGACAGCTGGGCTACATGATTACTTATACATACATCTTGTCAACAATCCTCAAACATCACCCAAGAACCTTATTCAGTCTGCAAAGTGACCAGATTCAGTATCTTAGATTGTCATAGACCGCAGCAGTGTCCAATTCTAACATTAACCTAACTTAGGACAAAAACCAAGTCTTGGAAAATTCTGTTTCATTGGAAAAGTTTGCTATAGAAAATGCAGATCTGTTCTCTGAAGTCCACAGGAGAACCATCAGAGGTAGTCAGAGCAACTGAACTACAGGTAATTGTGGTCCCCTTTCCCTCACATCTGGTATGGATTTATCATAATGAAAAAAAAAAAAAAGAAATCATTTAAATTAGGCATGTGGATTTGTGCCTTGACCTTGTTAAGTGAAAAGTAGGTGTTACCCCCATGAATTTCTATGAAATTGGTAGTAAATGTGTAAAAGTCAAGCCCCCCTACAGCAGATTAAGAAGCCATGTGTTTGAAAGAGTAGAGACACCAAATGCTAGTATATTCATGCGTGGAATATATAGATACAACTTAGGTAATATAGTACAGATTTGAACTTCGTTCTTCATTTTTTTTTTTTGATATAGCAAAAATATGTGCAAAAGGTAGAAGATAAGTAAGGGTAAAATTAAAGGAATACTTCACCAGATTGTCTAGTTCTAGATGACCACGAAGACCAGACATTATAAATATGAATGTAGCATAAAGGAGATGAGATTGTTAAGAACAAATACTTTTCTTAAGAAGGGTTTGCCATGAAATTTGAGAAATTCTGCGATTATTTTTTTTATCCTAGGAAAGAGTACTTTATGTCACTCGAGCTTTAAAAGTTAAAATTAAACTGCTGGACTTTTAAAATAGAGTTTCTTGGGGCACCTGGGAGGCTCAGTCAGTTCAGCATCCTGGATTTCAGCTCAGGTCATGATCTCATGGTTCATGAGTTCCGTCCTCAAGTCAGGCTCTGTGCTGACAGTGCCGAGCCTGCTTGGGATTCTCTCTCTCCCTCTCTCTCTCTCTCTCTGCCCCTCCCCCACTCATTCTCTCTCTCTCAAAAATAAATAGACTTAAAAAAAATTTTAATAGAGTTTTTTTTTTTTTTTTATCACTTTCTTTAGCTCAGTAATTTCAGATTTTTCTCCCTTCCCACTTTTGGCCAACCCAGCCCTTTATTCCTATGTTGGATGGGGGCTTTGTGTGATAATAGAGAGTAGCCAGAATGAATGTCTCTGACCTCCACTCCCAGATTGTTTTATGCAGAAAAGCCGCATGAATATTGCATTTTTTTTTTTTTTCCTCCTTGAAGTGCACAGGTTCACAGCCAGGGCCTGGCTCTTATTACAGGTTTTAAAATGAAGTCTATACAGTGAAAAGGACTCTGTTTTTATTTCTTTGGAATTATTGGCTTTCAAAGCCTTTGAATTCCCTGCAGATAATTACTGTTTTGGCCCATGATTTCTCTGATATTTGATGCCTCTGAGAGGAATAAATTACCTATCTAACAAGGAGGGTTAATTGGTGGTTGTGAGTCAGTGTATGTGCCCTTTGTAATATTTTGTAAGGGCCCCGCAAACTCTGACCATCTGAAACATCTGATTGTTTTAAACCATCTCCTCCAGTACAACTTGTGGTTTGGATTCTTGACTACTGGAAACTAAAAGAAGTAGGAAAGCGTTGTAGCAGCCTCGTGTGTTTTCAATGTTAAGCGTTCTTTTGTCTTTTTGTGACATTTGTACCCCCTCAAGGTGATTACGTTTCTTTCCAGTATTCCGAATAAGAACTGTGTAAATCTAAGATACCTGTGCCTAGATCCGATCTCATAAAACCTCCCAGAGTTCAAACTTAGAGCTGCAGTTCCCATAAAATTCACTCTATAAGCAGTCAGACTCCCTTAGCCATTTCACAGATTCATCTCTGAGAAACTAGGCTTTTTTTGTGGTAGTATTTGTCTTATTAAACCCATGAAACTAAAAATGCCTCATTGAAGTAAAACATTAGCACCAACTTTCACAGCAAATTGTTTTGTGTGAATGAAAGCTTTTTAAGAGTGTAACTCGGCAAAATTACCCAAAAGTAGTTTAGCAAATGCCACAAAACATAACATCTGCGTATTAAAAATGCATTCTGTATGCTGCAGAAAAATCGCAGTACTGAAGCAATTTTCTAATATTTACATATTTATAACAAGTGCCTGTCATGTGAAGGCTAAGCTCACCTACCATACTTTCATGTTATGTAAAATGAAAAATGTCTCATGCTTGGGTGTTCTAATAACCATGATATTATTTTAACAATTACACTATTTAATACCGTGGATTAGTCCCTCTGATAGTGCTATTAGCTGTCACTATACTCGATAATAGGTGGCTTCATCTTTGTTATGACATGATCTTTCCTACTGTTTGTTGACCTTTCAATACAAGGGGGAGGGGACGCTCCCAGCCCCCCAAACCTTTAAGCGGCTACTGTAAAGCTGTAGTTTAATTCTCAGCTGGAATGTTTAGAAACCCTCAGTGCTAAATACCTCAGTGGACTGCTTAAACACCAACAACAGCCTTATGGGGCCTTAGTCGACCTTAAACACATCTTTTTTTGTTGAGAATATTGCATTCTGCCACAATTCTGTGGGCTAACCCTGGGCTCACATTAAATATACCAGCCTCATTGAAGCTTACTGAATTGAGTTGAGTTGTTCTTTGTTTTATTCTCTCTCGGCTTCACCCCCAACTGGGACTGGGCAGCCTTTCTTCCAGTGGAGCGTGCTTTAAAGTAACCCAAAGAAGAGAAGGAGGGGGGAGGGGGGAGAGAAACCAAAAGGTGCAGCTAAGGCCCATAATTAGTCTTGATCCTCCAAGTCTAAAATATTTTAACGCCAGGTTTCTGATTGCAGTATGGGCAAAGTGGATTTGGGAATGCAGGAAAGTAATTAGGTCTGTGCATTGAAGTGTGGAGAGCATTTAAAAGTGAATGGGTGGTTACTACATTCTTGGCAGGCTGTTTTTTATCTTTTCATGCTCTGCTGTTGTTAGAGGTGATGGGTTTATTGCAATTTTTGCACTCTGGAGGTGGCCGTGTTTTTCTTAACCTAGCCTCTTGCTCTCTATCTCAAAAACGAATCCTCATGGTGCGAGGAGGAATGAGGGAAATTTTTAAAAAATAAAAACAAGGCACATTGGCCAGATATTATGCAGTGAAGCAGAATAAGTTGGGAATGAACCTCAACATTGCAACAGGTCACTTAGAGAGATTCCGGGTTTAATTAATGACTCACTGAGCACAGGACCAACTGGAGACAATGGTCACCCCAAGGAGAAGGAAAACAGAACATATTATTCTCTAACCATGTTCCCAGAGCCATCCAAACTATCTGAGGAGAAGCTGACATCATTATGCCACGCTGAGCCCTGGTAGAGA
This sequence comes from Leopardus geoffroyi, assembly GCF_018350155.1. Classification (NCBI taxonomy): domain Eukaryota; kingdom Metazoa; phylum Chordata; class Mammalia; order Carnivora; family Felidae; genus Leopardus; species Leopardus geoffroyi. The sequence goes on from NC_059326.1 coordinate 155,328,436, forward strand.
AGATACAGACCATAAATGTCTGAAGAGTCAAAATGCATATATTTGATTACTTCAATCTATAGAAATGCTTCAATTTGCTCAGATCACATGTCCCTTCAGCCTAGGTCTTCATGTCTGCCAGTCAAGTAAATCATCAGTGCTAGCTTGAAAGTCATAGAAAATGTACGTGTTTAAAAAAAAAAATAGCTGGGGCGTTCAGGGAGGGGGGTGGGGAGGGGAAGCTAAAGTAAGAATTAATAGAATTTAAATGGACTCCTTTTAATTTCCAAAAAAAGTTTTGTTTTAGCTTGTAGTGAATGATACAAGAAGAGAAGCCTTGTTTCTTTAGCAAAACAGACCTATACATGAAAAAAAAAAAAAAAAATTGCATGAGGCAACTTGGTCCTTCCAAAAGCATTTAGTGATATCTGCTGAATTCAAAAAGGCAAAATCAGATCTAACTAATGGAGAACCAAATGAAATAACCCAAAGGTCAGTTTGGGTTTTTGTTGTGGTTGTTCTGATTCGAGGGTTGGGAGCTTTTCTGTTTGCTATCTGTTTTCACTTTAGAAACATGACATGGAAGGGTTCGCATGGATGACTGGCCCAGTATACTTACGTCCTTGGGCAACTACTTCAACATACTCAAAGTTTAGACAAATGAGTTCTTACTATGAAACACTTTTTAACTGTTGTATTCAGTGTCTTAATTAAGTGCTATTCTACCATGACCTAGTCTTCTGTAGGAGAAGTATATTTCCTTAGCCACATATGGCTTTTAGCTCATTGGATTCATCTCCATGTGTAGTGAACAAGAATGAGCACTTTGCTGTCCGACGTATTATCACTTTTGCCATGGTAGACTCAAAAAGGTTCTCTCCGCTCAGGTTTTCCCACGAAAAGATTGGTACAGCACTGACATTGCTTAGCAACCTTGTTTTAGGTCTTCTAGAAGATACAAATAAAACATATGATCTGATGCCATTATAAATGAGATTTACATCTTCATCACAGCCTGTTTATAACAGAGAAAACTTGGAAACGGCATAAATGTCTAGCAACGAGGAATCAGTTAAATAAACAATGATACATCCATACAATGAAATGCTACCCAACCATCAGGAATGATGCTGGGGAAGCATATTGAATGACCAGAGAAGATTTTAGTAAATCTTCAAATACTGTATATGGAATCTAAGTTTAAAAGGCAGGTTTAGAAGACAATATTCATAGTATAATCCTATGTGCATGTGTGTATAAAATAGGTAGTAAATTATCACAAATTTTAACATATAATCCTGTTTAAGAAGAAAAAAGTAAGCCCATTTTTAGGAACGAGAAAAATACACCCAAATGTTAATATAGGTTCCCCCTGAGTAGCGGAATTCAGGGTGATTTTGTTTTCTTCTCTCTGCTTATCGGTATTTTCTAAAGTTTATTTAATAACTTTATAATGGGACAAGATAGTTTTGTAACAAAGAAACGATGTGTAAAAGTCATTAAAAAAAAATAGTTTAGGGGCGCCTGGGTGGCGCAGTCGGTTAAGCGTCCGACTTCAGCCAGGTCACGATCTCGCGGTCCGTGAGTTCGAGCCCCGCGTCAGGCTCTGGGCTGATGGCTCAGAGCCTGGAGCCTGTTTCCGATTCTGTGTCTCCCCCTCTCTCTGCCCCTCCCCCGTTCATGCTCTGTCTCTCTCTGTCCCAAAAATAAATAAACGTTGAAAAAAAAATTTTTTTTAAAAAATAGTTTACCAAACTATGGTTTTTAATTCTCCATGCAGACTTTCTAAAACACTGTTTATGATCTGTCGCTCTGAATACAAAAGGCAAACATGAAAGTAAAGTTTCTGTCCTCACCCACATCCCATATTTATTGTGGTACCTGAACATAAGCTTCATTACCCACAGCATTTACTGAAGACCTCTCTCCAGGTGCCTAACAGGCGGGAAGAGATACCAGCACTCCACAATTAAACTGTATTTCACATTTAGAGAAGCCCAAGTAAGAAATGTGTATCCCTCCCCCATCTTTCTTACATTAGCAAAGACCGATGGCTGTTCAACCTCATTCTGACCAAGCTCTACCCAGAACACGCTCTGCAGGCTTGTGCGGGCCCGCTGGGGACATCCTCCTCCCTGACCCTCCCTGAGTCCAGAAAGCAAGGTCCACATTAGAACTCAGCTGCTTGTGTTGAGGAAACATTCCTTCCTGGATTGCCTGAGATATTCCTCGTTATGCAAATGGGAAATAAGCACTAGCATATCCAGGTCAGATGCATATTGTATATAAATAATTGCTGGGGGAAATCTGTGACTCAGTGAACTCATCTAAAGCCAGAAGCTTAAGAAGTTTGTGTCCAGCATAGATGCTGTCATGCTGAGAGCCCATGGGAAAATCACTTAAACTCTCTGTGTTTCATCTTGAAATAGAGACGATAGGAATGTTGACCCAGGCCCCAGGGAATAGCAAAAGATTGTGAAGCACTTCAAAAATTCTTGTATCAAAGTAATCGGTGCTATTTAGGGAAAAGGTCATGAAATAATCAAAGACCTCCTGAAACCTCAATAACAACAATGTGATTGGACAAACTGTAATCTAGGCATAGTCGGAAAGGCACAACTAAACTCACGGAACCCCAAATTTACAGACATACCTAAAACATTTGCCATAGTTAATTTAGGGATTTTATGATCTTTTTCGCGGCAGACTCATAATTCTCCTGAAGCTGAACATACCAATCAGATGTTTGTGCAGATTCTCTGGCTTCACGTGGTTTCGAAGAGAATCCCACCCGGAAATGAGTTGCCGAGAAAGTTCTTGAAAGCATCACTTACTACAAACCAAATTGTATTCAGCAGGTAGAAATTAACACGTGGGCTAGACACAACCTAGGATCACAAAAACACACATGGAAGCCACAAGAGGCTGGAATATAGTGCTGTCCTATAATCATGTGGCTTTTCCGCAATAGTCACTGTGAGCTTCTGTGGCTTCCATTAGGAATCCCACTAAGAGTAACTGGCAGCAGGATGTGTCTGGTCTCCTGCCCATCTCCGTCTCCCATTCCTGGGCACTACACCCGCCTACCATCTCTGATCTGAGACCAGACGGTGCTCAAGTTTTAGTGTGTCATGGTATTTTCTAGATGGTTTACCAAACTATATACATGGTCAAAGAAATAGGGCTCATGGGGACTTGATATCTCCCACTATTTGGGTCATGGACTCAATCACCATCTCTTGGTCTGGGGTATGCCCACATAAAAAAGACAGGAGAGGAAATTCTCGAAAAATCAGAATGGGAACAGGAGTTAACTTTATGCCTCCTGGAATTTCTAGCCTTAAACAAAATGATGCAAAACAAAACAAAAGAATGACCCCTTCCTGGATGTCTGATGCTCTGTGTTGCATTATTTAATCATCGTTTCTACCTAGGGTAGTGGTTTCTGATTTAGAATCAAAGACCTGGACTCAAAACCCAACTCCACTTCATAGCTAAGTGGCCTAGAGTAAATAATTTAATATTTTCTTACCTCAGTCTCCTCATCCATAAAGTGGGAGTGATAATTAACTACTGCCTAGTGTTGTAAAAGAGTTTGACAGGAGGCAAGCAAGTATTTAACAGAACGTCTGACATATAGTAATTATTCAATTAATGTTAACTGCATTGTTAGCAATACTGTTGCAGCTATATCAGTAGCTAGTTTCTTTATTTGGTAACAAAGAATACTGGTACTCGGAAGATTAAGTGGCTGACAAGCCAGGATTCCATCCCAGGAACCCTGACCGCAAGATGCAGGCTGTTTGTATTCCTCTTCACTGTTTCTCTCTTTGGGAAACAAAGTCAGGGCAGTTCAGAAGGATACGCTCAAAAACCTGTTAAGGTAGTCTAACCACCCACATGCAAGGATCTCAAAACATGAGTCGAAGCATGTCGAAATATGTTCTTTTATCCTCAGCGACATTATTATGGCCTCTCTTGTGGTGAGCCCTGTGTTTGTCTCAATCCCACAGTAATCATGCTGGCCGGGATACTGATCTCAAATGAATTTCTCAGCACCAAGGGCAGAAGAGAGAGCAAAAGTGATCTTTTTTTTTTTTTTTTTTTTTTTTTCTCTCCTTCTTTCTTTCTTTCTTTCAGTGGAAAATCCATGACCTCCATGACCCTCAACCCAAAACCATAGCCCAAGGCTTGGTATAGCTAAGGGTGGAGGGGTGTGGAGAGGGCAGATAATGTTAGAGAAAGACAAACTAGGAGCAGAAACAAAGGCCAGTAAACAGAGTGAAAGAAGCTTAGAAAGGGGGAGGGAGGAGGGGGGCCTGGAAGCAAAGAACAAGGCTCAGAAAAAGGACTTGGAGAAAGACTGAATAAATTGTTTGCTTGTGCTGTTTAGCAAAATCAGCTAAACTTGGCTTTCAAAAAGTTTCACACAAAATCATTTTCACTGATTATTTTTTGGCACAGAAATTTTGTAAAATTTGGAAATTCACAAAGTGACACAATTTGCTAAAAATGCCATTCAACACAATTTGATGTAAACTACAGAAATGTTATTATAATTCATTAGGAAAACTTAAAAATGTGATAGTGTCCTGAAAACTTGGATGGTTGCCACAAGAATCACTGGCAGCTAAAAACCAGCATAAGAACCAAAATGCTCAGTCTATCTATTCACAGGCAAATGTCATGTGTCTTTTATGTGGTTAGCTTCACTCTAATATCCTGGAGATACTTTGTAGCCATTTTTAGTCTTTCATTTTATTTTCTCTCAAGAGTCAAATCCTATAGCCCTTACACTTGTAGGCAATTCTGTACAGCATCCGTATGACCCATATATCAGCAAGGAAGCCATGCTCACTACTGCAACTGAGTTCTGAAGGGGTGAGTTTGGATTCTACTGTCCTGTTGTTAGAACTGTGTGTTTTCTAAGTAGGATAAAAGTGGTTGGCTTCCTGACAGAACCCAGTGCTACTGATATAATTCTGGCAGGCAAAAATACAACGAAGAAAATCCCAAATGAGCATCAGGTAGATTAGATCGAAGGCTATTGCCTCCTTTAGGGGAAGAATTTTGTCTTGACCACGTAAGCAATGACCCTAGCAGAGAGTAAATGCTCAGTAAGTTACAGGAAAGAAGGATGGAAGGAGAATAGGGGGAAAGAGGGAGAAGGGAAAAAGGGAAGAAAGGAAGATTCAAGTTCTAAGACACAGTAAAGTGAACTTGGACAAATTGCTAACTTTTCAAAACCTGTTTCCTTGTGTATAAATGAGAATAACACCCACCTCCAATATTGTATATAGTCGGGGCTTTATGGCTTACCACAGGTTTTCACCTACATTATCTATTAAATCATCATATTATTTCTATTGTTATTCCTATCATCACTGGATATGCCTATAAAATAATAAAAAAACAATTTATCTTTCCTCAAAACTCCCAATCACTCCTCTGATAATTCTCCCTGTCCTACCCATGCTTTAAAGCCCTATGTCCTCCCTCCTGCCAGAGGAGCTCCTTAAAAATCCTATTTCTAGAAGCCCCTCAGGCTTCTTCCAGACCCAGACAAAATATATCAATTTAATATGCCCAATCTTTAGTCATCTGCTTCACACTTGATACTCTGATACATACATACCAAGGTGACTGAAACTATATTAGTTACTGGCATCCATTGCCACACGTCCTGAATTACAAGCTCTGAAAGAATAAAACTACATTTCCCAGGCTCCCTTGCAGCTGGAGTTCCAGGTACACTCTGGATTCGGCCAAAAATGATGTACTTGTGACAAATCTGAAACACAGGAGAGGCTATTATTCTGTGACAGTTGCACTTGACAGGCAAGCTCTGACAGTCATGCATGCGGGCAATGGCCAGGGTCCACGTCCTCCTCACTGGCTCTCAGTGTCTTGGGTGAGAGGCCAACCAGAGCAAAAGCAGCAGGTAGCCTGGGTGACACCCCTTTCCCAATAATTGCAGCAGCAGTGGGGCAACCAGAAACCAGAGAGCAAGGGCAGCTCCTTAATTCCATTGTTCCAGGCCTTCCCAATGGCTTTATGAATTCATAATCCCCTGCATTAAATTCCCTTCTGCTTAAAACACCCAGAGCAGTGTCTCTTTTCTGCACTGAAGTCTGATTGATAGAGCAGTTTAATGATTAACACAAGTTACACTCACTGACCCCATCCTCCCTACTCCCAAATCCCTGAGCTCATAACTAATTACACATTGTTCCTGCTGTGTTTTAATTCTTTATTTACATGTTTATATTTGTGTCTTTTACTCTATTGTATTTCCTTATTTGCATGTACAATTTCGCCACCCTTGTTACCAAATTGGGACCTTTGGGAGTAAGGTTCCAGTGTCCCAGTCATTTTTCTAGTGCCAATGGCAACTCAATAAACTCTATGAACCTCTTTTGGATAATATGCTTGCACTCCTCTGCCTACGGGAAGGGTTGATACATGACGAACATGCATGGTAGCATTTATGCTCTAAGAAAAAGAAAGGGGGCCTTTTAAAAAATCTACATACACATACTATCTCTATATTTATCTATTTATCTACCTGTCTATCTTCATCCATGGCTGTGTGTGCAGGCAAAATGACAGGAGTACTGGGGCGCCTGGGTGGCGCAGTCGGTTAAGCGTCCGACTTCAGCCAGGTCACGATCTCGCGGTCCGTGAGTTCGAGCCCCACGTCGGGCTCTGGGCTGATGACTCAGAGCCTGGAGCCTGTTTCCGATTCTGTGTCTCCCTCTCTCTCTGCCCCTCCCCCGTTCATGCTCTGTCTCTCTCTGTCCCAAAAAAAATAAATAAACGTTGAAAAAAAAAATTTTTTTTTAAAAATGACAGGAGTACTAATGTAATTATCCACATTACTCAGTTCTCAAAAAACTCTTAAGGAAAAAGACAAAAAGCAAAGTAGGAGACGATATTTGCAGTTGATTGTATTTGCAAGGAACTAAACTCTAATCTAGAAAGAAACCATAGAATAATAATTTTAAAAAAACCCTATTAAAAAAGTGAGTAATAGTTCACAGAAAAGGAAATACAAATGACTCAGGAACATATGAAACGATGCTCAAATCACTCCCACATAGGAAAAATGCAAATTAAAACTACATCAAGATACCATATTTCACTATCAGGTTGGTAAAAATCCAAAAATTTGACAACCCTTAGGGTTGGCAAGATATAGAGAAATGGGAGCAGTGATTCATTGCTGGTGGGAGTGTAAATAGGTATAATCATTCTGGAAGGCAATTTGGCAATATTTATTGAAATTACAAATGCATGTACTCTTTGACTCAGCAGTTCCAATTCTAGGAGTTTATGCTACAGATATATTCACACATGGGCAAAATCATGAATGTGCACGGTTATTTACTGCAGCAGTTCCTATAATAGCAGAAGATTGGAACAATCTAAAAGTTTGTCAATAGAGAGCTGTTTAAATAAATCATGGCACATCCAAATAATGGGATACTGTTCAGCCATAATAAAATTTTTTTTTCCAAGAACAGAGATGCTCCATAGTACTAATATGTAAAGACATGTAAGACATACTGAGTGAGGGGAAAAATACCAAAGTGTGCACAGTATGCTACATTTTTTTAAGTAGAGAAAGGAATAGGTGTTGACATTCGCTTATAGAAACATTTTTTAAAATTCTGAAAGTCTACACAAGAAGCTAATAACGGAAGTTATTTATCTTGGTGTAAAGGTGGAAACCACCAGATGGGGGACTGAGGAGAGGAAAACCTTAGGCTCACATTCACTCTTGTAAAATTCTTAAACTATGCAAGTCTATTACTTGTTTTAAATATTATGTAAATATTAAAATACAACTACTATTAAGCAACAGGAGAGTATTCCAGGGCTATTTGTCTGATTTGGTCAATTCCTGGCATCTGAAGGCACAACCCTTTAACTTCACTAGAAGTTTGTAGGTCAGGAAAGACAGTCAGTGAAGTTTTAAAAGTAATTGCTTATTAAGCACTATTTTAAATATAGATATATATATATACATATATATAGATATATATATATACATATATATATATATATATATATATATATATATATATATATATTGGAAATACATTGACATCACAGTGGTTAGAGTAGGGAAAAACACTAGAAAATATTTTCCTACCTACAAGCATTCCCATGTTAATTTTATATTTGTTTAGGGTTAATAAGCTGCTTTTTCAAAATGCAAACATATACATTTCCTATAAGTATCTTGAAGCTCAGCATGCATTATTTCATCTGATAGTCTTGAAGCTCAGCATGCATTATTTCATCTGATAGTCTGTTCAAGAATAATCTGTATCTGCTGAAGGATGGGTGTTTCCAACTGGGGGAAAGAGAAGGGTTGGGGAGAATATCCAAACCTGTAGAAAGGGAAGGACTGTATGAAAGTAGCAATGGACAGACAGCCCAGCAGCCAGAGGAGAACAGACAGGGCGGGACTTTCAGAGAGAATGGGTAAAGAAAAGGAGGTGAGAGGATAACTAATCAGAAGACTGCTTCACATCTGCCCGGAAATTTGTTGGTGGCAACCACCTGAGTTCCACAGATAATGACCTCTCTTGCGGTCTCTCACACACAGATCCTACTTTGCCAATGCTTGAGATTATTTTTTTTTTTTTATTAAAAATTTTTTTTAACGTTTTTATTTTATTTTTGGGACAGAGAGAGACAAAGCATGAACGGGGGAGGGGCAGAGAGAGAGGGAGACACAGAATCGGAAACAGGCTCCAGGCTCTGAGCCATCAGCCCAGAGCCCGACGCGGGGCTCGAACTCATGGACCGCGAGATCGTGACCTGGCTGAAGTCGGACGCTTAACCGACTGCGCCACCCAGGCGCCCCCCAATGCTTGAGATTATTGAGGAACATTTGCTTCTTGATCCCACAGAGACTTAGTGTCCATTCAGTCTCATGGGTTTCTCTTTCTCCTTCCATCTTCCTTTGCTCTCCATTTCCCTTCCCCTTTCCCTTCCTTTCTTTCCATATAAAGATCTGTGCATACTTTTTTTTTTTTAATTTTTTTTTAACATTTATTTATTTTTGGGACAGAGAGAGACAGAGCATGAACGGGGGAGGGGCAGAGAGAGAGGGAGACACAGAATCGGAAACAGGCTCCAGGCTCTGAGCCATCAGCCCAGAGCCCGACGCGGGGCTCGAACTCACGGACCGCGAGATCGTGACCTGGCTGAAGTCGGACGCTTAACCGACTGCGCCACCCAGGCGCCCCATGTGCATACTTGATGTATGCACCTTGATGAATTTGAAGATAAGTATACACCTGTTAAGCCATTACCACAATCTATGCCATAACCTTATCCATCACTTCCAGAAGTTTCCTCCTTACCCTCTTTAATGTACGTATGTGTGTGAGTGTGTGTGTGCAATAAGAACAATTAACATAGGATCTACTCTCTTAGCAAATTTTTACACATATAGAACAGTACTGTTAACTCTATGAACCATGCGGTACAGTAGATCTCTAGGACTTATTCACCTCATAACTAAACTTTGTCTTTTTTGACCAACACCTCAACATTTCTTCCTCCCCCAGCCTCTGGCAACCACCAAACTACTCTTTGCTTCTGAGTTTGGCTATTTTTTTTTTAACGTTTTATTTAGTTAGTTAGTTATTTTTGAGAGACAGAGAGAGATAGAGCCTGAGCGGGGGAGGGGCAGAGAGAGAGGGAGACACAGAATCCGAAGCAGGCTCCAGACTCTGAGCTGTCAGCACAGAGCCTGACACGTGGCTTGAACCCGTGAACCACGAGATCATGACCTGAGCCAAAGTTGGACACCCAACCGACTGAGCCACCCAGGTGCCACTGGCTATTTTAAATTCCTCACTTATCTAAGTGGGTTCATAGTCTTCTAATATATACTGCATTTTGTAAGAAGACCCAGTGCTTAAGAATCGTTTTGTGAATTCTCTCTCTCTCTCTCTCATTCTCTCTCCATTTGCCCCTCTCTCCCTCTCGTTCTCAAATAAAAAAAATAAGAATTGTTTTGTGTGTGTGTGTTTTTTAACTCTAAAGTAAAATAGAGAGCTATTTAAAGAGTAGAGAATTAGGTAAGATTTTATGAAAATATGTATTTTGGATTAGGTTTGTTATCACATAAGATGTACATATATCATTTCTGAACCAGCTGCTTCACTTGAAAGCTCAGTTTCCAACTGTTCAATACGCTCACTATTAGAAATTGCTTACATTGTGACATCTGCTAAATAAAACCAATGATAGTAAATAAAATGAGTAAAATCAACTGTACTGCTATCATCTTATGAATAATATATCTTTCCATTATATTATGAAAAGGCCATGGTGCCTACGTTATCCACACCCACAGTCATGAGGGATTAGACTTTTATTTAAATGCTTTAGGAATAACCTGTCAGTTGGGGCGCCTGGGTGGCTCAGTCGGTTGAGCGTCCGACTTCTGCTCAGGTCATGATCTCATGGTTTGTGAGTTCGGGCCCCACGTCGGGCTCTGTGCTGACAGCTCGGAGCCTGCAGCCTGCTTTGAATTCTGTGTCTCCCTCTCTCTCTCTGCCCCTCCCCTGCTCATACTCTGCCTCTCTCTGTCTCTCAAAAATAAATAAATGTTTAAAAAAAAATTTTTTTTAAAGAATAACTTGTCAGCTCTGGTGAACAGCACAGATTCCTTTATATCACTCCAGCAGGTAGGTATTTTGCCTGGTAGTAAAGAATATATGGTGCTGGCAGGGTTGAGGTTGCCAAAGTTCTCCATGTCTGTTTCAGCACAAATTTTGCCATAACTTTAAAGTGTTTCTTGTTATAGAAACTCTGTAGTGCACGCCCTGTGCACATAGAAATACTTTTCCTACTGTTAAGGTGATATGATGCAGTCATGTTGGAAATGTATTTATGTTCATTCATGTCAGATTCCCATAACAGTCTTGTTCTACAAATATACAGGTGCAGGGTGGCGGGTTGGCTGCCTGGCTGAGAAAGAGAAGGTGTGTGACAGATGGCCCTGACGCATAGCATCCTAACATGTTAGAGAAGGAAGGGACGCAGAGATTATAGGGACCTAGCCCAATTTTTGCCAATGAGGAAATTCAGTTAATAATATTATTTACAAATGCTATTTATATTCTGAACAATTTCTTTAATCAAATGACCCAGCAAAGCAGAGTCTGTTAAAAATATATATTACTACTACTACTAATTATTATTATTGTAGAATTATAGAATTATAGAATGGTTGCTGTAGGGAAGAAACAAAGAAAAGAAATGGGTATTCTGGGGATTCCCAGGTGGCTCAGTTGGTTAAGTGTCCGACTCTAGAATTCAGCTCGAGTCATGATCTCACGGGTTGGTGAGTTCAAGCCTCACATCAGGCTCTGCACTAACAGTGTGAAGCCTGCTTGGGATTCTCTCTCTCTCCCTCTCTCTGCCCCTCCCACTGTCTCTCTCTCTTTCCCTCTCTCTCTCTCTCTCTCTCTCAAATTAAATAAATAAATAAACTTAAAAAAAAAAAAGAAATGGGTATTCTGTAAGGGAAGAATAAGCATTTTGACAACTGGGAGATATCCATCACTTTGTGAATTTGGGAGTGGGCAGGCTTCAACCATTTTCAGGAACAGAAACAACCATGGGACAACCTTTGCATTGTTTTGTGGCGGCAGGCAATGAACAGTCAAGGCAGGCTTGCCAGCTGAGGTTATTTCGTCCCACTTGGGCGAGGATTTTCACTCAGGGATATGGACATTAATCCCCTCTGTGGACCCACCCACAGTGTTTGTTCCACACCCTTCAGCCTTCAGCCAGGCTGCCTTGTCTTTACCACATTCCAGGCAGGATGGTCATGATGAAGGATGGCTTCACTGCTGCTTCTTGAATAGAAGCGTGTGAATGAGAATCCCCAACTTAGGCTCTCAAGGCAATAACTACCTTCCTAGCAAGATTCTTTAAAAAATAAGAAGATTTTTTAGAAAGAATGTCTTCTAGCATATAATGTTGCCAAATAATTAACATGTATGAAAACCAGCCTATCAATGAGGGGTTTTAATAGATCTGAATATATTGTTTGGCACTCCAAACCTGAATACTGAAATAATAATCTTTATTTCATGACATCTAATGAATTTCCTTTTTACTTGACATACTATGACAACATAGTAACTTTATAACTACTTTTTATCTTTTGGGGCTCATGTATGGTAAAGAACAAATCACTCAGCCTACATCACAACGTATTGTAAGGAACAAAGTGATCCTATTTTCCAGGCTGGACACTGCCTCTGACTTGCCAAATGATATTGGGCAAATATCTCATTTCTCTGAACCTTAAATTTCTAAAGTATAAAATGAGAGGTTAGGCTACGTTATCTCTAATGCCTTCTGTAGTTTAAAGACTCTGATGCACTTTGGAGCCAATTCTATAAACATTTTATAAAATTATCGCTGTGATTACTATTTTCATTATTTCAAGTTGAAATCTGAATCCTAGTTGTAGGGATCATACTCAAACATTTCAATTTGGCAGTGTTCAGCTAGCCTTTAGCGGTTTATCTGGATGGGCACACATGATGGTTAAGATGTCTAAGGAAGTACACAAAGAATTCTGTGGTTGACTTTGATAAGACAAAATGCTTTCTGCAGGGTGCTATTCGGATGAACACACCAGGACACTCAGCCAAACTCATCTGAACTATCCAAACCCCTTGATTCTGCAAACTGGGTTGCAGATCTTTCGAGAACAGGCTTTCTTACAAGATTGCTGGCACTTTCTCTTCCAATCCCAGCCAGAAAAACAGTAAGAACAGCCTTTCTCATATCATTTTGGCATTTCTGGTCTTGGCCCAGGCTGGAAAATTGAAGTGTAAAAGCACTTAACTGAACATTTCAGAAGGTAAAGAAATGTTCAATTCAAGTTTAGCTCTCAAATGGACAAGTGGTTCTTCTTTTATTCACCTCATCAGAACCCTAGATGGCAAAGAAATACCATGATTTTCTCTCTGCTTTTAAAGGTGTCTACTCTAAGTTCCATGTTAGAAGCAAATAAAGCCCTTTTATGTGCCTCTGTAAAGGGCTATTGCTTATGTGTTAGAATGTTGACTGGTAATCTCAATTCAATTATGTCTATATCAAGCTTTGAGTGAATAAATTTTTGAAGAGTTTTCATTAGAAAAAAATGACTAATGTTTTCAAATAAAGTATATACAACTTACTAAAGTTAACTTAAAGATGAATATACATACACAACTTTTGAATAATATACACTTGCTTTTAAGTATTCCTTGTCACTGCCATATTAGCAGAGCCCTTGGTCAGATTGGTGCCATTTCTGCCTTGATTCTAATTTTTGTTTTCCTCTATTCTCATTCTGTTCTCTGCCACACACATGAGCAACCCTCACAAGCTCAACTCCAGTAATGGCCCACACCATGCAGTGACAGGCTAGGAATTTCATTTTGCAGAGATCATATGCTAATTTTGGTCATTTTTGTCTCCAATACTAAAATTCCTCCAATCACTACCTTCAGCCTATATCCATGAGCTGATCCTACATCTGATTATTACTTTTGCTATTTATTAATTTTTAAGTTAATATGACTCTGCTATGTCAACTGGAAAACACTTGCTTCAAAATTTCTAAGACAGGAGGAAAGTCCCTGACTTTGGGATAGGCAATAATTTCTCCAGTGAACACAAAAATCAATAATCGTAAAAGAAAAAAGTTAATAAACTAGACTTCATCAAAATACAAAATCTTCAGGGGCGCCTGGGTGGCTCAGTCGGTTAAGCAGCCGACTTCGGCTCAGGTCATGATCTCGCTGTCCGTGAGTTCGAGCCCCACGTCGGGCTCTGTGCTGACAGCTCAGAGCCTGGAGCCTACTTCAGATTCTGTGTCTCCCTCTCTCTGACCCTCCCCCGTTCATGCTCTGTCTCTCTCTGTCTCAAAAATAAATAAATGTTAAAAAAAAAATTAAAAAAAAATACAAAATCTTCAAAAGACACCATTGAGAAAATGAGAAGGCAAGCCACAAGACTGGGAGAAAAAACATTTACAAAACAAATATCTGACAAAGTACTTGTATCCAGAGTATGCAAATAATTCTTACAGCTAATAATAAGACAGATAACCCAATTAAAGACAGACAAAAAATTTGGATAGACGCTTCACAAAATGATACATATGAGTGGCCAAAAAGCATGTGAAAATGTCTTCCACATCTTTAGTCATCAGGGAAATGCAAATTAAAACCACAGTGAAAAACTACTACATTCCCACCAGAATGGCTAAAATTTAAAAACCAACAATACCAAGTGCTGGTGCAATGTGGAGGAACTGGAACTCTTATATATTGCTGATGGGAATGCAAAGTGGTATCTCTTTGGAAAATAGTCTGACAGTTTCTTACAAGATTAAACATGTACCTACAACTCAGCAATGGCACTCTTAGGTAGTTAGCCGGGAGGGATGAAAGCATATGCCTGTGCAAACAATTGTACTTGATTGTTCATGGCTGCTTTACTAGTGACGGCCAAAAAACAGGAAGAAAAAATTCAAATGTCCTTCAATAAATAAGTGTATGAACCAATTGTGGTATATTTGTACAACGAAACACTACCCAGCAATAAAATAAATAAATAGAAAGGAATAAACTATTGATGTATAGATTTCATGAATGAATCTCGAAAACACCTTGCTGATTAAGAGAAGCCAGAACAAAGATAACAAACAAAGAGACAAACAAACAAAACTAGATAATGTAAAATTTCATTCATATGAAATTCCAGAGGAGAGAAATCTCACCTATAGGAATAGAAAAAAAAAAATCAGACTTTCCTAAAGCAGGAACGGTGGGGAAGGGGGATAGGGAGGAGGCAAGAAGAGGGGGAGACAGGAGTGTGCAGCAGGGAGCTTAACTGACTTTTGGAAACTTGGGGAGTGATGGAAAAGCTCTATATCTTGATTTTGGTCATGGCTTATAGGTGTATATATTTGTCAAAACTCAACAAACTCTACACATAAAATGCATGCATTTATACTATGTCAATTATGCTTCAGTAAAGTTGATTTAAAAGAGCACTGTGAACAAACCCAAAAGCCTAACCACAACTAAGTTTCAAAAGGTTTTATGGATCTCCCCACTTCCCACAGGAATAGAAAAACTTCCAATATGTGTGGTACAGAAAATATTTTCTTCCTGTTACTTAAAAGGCCTTTACCACATGATTGTTTCCTATTAGATATCTCTCTCAGATACTGCATGAGCTAAAGTTTAAAACTATATACTCTTCCTTGCTTCAGTTACATGTGAATTACATATGTTATGAGGTATAGTTACTTAAACAACCTAATAGCTTTGATCTTTAATTTCCTCATCCATAAAATGGGAACAGATCATCTCAGAACACTGTGGCACCAGTTCTTTCCTGCTGGCTGTTCGCCCTTGGAGGAGGCCCATAGGCAGCAGCCACAGCACCCAGCCGGAATGGCACTATCCCACTTCTGTGAGGAGTGGCAGTGATGTATGGCCACATGATTCAATGTGATGTATGGCCACATGACTCAAGGCCTGGCAAGCCAAGGCATACCACACCACCATCTGAACCCTCTAGCCCATTAATAGTTGCCCCACAATGAGGTATCACACCAAAGTGCGAGCTGGTAGGGGCTTCAGCCTGGAAGAGCTATGAGTGACTGCCATTCACAAGAAGGTGGCACCGACCATTGGGATATCAGCAGTGGATCCAAGAAGGTGGAACAAGCCCATGCAGTCCCTGCAAGCCAATGGGCAGTGGCCCATCCTCTCTCCCAGAAAACCACTTGGCCTCCAAGAAGGCAGACAGCTCAGCTGAGCTCAAATTGGTGACCTAGCTGACAGGACCAGTCATGCCCATTCAGAATGTCTATAAGAAGGAGAAAGCCGGGGGCGCCTGGGTGGCTCAGTCGGTTAAGCGTCCGACTTCAGCTCAGGTCACGATCCCACGGTCCGTGAGTTCGAGCCCCGCGTCAGGCTCTGGGCTGACGGCTCAGAGCCTGGAGCCTGCTTCCGATTCTGTGTCTCCCTCTCTCTCTGCCCCTCCCCCATTCATGCTCTGTCTCTCTCTGTCTCAAAAATAAATAAACGTTAAAAAAAAATTTTTTTTTAATAAATAAATAAATAAATAAATAAAGAAGGAGAAAGCCAGAGTCATAGAGAGGAGGAGAACTGCAAGGTGTTTGCCAGCCTTCGCAATGCCCACGCCAATCCCCAACCCTTTAGCATCTGGGCAAAAGGGGCCAAGAAAATTGCAGAACAGGAGTTCACAAGTACAGCTTGTGATAAAAAGAGAAAAAAAAGTGGTAATAATAATATTTAACTTGTATGATCAATATCTATCCTTTGAACACTATGCTAAGCACAAAGAAGTGTATTAACGAATTTAATAATTGTCATGACTGGGGCATCTGGGTGGCTCAGTCAGTTAAGAGTCTGACTTCGGCTCAGGTCATGATCTCACAGCTTGTGGGTTCGAGCCCCACGTCAGGCTCTGTGCTGACAGCTCAGAGCCTGGAGCCTGCTTTGGATTCCGTGTCTCCCTCTCTCTCTCTGCCCCTCCCCCGCTCACACTCTGTCTCTCTCTCTCTCTCTCAAAAAATAAACATTAAAAATAATAATAATAATAGTCATGATTGATACTTATACTACTAAATTTCAAGAACCCAAACTGCTTCCTCAAGGGCTTCCTTCTGAGCAATGATCACATTAAAAAGGCAAGTAAAGCCCAATAATGTGTAGTTTATACCTATGCTGACCTCAGTCATTCTCAGAAGCCTGTACAACAGGTCTGCAGTTCTCAACATGTATCTCAACACATATTCTCAGTCATATCGTTTTACCCAGACTGCAAATTATTTTCTTTGCGATCTCATCATTTATTGCTTCACAAACTTTTCTCCAGATTTCTTCCAAAATAAAGCCAGCTAGACCATTGTTTTCCACATTTTATTTGGAGTTGTGATAGAAATACACATAACAGGGGCACCTGGGTGGCGCAGTCGGTTAAGCGTCCAACTTCAGCCAGGTCACGATCTCGCGGTCCGTGAGTTCGAGCCCCACGTCGGGCTCTGGGCTGATGGCTCAGAGCCTGGAGCCTGTTTCCGATTCTGTGTCTCCCTCTCTCTCTGCCCCTCCCCCGTTCATGCTCTGTCTCTCTCTGTCCCAAAAATAAATAAACGTTGAAAAAAAAAAACATTTAAAAAAAAAAAAAAGAAATACACATAACATAAAATTTGCCATCTGTATTAGTTTTCTAGGGCTGCCATAACAAATACCACAGACTGGATGGCTTAAATAACAGAAATTTTCATTTATCACAATTGTGGAGGTTAGGAAGTCCAAGATTAAGGTGTCAGTAGATTTGATTTCTCCTGAGGCCTCTCTTCTTTGCTTGCATATGACCACTTTCTGTTTCCTCACATGGTTTCTGTTCTATGTGCACACATCTCTGGAATGTCTCTGTGTCCAAATTTCTTCTTCTAAGGATACAAATCAGAATGGATTGGGCCTACCCTAAGGGTTTTGTTTTAACTTAATCACCTCTTTAAAGGCCCTATCTCCAAATACGGTCACATTCTGAGATACTGGGAAGCTAGGGTTCAACACATTAAGTTGGGGGGTTCAACACATTAAGTTGGGGGTCAAGGAGACACAATTCAGCCCATAATACCATTTTAACCATTACTGACTGCAGAGTTCAGTAGAGTTAAGTCAATTCACAGTGTTGTGCAACCCATCTCCAGAATGCTTTTCATCTTTGAAGCCTAAAATGTTATGTCCATCATACAAAAACTCTTCATTCCCCACTTTTCTCAGTCCCTGGCAACCACCATTCTACTTTCTGTCTCTGTGAATTTGACTATTCTAGGTACTTCATTTAAGTAGAAACATATAGTATTGCCTTTTGACAACTGGATAATTTCACTTAGCGTAATGTCCTCCAGGTTCATCCATGTCATAGCTTGTGTCAGAATCTCTTCCTTTTTATGGCTGAATAATATTCCATTCTATGTATACATCACATTTGATTTACTCCTTTATTAGTCAGTGGTCACCTGGGTTGCTTCCACCTCAGCTATTGTGAATAATACCGCATTAATATGGGTGTACCACTATCTCTTTAAGATCCTGCTTTCAATTCCTCTGGGTATATACCTAGAATTGGAATATCTGGATCGTATGGAAATTCTATCTTTAAGTTTTTGAGGACCCACCATATGTTTTCCATAACGGCGGCACCATTTTACATTCCCGCCAATAGAGCACAGGCACCACCAATTTTTCCACATCCTTCCTAATCATTCTTCTTTTCTGTTTGCTTGGTTTTTGTCTTGGGTTTTCTTTTTTGCAGTAATTATCCTAATGGATGCTTGATTTGCAGTCCCCCTAATAACTAATGATGTTGAGCACCTTTTCATATGCTTGTTGGCCATTTGCATACCTTCTTTGGAGAAATGCTTCTTTGAGTCCTTTGCCCTTTCTGAATCAGGCTAAATATTCTGTTTTGTTTTGTTTTAATTTTATTTATTTTGAGATACATTGTGAGTGGGGGGAGAGGCAGAGAGGGAGAGAAAATCTCAGCAGGCTCTGCGCCATCAGCATAGAGCCCAGTGCACGGTTCCACCCCATGAACCGTGAAATCATGACCTGAGCTGAAATCGAGAGTCAGATGTTTAACCAAGTGAGCCACCCAGGTGCACCTAAATACTCTTTTTACTGTGACCAACAGTAAGAAATAAATGTCAGCCAGTGTGAATTTAGGTGTGTGAGCACACAAGTGCAGACACACACACACCCTTGCTGCATTAGATTCATCCTAATATTTTCTATGTTGTTTTTCTCTTAAAATGCTGGTCAACCATCCACTAAACTGTTTTTACAACTTAATAATGGATTGCAACCTAAAACTTGAAAAACAGCTAGACCCTACATTTCTCCACCTCTAAATAGTTATTTCTTTTGCATGTAGTGTGCTGAATATCTTCTGTCTGTCCTGCATGTGTATCCTTCACTCTTCTCCAACCAACTGTGTTCCCTAGGGGGCTGACCTTCGTGAACCACAACAGTGGACTCCTGTGACCTCCGACTTCCTGTTGGATTTGTCCAATAGAAGTACCTCCAGGAGAACAGGGGGAAAGAAATTTGGAGCATATATTACCCTGGCTCCCCGCCCCCCCACCCCGGCCCCTGCCACTCCTCATAGTTAGCCTGTCTGGGTTTAAATAACTGTTACTTATTTCTGTTGTCTTTAGGCCTCATGAAGATGACAAACCCCATTGTGAATAGCTCCCCAATCCATCACTACCCCTTTTGGGTCCCCAAACCTGGTCCATACCTTCATAAATAATCTCTTTCTTAAATTCGCCTCAAATTCTCCTGTTGAAGTGTCCCATTCCTTTCTTGCCAGGGCCCTCACTGCTTAAATATAGTTGTTCATATACTATCCTCTCTGCTTTTCTTTACACTTGAAATTTTTAAAAATAAAAAGTAAAAAGAGAGGTTAGTTACAAGGAACCATTCCAAAGTAGAGATGGTCCTTGACTTACTATGGTTCAGCTTATGAATTTTCGACTTCACGTGGTGTAAAAGCAATACTCATTCAGTAGACACTTTTCCCAGGCCAGTGGTATTTAGTATGATTCCCTCCCATGATATTGGGCAACAGCAGTGAGCCACACCTTCTGGTAAGCCCCATGATCACAGGAGTTAACAACTTATACTCTTGCAACCATTTTGTACCCATACAGCCATTCTGGTTTTCACTTTCAGTACAGTGTTAAATAAATTACACGAAATATTCAATATATTTTTTTTTATAAAATAGGCTTTGTGTTAGATTATTTTGCCCGACTGTAGGCTAATGAAGTATTCTGAGTACACAAGGGAAGCAAGGCTAAGCTATGATGTTCAGTAGATTACCGTTCAGTAGGTTAGATGTATTAAATGCATTTCTGACACAATATTTTCAACTTATGATTGGTGTCTTGGGCCATGACCCCATTGTAAGTTGAGGAAGATCTGCAACTAGGAGTGATGCAGGTACAGTTAGTGCTTCAGCAAGATCTTGACTCTGCTTTGGTCACTTGGCTTGCTTCCAACCTGTGCTCACAAAATTTCAGACATCTTGCTGTTTTTTCTGCTTTGTGTTTCTCCACTAAGTCTCACTACCTGTTCATTTTCCCCAAATTTACTGGCCACTTATTTCTACTAACCAATTTTGTTGCATTTCCCCCTTCCATAAAATAGAGGCCCTTCTGACTATGAGGGTCTATGCAACCAGAGATATTAAAGGTGATTAACGAAGGGAATATGAATTATACCTTAAAATGCCTCCTCTTTTTCCCCTCCACTCATGCTAAAAAATTTCTCTTGGTATTATCTCTTTCATTGAAAAAAAATTTTTGTTCGTTTCCATACAAAACTAGTGTTACTTGTTTCTAGACTTGTTCTTCCTGACGTAGACCCGGACAGAAAAAAATAGTAATTAAATATGTCATTTTCAAGTACATTTTTATCTTACAGGTATAAAGTAGATCCATAAGAGAAATGATCTTGCATCCACCACCTTCCGGACTTAAAATTCAGTAAGAGGACCGATGCCCGCAGAAGAAGTAACAGCGGCAAGCACAGGAAGACAAATGAAAACAGAAATAGTGATAGAATGACAGAGCTCGGACACTGGTCTTGAAAAAAGCAAGGAAGAACAAGAAGAGGTATCTGATTTTTATTGGAGAGGTTTTTCCTGGTTCCTCCTATCCAACTCCTTTCCCCTTATTGAGCCCAGGGTCTTTATAGTGCTCTCACATTTTTAAAAGAGCACTATCTTTTTCTCTTTCATTTCTCTTGTCTATTAAGACCTTTAGAGGGGTGGAAACCTTTGATGGTACTAGTCACACAGCGATAACCCCAGGCAGACTTTGATTTTAGTAGGGAAGTGATTTATAATTGTCTCCGTACTCGTTTTTGTTGTTTACAGGAGATAAATCCAACTAGCTGTACATCTCTTTAGTTTAACATGACATCCCAGTTAAATATAAATACTTCCTTAAAATACACTGCCATGATAGAACATGCAAAATACAGGTGTTGAATCTCCTCTTTTTCCCGAAATCTTAGTTCTTGAAAAGCAAACGTTTTCTATGTGGAAATTGAGTTGCCTATTGAGCACTTATTATCAGCCAGACACAGTTTTAGAGCCTTGGAGAAGCAATGGTGAGCAAACTAAAACTCTGACCTCAAGAAATGTATAACCAATCAGGGGAGAGAGGTAAACGGAGAAGCAGATACCATACAGTGTGTGGTACCTGCCACCATAAGGGTATGCAAGGTTCTGTGGAAAAACGAAAATTGTATCTAATCAGATAAAGTGGCCCAGACAAGGATTCTTAGAATAATGTTATCTATTCAGATGAGAAGATATAGACCACTGATATTTACTGACTGTTTTCTAGAGCCCAGGCGTGGTTCTAACTTATACTCGTTTAGTCTTCGTAATAACCCCAACAAGCAGATACTGCTACCAACATCACCATTATCATCATCACTATCAAAGCCCAGGAAATGGAGAGGCAGGATTCCAATTCAGGCAGTATCATTTCAGAGCCCGTGCTCTTAACTAACAACACAAAATAGCCTTCCAGGAGATAAGGGAATAACATGAGCAAAGACCCAGAGGGTAAGAAAGCATGTTCCATTTGAGGAGTTGAAATTAGAAATTCCATAAGGCTCAACAAAGAGTACAAACATAATAAGAGGAGGAGAGAGGGGACTGGAGATGCAGTCAGGGGTCAAATCATGAACGGCCATTAAGGAGACCGGACTTAACCTGAAGGCATTGGGGAGCCATTAAAGAGTTTCAACAGAGAAATGTTAAGGCCAGACTCACATTTCAGAAAATCACTCTAAGGGTGGTTTGAAAAAT
Source organism: Leopardus geoffroyi (assembly GCF_018350155.1). NCBI lineage: Eukaryota > Metazoa > Chordata > Mammalia > Carnivora > Felidae > Leopardus > Leopardus geoffroyi. The sequence continues at coordinate 155,350,384 of NC_059326.1, forward strand.
GGATTGAAGGGAATCAAGACCTGAGGCAGGAAGATCCATTAGGACATTTTTGCACAAGTCCATGAGAAAGGTAACAGCAGCCTAAATAAGGAGTGATGGGGCTGGGGGAGCAGGCAGAATGGAGACATGTTGGAGAGAGAGAACAGACAAAAACTGGTGGTTAATTGACTGCAGGCACTGAGAGGGAAGGCAAAATTGGGATGAGTATGCTCTAGCCAGAGGATGGGTGACAGTGCCATCTGAGGTGAGGGAGCACAAACCCAGCGAGTGGAGCTCCTGAGTTCTGGTAGTGGCACACTGACTCTAAGTGGCCGTCAGAGCACCAGGCAGGATGGTCCAATAGATCTTCACATCCAACCACCAAGAGTGAGAGCTGAACTAGAATTGCTCATGTGATGAGAATTCCTGGTCTGCATATTAACCACGATTATGGGTGAACAGACCCAAGGACACAGATGTCATGAGAGGTGACGAGGACCTAAAGCGGAAAAGAGATAGCATCATCATGTAAGGGCCATCGAGAGACGGGGAACTCAGAAATGAAGCTGAGAAGCCACTGCCAGAAAGGCAGTGGAAAAGTCACAGAACATACAATTGCAGAAGCTCAGGGAAGAGAGCTCAGAACGAAGATCTGTGAGACTGTTTTGTGGGAACCATCACAAACATCCTTCTGTTCCAGTAAATAAATAAATAAATAAATTCCTCATGCTCAGAATTTCATAGACTTAAAACATTCTATTATTATAGGAATTATATTGGCAGGGCAAGTCAAGAGAATGTTTGGCTCTAGGGAGATACTTCTGTGTCCTTAGTGTGTGATCCCTGTAGCCTTTGTCGCCACTGACATTCATTAACTTAAAAAATCATTAATCAGTCCTAGACTTTCTATTTTCCTGGTCCCATCTAATATGAACAACAGGAGAGAAATGATCTGTTGCATATTTCAAATAGGTTGATCATAATGTTATCTATAGGAAACTAAAGAAAAAATATCAATGATGTTTCATATAGATTTTAGACTTTTCCATTCTATTATCAATGTTACTGTAGCTGTTTCAGTCCCAAAGGATGACTGATTAGGTTTAGTTATACAAATCGAATCTTTGATGCCTTCAAATCTCTTTTGAAATAGAAGTACTGTAGTAGCTGGGTAGGGAACAATCTGGTTGACAATTCTGCCATTAAGTTACTGAACATTAAGACATTTTGTTGAGGTGTATTCTATACTAAAAATAGAAGTATCAAACTGCATCAATTATACACACCCGTTCTCAACTGCCATTGAATAACCCTGATGGCTGTTTCCTGGAGAAGAAAGAGAGATGATAAATACCTCTTCTTTCTGTTACTGGAAATACTTTTCATTATTTGAAAAGAGGAGTCAATACTTGTATTTTGTAAATTACGGAGCATAAAAATCATCTTAGGTAAAGTTTGTTGAGAGAGTTCAGTATAAACTTATTAATTTGTCAAAATATGTTGAGAACTTGGAAACAGGTTGTGAGAGAAGCATTTTCAATAGTTTATGGTGATTTGCTGGGCATCCCAAGCAGTCCTATGAGAGTTAGGGTAGAATGTAGGAAAACAGGAAAGCTGGAAGGCGAGAAGATGTGACTGGCCTCTCTTCTCTTTCTTCTTCTTTCGTTTACATCCTACTTCATTTTTTTCCAGTTCCAGGTATGTATTTTGGGTGACTCACATGCATCCCTTTTAATAATATATAATTTGTTGTGATGAACAGGAAATTTAATTCTAAACAGCAAAGTGAGGAATAGCTGAGACAGACTGGAAGCTGCAACCCAGAGAAATGACAGGTTTTCTATGAAACAGGCAAATTGCATGTAATAAGGGAGAAATTCTGTAGGAAGATGGAATACTATTTGGTCATGCTAGAAGGACCAATTGTGTTTGCTATAAATTTAAATCTCTTAGCTGAGTTTTTAATTTGTGAAGCTTTCTGTAATAAAACCACAGCATGTTTTTCCTTTAGTCCTCCACTTCCTGATCTCCCTTCATTCTGACTTTTCTCTTTCAAACTTATGCCTTCATTTAGCCCTAATCTTCCTGTGACAGCAGCTTGTAAATTTCAAGCTCTTTCCATTCACATTTGCCACCCACCCTGCCATCAACACCTCACTCACTGATCCTTGGGTTTCCAGATCTGACCTGGCATAACCTTGAGGCAGACTTCCATGATTGACAGCAGTTGCATTTATAGTATTCTTTCTCGGAGACAGGAAAAGACCAGAAGATTTGCAGTGGCAACTGCCAAGGAATTTTATGTAAAGGATTGTGGGTTATAGGAGCTTTTCTGACTTGTACAGAAACCAAAATTCAGGTCATTCCTAATACAGATAAGCCACACCGCATTCTGTGACCTTTCTGAGTTTGTTTTATTTATTTATTTATTTATTTATTTACTTATTTAGGTTTTGTTTGGTTTGGTTTTGTTGTTTTCCTGCCTCTTCCAATCTGACTGGTATTGTCTGGTGTGGTGAGTGGTAAGAAAACGGTTGTGGAGGTAGGGGCAGTCTTAATTCCATTCTCTGACTTCTCCCCTCCACCCAAACTTGCTGTTGCCTCTTCCGCCCTTCTCCTCTCCATCTTTCCCAATCCTTCTTCTGTCCTAGTTTCCTTTTACCATCTCTGTCCAATACTGAAAGGCAGGGGGTAAGGTCAGAACAAGAAGATGTGATTAGACTGAGTGGGGACACTATTCCGGGTCCTGTACACACAAACATATACACACCTTAACTTGCAAAGCTTAAATCTCAGTTTCATGGAGGAAAAAAAAAAAAAAAAAAAGTTACCTCTTTGTGGCATTTCAACCAGAACAAAAGTCACTGAAATACAACCTTTTCAAACTCAATTTGTTATCATTAACATTACCAGCCATATCAGTAATGTTGAAATATGACTAAACATTACAATGGATCCCAAGTGTTTTCAAATACCCTGCTGACAGAATACTGCCGGCCCTGTTGGTATTGCAAAGGACAGAGCCTACATCTGGGTAGATACAAATATTTTAGGTTATTCTCTTTGAAAATAAACATTTGACCAACAGCTCTAATTCTGATTGCGTATATGCCTTAAACTCTCTAATGCTGGCATAAATTTTTAGACTGCTATTCGACTAGACTCCCAGAGTTCCTTTTTCTTCTTTTTTTTTTCCTCCCCTTTGGGTTACAAGGGCTCTTTTCGAGTCTACAAAAGATGTCCTTGTCTGTATAAAATCAGGAATACCAAGGGTCTTTCATCCTTCGACTGAAAGAATGGCTCCTGTTCAGTGATTAATGGAACTCTGAATTAGGAACTAGGGTCTCCAAGGGGTGCTGTTTTGTATTAACAAGGAAAAACGCGAAAGTGGAAGGTAAAACTGTATTTTCTCAGCACCGAAATGTATTTCCCCTTTGTCCCTATTATAATCAAGAAAAAGATAATTATTTCATTTTTGCATATGTTTTAAGATTTTGCCCTTAACTTGTAAATGCTGTCCTTCGGGTAATCGTCATTTCACTTACCAAGTAAACAAGAAAAAGAAAACAGAGACACCTGTCAGGCAAGAGGACAAATATCATGGGAGGGGCGTGCAAAATTGACAACACTTAAGGCATTTTTCACAATACTCTTCTGGCTTAAATCACTCTTGCTAGTCCTGGACAATAGTTCCTTGAAAACCAGGATAGTTTGGATTCCTAAGCTGGGTATACTGTTTACTCTGAACCTTTTATATTTGCATTTCTAAATTTCACCTCTCATCACAAAACCACTAGGGCATGACATTCTATTATTCTATTTCTGGAATAGTGAACAAGTATTCCATTTCTGATTAAGTCACATGATTTTATTCTTTTTAATTTTTTAGTGTTTATTTATTTTTGAAAGGGAGAGAGACAGAGCATAAGTGAGGGAGGGGCAGAGAGAGAGAGACACAGAATCGTAAGCAGGCTCAAGGCTCCGAGGTGTCAGCACAGAGACTGATGAGGGGCTCAAACTCAAGAACCATGAGATCATGACCCAAGCTAAAGTCAGAGGCTTAACCGACTGAGCCACCCAGGTGCCCCTGGATCACCTGATTTTAACCGAAGTCTTTTGGGAGGGGTGTAAAATCAGCTCACTTGATTTCAAAATTCTGTCCCATTTTCTTTTTTCCTTTTCAGCATCAGATTAGAATCCTCCATTTTGTCCCTCTCATTGGCAAAGCACAAATGTGGCAGGGGACTGTGTGGTTGCCGGGGTGACCCCAAGGACCAGTTACAGCACATATGATTCTACAAATGGAAGTTCCTCAGTCAGACCCAATGGCAGGAAAGAAAATTTGCGAACTTGCCCAGGGCCAAGCTGGTGTAAAGTTACAAATAAATGTTCAGAATTAACCACCTCCTGTTACTCCTAAGGTACAAAAATAACTCCATGAAAAGAATTTTTATTTTTCTATAATCTTGTTTAGTAATTTTTCTCTTTTCCTTAAAAGACACACACACACACACACACACACACACATTTATAGTTATAGGAGAAAGAACATTCTTTGCTTTGAGGGGCATTCATAACAGATTTGATTAATATATGCAGTAGACTATGTACATGCTTAATTGCAAGAGGGTTCAAAAATTTCCATTTTTAATTATCAAAGGATGAGAATCAGCAACAAGTTAGCCTGAAGCTCTAGAGTTGCCCCTTCACATCAGTGGGCCCAAGACTGACTTGCAGGATCTTCTATTAATATTTTGACTCTATGACTTTAAGTTTCTACGGATACCATATTTTTTAAGCTGCCGTCAGGACAGTCACTGGCTGGAAACACAAGAGCGAAAGAGGGGAGATGATCACCTTACAGTGGGCAATCTGGTTCTCATGTTTCCTTTGAAGAACTACATTCTGCTTTTGGCTTTTTCTGGAATTTTGTGCAGGTTTGTTCTGATTCTATACCTCCCTAAAGCAGAAGTTTAAAAAAAAAAAAAAAGTATTTGTCAATTAGGGTATATTAGGTTTTTTTCACTTTATATATTTGACAAGTGGCGTTTCAACATAAACTAAATGACTCTTTCAATATCATTTAGATTAATTTCAGTGATACTTAGGTAAGTAATTCTTCTGCTTGAGAAAAACTTGACAACAGCCTAATCAAATCATTGCATATTTTCAAGCTCAACAAAAGTTTACTGAACATGTCAAGATTTTACAAAACCTATATGTTCAATTGCTATCTGGAGTGATAAGCATTTTTTATTAAATATAAATTGATTATTAAACATTTTTTTCAAGGTGTTGAGAGTCATTATTTCCTTTTTGACAGCTTTGCTGAAGATTAAAGAGATACTTCAATTTACCAAGTACTGTCAGGTGTAATAATTTGCTTGGTAAATATATATATATGTCAAGGTCAACTTGATAATCTTCATTCACTATCACAACCATAAAAATTTATGAAGACAGTTGAGGGTGTTTAGAGAAAGATTACTGTCTGAAACTCCCCAGTCATAATATCTGAATCCAAAAATAGTTTATTCCAAGACCCATAGCAACTTCAAGAAGTCCAGTGTTCTGGTGTGATATCAAGGATTTTCTCATTGACATTCTGTCACATTCTATTTGGAAAAAACTAAAACAAGAAAATAGCATTAAAAGTAGAATGAAAATAATTTGACAGATGTTTCTTGTTTCAGTTTGGACAGTTGGCATTAGAGATAAACATTCATAATCTTTCTCTTCTTGTTTGACAAATCCTAAGATATGTTGCTTCACACACCAAATTCTGGTGCTTACGAATTTTCAGAAGGATGACCAGATCTTTCCGTTCACCCTCAGACTACAAACACATTTGTCCATTCTGTCCACTTCATAGGCAAAGTATTGATACATATCAGATTTACTGCCACAGGTTTATCCCCATTTAATCTCAGTCCCATCATTGTCTTCTCTGCAGTATACTTCCCCACCGACTATACCATCTATCTACACCTAAGTAACTTGCTCAATAAAAACTACTACCACTTCCCCTCCAGGTGACTGGTTAGGGTGGAAACACGTTTAGTATGAAGTATTTAGTTTAGTGTGGAAATATCTCCCTAAAATGTCCAGACCCTGAAACCACCCACACCAATAGGATGAATGACTTACAATATAAGTGCCTGTCAAACTTCTCTTCCAGAATTACTCCAAGATTTCAATGTTATACTTATCTTTTAATAAGTATCTGTATTTTAATAAATTGAAATTATCTTCGAGTTGCTAGGTTCATTTGGTTGTATTCCTCATCCCAGTCGATCACATTTTAATGTTCCTTCTGAATATGTCTGATGTTTTTAAATCCATATCTAGACAGTAACCCCTGAAGAGCTTCTTTCTGATGCCACCTAACACCTTCCATGTTCATTAGGGCTACACAGTATAAAGAAAGAATGGACACAGGACCGTACTTCCAGGGTTTAGCTATTTTCAGAATCAATGACAATTATATCTCAAAGGGTTTTCCAGGAGGAAGCACTAAGAAATGAAAAATTAAGTCCTTGGAGAACATAAGAATGGCATGTACGTATTGATCAACATAAAATATAATTATTTTGCATACATCTCAATCATCTGGCCTCTAAAATTCATTTTCAAAAATAATTATTAGTGGTTCTGTAAGAATAATGGCCATTCTCTTAAGAATCCATTATTCAGACCTATGGATTTGGAATTCTTACAGTTTTTAAAAATTATTTCCTTATTCACCCATGGGAAGTGGCTATTCTTGTAATGTCTCCTGTACTTCCTAGGTGACTAAAGTCTATTTTTTATTTTTCTTACTAGAGACACAATTTTTTAAAGCAGTTATTCTGTTTATTGTATCTCCTTCATTTATAAGTAGATTAACTTCTCTCTACGGTATCTTTTTAAAATTGATACATTGACATTGTATGGATCTATCTTTTCTCTCTATCCTTGTTTCTGGAAGCCACTCTTATTTTTTCCATGCTTTTACCTGTAGGTCTTAGACATATATATATTTAAAATGTTATCCTTTACAATTCTAGTATACTTTTCCTTTGGACATAGGTACATAAGCTTTCTTTTATGAGAACAGACTGAATGCTTTGTTTTTATAGTATGAAAAGGGAGGCCCATAGATGGGCTTTAAGAGGTTCCAGAAGCCCTTTGAAACTTTACACAAAACCTGTACATGTTCATTTGCAGAAAGAAAAAAAATCCACTTCAGAAATTCTCAGAGGATTTAGGGAGATGAAAGAACAATAAACTTCTGGTGTAGACAGTCCACAGTCCACAAGGACCCCATGTACACCAGCCCACACAGCTCCACCAGCCTTGACCATTCTGCTCTCTCCAGGTGGTGGCTACATTTCCCTCAACTAAGAACTGAGGAAAGACTGACCCAGAAAGACACCCTCACTCATACACGTGTTGAGGCTTAACTGATTACTAGTTCCTAATATAGGAATATATAGGAATAATTGCTAGTATATCTAATTTACCCAGCTCCTCAGGAATATGGGCTTCTCATGAACAACGACCAGTCCCACTTCTGTAGCCAGGGCAAGGGGAGATCGTTTTTGGCATTCTAAATTAGAACTCAAGTGTTTTCTTATTCTAAAAATCACATAGAAAAAGTTATATGGAGTCGTTTTTATGCTGTGAGTGGCCTAAGAATCTACCCTTAGTTATTTCCAAGGAAAACACACCACAAGTTCCAACCTGATTTCCACTTAGGTCCTGCCTATGTAGGTCATTCCAAGAAAAAGCAAGGAAACATTTTATTTTGTTGCTTTTAGCTTTTCCTCTTAAAGATCATCATTCAGTTACTCCAGCTGTATAACTCTAAGCCAAATCTTACTTCTGCTTTCCAGACTCATATTCAACTCTACAGTCTTTCTCTGTCTGGATACTCCCAGGCTTCCCTCCTACCACTGCGTGCCTGCCTAGCCCCATTCCACAATAATAAGCACTCTCTCACTCGTATTTGTTTCTATCTCTTGCATTATGTCTGGTCTGAACTGGAATTCTACAAATGTGTGCTAATGCAAACAAATACAACTGATTTTAAAACAGTTTTTTTTTTTTAATTTGGCCATTCTTTATTATTTTTTTTTAAGTATATTTACTTATTTTGAGTGTGTGGGCTGGGGAGGGGCAGAGAGAGAGAAAGAGAGAATCCTAAACAGGCTCTGCACTATTAGCAGAGAGCTGGATGCGGGGTTCAGTCCCATGAACCATGAGATCATGACCTGAGCTGAAATCAAGAGCCAGATGCTTAACTGACTGAGCCACCCAGGTGCCCCAGGTATTATTTTCAAATATGTAACCTGAATTGTTAATAAAGTAAGACATGCAAATACAGTCTTGGGGCACCCTGTTTGGTTTCTTATTCTGTTAATGAATTTTAATATTTCTGAACACAATTTTTACTAAATCCATACATAATGAGAAAAAAACTATGAATATGAGCATAAATCTCTTAGCTTGAGTCTACTTGACTTACTAGAATGTTAAAGGTGGACCATTTCTATTGTAGTTTCTGGTCTGGATCACAGATATTCCCAGTTTCCAGAGTGAAGTGTTCAACTACTTTTACATGTAAGCAGTATGCATTTTCACATGCAAAAAAAGAGATCATTGGCTAAAGCCATTTTGTGACATTTAGCGCATCCATTGAGGGTATAATAAGTTTGAGATTTAAGAGGCCACTAAAGGAGCACCTGGGTGGCTCGGTTGGTTAAACGTCTGACTCTTGATTCAGCTCAGGTCATGATCTCATGGTTGGGAGACTGAGCCCCAAATACACTCTGACAATGCACAACCTGCTTGGGATTCTCTCTCCCTCTCTCTCTCTTTCTCTCTCCCTCTGCCCCTCCCCCACTCTCCCTAAAACAAACAAAAATAATGATAATAACTCTTTAAAAAATGAGGTCATTAAAGAAAATGTCTTTGGAGAAACGTGTTGGAAACTATGGTATTTCCTTCCCACTACCTTAGGGAAGAAGAAAAAAGCTGCTTTCCTCTGACCTCAAGTCACGTGGGAGGAGATTGCTGTTTCTCCCCTGGAGACCCAATAAATTGGTCATCGTGTCACAAAGGAAAAAAAATCCTACAAGGAAAAAATTGGCTGAAGTGGCTGATGGCAGCCAAGAAAGAAAGCCTTATTGGAAGTAAATTGGGATAACAAACATGGGGGTAGAGCCAAGAATGTGTAAGAGTTTTGCACAAATCAGATGTTGGCCATGAATGAGAAAACCAGTCTGGAACCATTTTAAGTTTTGTCCAAGAAGACTGCTTAAAAAGGTGACCTGACTCTCCAAGGGATGAAAACTATGAACTACTACATGCCCTGAAACTGAGGGAAAAATTAAAAATAGGCAGCTGGAAGACAGAAGACTCACTGTCTATGTCACAGGAAGTTTACCCAGGTATGGCTGATGGATGAATTACAAAGAGATCCATCAAAGTGCCCCTTCAAGAAAAAAATCAGCTTCAAACAACCACTGAGACCAGACAGAGAACCCCAATATCAGGGATTTCCTGAAAATTCCCTCCCTTCCATCCCCCTCATAACCCTGGAGGTACAAGGCAACCAAATGGGATGGGTAGGGAGAGAAGAAATGAAATATAAGATAATAGAGTTGTTCTGCATACCTGGCTGCCACTGCAGACCTTCAACCAGAACAGGTTCAAGCTGAGGGAGGGAAAAAGACTTAATTTCATATGAAGTATCAAGTTTTGCTATTACATGGACCTTGAAAAGAGAGTTAGTTAGGCTTTTGATTTTCTGGGAGGAAATGGGAAAGTCATGGATCTAACACATATTTCATCCCAAGAGCAGAGAAGATCTACCCAGAGCAAGTTTGGCTGAGCAAAGGGAGAGGGGAGCACTTTTCAGTTTCACCATACGTCCTATGAACTACTGCTATTTCCACAAATACTACCTTTATAATCCAAAAGTCCTCTTTGAAGTTGAAAATGGATATATCAGTAATTTGGTAATGTCAAGATGCTTGAAATGTTGCCACTGGAAAGTGGTGTTTCATTCTCATGACCCAAGGTTGAACTTCTAAACTCTCCATTTTGCAGTTACAGAGATAATTGATGATAAGATCTTCATATTCGTCCCCCAAAAAATAATTTCTTGACTTTAAAAAGTATTTTTGCAGGGTGCCTGGTTGGTTCTGTTGGTTGAACATCTGACTCTGGATTTCAGCTCAGGTCATGATCCCAGGGTCATGGGATTGAGCCCTGTGTCGAGCTCCATGCTAAGTAAGCATAGAGCCCGCTTAAGATTCTTTCTCTCTCTCTCTCCCTGCCCCACTTCCCTACTTGCACTCTCTCACTCTAAAATAACAGAAAAAAAGTATTTTTGCAACAATATAAATTAATACCCCCTAAAAAACTTTTGCACTAAAACATTTTAACATTGACTATTATTCAAAAGGTCTCATTTGCATTTATTTATTATTTAATAGACTGCATTCAATTTGCCAGTGAGCACAGGAACAAAACGATATTCTAAATTATTTTCCATAAGCAAATCTCTAATTCAGTTTGATAAAAGAGATTCTCAACATGTTATAGATGAATGATTAGGAAGCATTTTACGTGACAATGATTGTTGGTCTAGAAATCATTATTATCTAACACATGCTGAAACTATAAAGAACCCCATCATTCAAAAATGGCATGTAAGAAGGCTACTTTGCTCATACCATAACTAAACTTAGTCTCACCATCCACCTGGTTGATCATATCCTCTTAAAGCTGACAGCCAGATATAAAATATGAGAAAAAATCCAAAATCATCTTAAAATGAATAAGGTGAATACAGAGGGTCCTTCCTTTTACAACAGTATTTCGACATAATGTTCCTGCCATCAAATAGGTCGACATGACAGAAACCAGGTAGACAAAAAAGAAGAATATCTTGATTTGGTCAGTTGGTAGATTGCCTTTCTAATCATTCTACACTAATCATTTGCTATTCCTGAGTTTCCTATACTCTGACACCTCTGTGTGTTGGTCTTGATGGGGACTTTGTTTTTGTTGATCTATGGGCCTGCACAAGTTCTTCCATTTCTTTAAGGCTGAGAAGATTTAAACTTCTACAGACAAGATGAAGAATATATGCCTAGTTAAGAAACCAATCATCAGAAATGAGTGGAAAACGGGTTAGGTGGGACTAGGCCTGCACAGTTGTCACTAAGTCCATGGGGAGGGACAGGACTGTCCCAATTGCTGTTTGCCTTCTCATCTGGCCACTCTTCTTAGGCTCCTGCCACAGGTCAGCCTCTAGGCCAGTGTTGCTCAAAGGCCTTACTTCAGTACAACCATCTGCCAGCTCCGTTCCTTCCAGGTTTATGCCAACACAATGCCACTCAGAAACTTTGGCCTTACTGTGAAATTTCCCTTGCTCCCAGTGAAACATCTAAAGGCTTCTTAACTTTGACATGATTTGGGTTCTTCCTTTAGGCTCTGTAACCAGCTCTTCTACAGGAACAATCTGCCCTCCATTTTTACATTTACTCCTAACCCTCATGGGTTGGAAAATCAGACTGATGTGTATCCGTAAATTCGTCACTTGCACAAACATGCATCCACACACTCTTTTAACAGGTGTACTAATAACAAAAATGAATTTAAGCACCATCCCAAATCCTGCCTTCTCCCTCCAACCACCGTCCTCCAGCCCTGGCCTCTGCTCAGTCTCTTGCTTTCTGCTGGGAGCTCCCTTAGCAAAGCTATAGGTCCTCCTGTGATGCAAAAAGCCAGCAGAAGCTCCACACACATCACCAATTGACAAGGAGGAAGCCCAGCTTTCCAAGCAGTCCCAGAAGTCACAGGAGCTCATTCCTTTAATTTAGACCAATAAGATACAGGAGGTGGCAAAGAGCTGTCAGAGGAAACTCCCTATCTCTGCAGTCAACCCTTCCATACAACCCCTTTGGAGACATTCTGCATGACCTAACAACCATAATTGTTCCTTTGTGGCAGTTCCACAACGTACCACATTGGACTTACTCTTTTCCCTCTCTGCCTACCTTATATTCGCCCCTCACTGTTGCTTCCCTGAGATTTCACCTTCCAATAAACTATTCGCATTTATCTTTTGTGTTCTCAGATATCTATGTAAAGAGAGTGTAAAATAAACTATTTGCCTTGTCGAAATTTTTTATTACCTGATAGTTTTTTCTAATGTTTAAGGTCTCTGTTTTATCCACCAATTGGAGGGCAAGTTTAGCTTTTTAACTGGCTCGCTTTATTTATAAATGTGTCTTGAAGATCTGAAGATACCATATTTTATCAATGTACCATATATTTTTTTAGTCGTTAATAATTATTTCTCCAAGATGACTCAGACTTAATACTCTTGAATTTGACCAAATGAGGAAGGTGGTTGGTGCATCAAGAGGGGGTTCTTCTGCAATAATCACAATCAGATAAAGATTGAATATGCTAGAGCTGATGTACTTCATACTTTTCAACTTGTGTGCATGAGAATCGAACTGGACATTTCTCCTTTTTATGTCGTGTTGAGTTGTTCTTTAAATTACAGAATTAAATGCTCAAAGATGAAATCTTTTGAGTTACAATGTCGCTGAATCAAATGCTGTAAAGATGAAGTAGCTTTGCTGTTATGTCTGTCAAAGCCTTCTAGCTATACTTCACATTTGGTGCCTTTATATTTGTTCTTCTATTTCTATTTTGTTAAATAAAATGTTGGAACATATACCAAGAAACACAGATTGTCCATAGCAGCATGAGACTTAGGCTGTGGTTGGAAATAATTTAAATTAAACATTACATGAACACCGAAGAAGTTTCCAACTTCCCAATTTAACTTATGTATAAATTATACCCCACCCCTCAAAAAATATAAAAATATTATATTAAGGCATCTAGGTATCTAAATATATGATAGATAGATAGATAGATAGTCTGTATTTGTATATAAATTATATTTTAAAGGGGATAAAAATTAAATATATCCTCATTTTTTAGCAAAAAGATTACTAAATCTCACCAGAATAAAGTACTAAACATAGAAAAATCCCTAGAACATAAATCTTGCTTGAAGAAATTACCTTACTTAAAATATAAATTATGCTTTTAAAGAGAACTCTTACCCAAAACATACATCCTATGATCAGATAAAGGGCATTCAATGATAAGGATGTAAATAATCATGCAAATGCTTTTCCAATTGGGCAACTAGAAGCATTCATTTTATTCCACAGTCCTCCAAAATGCTGTGTTGCTTATCAAGTTTTAAAATAACTGCTTCCGTGTCCACATTTTGGCAGCCACAAACTATGGCGTGACTAGAACTTTGCTCATGTTACTTTGGATTCACAGGCTGTGTCTAAATGCAGCCTCTGAATTGGACTGCCTCATGCAGACTCTAGCCAAATTGGTTGCAGAGATCTTCATCAAATGTTAAGAAATCAAAAAGATCCAATTATTAAAGACATTTTAAATGTACAGGCCCACACACAGTCTAGGCTAAGGCCCAACATATCCCACGGAATGACAGAAAACATTTGGCAGCTGATATAACTCTTAGAGTTGATAACAGATGACCCTGATCAGAGAGTGACAGGAAGTACATTTTCTAAAACTTAGCTGTGACCTAATCACATATTGAATTACCAGAGAAGTTTCATGAAGAAAACCTTCAGCCCAGTTATGACCCTCCTACACGGACAAGACATCAGAAGAGAAAACAGCAGATCCATCAACAGGAAAATGTAATGAATAATTTTATACCCATAAATTTGATGACTTAGACAACATGAACAAATTTCCAGAAAGCAATAACTTAACTGAACATTCTCAAAAAACTATTAACAACCCAAGTGGTCCTATTGCCATAAAGAACACTGAAGTAAAGTTTAAATTGTTCCCACAAAGAACACAACAGAGAATTTTTATAAATTTTCAGGGAATAATCCCAGTCTTATACAAACAATTCCAGAGAATAGAAAAGGCAGGGAAGAGGGGACAATTCATTTTATGTGATTTCATAAAACTCTCATACTGTAAGCAAACAAGGACAGTAAGAGAAAGGAAAATTACAGGCCAATCTCATTCATGCACATAGATTCAAAAATTCCAAATAAAATATTAGTAAACATAATTAACCACTCTATACAAAATATACCGTCATCAGTTCAGCTTCTATCAAGAATAAAAAGTTGCCAATTGTGGTTTCAGGTTCAAGCGGTAAGGAGCTTGGAAGATATGACTCCCCCATCATTACAAGAAGAAAAAGCTGGACAAAGTGAAAATCAAAAACTTTGCTTGGATCTATCAGACAACGGAGGTTGTGAGACAAATTACCACCCCAAAACCTAGGGGGGGCACATCCAGAAAGATATGAGAGTTGAGACTTGCTTTGCTACAGCAGAAGTTCCTAGAGCCTTAAACTGATAGGAACAATTAAATAGTAATTTTGACAACTGCTGAAAGAGAAGTGTAGGCATGAGAGTTTCAGACTCCGAGGTGAATTTTTCCTAGGGTCAGGGTCTTTGACTGGTCCCCCTAGATTTTAATGGGCTTTCTCTCCAGCAACCCCAACAGGTCTTACATGAACATCTGAAAACTGGAGAAAGATTCCCGTGTGGCTCTGGCAGGGGGAGGGTAAGAGTAATCCTCATGACATGTACTCAGAGACATCTCCATTAAATAGGGCTACTCTCCAAGGCAAAGCACTTTGTCTTAGCATGATTTTGAAACCTTATCCCAGATAGGGGAAAGGAACTCTTCCCTATTCCAGCCCCCCTCCAGCCTTCCTGTCTCATTCAAGAGGAAAAAAATGAAAACCATAGCAAACAGGGGACAGGGTGTCAAGGAAATAGATTCAAAATGCTACAGCTGAGGAAGGGAGCAGGGAAAATAAAAAGCAAACCACTGGAGGAGGGACAGAAATAATTATAAAGACCACAGCCCCTGAACACAGGTTCACTAAAAGACTAAGAGTTGATCAAAAGATTACATAAGGCTTAACTTGGAGTGCCTGACTGGCTCAGCCAGTAAAGCATGCAACTATTGATCTCAGGGTCACGAGTTTGAGTCCCACGCTGGGTGGAGAGATTACTTTAAAAAATAAATTATGATATTCCTCCTCATCCACCACGGCATCTACTGGGTTTCAGTAAAATAATAGTGGATTTCAGCCAAAAAAAGCTGCAAGACACAGGATCTCTCTGGGGAGCGGTACATAGGGAAGCCCCAAGACAAAGAGAAGAGACAAAAACAAGGATGCTGGAGGAATCTGAGGACTCTGCAACGGTAACTACAACACACGTTAAACACGTTAAACACAACCCAACTCTTAGCAAGAGTAGCGTAAGTCCACAGGCTGAAGGCCTATTAAATTAGTCTCTGTTATCTGATACAATATGTTCTGCTTACAACAACAAAAAATTACAAGGTTGCCAAAAGACAGGGGGGAAAAAAGCACAATCTGAAGATAAACACAATCTGAGGAGAGAAAGCAGTCATCAGAATGAGACGCGGATATGGCAGACCTAATGGAATTATCAAACAGAGAATTTAAAGGAACTACAATTATTATGCCAAGCTCTCTAATGGAAAAAGGAGACAACATGCAGATTCAGATGGGTAATGTTAAGTGAAGAGGTGGAAACCTTAAGGAAGAATAAAGAGGAAATGCTATAAATTGCAAACACAGTAAAGAAATGATGAATGGTCTTGATGGGCTCATCAGTAGACTTGACACACTTGAGAAACAATCAGCAAACTTGAGGTAAATAGGTCAATAGAAACTTCTCAAACTGAGATGCAAAGAGAAAACAGAATGACACAGAACAGAACTTCTAAGCACAATGGGACAACTTCAAAAGGTATAACCAATTCATAATTATAACACCAGAAGAACTAAGAGAAGGAAGAAAAAATATTTGAACTGATAATGGTGAAGAACTTTCCACTTTAAGGACAGATAGACAACCCACATACTCAAGAATCTTAAAAACACTAAGCAAGACTTTTTTAAATAGCAACAACAACAACAAACCACCTAACCTCTTGTATTCAAATTACATAAAACCTAGGACAAATAGAAAATCTTGTTAGAAGCCACGGGATGAAGAATAAGACAACGCTTCTCTCTGTGACAACTTCTGCTTAACATTGTATCAAAGGTTTTGGGGAAAGTTAAGCAAAAAGAATTCAAAAGGAAGAGAGAAAACTACCATGATTCTTAAATAACACAACAATGTGTATAAAAACCCAGACTTAATTACAAAGTTTGTAATATTTTTATGAAGAAAGTTATAAAACTTGATTGGAATTTATAAAAGAAGATATGAAAAAGTTGAGAGATGTGTCATCTTCATGGATACAATAACTGAACACTACAAAGATGCGAAATCTCCTCTAACTCATGTGTAGACTAAAGGCAATTGTAAGAAATTTCCAAAGGTTTTCGGTGAAACTCAACATGTCAATTCTAAACCTTGCATGGAAGATCAAGGGTTAAAACTATCTAAGTCAATCTTCTGACAAAAAAAACAGGATGGGGGAATTGCCCTATCTGATACCAAAAAATATATATATTATCAAGTTACATTAGTTAATACAGTGCAGAACCGGAACATAAGAAAGAAAAGGAATGGAATATAGAATCTGCAGGCAGATACACACCTACATATAAACTTGAGTTGTGAAGCAGTAACATTGTAGGTCAGGGAGGAAATGTGTCAATAAGTGTTATCTGGACAATTGCTTATCTATATGCGGGGAAGAAAGAAGTTGAACCTCTGTATCGCACAATGCATACAAACGAATCCCGAGTGGATGAAAGACTTAAAGGAGAAAGACAAAATGATAAAACTTTTAAAGGATAGTAAATGGCAGAGAAGACAGAAAATAAATACTTTGTATGCTATGTATTAATTAAGTCCAATGATGACATAAAGGGGGAGATCTCTGTTTGGGAAGGTGGGAAGGGAGCGATTATTCCAAGCAGAAGAACTAGCGACTTCGAAGACCCAGAGGTGTGTATTGGCAGGGACTTGCAGGTACGTGTAAGCAGCAGCGTAGGGCTGGCTATCTCGATGTATGGGGGCAGGAATAGTAATGGAAACTAATCTGGAAAAATCGATGGAGGTCAAATCCTAAAGAGCCTTGTTTGCTCCATGAAGGAATTTGAGCAGAGTCCTATAGGATACACCAAGGAATTTGAAATAGAAGTAACAGGATTTCATTTGCATTTCAGATACATCTATCCGACTTCCAGGTAGGTGACAGAATGGAAAGGGCTTCGACCGGAAGCAGGGAACTAAGCAGACTAGTAAAGGAATGTAGGCACTCATGTTAGCTTGAGTTAAGACAGCTGCAAAGGAGCCAAAGAGGAGCAGAGGGAATGAAACAGGAGATAAGGAGGAGTTGGAATCCACAGGGCTCTGTAACCGTGTGGAGGAGGTGGAGGATGTGAGAATGCCTCTCAGGCTTCCAGAATGGGTAAATGAGTAGATGGTGATGTAAATTAATAACAGCAAGAGGAACCAATTTGGGGGATGGGAGATAAGGAGTGAGACAGTGAGTTCGGTTTCAAACAAACTGATTTTGGATACTATTATCATATCCAGGCGGAGATGTTCAGTCAGCGTTGAAGACGTCAAGACATTGGAGATAGTGAAAGGTCAAAACCAGTTGTGTCCATAGTGAAGGAACAAAATCAGAAGGCACCCTGATATTGTTAAAGAAAGTTCGCTCTAAATGATTATGGTGGTCAGAGGCACCACCTGGAAAATGTGCTGCCTGGGGGGAAAAAGTCTGAAAAAGAAACTACTGCTAAATTTCTGTCTTAATTAAAAACAAAATTATATTTACTGATGTGAAAATAATGAGGTCCAAATGAGCTTGAAGACCCAAAGTTGCAAAGATATTTTGTAAAATTTAAATGATTGTGCCTACCTTTGCTGACTCGGGTGAAGGTTTCTCTCTATTCGCTCTTTATACATAGAATGTATAAGAAACACATTGTTGGGGTAAGTCTCTCCTAGATGGAGATATCTAGGGTCTCACGCTATGTAAGTTCTTCCTTGAAAACTAGAATGTTCAATACAATAGCAACAGCATCCCAAGACGTAATGGGAAAATGCAGTCTAAAATGCCAGGGAAAATTAAAACAACCCTATAATGGTGGTACTGGCACTTTAGATCCCTCCATAAACTTCTGATTAACTAGAGTAACAGAGACCAAATGAACACAGAAGCAGATTTAGCTTTTCAGACTTCGGAGCATCATATAGGGAATCATTGCCTCAGTGACCTGGAAAAGTGTACACATTCCCCGAGGTGAACAGAGAGATTTAACTCAATAAATATTACAGAGAGCACATGAGAAAGCTGCCGAAGTTTCAGAGATGGGCTTTTAAATAAAACAATTACAGAATTGATGGAGTAGGTCTTCTGGTTTTATCGCCTTCACTTTTTCTAGGTCTCTAAAAAGCAACACGTTTTTAAACGTTACAGGCAGTTTCCTTGGCACCTTTTGACATTAGCTATTATCTTTCTTAATTCCCTAAATTCTCTCTGTTTTCAAAATCTCCACTTGTCATTTCTCTATTGTTTCCCCCGACATGTGTGCAGAAATGGAGAGACTCCAAGCAGACCTAAAGACGTGTCTGTGTCACTAAACACAGTCCATTGTACTCTATTTTTCTTTAGTTACAGAATCTCTAAGAAAATGTTCAAAACAATTATGCTTCACGTTATACAATAAAAATAGCTTTCTGTATTAAGCTGCTGCACATGTTGGGGAGACAGTGTTGTTTTTTTACTAGCATTTTTCTTGAACACACATCTCTGACGGAAACTCAGAGCTTCACTCCCAAGACAGTACAAATCGGCTCTTTTTACTTCTCTCATTTGCCTCCCTAGACAATATTAGTTGATTTCTAGTTACTAGAAGTTCTGGAACGTAGGAAACCAGGTGCTGCTATTTAATTTCTTCTGCTTCTCTAAAAGCCTAAGGTTTAAACACTGAATAACAACCTTGGCTAATGGAAGCTGTCCTTTGATTCCAGCATCGTTGATTGCCAGGCATCGTATTTAAATAATTACGGTGTAGAGTCCTAAATTAGGAATAAACTCTACTCTATGACATGGACATTTAAGTTAGATATTCAGATTGGTAGCATTATAGTTTTGCATGCTTGACCATGTTTAATAATAAATGACATACTCTGCTTAAATGGTTATGTTTGAAGGTTAAGCTACCATGTGAAAATCTCTTTGGTTTTCATACTATTATAATAAATGACTGATTTTAATTTTATTTGGAGTATTAACCTTTGCTGAAATAATCCTAAACCATGCTGGTTTTTGTTTTCCATAATATTTTAGTGATTCTCAACCCACCACACTTTTATAAATGGGTATACATAAAGGTCACACCTTTCTGTGAAAGACGTGTGATTCTCTTTCAAACAGAGAAAGACCAGACACAAAGTAAAAGTGAGAAAAAGTTGGGGTCAGGCAAACAGCTTTATTTGCCACACAGTGAACGGAGCAATGCTACTTGTCCATCTTGGGGGTTTTGTTCCAATTTCTTTCCCAAACTGGCTGCTGGAAAATTATCTGTCCCTGAGAATGGACTCTGAGGACTAAATCCGCAAATATTGGTAATCACCGGTGATAATTATTAGGGCAGTGTATTTGTTTTCCGTAGCAACTGTAACAAATTGCCACAAACGGAGTGGCTTAAAACAACACAGATTTATTATCTCATAGTTCTGGAAATCAGAAGTCCAAAATGAGTCTCACTGGGCTAAAATTAAGGTGTCAACAGAGCTGTGTTCCTTCTGGAAGCTGTAGGGAGAATCTATTTCCTTGCCTCTTCCAGCTCTATCTTAGTCTACTCAGGCTGCTCTCACAAAATACCACAGACAGGAGAGATTATAAACAACAGAAATTTATTTCTCACAGTTCTAGAGACTGCAAGTCCGAGATCAGAGGACCAGCATGGTTGGGTGAGGGTTCTCTTTGGGTCACAGACTACCTGGTGTGTCCTCACATGGCAGAAGGGCTGACGGAGCTCTGTGGGGTCTCGTTTTAAGAGCACTAATCCCATTTATGAGGACTCCACCCTCGTGACTTAATCTCCTCCTAAAGGGCCCACCTGCTAATGCCACATCACATTAACCATTAGGATTAAAATGTATGAGTTGTGAGAGAATACATTCAGCCGCAAGTTCCTAGAGGCCCATCACCTTCCTTGCCTCATGGCCCCCTTCCTCCATCTTCAAAGCCCAGAACAAAAAGTTCTTCTCACACTGCCCACCTCACTGGTCCTCTTATTTCTGATTCCTCTTCCACTCTTAAGGATGCATGTGATTACATTGAGTTCACATGGATAATACAGGGTTATCACTCCACCCTAAGGTCAGGTGGTTAGCAACATTAATTTCATCTGCAAACCCAACCCCTCTTTCCCTGGTAGCCTAACATACTCACAAGTTCTTTGAATTAGGACCTGGACATCTTTGGGGAGCCATTGTCCTGCCTACAATAAACTCTTACACAGCATTATTTTGACAAGAACTGTGGTACTCCCTTGAAAGCAATACACGTCTCAAGGGACACGTAACTCTGGCTCCCCTCTTAAGCATTAACAATCCCACGGAGATATGCACCCCTGAAGAGGGCCACTTACCCCACTTACCCCCAGATTCTCCCACTCACACCTTTGCCGTGGAGTTGTCCCCACTGTGAGCTGGCATTGACTCACCTGACAAGGGGTGGGGTGGGGAGAATCATGAAACTTGAAGGCCAAGGCAGAGAATCTTCAGGAAGAGGAAATACCTGTGTCTCCCATGAGCTTGTGTCTTATGATTCCAGTTCTGGACATCCTCAATGCCTGTTTTCAGAAGCTTCCTGGTACCTGGTGACTATCCCACCAAAATATGTCTAAAATACTTGTGTATGGGGACGTCTGGATGACTCAGTCAGTTAAGCCTCCTACTCTTGATTTCAGCGCAGGTAATGATCTCACCATTAGTGAGTTCGAGCCCCACCTCCGGCTCTGTGCTGACAGTGCAGGAGCCTGCTTAAGATTCTCTGTCTCTCTGTCTCTCTCTCTTTCTCTCTCTTCCCCTCCCCAACACATGCACACTCTCAAAAATAAATATTTTTTTTAAAAGGAAATCCTTTTTTTTTAAAAGGAAATACTTTTTTTTAAAAAGGAAATACTTTTTTAAAAAGGAAATTAGTTAAGGTAAAAGTAAGCCACTATGACGGCTTCTTTCTAACAATGAGACACAACTTTTGGTCTCTCTGACATCACGGTCCACCCAATCTCAGCTGAAGGGGTAGCTCTGACCATTCATCAGCCCAGATCCCTCCCATCCTGACTTTGTTGAGTGACCATTGTCCTCATCTGCCTGGTCAAAGTGGGGTTAGCTTCAAGTCTGTTTCTATCCCAGAGGTATAAGAAACAAGGGAAGTTTAGTATGAGTAATTCTTCTCAGCAAGTGAGGCAGTGACTGCTCTAATCACTTCCCCTCACATTCAAAATTTAATCACGCAGACACACACCTAGCTGCAAGGGAGGCTGGGAAATGTAGTCTCTAGCGAGGGAGCTTCCAACGCTTATTTAGGGGCTGCTTTGTGCCAAGTTCTTTATGCACGTTTTTCGTATTGCTTGTTATAAACAAATGAAGCAACAGAGGCTGAAAGTAGCTAAGTCATTTGCTCATGATTACCCAGAACACCTGGAGCTGAACCCGGTCTCTCTGGTCACAAAGCTGTGGTCTTTCCAAAGCAACATGTGACCTCAGAGCTACACACACTGCCTTTCTAGGCAGAACTTTTTTTTCAGGATTTTGGAAAACATTAAAGTTGGATCTGCCTCTTTTCTAAGTTCTTGATTTCCCTATACAAACATTCCCTCTACCTTCTTTTTCCTTTCACTGGTCAAAACATAGTGTTCATATTTATTTTATCATTTGTCCTATGTATTCAGTAAAGTGCTGTGTACATTTATAGAGTCCTTAATTTTAAATTTTAAAAGTCCTCAGATTGTTGTAGTCTCTTACTTTTAAAGAGCTTATTTCAAATTCATTCAATTCACTTTTTCTTTTGCTGTCTTTAAAGACACTTGATTTCTGGCACCCCTGGGTTGGCTCAGTCAGTTAGGCCTCCGACTTCAGCTCAGGTCATGATCTCATAGCTTGTGAGTTCAAACCCTGCGCCAGGCTCTGTGCTGACAGCTCAGGGCCTGGGGGGCCTGCTTCAGATTCTATGTCTCCTTGTCTCTGCACTTCCCCTGTGCTCTTTCTCTCTCTCAAATATAAACATGAAAAAAATTTTTTAAAGCCATTTGATTTCCTTCCCCACAGTGGCCCTCCTTGGTGGGAGGAGTTACTCGTTGAAGGCAAGGAGCATGCAGGCTTCAAGTTAATGATTAGACCCACAACCTTGCACAAGAGCAAACCCAGAACAAGATCAACCAGAGGAGGCTGAAGAGAATGAGTAGATGGCAGAAAACCTTATAGAAAGAAAACTGGGGAGGTTTGCTGCAGAACCCCAGCCCCTTTGAAAACAGAGTGGGAAGCGACGGAGAGTGTCCTGTCTATTCTTCCTCTTTAGGAAGTATTCACTTGTCCTTTCTCTGCTGTTTCATAAGCCTTTATATCAGCATTCATGAACTTCCAGTCCCAGTTTTGAAGGTAGCGCCCAAGAGACAGAGTGACGATCTTCAGTCGGTTCTTCATCCTTCCACAGCACTCTGCATACAAATGGTGTTCGCTAAAAGATTTTGGAACTTAAATGTGGAAGGTATGAGTGAAAAACCATGGATGACATATGCTCTTTTCTTCTTCCCAGAGCCCAGACAGACAATGACCGTCTGATGGTTACATATCTGATGATAAGGTCTGCACAGAATGTCAGACGCATGCTCACTGACACCGTGGGCCCCCAGCACTGGAGGGCCTCCGGACCCGGGTTTGCCTCTCAGGTGCTCACCGACATAGCTCCTACCACCACCCCCACAAAGAGACCAACAACAGTGCATGTCCTTGTAAGCTTAAAGTGCTTTTTCTCAAAGCTGCATAACTTGTCAAAATTGTTTGCCCACATCACTGCAATCTGTGTGCAGGGAAGCCTGAAACAAGCCCGTGTTTGGAAAGCAATGGAGAAAGTACAAGAGGTTCTGAAATTCATAAGCCTGGGAAAGCAATGATTCAGAGAGAAGCTGCTCTTCTCGGTTCTTCCAAATTGAAAAGCACTCAAAGCAATAGAGCAGCTGCTGCTTGCCTAGGCTGGTTCCTATTGGCCTGACTTGACCTTGTACCTCACGTGTGAATTGGGCCTCCAGCCAGACCCGGAAACCGCAGCCCCCTCCCATGACCAAGTTTGACCTACACATCTCTCCTCCTCCCTGCAGAAGTACCAGGGGAGGCTGGCTGCAGAGAGACAGTCAAGAGTGAGGTCAAAGGAGTTGCTTAATTAAAGGGTTAACACCGAAGCAGTCCCCACAGCCCTCCTTCCTTCCCTTTCTGCCAGTCTGCTCTCTTCTCATCCTTTACATTTTATAGTCTTCAGTTCCAATTACAGGGGATTAATAATTAAGTGATTGTTAATTCTTTTCTGTCTCCTGGAAGTCATGATCATCTGAGCAATGATGATACAACCGTAGCCTGAGAAGGAAATGAAGATGGACAGAACTGAAAGAAAATACAGTGTTTTCCTTCCTGTGTAAAAATTATAGCATCCTCAAACGAAATAGGTTGTCGTTCATAGTCTTCAACCCATAAACAAACAATTTATTCTATTTTGAAATATGTTTCTTCTTTCCCATTTCCCAAGTACTTTCATGTTCTCCAGACTTGGGGAGGAGAAATAAAGGCAACATTACCATTCAGGAATCATTATGAGCTTCCTTGGCAACAATTATTCAACTTTAAATATTTACTTGGCAGCTGATTCAAATTCAAATAGATCTGCAGTTATTGGGTAAAATAAAGTGTGCCCCATAACTCAAAGCCCTCATAATGTGTGTAAATTTTTCAGGTGACCTAATTTGTGTTTCCAGTTTGACCCACAGTAAGTTGAGTCACTCATTACTGGATGGCATGCAACTAAGGCCAACCCAAAAGGTCTCAGTCAAAGAATGTTCTTCTCTGATGTTGTTCTTGACTTCCCAGGTTTGTAAAACTAAATCCATTCTGGAAAACAGTGAATCTTTATGGTGTGTGTGTGTGTGTGTGTGTGTGTGTGTGTGTGTGTGATGTGTTTGTAGCTAGGTGATGAATACCAAGCATGTTCCTATGTTTTTAAGTTTATTTACTTATTTTTGAGAGAAAGAGAGAGAGAGAGTGTCAGTAGGGGAGGGGCAGAGAGAGAGGAGAGAGAGAATCCCAACCAGTTTCCGTGCTGTCAGTATGGAGCCTGCCACAGGGCTCGAACCCCCGAACCATTGAGATCATGACCTGAGCCGAAAGCAAGAGTCAGATGCTTACCCAACAGAGCCACCCAGGTGCCCCCTAACTATTTTAAAGAAATTCAAAGAACTGGCAACTAGGGGCACCTGGGTGGCTCAGTTGGTTAACCAGTTAAGTATCTGATTCTTGATTTCTGCCCAGGTCATGATCTCGTGGTTCGTGGCATCTAGCCCTGTCCAGTGCAGAGCCTGCTTGGGATTCTCTCTCTCCTCTGTCTCTCTGCCCCTTCCCCACTTGTGCTTGCACTTGCACGCTCTCTCTCTCTCTCTCTCTCTCTCTGAAAATAAATAAATAACAGAACTGGCAACTAGAAAAACCTTCACTAACCACCTCCACATGATACAAATTATTGTCTTTGTACCCCCTCAAAGTGATTTGAACTACATTACCTACTCTTGCATTCTCCATTTTCCCTAATGTAGATTTTATATCTCCAGCAGCTGCATTTTAAACTCTTCAAAGACAGTAGCTCTTTATTTACAGTTAGACTCTCAACAGATACTTGGGAATGAACAAATGAACAAATGGATGAATGAGTGAAAGCCTAATTCAGACAAAGTCCCGTTCATTAATGAGGCTTGTTTGCTACCTACCTTCTTCCCTCCTACCCTCAATGTTCTTTGGAATTCTAAGGTTCTGCAAGCATGGGAAAGCATTTGGGTTTGAGACGATATCCCAGTATACTACCCACAGCAAAGATCAGGCAAACCCGCATGGTATCTTCCCTTGGTGACAAATTGACTAGTGGTCAGTAACAAATGAATGCCTACGAACTTATCCATACCATAGATACCTTTAGCATTTGTATGAAGTCTGCAGTCCTTCTGATCTGACGAGCTGATGATAAGGTTTAAGAGCAAGTCAATACTGTAAATGATTCCACTTTGAAACATTTTCTACTAGTTCTCTCAAGCTCCTGAGTCAGTTTCATTGAGGAGTATCCTGGGATTGCAAGGCAAACTACTTTTGTGTGAACCGATATTTTCTTGATACACTATCGGGCAAGCAAAGTAGAAGACAGAAATGAATTGGATCTGAGGCTGCTATGTGCCTGCAGCTGTCATTCAGAGTCCCGGATTTCAGATTTTTCATTCGTCACATCACATCTTTATAGCTATCATCAACTAGCTACGAAATAAGGGAAAGTGACATATTTGGACTTAGTAATTAAAAACACTTTTATTTATATATTCAAGTTTTATATGAGATTTCATTTTTTTTCACTTTAAAATGACTAAGGCATTCCTAGTGAAGGCAATGACATCTGTCAAGAACTTGCAAGGTTTTTAAGTAACCTACACGTTTCATTCATTCACAGTCATTCGACAAGTATGTCCCAGTACCTGCACATTGTCTGGTGCTGGAAAATAGCTGTGAATCAGAGAATCACATTCCTGCCTCCACTCTAGAGGACTGGTATAGTAGAGTATCTATAGTATTTTCTTTTTAACTTATCACAATAACTGTGATCAGGGCACTTTGTCCTCAATTTCATACATGCCATGGGATAGCAGCAAAATGAACTTTCAGAACCAAAATATCCACAAATTAACTGCCTCACTCATAAAAAGCTGTGTGCGTTACAATATTGCTAATGCAGGTGAAAGCACCTCTTTCTGAGGTAAACACTCCCTGTATCTTCCACTGTTCCTCTGGTTTCCAGGTCCCTCGCAGCCCTGTTTGCCATTTCCCTGCTGCTTTCTAATCTGTGGACCCCCACGCAAGGTGTCTGACGGCTGGGGGGTGGAAAACTCCAGAACTGGCTTAAGCCCTGGTTGCAGGAGACACAGGCAATGAAATCCCGATCCAAATCAACCCAGAGGAGAGGCCTTTCTCCTTAACCTGCCCATGGCTATTGTCCAGATTACCTGCATGCTGACCAGATTCTGGAATCCGATGCTCTCCAACTGGCCACGGGATCGCGGCACAGCCCACGTGAGCGCTATGTACTGTAAGAGAAAGTCAGCCTCCAGTTCTTCCCTGGAGTGCAGAGCGCAGAGGTCACACCATTCAGTTCAAGTCAATCATCCAGCGAGTGTCAGATTAGTCCCTGTCACATGTAAAACCAAACCTGGTCTTCTTCTCAAGAAACGCACACTTAAACGGGGTGCTTTACAGAGCTTGCTGAGGGATCAGTCAAAACCTTACGTCATGAAAACCATAGGGGAAGGCCAGCGCCAGCCTGAGTGCCACAAGGCAGCAACGCAGCCCTACAGCACCCAGCAAGGACTCTGGGCCGGAACGCCAGCATTCATAACCCTCCACAGGGGCACATTCCTTAACCATTCAGAGCATCCTTCTATAAACGCGGAAGACAAAACAGGGCTTCCTCACAGTACGGTTGGAAGAATGAAGTGAGTTCGTGCACGCAAACCGGTTAGCTCTCAGCCTGGCACAAAACCCTGGTGGCTGTGATCCTGGGACACATCACACGAAGGCCTGGGCACTCCAGGCTCAGAACACTGGCCCACCACCGTTTGCTTATTTCCGGCCACGTGACTTTCCCCAAAGAAACATGAAGACGCACATTAAACAGTGGGAGAGACAGTGAAAATATTTACAAATGATATCAAACGCCAGGCTCATACTAAAATTGTGACATTCAGTTTCTTCTCCTCAGTCCCTAGTACTAGTATATCAATCACGGGGAGAAACGCATTCAGATTATTAGACTGTCTCAGGGCACCTGTGGCCTTTGTCTGTTTTACAAATTCCTCAAAATTCTTTTCTAAAAATGGATGAGACTGTAATTCATTTTTAATGTGCAAGAAGAATTGTAAGAAATGCAAAAGCCTCTTAGGTGATATAAAAATTGAAAATGCTCCATAAAAAGGACCCACTTAAATGTCTGACTTGTAAAAGTAAATGTCGTTTTAAAATTTTTCATTTGTCACACTCCATGAGGTCTCTCCTGCCTGCCAATGCCATGCGAGTCCCTCCTGGTGCTCTCTGGAGTGTGGGGACAGCATGGCCACCAGCGCTTCTGCTGGTGGGCTGCTGGATATGCGAAAATCCACCTCGCCCATGGGCTGCTGTTACTACTGTTCCCCAAACTGGCTACTGTAAGAAATTTTCATCCACCTCCTGCATTTTACAGCTACCCAGACAGAGACGCTGCCCACGTCACTCATCCAGATAGATGCAAAGCACCAGACTCCTGCTTCCTGAGGACTCCCAGTCCAGTGCTCATGCCACAAGACCAGGCTTACACACTGAGATGCACCAGAGAGAATGCCCAGTACCAACTTCTAGCTATAAGGTCTTACTTAGATCAGAACCTTGAAAAGCCTCTGAGTGCTGGGTATAATTTTGGCCCCAGCACCTCCGGGACCTCTGTGGAAATATCCTCTCCCCCCCACCCCCCACAACTCTAGCAAGCTTCGGCCCTCCAGGACTCCTGAATTAATGCCAAGCACACGTTGCCAGAATATCCCTGAGAACCAGTGCTGCCCATGGTGGGACAGGATGGCTTCCAGCTCAGCCAAGCAAACCTGTTCTCTCGGAATTTCAGCAACCGCCAACCCAGGGAGAGAGTAAGCCATCTGTAGGCACCGTGGGCTGGTTTGCTGCTCCTAAGTTCATGCCTCACACTGAGCTGCCTTCAATTAAGGGCTGCCAAAGTTCTTCAAAGTATGGGGATGAAAATCTTCATAAAACAAACACAGAAATCTATTACCAGCAGTCAACAAATGCTGGCGTCTTGACGAATGGCCAACCTGCTGGCATCCAGAAAATGTGCCATGCTGACAAGTGACTCTTTCAGAGGAGCCCTTCGCTTAAATGAGGTGTGTATCCACCACAGCAGAACACGTGGGGAAGTTCAAGGATCAATGAGGCCGCTAATTAAAGCAGAGCATCAATCCCCTGTGTTTAGAATGCATTTACAGATCCAGCACTTGTCGGCTCACCCAAGCTCTCTGAATCCGTGATTATAAAATGTGTCAAGTCGTGCTGTGGATGTCAGCAGACTCCGCCCCCTGCCTGAACTGCTGCTGGGGGTGCAGAGCTGGCCAGGCCCTGGCTGGGGGGAGGGGGGATGCACCTAGTGTTCTATGGCATTGCACCTTGTCTGGGCAGGCAAGCCCATGGTCACTCCCCGGAAATGCACAGGAGGATAGTTCACCCAGTTTCAGAATCATGTACAAAACCTGAATTCGCCCACCCAAAATGCAGATGTGGAATGTAAAGCTATTGCCTAAACAGATTAGGATAAGAAATCTCCTTAATAATGAAAATCTTTGGCAACTTAGCCTGAAATTCTGCAGAAACCCTCAAGGGGATTTTAAGAGAAGAAGATTTTTTAATCATCATTTTTAATGAAAGCCACATCCCCTCCCAATCCACCTCTCCACAAGATACCCAAACTAATGCCCCCAGCAAGTTTTAATATCTTTTTGTATTCATCCTTTTATTTACATTTTTAGTCTTAGGTTTTTATTGAAACAAAGATTAGTTATAGAACATTTTGTTTCCAGGTTAATTTCAAAACAAACCTTTGCACTACTGGCTTGCATGTATATATAGAGGAATTTTTATATGTACTTATATTTGCAAAATATATAAAAGTAAAATATATAAAATTTATAAAAATGCATATTATATATAACTATATAGGCAATATAATATATAATGTATGTATGTTATATAATATAAATACAAACTTTATTATATATTTATATAACATATGTATGCGCCAATTTTATATACTATGTGTATACAAATTTTAATATATATATATATATATATATATATATATATATTTCAATGCCTATAGTACAAGGACACTTCTGTTTTCTAACACCTTTGAAGAAATACAGGAAGCTCAGAGGAATGAGATGTATTCCCTAATCTTTAATCTTCATATTAATAGACGGGTTTGAGTAACTAAGAGTTTGCAAAACATAAACCTACAATCCCCACCTGGCCCTGCAGGCAAAGTGCACCTAGCTCCCAGGCACAGGCCTCCCCCTCTGTGGGAGAAATGGTGTTTTATACCATGTTGCTGCCTAATATTTCACGTACATTTTGCAGACTCATTTTCCCAGCATTCTGTTGTTTCAGCTGAACCGTTCATGCCACAATATTTTTATAAGCTCTGAGGCTGAAAAAAGTTCCCATCCAGGCAGGATATATGAACCTCTTAGTTTTCTGATGCAAAAGTAACATTTCAGATTATCCTCATGCAAAAGAAAACCACTTTCCTTATGCTGGCAGGTGACTGGGAGAGTGGAGACTTGAACAAGGATATGAAATACAGGTAATACTTCTGTAGTGCCTTCTGCCACGGCATATGGGCAACAGCTGCCTTTAGGCTCTGCTGAGATTAAATCGGTGTTTTCCACCCGGATGTGGGGCATGGAGAGGCTTCTGTGAGAGATACAGGTCACAGACAGGAGGCCCACACTCCCACTAGGTGGCCACAGTCTTGTAAGGACCGTATTTCACACTAAGCATGGTGGGTAAGAAGAGCCAGAGCTCTGGAATCAGAGACCTGAGCTTGAATCCCAGGTCTGCTACCTGTGCAGCCACAGGCAAGTTATGTAGGCTCAAATAGCCATAGCCAATTGTGCAATCTCAGACAAGTTTCTTAATGTCTCTGTGCCTCAATATCCTGTCCTAGAAAACAAGAATGTTAGCAGTTCAGTTCTTGTAGGTGAGGACTGAATGGTTAAGAGAGATAAAGCTCTTGGAATAGAGCTAGCACATAAGACAGCTGTTTCAGATGCTTCCGAAAATCCCAGCTTGAGAAAGCCCTCCAGGAAAAGATGAAGAGGGGGAAGAAAGAAGCAAAGATGGGGACAATGGGAGGAAAAAACGAGCAAACATTGTTGCCCTTGCCTTTGAAAACACTTGGTCACACTGGCTTCTGTGGAGTTGGCTCTCAGTGCCTCTGCTTCTGAATTTGAGCTGCCAGGCAAGATGAGTGGGTCCCCAGGAACTGACCACTGCTGTGGTCACACAGTTGTTTCTTCAATTGCTTTACCATACAATGACTTGAAAGCCTCCAAACAGAGAACTTTTTTGTAGACATTGATATGGAGAAAAGGCGGAAAGAGAATTGAGCTTGAATGCTACAAAAAATAACGTTTAAGCGTTTAAAATTAACCAATGGTAACAGAAAGAATGTTCTAATTTCAATTAGCTTCCATAAAGTTCTCCTGTAAGAACAATTCAGTAACCAGTCATTGCATACAAATGTCATATTAGTGTATGACCACGGGAGCTTTCTAAGCTAGAGTCTGAGAGCTTCTCTTACGTGGCTAAGATCTGTCTTCCTACATTCTGAAGGTAAGGGACCAGGGAAACCCCAGGAAAAAACAAACCCATCTCATTAAGGCTCTCTGACCTCATCTTTGAGATGGGCACACACCCCTCACAGCTGAGTCTGCCAAAGCAGTGGGCTCTCAGGGCAGTGGCCAAAGGTTGCAGTCTAAAAAGGACACTGAATCTCCTTGACATTTTCAACACTCTGAAAATGTAGCCAGAAAGAGAAACATATGGGGTACCTGGGCGGCTCAGTCAGTTAAGCATCCAAATTCGTGATCTCGCCGTTCGTGAGTTCAAGCCTCACGTCGGGCTCCATGCTGACAGCTCAGAGCCTGGAGCCTGTTTCAGATTCTATGTCTCCCTCTCTCTCTGGCCCTCCCCCACTAGCACTCTGCCTCTGTCTCTCTGTCTCTCTCTCTCTCTCAAAAATAAATAAACATTAAAAAATTTTTTAAAGAGAAACATAGCTATGGAACTCCTTCTGGGAGGAATACAACATATAGTTGAAGTACATTACTTGATAAACCTTTGGCAGGGAATATTGATGTCTAATATCCATTCTCGCCTCTTTTCATGTGGCCAAGCTGGGAAGGCTGCAGTTTCCTCATGTAGTCATGTGATTAGGTTTTGGCCAATGGGTGGTAAACAGAAATGGTATCTGGAGCTTCCAAATCATGCCCATAAAAAAGAAGAGAAGTGGCCTTTCCTTCCACTGTACCTTTTCTCCTTCCCTTTGGGTGGATGTGGTTGCAGTAGGAAGCCATCTCAGACTCTGAATATGAACGTCCTGCTGTAGGGATAGCACAGCAACAAGCTAGAGGGAGTCTGAATCCCAAATACTGTGGAGACAGCCTGCTAGCCCCAGACTGCTTACAGGCTGAACCTTTATAGGGCAAACTTGGTATTTGCAGTCTCTGTGGCCCTAACATCATCTACGTTCTAACTAAAACAGTCTCATTCGGGGTGGGAAGCTGGGGTGAGATCACAAGGGATGTCCTCGAATGAAAATAACTGAACATAAACTGCCTTCAAAGGTGGAAAGGTTCCAGTAATGCAGGGTTCTGTTTTGCTTTTTGCAGCAGAGCTGAATTGCCATGAACAATAAAGAGGACACTGAGCCTGTGTAACATCCTCCTTCTCAGCTCTTCCCACAGGCAGTGCCCAGCCTAGTCTTCATATAAATGTGACTAAATATTTACAAAATATTGACTTGAAGGCAGAGGGCCTGGGTGCACATCTCAGTCTTGCCTTGCCTTCCAGGCAAAGTTTTTTTGAGATGTGAGATGTTTGTGAAAGCACTTAGCAGAGTGCTTGCCAAGTATTTGGGGCTCAGTAAATGTTGCTTTCCTTTCTTCTTGACAGCTGCCTCCTTTTTCTCATAACATACATGGGATTTCTAATAGAGGACCTCACTCACTACTCAAAAATACTTTGGAGGTTCCCTACCTATAATTTCATGTCTTATAAAAGATATAAATGCAGCCCAAACCGCCAGTGAATTACTGGAAGGCCAAGTAAACATGTTTTCTCCAATTTACAAAGTAGGAATGAGGCTTTCTGAAAATTTTGTTTGGGAACCAATGGATGAAAGGATAACCCCATGCCAGGAGAACGAAATTGTTCATTAGGGACTCCTAATTTAATTATTTTACATTATTCTCCAAGTTTCTTTCCTTACCGTATTGAAAGGAATGTTCTGGGTCAATGAACCCTGAAGGGCAAAATGTGAAAGTGAAAGGAAATACGACATAGGAAAGTATCTTAACACTCATTGTGAAAATCATCTTGCTGTGGCCTCATTGGTTCATCCCTCACTCTTCGGATCTTGACGACCACAATCCATCCAACACACATGCATGAGCACTTCCTGAGACCCACATCCTGTGCCAGGCTCTGAGGATACCAAGACAAAGTCCCTGAAGACCTTCAATCCACTGGGGCTTCAGACCAGGAAGAGGAATGGAGTGCAAAACAAGCAGAATGAAGGGTAACCAATTCTGCCTCCACAGGGAAGGATTCAACATTCTAGCTGGGTCTGGAAGACCTGAAAGGACTTTGTGAAGGGCAAAAGACATTCTTGACAGTGACTGATTACAGATCACTTTGGAGCAGTACAGACGCTGAAGAGAACTGGAGAGAGAGACAAGTTAGACCAATTATAATCGAGGAGTGAAGAATAAAGGCCTAGGTTCAAGAGGTAGTAATAAGGATGCCAACAGCACAGAATTTAAAGAATATAAGACGTAAAAATAAAGAGAGAGGAGGTAACTGCATGGTTCTTGGCTGCCTGTATTAGGTAGATGGTGTCTAAATAAAACAAGGCAAGTAATCGAAGATATAAAACAAATTTAGGAAAGAAGGCACCAAGTTCAGTTTTGAGATAAGTTTGCAGTTCTGCAAGTCATATCCAGAGAGATATCGGGGAAGCTGTCGGAAGTAAGGGCCTCAAACTCAGGCAAGAGTTTAGGCTGCAGGTTTGGACTGGGAGGTCTTGCCAACACTCACGGTAGCTGAAACAATTGGAGTAGATGAGAGACACAAGGAGATATGCAGAAATAAGGGTATGGACCAGAGACAGAACCATCAGTACTCCGACACCTAAGCAATGGAAAAGGAATGAAGAAAAGACTCAGGGAGAGAACACAAAAATGGGGATTTCAAAAAGTAGAGAGTAATCAACGGTCTCAAATACTGTAGAGAGGTCACTGAGAATAAGAACTGAAAATAGGCCGGCAAACTTGGCAACTGGGAGATGCCAGTGACCCGTGAGAACCGCTCCAGAGGAGCTATGAAGGTGCAGCCCTGACTGTAGGGAGAGGGGAGAAATGAGTGGGCACGAAATAAATTTGGCGAGACTGAGTTACACCTTCAAGAAATGTGGTGGTAAATTGAAGGAGGGAAATTGAGTGACAGCATGATGGAAGGTTGTACCAAAAGAAAATAAAACGAAAGATTGAGGAAGATTTAAATACGTTTGCAGGCTGATCAGAAGGGACCAGAGCAGAAGGAGGGGTCAGTGATGCCAGAAGGAAGGAACCGAGGGAAGGAGATCTGGAGCAGGAGAGAATGGATGGGTTGTGGGACCCTCACTGACTTCAGTCTGTGGGCAGGCATGAGGCATGTGGGCAGTTATTCTTTAGGCAGATTGCCATTTATAATAATAATAACAACAACAACAATAATAAACTCACCTAGGTTGGATCCTCGGTGACCAACATGCCAGATTGAACGGTACTACCCTACAAAATCTAGAAAGTCTAGTTGCCTTCGAACTCTAGGAGATTATGACTCTAACTTGAGAAGCCAACACTGTTTCCCACTTCTGTCTATACTGATCTCTCCTTAGCGTTGTTTATCACCATAGCCCTCTGCTTACCCTCCACTCTTTAGACTGGTCTAGTCGGTAAAACACAGTTTCTGAGTTTAAATCCAAATTTCACCACTTACTCCTTGTGTGATCATAAGCAAGTTTATAGTATCACTGTGCTTCAGATTCTTCATATGCAAAGCAGAGACGTTCGCACGCCTCAAAGCTGGATCTTCTTATTTTTCATGGCAATTCACTTATAACTATAAAAACATCTTTATTTCTTAAATTCCTACAGGACAAACAACCACATTGTTGTGATTCAAAAATTCCCTATTTATCCTATTGAAATGATTGTTTCTTTATTATAAATGTTTGCAAAAGCAAAAAAAATAAAATAGTCAGGATCCCCCTCTAGATACAACACAACTCAGGCCCTACTATTTTTATGAAATCTCAACCACTAGTACGGTAGGCTTAATAGGGGTTCCCCAAATAGTCAGATCCTAATCCCTGGAACTAGGGAATATTACCTTTTTATGGAAAAAGGGACTTTGCAGATGCCATTAAATTAAGGATCTCAAGATAGGGATACTGTATTGTCCAGGTGGGCCCAAAATGTAATCACAAGTGTTTCTATAAGAAGAAGGCAGGAGAGATCTGGTCACAGAAGAGACGCAGGCCATGTAAAGAAATGGAGGGAAGCCAAGTGGAGAAAAAAGATGGTAGTCAGTGCCTTCGAAGATGAAGGAAGGGGCCATGAGCCAAGAAAAGCAGCTCCAAGAGCTGGCAATGGCAAGAAAGTGGATTCTGGGGGCGCCTGGGTGGCGCAGTCGGTTGAGCGTCCGACTTCAGCCAGGTCACCATCTCGCGGTCCGTGAGTTCGAGCCCCGCGTCGGGCTCTGGGCTGATGGCTCAGAGCCTGGAGCCTGTTTCCGATTCTGTGTCTCCCTCTCTTTCTGCCCCTCCCCCGTTCATGCTCTGTCTCTCTCTGTCCCAAAAATAAATAAACGTTGAAAAAAAAAAAAAAAAAAAGAAAGTGGATTCTGTCACAGAGCACAGCCCTGCAGACAACTTTAACCCAGTAAAACTAATTTTGGACTCTGGCCTCCAGAACTGTAAGAAAATTAATTTTTATTGTTTTTAAGTCACTAAGTTTGTGGTCATTTGCTACAGCAACAACAGGAAATTAATACAACTGTTTTCTTCTTGCTGATACCTAGAAGGCAAGTTATCAAGCCCTCTACTTTCAAGAGAAGAAGGCATCAATAGTTACTGATCCTCTTTTATTTCTGGACCACAAAATGGATCCTCTGAGAGAACCTACTAATACCATCCCAATCAAAGCAGCCTCTCAGACTCTGTGATGGGGGACTGTCCATCCCCCTCTAACCAAGAACCAAAGAGAAGATTCACATGTGCTAGGGAGAATGGTTTTATGGTTTTAATCAAATGAAATTAAAATAATCATTTCAAATTTTACATATAATATAAAGGTAATCAGACTAAATTAAGATTCCACTTTTTATTTGCCCAAGAAGCAGGGAAATTCAAGTTTATTTTTAAGTACTAATAAAACCTGCAGTGTAAGGAAGTGGTTTCCCAACACAACCCATAAAATAAGGATGTATTTAAAATGCTGTTATTAGATAATTGCCATTCCCACAAACTTCCCCTCACGCATCCTGGCAGCCAGTCACACTCTGAAGCAAAAGGAAGAAATGGTTTTATGAACAGTTTTTTTTTTTTTCTTGTGACATTCTGGTGAACAATAAGATCAGGACACCAATAAAAACCTGCTCCCTGAAAGAAAAAAATTATTAAATTTTTGTCGAGTGGTCCTAAGAGAACGCATGAAAAATGTACTTCTTCCGGGAGGGTATCTGGGTGCATTCAGGATACAGTCAGAACACAAAAGCCTGGAGGTCTCTGTTTCTTACAGTTCACCTTCCTCTTTAGCAGTAAGTACATGACATTTTCTGAATTGTCATAAGGTGTGGTTCATGTGCCTGGATAAATGCCTATCTCTGTTTGTCCCTGATCCCACTTGGAAGAAAGATAAAACTTGATTTAATGTATCCTCATTCAGCATCCGAGTGACTTTTAATGAAACTTCATTTTAAACACTACTCATGTAATTGTCTATAGCTGAAAATATACCATGAAGAAAATTTACCATGGAAATTTACCAAGGAGATTTGACTCATAAGAAACATCTAGATCTTATTCTCAATTTGATATATCAAACCAACTGAGCTCCCACTGTGTACAAAAAAAAATAGGCTAGATGCTGAAATTGGGGATGAAGTTCAATGATGAATGAGTCACCTGCCCTGAGTGAGCTTAAAAATCAACCTTTTCTAAAATAAAGATAGAAGGAAGTGAGCAAAGTTATTCAATTCAAACCTCGGTTTTCATTCGAGCTTTATGGGTAGTACTGTATGTTTGTTGTGTTACTTTGTATTAGCTTCTACTCCCCATTCTCCTAGTAAGAGTCATGATACCACCTCAGTACAGTCCATTTTTCAGGCTCTTCATATATCTGAAATTCCCAGGTATTCCATGTTTCAGTTGTTCCAGACCCACTCTATTCCAGCACCATAAAGAATTGAGGGCTAGCTTATATTTCTGAACTCTGTTGAAATGGGGTTTTTAATTCTTTGAGATCACAGTTTAAGTTATATATACCAAAAATGGAAATCAAATATAAGCATGCTATCCTCAAATGTGGTAAGAATAACCCTAAAACAGATGTTCTTCTTCTAAAAAAAATACAAATAAAAATTATAGAGTAAACACCGCTTTCCAGAGGGCACCAATAAACAGATGAATCAAATTCTATTAGTATTAGTGTGTCCGATGGTTGAGAATCACGTTCTCAATTCCAAATTCCAGCAACAACCCCATTAAGAGTCTTTTTGAAAAGCTATGCAACTGGCTTTTCTTCTGTTTGCTCTAACTGGATTCCAGGTTTTCTCCAGTATCCTTTTCTCCTGGTGGGTCTGCATAAACTGTTCCTCAGTTTTTAGTGTTCTTGTATAATTTATTCTCCTTTTTTTCCCTTGTGTGCATTTCCCCAGCCTCACTAGAAGGCAGCCCTTCTTTTTCTCCTTTCTTCTTTGGCTTTTCCTTTTGTCCCACAGGTAGTCTGTGACAAAGCCATTTCTAGGTAGTATCTCTAGGGCTCCAGTGCACCTGTTTGTCTGATAATCCAATAGATCTCCTGCCTTTAAAAAACATTGTCAGGGGCACCCGAGAGTCCGACTTCAGCTCAGGTCACGATCTTACCATCCGTGGGTTCAAGACCAGCATTGGGCTCTGTGCTGACTGCTCAGAGCCTGAAGCCTGCTTCAGATTCTGTATCACCCTCTCCCTTTCCCGCCCCCCCCCCCTGCTTGTTCCCTCTCTCCCTCTCTCTCTCAAATAAATATTTTTATTTAAAAAACAATTGTCAGTTCAGACCACTTTCTTACACCATACAAAAAAATAAACTCAAAATGGATGAAAGACCTAAATGTAAGACAGAAAACCACCAAAATCCTAGAGGAGAAAACAGACAACAACCTTTTTGACCTCGGCCACAGCAACTTCTTACTTGGCATGTCTCCGGAGGTAAGGGAAACAAAAGCAAATATGAACTATTGGGATCTCATCAAGATAAGTTTCTGCACAGCAAAGGAAACAATCAACAAAACTAAAAGGCAACTAATGGAATGGGAGAAGATATTTGCAAATGACATATCAGATGAAGGGTTATTATCCAAAATCTACAAAGAACTTATCAAACTCAACACCCAAAAAACAAATAATCCAGTGAAGAAATGGGCAAAAGACATGAATAGACAATTTTCCAAAGAAGACATCCAGATGACTAACAGACACATGAAAAAATGCTCAAACATCACTCATCATCAGGGAAATACAAATCAAAACCACAATGAGATATCACCTCACACCTGTCAGATGGCTCACATTAACAACTCAGGCAACAACAGATGTTGGTGAGGATGTGGAGAAAGAGGAACTTTGTGCACGGCTGGTGGGAATGCAAACTGGTATAGCCACTCTGGAAGGTTCCTCAAAAAATTCAAAATTTGGAGGTTCCTCAAAAAATTCAAAAGAGAACTACCCTATGCCCCTGCAATTGCACAACTAGGTATTTATCCAAAGCATACAGGAATGCTGATTCGAAGGGGCACATGCACCCCGATGTTTGTAGCAGCGCTAATGACAATAGCCTAGCCAAAGTATGGGAAAAGCCCAAGTGTCCATCCACTGATGAATGGATAAAGAAAATGTGGTATACACACACACACACACACACACACACACACACACACACACACAATGGAATATTACTCAGCAATCAAAAAGAATGAAATCATGTCATTTGCAACAACATGGATAGAACTAGAGTGTATTATGCTAAGCAAATTAAGTCAACCAGAGAAACACAAATATCATATGATTTCACTCATATGTGGAATTTAAGATACAAAACAGATGAATATAAGGGAAGAGAAGCAAAAATAATACAAAAACAGAGAAGGAGACAAATGATAAGAAACTCATAAACACAGAGAATAAAACTGAGGGTTGCTGGCAGGGTGTTGGGTGGGGGGAAGGGCTAAAGGGGTAAAGGACATTAAGGAGGACACTTGTTGGGACTGATTACTGGGTGTTATATGTAAGTGATGAGTCACTAAATTTTATTCCTAGAATTATTATTACACTATATGTTAACTAACTTGGATTTTAATTTAAATAAATAAATAAATAAATAAATAAATAAATAAATAAAAAGAGAATCAGTTCATATGTCATCTTTCTGGTTCTTTAAATTTTGAGAACATATAGATGATATTGATAAATTATCAGGCTTCTGTGGTGCTAAAATGGCCAAGGCTAAGGTTTTTATCTCATTTTATTTTTCACCAATTGCTTCTGGCAAAAGAGGAGAATTATGTCAAGATTTTAAGACTTTATGAACCGCTGTGTAAACAATATTATATACTATTAAAAAAAAGAAAACCTGTGAAAACATTTTTAAAACATCAAATGAAATTAAACTTAACAAAAAGTTACCCCAAAGAGAGGAAATAAGGCAACGGTTAGTATGTTTAGTCACATATTATTCCTAAGGTTTTATATAGTGATACACATTTTTGGAATGGCATGACCAGGTATTATAAATCTAGATACATATAAAACAATCTTTGGTTAAGTTTATTGCTAGGTATTTTATTTTGGGGTACAACTGTAAATGGAATTGTTTCCTTAGTTTCTCTTCCTACTACTTCATTATTAGTGCATAGAAACACTACAAATTCTGGTTATTAATTTTGTATCCTGCAACTACTGAATTCACTTATTGCTCCTAATAGATTTTTTGAGGGAGTCTCTAGGATTTTCGATGTATGTTATGTCATATGCAAAAAGTGACAGTTTATGGGGTGAGCATAGCATAATGTACAAAACTGTTGAACCACTAGAGTGCACACCTGAAACTAATGTACATTATGTGTCGACTATATATACATTCAAACATACATACATACATACATACATAAAACAAGCTTTGGGGAAATTTTGTTAAAGAGAAGCATTAAAGTAAACTTAGATTTGGTGAATTTTGTGCCATAGAAAAATATATATTTACTGGTCTTTTTTAATATTGTTTTGCTACAAAGGTAGTTAGATGTAAATACGATTTTTGGTAATAATTTAGGGATGAGCCCCCCAACATTGCTTTAATGTGAGCAAATGAGAAATCTAATTTGGATCTGTATTCTAAGAAGTAGATATTCTTTTCA
Source organism: Leopardus geoffroyi (assembly GCF_018350155.1). Taxonomy (NCBI): domain Eukaryota; kingdom Metazoa; phylum Chordata; class Mammalia; order Carnivora; family Felidae; genus Leopardus; species Leopardus geoffroyi. The sequence goes on from NC_059326.1 coordinate 155,390,235, forward strand.
TTTGCCCACGATCTCTGTAACTCCATCTTCTGAACAATTTTATTCATTTCTAGGAAGAAGGTTGTGGAATTCCCAAGAGCTAAAAGAGATCATAAATTAGAGTGAGACATTAACCATGTCCAGAACAGAATGGGGTAGAGTAACAAGCCATGTGATATGTGTAGATTAGTATATGCTTAACAAGCTTGATCATCTTTTAAACTTGTTTTTCAGATAGCCCATTAACTAGCCTGAAAAGAGCTCTGGAAAATCTTACATACACAGGAGGTATATGACTTGGATTTAGAGCCTACTAATCATAGATATTAACACGACAAAATAACAGAATTTAAGAAATTAACAAGGTATCCTGGTATCAGGGCCTCCTGACAAATACTCAAAACAGATTGGATCCAGAGAGATAAACAAGTGAGGTTCTAATTCTCACCCCACCCAGTGTATCCCACTATACCTGAGTCAACAAAAAACTGAGAGATAACACAGATACCACAGGGTGGGATATCTGAGTGCGTAACAGCAGAATGCATTTCTTTCCTTTTCCTGTTTATGTTGTCAATTACGAAATGCTGAGTTGGAATGTTCTTATATTTAAGACCTGTTCAGCGTTTTCTCTTTTTCCTCACATTTATGTTAGCCTTTTCCTTTAATTATCTCACTGTTGTTATTCTTGGCAAGACTGCCCTTTGCATTATGGTGTGTTTACCTTCCAAACAGTCCCAACTTCCTCCTTATCTTTGTGAGCTTATTAAAATTTCCAGCTCCAACGGCTCACTTCCCCTCTTCAGCATATCCTCACCTTCACAGCTCACTTCTCTTTCTTTCTTTTCAACCCTTCTTTCAACTCTCACCCCAGCCCTCTCACCCCTTTGGAATAACAAGTTATTTCCTCTTTCATTTCCTCTTGCAGAAGATGTTTTTGGACCCATTCCCGAAAATCTTTGGCATGAAACCCATGCCGCTCTGTGTTTCCACTGGGCACATTTCCAGAGGTGTTTCATCGGCCGGGAGCCCTTGGCCTTCACACCAACTTAGGCCTGGCTTTGTCAATCATGTCCATCACTGTCCAGCATTCCCAGCAAGCCACTATGGTGGGAACAGGACTAGCAGGGTCTTATTCCCTCTGGCAATAGGCTCTTGTTTTTATATGATTTTCAAAAAGTCTGTTTGAGGTAGGAAAATCTGGACTTCTTCTTTTACAGCAAGTGAAAAGGCGATTAGGTGAAGGGAGGGAGTGCTAAGTCAGCAATACTTACGTGGCTGAGACATGTTTCTGAATCTATGTAATAAGTTTATTATCCGATTGCTTTTCATTCTTTATAGGTCAATGCAGAAGTGAGTTTGACAGCTGCATCCAAGCTGGAGGACAAAAATCTGTGAAACCAAAACTCTACCTAAAATTAAATGTTTTCTATTTTAGGGTGGAAAAAGTTGAGCAGAGGGGAGTTGAATTAATTTGTCCTTTACTGGGGAACGGAGCCTTATTCCCTGTAACGATTCTATTAAACAGACTAAAAAATTTACTATTTATTACTCGATAGTGTATTGAAGTGAACAGTTTCATTGCACATTTTGATGTTTGTTCTTAATATTTAGTATCACTAATATGATATATTTAAGAGCTAGATGACACTGTCTTGAGAAGGCCTTTCTTAGGTACTGAAAGACATGAACATTAAGAAGCCATTACAGTGTCCTGAGTCATGTAACCCTAAGCAGTGTCTTTGACGTTCTATATCTAGTACTCTGGCAACCACGTAAGTAAGCATGCACGAGGGTACACACTCAAACTAATGGCATTCAAATCTGGTACCCATGAACAGACACACTGAAAGTGAACAAATTAGTAATTTCCCTTGAGTCAAAGCATTCTGGATCCAAAATCTAAACCTGGTCTATTTTATGAAGTTTGATTGGTTTGTTGGGTGCAAAGGTTGGTAACAGAATAGAAGAGGCCATGACTTTTCATCTAATTTTAAATATTGCTTAGTAAATAAGTCCAGGTAATGGGCCAAGTTAAAACATGTTCTAAGTTACTCCAGTATATTGTTGTCAGTACAGTTAAAAATGCAAAGTCAAAGAGACTTCCAATTCAAAATTGTATCTGCCAGCAGCTCCAATACAGCATCTCCCTTCAATCTTATGAACATACTGATGAGGGCTCAGAAAATACCACATTGCTTATAAGGCCAGCGTTCAGGATACAAATAAATCAGCGGAAGAGGAAGAGACGGAACCTTTGTAGATCAGGGGGCACTAGGGAGCCCTTGTTCAACTGATGACCCAGCAACCATTTAAATCCACCTCACGGCCCTAGGGCTAAAGAGGACACCAGACCCCACACAAGAGACTGAGAGCAGGGCCCAAAACAATCCACTCACCCTCTCCACTAACAATGTCCAGTCTGCAGAGCTCACTCTTGTGTGAGGATGAACAAAAACGGGTGGGAAAAGTACTACAGAACGAGACAAAGAGAGCAAGTTCCGCAAGACCCCAAGCAAGAGCAAGCTGGGTTTGAGTTTATCACTTGCTGGGCACCTGAACTTGGACAAGGTACTTAAAACTCTCTCATCTTCAGTTTTTGTGAGAATTAAATAATGTATAAAAAGCAAAAAATGTTGTCTCTAAGATAGAAATACTCATTAAATGCTGATTAGTGTAATGATTATGATTACCAGATATTAAGATGCATTATCAAGTTGTCATTCATTCATTCAGCAAATATTATTGAATGCCTGTTCTATTCTGACATTAAAGCCATACTGTATTCCCTTTCTTATTAGCATGCTGCTTCTATTCTAGCATAATAATTAATAGTTAAAATAGTTCTGCTTTAGGAATGATAAGCTAAATGGAAAGCAGCATGGTAATATTATCAATTGAGTTCTGGGAGAGAGGGTCATAGGAATCTCAAAATCAGAGTCAAAATCTGAGTTCAACTACACAAACTGTATTATAAACTGGATTTAATATAAGCTTATGTAATTCAACTTTTATATCTAATATTTAAGAACAAAATTACTATTGTACCCACAAATATAAGTGCAACAGTATCTGACCACAGACTCCACATCAATTGTTTGTCTAATGTGGAATATGGAACACAGAAGGAAATTAATTTATTAAGTTTTTCTATTAGAAAAAGTAAACCAATACAATAATATTGGTTCTAACTTGCTAGCAATTCTGATGTTCTGTAAGTCACTATTTCAGAACCAGAACTTTCTCCCATGCAATACTCTAATTTTACCCTCAGAGGTCTTTGCCATTTAATTTAATGTTATCAAATTAGTCCTTTTACACTAATTCTGCTAATATTGATCTATATGGATTTTCTTAGAGAAAATCACAATAAAAACACAATTTTAAACTGACTTTTGAAATATGGTTTAAATTCATTGATCTTTTTGTCTGGGTCAGGGCTGAAGGAGTAAGTTATCATATATTTGCCTTAAAGTAAACCCATTCTTCAGGTTGTCTAAAATGTAATATGTTACCATTTCTGCTCCTCACTAATTTAATAAATCCAGTTGTTGTTGTTTTTTCCAAAAAAAAAAATCCCTGAAGATGTTTTTGTTCTGTGTATAATGACTCCTCAAGCATCCTAATAAAGTACACTTGAATCTTGCAATGAAAGTGTTCTTAAGTAAGTCTTCTTCTCATTCGGACTACCTCACCCGGCAGCAAAAACTTTTACCTAATTGTGAACATTAAAATTACATGATTTGGGTCCCTTGAAACGTTTTGACTGAATAGGTACTCACGGAAACATGTCAGAGGATATAACAATTTCTAAGCCATACATTGATGTATGGCTTATAAATTAGAAATTGGATGCTGAAATGGAATCCTCTTTTGTTTTTAAGATTATCTGTCTATCCTTAGAGAAGCCAAAAAAGAAAAATAACTTCTTGCCCCACACTAAGCACCTTTAAAGTCATGAAATGCAAAGCCCCTTTGGACCATCTCCTGTCTTTCTAGCTCTCTCTCTGCCAGTAAAGGCTTTTTAAAAATGGAAAGGAATATCTTTATGTTCTGCCTAACTGTTCCCTGCTGCCTCCTTCTTTTTGATGGGTAGGTTGGTGCTACCATCAGCAGTCCGATTCTCTATCATCACATTTAAACTACACCGAAAAGGAAAAAGGAGAGAGCACGTATATCAGAATCCAGAGAGCTGACCACACTGGCTTCAAGTTTGCTCATTGAAACATGCCTCCCTAGAGCCACCAGTCCATAACCGTGTCTGAAGAGTTTGAAGAAAGAAAAATAGCAGAAGAAATGCCAAATATTCAGATACAGGTAGCTGACCACAAATGGTTTCTACCGTGTTACCAGCCAGTATCTTACTCATGCATAGAGCAGTGGGCAGAAATGGTCTTGGAGGCAAACAGTCCTGAGTTGTTGTAATCATGGCTCTGTATCTGGATGAGTTAGTCAGTTTCTCTGGGCCTGTTTCCTCATCCAGAAAATACAGATTATGATACTTTCTTGTTTCTGTTGTAATACAAATTAAGTTAAAATGAAATCTGTGAAGTACTTGGAATGGCAACTGACCCACAATAAGTACTGTTAAGTATCAGCTATTAGCATCACCAGCCTCATCATCATCATTTCTTCTAATTGTCTCTGTTGTGCATTCCTTGTTTCCCCCTATTATGTCAGTCATTTCAATCCAAATGTTTAAGTACATACCACGTGCCAAGCAAGCACTGTAGAGGGATTTGTGATACAAAGAAAAACTGGAATGTGGAGATTCTGTACGCAGGCAACCAAGATCCAAAAGATGGGACAGAGATATAAACACATAAGCACTCTACCTACTAGTGAACTCATAACACTGTTTTGCCCTTATTTCTGTGTATGTCTACATTTGTTAACAAACTACATGCCTCTCATCGCCAAGGCCCATGTCTTAGTCTTCTTGATAGCCCTAGTACCTAATCTGGCCCATGATTACATACTTGGGCAATAAATGTTTGCAGAGCAAACAAATGAATAAACGAATGCTTTGCATTCACAGCAAAGAGAGCTTACTTCACCTAGAGAAGACGGGGTGGTCTCACCAAGGAGGTCACATTTGAGCTGGGTCTTAGTGAATAAATTGAAATTCAATACATGAAAAGGGCTGAGGTGTGAAAGAGCTTTCTCGGGAAAAGGAACCATATAAAAATTCAATTATAAATTCTTTGAGGGTTAGAGTTCCAGTTTTAAATTCTCTTATAACAGTGCACAGGACTTTGAAGAGTACTGAACAAGAAAAGTTATCCATGGATAACTGAATATCAACAACAACTAATATTTCTTGAGCACTTCAACATGCTGGTACTGTACTAAATGTCTTACAGTATTAACTCATTTAATTGCAAAACAATCATATGAAGTAGGTAATCATTTTACTTAGGAACAGAGAGGTTAAGTGCTTTACTCCAGGTCACACAGACAGGAACTAGCCGAGCCAGCTTTCAAATATAGACAGTCTGAATAGAGAGCTTATAGTCTTACAGGCTCTCTCACCTTTCTATTTATTCACTCCATCACTCAGTAAATACTGATTACTGACTTTGCGTCAGGCACTCTAGCGTTCTAAGCACTAGAGTAGTGCTTACCCTTGTGAAGCTTGCATACTAGTATGAGAAGAAATACAATAAACTAAACAAATAAGTAAACAATATAAAATACGAGATAATAGTGCTATGGGATAATAATAAGGAGAGAAGGGGAAAAAGGGGTGTGAGATAAAGAAGAGATGTTAAACTTTAACTACGGCAGTCTGGGAAGGCCTCTCTGAGAAGATGACATTTAAGCAAAACTTGAAACAGGTGAAAGAGAGAGAGCTCTGTGGTTATCTGGAGGGAGAGATATGGAAGCAAAGGGCAGAGCAAGTGGAAAGTTGCTGAAATAAGAACATGCCTGGCCTGTTGAGGAATCACAGTGGGCCAATGTGGCCGAAGCAGAGTAAGCAATGAGGGAAGATGAGGCCAGATCATCCAGAGTCTTCTGAACACTGACTTACATTCAGTAGGGAAAACACCATTCAATGACTGGTTTTCTTTACACCGCTACTCAATCAGCCTTCTTCCCTAGCCTGAGCCAAGCAATAGAACAGGTTTGACAACTGGCCACCCCACCCATTCTGTTCTTTAGACCCAGAGAGTGAGTTCCCTTTTTGGTACTAAAGGACCTATCCCATTTTCTTTGCATCCGTTTCTGCATACAATAAAATAGAACCATGGACAGAATCATTATTGACTTAGAAAAAGTCTCTGGACCCTTAAATAAGATTGATGCGTTTAATAGACCAGAAGATTAGGGGCAGGGTGGGAAAGGAATGCTTACTTTAGAAGAGCTGCTCTGAGCTTGTAACCATTTTTTGATGACAATTTTTGTGATTTTATCTTATCTCCTACCCAGTGTTCATGGGTAGTAAGGCGCATTTAGTTAAAATGCTTTTTTTTTTTTTTCATATATTTTACAAATGTTTCAAATAAATACCAACTTTTTGGCTCCTAAACTTAGATTATTTTGTTTTACCTCAATTGTCAATTTATAATTTGATACCAGAGTCCCATTTTGGGTGAAAATCTTCTTCAAGGAAGAACCCCATTCACCATTCAAACAAAACACAAAAGGGCACCTGGGTGGCTCAGTCGGTTAAGCATTGGACTTCGGCTCATGTCATGATCTTGCCATTCTCGAGCTCGAGCCCTGCGTCAGGCTTTGTGCTGACAGCTCAGATTCTGTGTCTCCCTCTCTCTCTGCCCCTCCCCTGCTAGAACTCTGCCTCTCTCTCTCTCAAAAATAAATAAACATTAAAAAATTTAAAAGAACCCACAAAGACTAAATTTGACAGGGAAATTTCATAATAAGATAAAAGCAAATATAAGTAACCAAGAAATGAATAATCTTAAAATCTATTATCTTAATAATCATTCTTTATAAGAAATGTGAAATCTTTGATTCAATGAAATTTTTAATCATTTTTATTTAGGTAAAATTTACATACAATGAAATCCACAGAGCTTAGGTATGTAGGTTAACAAGTAAATATAAACATTCAAGTAACCAACAACCTTTAAGTAAAAAGATACAGAAAAATTCCATCTTCCCATAAAGTTTCTCACACATCTTACTAGTAAATGCCTTCAAATTCCAAGACAACCACTGTTCTCATTTCAAAATCTCACCCTAGATTAGTTTTACCATGTCTTGAATTTCACACAAATGGAATCATACATTTGAGTCTTGCTTCTTTTGCTTAACATATTGAGATTCATTCATATTGTGTACCAGCCTTAGTTCATCATGTTTATTGCAAAGTCATATTCCATTGGATGACTGTGCCAGTTTGCTTACTCATTCTCTTGTTGATGGACATTGGGTTGTTTCCAGTTTGAGGCTATTATGAAAAAAAGCTGCTATGGACATTCTTGTAGAATTCTTTTGTGAACAAACGTTTTCATTTCTCTTGGCTAAAAACACTAGAGAGTAATTGTGCAGTTATAGAGGTTATTTATCTACATTTCACTTTATAAGAAAGTACCAGACAGCTTCCACAAGTTACGTTGTTTTCTCCTCCCACGCAGTAGTTCATGAGAGATGTAAATTGTACATATCTTCACTAATATTTGGTGTGTTGAGTTTTTTTTTTTTAAGAAAAGCCATTCCAGTCTTCCTGAAAGGCTATCTCATTGTGGATTTAATTTGCATTTCTCCGATGACAAATGATTCTGAGCCCATTTTCAGGGGCTTACTGGCCATTTGCCTATCTTCTTTTTGAAATGCCTGATCTAGTTAGTCTTTTTGCTCATATTTATTGAATTGTTTGCTTTCTTTATTGATATGTAAAACTCTTTTACATCTTTTTGATTATGTCATTTGGCAGTGTATTTTTTAAATGATTTGTTTCAGTCTGTTGCATGTCTTTTCTATTTTCAGTCGTGTTTTTGATTATAAAACATTTTTAACCTTGATGAAGTCTAACTTAATCATTTAAAAAAATTTTTGTGGTTCATACTTGTTGCATTCTAAAAAGTCTTTGCTGTCTCAAGTTCACAGTGATATTCTCGGTTTTCTTCTAGAAATTTTATACTTCTATGTTTAAGTTTATACACCATCTCAAATTAATTTGCATATAGTATGACAAAGGGGTCAAGATTCATTTTTTTCTCCATGCATTTATCCATTTGTTCCGACTCCATTTGTTGCAAATATTTCCCATTTCCTCACTGAACTGCAGTGGCATCTTGATCAAAAGTCAATTCGCTATATATATGCATATCTATTTCTAGACCTTATTCTGCTGATATATTTTTCTATCTTTATACCAATAATATATTGTCTTGACTACCATAGTTTTATAGTAAGTGTTGAAATCAGGTAGTTTAATTCCTCTAAGTTTGTTCTTTTTCAAAATTATTTTGGTTCTTCTAGACTCTTTTCACTTCCATACAAATTACAGAATCAGCTACTTTCTCCAAAAGTGGCGATGGGAGCTATTGTAACTTTGATTGGAATTGTGTTGTCTCTATCTTTGGATCAATTAGGCAGAAGTGATATTTCAACAACACTGAGTCTTCTTTCCATGGACAAGGTATAATTCTCCTTTATTTAGGTTTCCTTTAATTACTGTCAGCATTGTTTTGACGTCTTCAGTGTAGAAGTCTTGAACATGTTTTGCTAAATTTATGTCTATTTATTTTAGGAATTTTGATGCTGTTGTATCCTTAAATTTTGTGTTCAAATTTTTTGTTCCTATAATATAAAAATACAAATAACTTTATCTATTGACCTTGTATCCTATGACTTTACAAACCCACTTATTAAAATTTTGTGAGAGAGAGAGAAAAAGCACATGAGTGGGGAAGGGGCAGAGAGAAAGTGGGGGAGAGCAGATCCGAAGCAGGTTCTATGCTGACAGCAGAGAGCTCGATGCAAGGCTCGAACTCACGAACCGTGAGATCATGACCTGAGCAAAAGCTGGACACTTAACCAACTGAGATACCCAGGCGCCCCACAAACCCACTTACTAGTTCTAGTAGTTTTCCTGTTGCTTTCTGAAGATTATCTATACACACTACTATAGCATCTGCAAATAAAAGCAGTTTGACTTTTTTTCTTTTCAATATTTATGTCTTAAATTCCTTTTTATTTAATTCCTTTTCATTTTGTTTCTTTTCTCCTTTTCTAGGTTTTTGGGGTTTTTTAATGTTTTTTAATGTTTATTTATTTTTGAGAGAGTCAGAGAGTGAATGGGGGAGGTCAGAGAGAGAGAGAGGGAGACAGAATCTGAAGCAGGATCCAGGCTCTGAGCTGTAAGCACAGAGCTCCATGTAGGGCTCAAATGCAGGATCATGACCTGAGGCGAAGTCAGACACTTAACTGACTGAGCCACCCAGGTGCTCCTCTCTTTTTTTAAGAGAAAATACTTCATATGGTGGCAGCTAAGACCTCCAATATAATGTTAGATGGAACTTGGAAAACTGGACATCCATAAGAGTACATTGTTGCCTTAATCCTTATCTTAGGGAAAACCTATTCAGTTTTTCACCATTAAATGTAATGTTAGCTGTAGGGTTTTATTTGTTTTTCTTTTTTTTTTTTCTTTGTTTCTTTGTTTTTTTTAAGATGCTGTTTATCACATTAAGTAAGTTTTTTTCTATTCTTTTTGCATTTCTTCCAGTATGGATCTGTTGAAAATGAAGTCTCTCAAATTCCATTCATCTAAAAATATCTTATTATGTCAGTATGATTTTTAAAGGATATTTTCATTACATATTGAATTCAAGGCTGACAGGTTACTTTTTTATGACCTTTAAAGATATTTCACTGTTGGGGCACCTGGGTGGCTCAGCGGGTTGGGCATCTGACTTCGGCTCGGGTCATGATCTCACGGTTTGTGAATTTGAGCCCCGCATCAGGCTCTGTGCGGACAGCTCAGAGCCTGGAGCCTGCTTCTGATTCTGTGTCTCACTATCTCTCTGCTCCTCCCCTGTTCACGTTCTGACTCTCTCTCTCTCTCTCTCTCAAAAATAAAATAAACATTTAAAAAAAGGATATTTCATTGTCTTCTGATCTCCATACTTTCTCATAAGAAATCAATCATCATTCCATGTGGTATATATACACAATAGAGTATTACTCGGCAATCAAAAAGAATGAAATCTTGCCATTTGCAACAACATGGATGGAACTGAGTGTATTACGCTAAGCGAAATTAGTCACAGAAAGACAAATATCATATGACTTCACTCATACGTGGAATTTTAGATATAAACAGACGAACAGAAGGGAAGAGAAGCAAAAATAATACAAAAGCAGGGAAGGGGGACAAAACATAAGAGACTCTTAAATACAGAGAACAGACAGAGGGTTGCTGGAGGAGTTGTGGGTGGAGAGAGGGACTAAATGGGCAAGGGGCACTAAGGAGGACACTTGCTGGGATGAGCACTGGGTGTTACATATAGGGATGAATCACTGGATTTTACTCCTGAAATCATCATTGCACTATATGCTAACTTGAATGTAAATTAAAAAAGAAAGAAAGAAATTAATCATCATTCTTATCATTGTTTCCCATCATGTAATGCCTTTTCTCCCTCCCTCTCTCCCCCTCTGTCTCTCTCTTTCTTTCTTAAAGATTTTCTCCTTATCACTGGCCTCCAGCAAGTTTATTATTATATGTGTAAGTATAGATTTTTTAAAATTTATCGTGCTTGAATTGGATCTTTAATTGGATGCTTTTCACCTAGTTGAGAAATTTGGGATCATTATTTCTTCAAAAGGTTTTTCTGCCCTATTCTATTAATTTATTCTCTCAATTCTCTTAATTCAATATGTCTTATACCATTGGCTATTTCTCCACAGATCACTGAGGCCCTGTTCTCCCCCTGCCATCTTTTCTTCTCTGTATTCTTCAGCTTAAGCAATTTCTATTGATTTTTCTTGAAGGTTACTAACTCTTCTACATTGTCCAATATACTGTTACACCCACTGAGTGAAATTTTTATTTCTTATATTTTATTTTTCAGTGCTAAAATTTATATTTGGCTCTTTTTCATATTTTCCACTTCATACTGAGATTCCTTATCTGTCCATTCATTTGACCACCTTGTCCTTTAAACCCTTGTACACATTTCTTATAGCTTTTATAAAATCTTTGTTGCAAACTCCAACATCTTGACTATTTTAAGGTTTGTTTCTATTGACTGCTACTGCGGACTATAGTTCATTGCTTCTTCACATATTTAATATTTTTACATGTTGGATATTGGGAATAACACATTGTACAGAGTGTATCTCCCTTTAAGGTATGCTAGTATAATTGTGGCAGTTAGATAATTTACTGGCAGGTTCTCTTAGTCCAGTCAGACCTGGTTTTAGGCTTTGTCAGTGTATTCTCTAATTGAGGATGTGGCTCTTACTCTAAGTTGTGGTCCTTATCCCTAAAGCATGGCCTTTTAGAGGTTTCAACTGAATGTCAGCCCACTCTGACTAGGCTAGAACTTCAGTACCTTCCAGCATTGCACAAACTATGGAAGCTCCATTCAGCCTTTGGACCCACTAGCTTCACTTTGCTAGGCTTTACAGATTCTTACCCTACATATATATATAGCCCAACTCTTGGCAAAGGACGAAAAGAAAACGTACATACAGATTTCTAGGCCTCAGTCAATGTCCTCCTCTCTTGGACCTTGTCCTGAATATTCCATCCACCTTGGCAAACTCGAACTCTGATCCTTGCCTTCTCAGCTAAGCAAGACTCATACTTGGGCCTCATCTCCTTGAACCCCAGTCTGAAAGATGCTACAAGTCAGAAAATTGGATAAAACATGAAACTTACCTTTTATCTTTCCTTCCAAGGATCATAGCTTTGTCCTGTCTATTTCCAGTGCCTGGAAAACTATATCCTCATATAGCTGGTTCAGTTTTATAATTATTTACAGTAGGATATTAATACCAGTTACCCTAATATATCCAGAGAAAGAAATCCAATCTACTGATAACTCACCAATTTATTATCTTGTGCCAGAGTTAATTACTTCAGCCTCAGTTTCCTCGCCTTGTAAAATTATGGGTTGCCTATACAAGTCTTCCTCCTCTAAGATCCTAAGATTCAGTAATGTCTTGCTTCAAAAGTTAGAGAATATCTCAGGTCGCAGCCTCATTCCTTATATATGCACAAATGGATTCAATTAGGGCCAGCATTTGGACTACCACTTTGACCTTTGCCAGTCAACACTGGGGTGGTGTGATTTTTCTGAAAGCTTAAACAAAATAAATCATTTCCTTAAAGGCATTATAGTTAGCAGCACTCTTACAAATCTACTACATCATTGTGCTGGGGTAGAAATAAAAATGGTCCAAATTTTTCCCATTTAAAAGGAAAAGTTGGCACCAATTTAATAGAGAATTGTATAGGTTAATGACTAGAATATTGGGAATGTGCCTGGAATTTCTTGAGAGAAAAGGTCCCAGAAATATAAAAGAGAATTTTCCATACTCAAGAACTATAATACCTCACATATGTGCCATGGGGTAGAATGAAGAGAAACAAATGGGAAATAGTTAATAATCTGGCAAACTTTCAAATCTTCCAAGAACACACACACACACACACACACACCTATTTTATATGCCTATCATGAAATGATAGAATAAACTTACTAATCTTGCAAAAGACTAGGATTTATAAGCTACCTAAAAAAATATCCATTTCCCCAATTTCCCTTTTTGCTTTTCTTCCTTTCTTTACACACACTGATATTTACACATAAAAGTATATTTAAAGGGTTTTTAGGCAAAAATACTTTTGTACCTACAAAGCCCTTTATTTAAAAGTTTAAACCTTTCTTCTGCCTGAGAGCACTTGAAGGTTGTATTGATAAACATTATATGTGGAAAACACAATTTTTTCTTGCATTAAGCATTTTTAATAAAATATTTTTAAACTTCATGGAGTCATTTCAGATGATCTAAAAGAACCCCAGAGACAATAAAAGAAGAGCACATCTGTTATCCTCTCTGCTAATATAAGTGTCTGATTGTTTCATGTCCCACAAGGCATATTCCCACATAAAACATGACAGGGAGAATGAGTAGTAATGACTAGAGTGCAATGACTGGATTTGTGAACATCCCACACAATGACCATCAGTCCACTTATGAGAGGATGTGCTAACAATACCAAAAATGAGCAATGGCAACCATTGTACCTCACGTGACTATTAAACAACATAGAGGGATATGTGAACACTGAACGCTTGTTGGAGAGAAAGCATTTACTAACCCTGCTCCTAGGACTCCCAAAGCCTCAGCTCCCAGTTTACAGCACATTTTTCTCTTTCTTTGTCTATAGGATGAGAACACCTATTTCCAGGCAACTCTTGACCTTGAGAGTCACATGAGAAGTTTTAGGTATGCAGTTTTTTGAGATGGAGCTATTTTGAGGTTGATCTTAAATATGCAGGTAAAGGAACATTTCTGTATACAGACAGTGCTCACATTGCACAACATTGTGGAACCATAAAAGTGGTCATGCATGCTGAAACTGTTCAAGCCATTTTATTTATTTTTTCCAATTTTTTAACGTTTATTTATTTTTGAGAGACAGAGACAGAGCATGAGTTGGGAAGGGGCAGAGAGAGAGGGAGACACAGAATTGGAAGCAGGCTCCAGGCTCCGAGCTGTTAGCGCAGAGCCCATTGCAGGGCTTGAACCCACGAACCGTGAGATCATGACCTGAGCCGAAGTCAGACGCTTAACCAACTGAGCCACCCAGGTGCCCCTGTGCAAGTCATTTTAATAATCAATGGGGAAAATTATGATTGCTCTGTGATCTCTAAAAATTTTTGTCACAACAAGTCATCTCTTATTTTCCATTACAAATATATAGAGAAATGAAAACAATAGAAAAAATTACTATTTGTTCAATACATTCTAATTTAAAGCACTTCATTGAAAATTAAAGGTTTTATTTTCATAAAAATCTTATCAAGAGTAGACTAAACAGTGTTTTCCCTCTTCTTATTGTGTAACAGGATACAGAGCATGTATCTTTTCTGTCATATTGAATTGTTATAGTCTTTTCTAAGTTTGGGTCAGCTTTTAGCATTTTGTTCCTTGTGATTTAGACATCACATAATATTTTGGAGAGTACTTTAATGTGGGGTTTTTTGGTTTGGGATTTTGGGTTTTTGCCAATGTCACTTTCTCTAGGACATATTCACCTTTTTTGTTCATAACCACTTTCCAGTTTCACTTCCAGAGTCATCATCGTTTGTTTCTTTGTTGCACTTTCATCTTTGTTGGCCAATTCCCTGTTTCGATGATGTAGACTTGTAAAATGTCATTTGGATTCATCAGTTAGGAGACAAAGACACAACATCACTAAGCACTTCGCTATCTGTGTATAAACTGAATAATAGATGCAACTGACCGACCAATCACCAAACAGGCACCAAATAAGGTGATGTGATTGGTTACTGATCACGATGTGCATCTGCTTTTAACATCATGATTTCGGGGCCAAATGGGTACCCGTGAAGTTTGTGCATTATACAATTACTTGTAGTAACTGAAATTTCGACCATTTTGTCGAGGGACTGTTGTTATCTAACTATACTGTGATAACTGAAATTCATGCATATCTGAACCATGCAAAATGAGGACTGGTTTTATTTAGAGAATTGGTTTTCCCATTGATTTGATTTGGCCTAAATTTAGTCACTGGGTGTTTTCTCTCCGTTTTAAAGGATTTTACTAAACTTCTAAGCACAGGGCTTGCTGTTCTCTTCAGAACGTAGAGGAAATAAATCTCAGGTAAAACACAGTTACGTAGGAGATAGAAATATTCAACTTTCTATAAAACTTATTTTCTATTTAAACGCTTATTTCACCAAGTGGCAAAATCTAATATTACTCAGTACAGAATTTCCTTTCAAGTACCTGTCTAGAGCTTGTGTCTGAATTCAAGAGGCTTATATAATGCCAGGTTGTGGTAGGGTAGTAGGGTGAGTAAATTTCTGAACTCCAGTCATCAGCTTCTCTCAACACCAGCATGCACTGGTGTTGCAATGAGCTACCATTTTCCTGCCTGAACTTTGCTGTCATAGAGTCACAAGGTCTTCCTCCCCTGATCTTGACGCCCTTCGGGTGCCCTGGTTCTTTGGGCAGGTCTAACAGCTTTCTGTAACCTAGAAAAACATTCTGTGGATCTACAAGCTAGGCTAGGATGCTCAAGGTCTCTTTAGGAATCTCAAGTTCAATGTCCCATTCAAAAGGTGCTCTTATCTCTCCCTATCAAAGCAGAGTTTGTTCCCTTTCTGAGCCCCTCCTGAAAGAGGACACAGGCTTCTTCTTGGATTTCCAAACCAATCTGGGTATTCTATCAATGCTTTCAACTCTATACTGGAACACAATCCAAGAATCCTCTTCTTAAGACCCACAAATACCCCTTTAGCTTCAGCTTGATTGATTACCTTCTCTTTTATACGTGGTCCCTCCCCTACCAGCAAACATTACAAGAGTGGGTGGATTCTGGCTCTGACAATGAAGTATCCTTCTACCCTCCCAAATCATCTTACCATATGCCTAGATCTTTCCAAAACTCAAAATTCAAGATTTTGGCTCACTTCTCATGTCTACCATCAGGGGTTCCACTACAATGACCCCTTCTCAAGCAGCAGATGTTTCAAGAATGTAGCTTAAGTGGAGAAAGGGCCATGGAATAAAAATAAATAGGAAAAAAAATGAGCTAATGTATTTCTTAAATTTTATCCCATAGCAAATGAAAAAGAAACAAAGTGTGGGGTGGTGATTATGAACTTGAGCAAAGGTCTGACTGCTTCCTAAGTCTAAATCCAGAATTTACGCTGATATATTACTTTATTTCTTTGAGTCTCAGTTTCATCATCTGTTAAACTGTCATTATACTGGTTCTGACCTCAAAATTTTTTGTGGAAATTAAACTTTGCCAAAAAAAGCATTTAGCATAGTTCCTGGCAAGTAGGAACTGTTCAATAAATGTTAGTCTTCGTTACTAAGGGAAACAGTCATTAGTGGATGCTGAAAACTCAAAATTTTGAGGCTACATATCCCCCCAAATACCCTTAGAATTATGCCACTTATATGCCACTTATGTGGTTGCCAAAAAGTTTGCAAAAGACAGTTATCCCACAATTCTGTTTTAAGCTAAAGAACTAAACTTTGCTTAGAATTTTCTTTACACAAAATTAAACGATGGGTAGTTGCTGCTTTTTAAGAAGGATTCTGCAATTACACATTGCATGCATCCTGTGATCTAGGATAGGATAATAAGTTTTATGAATTTCAGTAAAAAGCATTTTGCTTTATCATCAACAGAGTCAAACATTTAGAAGGCTGCCAACAGGGTCCAATCATGCAAAATCCTATTAGCTAATCCATGCCATTAATTCATATGAACTAATAGATTGAGAGTGAAGGGTCAAGAATCACAAATATTCACATTTGCCCCTCCTACATTTGAATGATTAATATGCCTATGACCCTGAGAAACATTCATAATTGTCACTGCCTTCCATCGTTTCCATGTTGTGCCTGGAACTGCTTCCCAGAAGTGTGTGTGTGTGTGTGTGTGTGTGTGTGTGTATACAAAGGTTGAGGGCAAGAGAAATAAATGGTTTTGAAATGAATGAATAAGATATAATTTATTGAAGCATTAAACAAGGTATTGATAGCTTTCCTTACAGTAGCTGCACATCTGGATACAAAATAAAATCAAATACATAAATGAATAATCGTCTCCTCAGCAACTGCACCCACTGAGAAAAGTAACACCTGTTAAAGCTGAATACAGGGGCAACACAGTTAGAGAGGCACTAAGTCAGGACAAGCCCAACAATTAAATCATAGACTCAAATCTCTCCTGCAGTGGGAAGAACCATCTTCTTAGCTCCTGCCTGTTATTTCCAACTTCGTACATCTGTTTCTCTACCAACTTGACCTCTCCCCCTTCTTCTGATGGCAGCATCTCAATTTTGCCTTGGGGAACTACTCCTCCTCCAAAGAATGAATTTGGTGAAGAAAGCATCTCCCTCCATCTTCAACTAAAAACACTCAGAATCTCTCTTTTACAGGAATTTAGTCTTAAGCAGGAGAGTGTCCCAGAGAGCTCCTCACCCTTTACGCCATGTGAGCACACAGCAAGATGGCTGTCCACTAACCAAGAAACCGACACTCAACAGACACTAAATCTTGAACTTCCCAGCCTCCAGAGCTGTGAGAAATAAATGTTTGTTGTTTAAACCATGCAGTCTACAGTATTTTTGCTATAGCAGGCTGAAATGATAATACCAAACAGTTCTTAATCTAATATTATACTTCCTTACCAAAAACACGGGTTTTTCTCCACATTAAAACAAACAAACAAACAAAAATAATAATAACAGAAAACACGACTTGTCTAGAGATTCATGGTCAGTGAGAACTTGGTCAACCATCTTGGACTGAGGAGTTGCCACGGCAGTTTTTAACCCATGCTCACTCATTTGAAGGAAAGGCAGGACTTGAGTGTCCCTGAGGCTTGTCTTAGCTTCCTAGACAGATGTCCCTCTGTGCCTCTTTGGCACAGACACACTTCTTCATTTCTTTCACACAGTTGACTACCAGCAGCTCCCTTTCAGTTGGCCAAAGAACACTGTGAGGCAACCTTCCACCAACCCCCTGCAAAGCAGCCCAGGACACTGTGAGAAACCAGAGCAACCTCTTTCAAATAACAAAAAGAGCTTGAACAATAATTTTTTTAATCATTCATTCCAGAATCCTTTGAAGCTATAAAAGTTACTATTATTCCCATTAGACTTTTAAAGGGGCTACACTTTTTTCCCAAACTTTTAACAAAACTGAACCATGCAAAAAACTTGTTTCGTTTTGTTCTGTTCTGTTCCGTTTTTAAAGAGAGTTATGTAGTAGTTTTCTCACATTTTCCAAGGTACTGCCTTTGGTAATTAATTCTGATATTTAATAATCCTCAGCTTGATTTCTTTCTTTAATATGAAGGACAGTGTAGGCCAGTATTTAACTAGCTTTTTGAACTACAACCGCCCCCAGATCCTGCTGAGTGAGAAGGGAGATTCCACACCAATGTACTTTTTTAGTGACAGGCATAATGCTACCCCTTTTAATGCAGAGACCTCAGACTTTCATTCAGAATTGTTCCCTAAGGCAAATGACCATTCTTATACCAATTTGGAATTCAGCAATCAAATTCCATTTTGGACACCTCTTATATAACTGCCTTATTTTAGCCACTCTCATGAATATAATAACAATAGAGGGTAATGTTTACTTATAACACTGTAGTGATACCACCAAATTTCAGGACTGGTATCTATTTTCCTGTGAAGACCATATCTTTCTCTCTCTGAGCTCCGAACGTCCTTGGATCACAAGATTTTACAGACTGCGTTGTCTTCCCATTCTTCGTAAAAGAAACAACAAGATACAGAAATGGCAAAGGCAAAATAATAGTAATAATAATGGTGAATAATGAACCATGAACAAAAGGAACCACAATGCAGAAGAGCTGACTCAAACCCACCTGCTGTCCAAAGATATCAAGAAATACTGCCCCAAGTGTTTATTCTGAGACTCACATTTACGTATGTGATCATATATTTCATCATCCCTTTTGAGTGACTTCAGTTACTCCCCACTTTTTGTGTACAGAAAACTCTGTAGAATCTCTAACATGGGTAGAAGTCACAAAGAGGATAGGAAGTCCACAGTCTTGTTACTCAAAGTGGGTCCAGGATCAGCAGCATTAGCATCACCTGAGACCTATCAGAAATGCGGAAGCTCTTGGAGCCTGGGTGGCTCGGTTGGTTAAGCATCCGCCTCTTGCTTTCAGCTCAGGTCTTGATCTCATGGTTCGTGGGTTCAAGCCCCACATTGGGCTCCACACTGACAGCGCGGAGTCTGCTCAGGATTGTCTCTCTCTCCTTCTCTCTCTGCCCCTCCCCTGCTCTCTCTCTTTCTCTCAAAAGAAATAAAAAAAAACTTAAAAAAAAAGAAATGCAGAATCTTAGGCTCTCCTTCACACCTAGTAAATCAGAATCTGCATTGCGATAATCTCCACTGGCTAAATTCCTCCATACATTAAAAGCCTGAAAAGCTCTGGACTATAGTATTTGATAATTGGAAAGAGTTTTCAAAGCTACCTGGAGTTTCTGGTTGTAATTTCTAGAATATGGGAGAATTTATAATGCATGTGCACGTCTTCCTTGCAGTATAACACGAAACCCTTCTGATTTGTGACTGAAATAAGAAGACATCTTATAAGATCTGTCTCTACTGATATGAATTGCCCCACAGTGAAATTTTTCAACCATATATGCATCCACTGAAAGAAAAGAATTTATGTGCATATCAAATTTAAAATAGTTACATTTATTTTAATAACACTTAACATGAACATGAATTATGCAACCACATTAAGGAAAGAATAAGAAAAATAAAACCGGTTCCTGTAAAATAACTTTGTCCCCCAAATGTGCCCAAAACAAAATCTTGGACCAACATTACTTTTCTTTGTCTCTTTTCCAAAATATTCCATTAAATAGATTTAACTTTGTCTTTCAGGCAAACTGCCCTTGGCAAGAATTATTTTGTGATACACTTAGATCCATATGGCTCATTCCATTATAAAATGACCATGAACATTGAAAGGAAAGAACACAGATTTCTTCTAAAGAATTTATTTGAGGTGCCAAAATAGACTAAAATGAGGCTTTTGCAAGGGTTAAACTTACATTCCATGTCGTCCAAAAATCTAATGAAATTTGGGCCTTCTGGGAAGGATGGAGAAAATTTTATAGAAAATGAAGACTCCAAGGAAAACAATCTCCACAGATAGTTCAAGACGAATGAGAACCTATCTATAGCATTCAGGATTTAGGTTAAAAATAAGGAAAAGTTTCCTGACAATTAAGATTATTAAATGCATAAATTATCATTAAATGGAAAGTCAAGAGGACGCACTTTTAACAAAGCTTGCCACCATGAAATCACAGAATTGATTTATTCTTATTAAGGCTCTTGTTTTAACAATAATTTGTGTTGCTGATGTTATTATTATTATTATCATTATTATTACATCAGTGCCAATTGAGCACTAAAAACATACCAGGCACTGTGTTTTGTACTTTACATGCATTGTAGGTGCTACTTTTTTTGTTGTTATTATAAATTATTTTTCTTATTGACGTATAATTGACATACAACATTTAAGTTTCAGGTGTACAACTGTAGATGCTATTATTATACTCATTTTACAGCTGAAAATAATTGAATATTCCCAGTTAAATAAACTTATCCAAGGCCACAAAGGCAGTGTATGGTAGGATTAGGATTCCTACCCAGGCAGCTTCCCCCCAGAGTCAGCGCTCTGAACCACGTACCATACTACTCTCCCTTCCGATAGTCCTACATCATGACAAGCCAGACTCGGACTCTAAAGTTGGGTTTACTTGGTTTGTTGTGACAAATGGACTTAAAGGGAAACTGTAGTCAATATGGGGAAAGGCACTAAGGAGTATTAAGATAACATCTAGTTAACCAGGTGGCTAAAATATCAAAATTTATTCCTTGTCTATTCAGTGTGTCATCGGGCACCAGGCATCGCCCACCAAGCTGAGAACTGATTTAGGCTGCCTCTGGATTTCCATATGCCATCCAAATGGCCCTCACTGTATCAACACCCGGAAACAATGCAGTTCTGGAGACATTCTGCCCCTCACTCTCCATTACATGAACCAACCATGACGTGTCAACATGTACATGCGCAACTAGAACAAACACATTCTCTCTCTTAATTACACACAAACCAAATCACAAAAATTTTCTTTGGAAGTACCTTCAAAGAGCCTGGAACTGAATTGATACTATCATCATATAAATACAGTGGATGTAATGTCCTTAGGATCTACCTAGATGAAATAAGGTTACATGTGGAAGGCCCAGCCATTGTGCAGTACATCAGAGGTACTCAGCAAATGTCAGTTCTTTCCTTTGCCCCCTCCTTGATCACATGGCTCTCACATATTTTATTTTACTTCTGCATTGGAGAGTGGAAAGGCATGGTCCTTTTAGAAAAAGCCAGGCGATAGCCCACTGTGAAGGAAACAGATTGGCATTAGGAGTGACAGGGCAGGAATGGAGATATTTATAAGGTGCCTCCATTTTATAAAAGGCAGCTTAATTCCACAAGAGAAAAGGAAGGTGAGTGTACATCCACACTTAACACAATATAGCAGAAAAGACCAGAGACCTATGCAAAAATTTGACACCTATTATAAAACCACCTTGTGCAGGAAGAAACGATGAGTCGTTTGAAAATACTGAGCTTTACTGAATTATTACCAAACTGACCAAAAGCCATAAAAATACCAGAATGACCAAGTACCAGAAAATGACCCAACTGTACACGGAAAGGTCCAAATAAGCTGATTAAAGATGGTTCAGATAACATTCTACTTTTGTCAGAAGCTACATTATTTGTCCTTAGAGGTTTCAAAATCGATTCCTTGGTTACTGGAGAAACTTAATTTATGCATGAATGTTTTAATTATATTTTATTTTATAAAAGTCTTCCAGTAATAAGTGAGATGCCCTGTT
The DNA here is from genome assembly GCF_018350155.1 of Leopardus geoffroyi. Taxonomy (NCBI): domain Eukaryota; kingdom Metazoa; phylum Chordata; class Mammalia; order Carnivora; family Felidae; genus Leopardus; species Leopardus geoffroyi. Next base: position 155,411,883 of record NC_059326.1, read on the forward strand.
TTTCTCCGTGACCCTACTAGAAGCAACTCTAATGTCTATGCTTCTGTGATCTAGTACATCAGAAGGCAAACAATCTAAAAAGAATGAGAAGTTCTCTCTAGCAAAGTGTTTTTCGCATTTTTGAAACTCGTGTCCTCTTTTGAAAGGTACCAAAATCTCATGCTTTCTTTTAATGTTATTTAAAATTCAGAACAAAATGAATCTTGTTATTCTCACTGAATCAAAGCAATGGAACAAAGTGATATTTTGTTTTCAAACCACACGGTCCCCTGCCTCCACTACGATACTGGAGGTGGTAGTGAAGGGGAAAAATGCCCCCCCACCAACTCACTTCTGTTTGAAGATGCATTGCTCTCATACTCATCCTCAAACACTGCTGGCTCTTACATAAGAAAAATATTCTCATTGACCAAATCTCAAAGTTCCAATCTGGCTCACTCTGAATGAATACCCATGGTCTTTAAAGAAGCCTAATTAAAGTACTAAGAGAAATATCTTAAATAACTAAATTTTAGCAATTGCACATGAAACTTTCGCAAGGTATCTGTTAACATTCTAGCTTTTATGAAGCTAGCTCTTACATGTTGCTGGAACATTTTAATTTTTGCTGTTTCAAGTTTTTATTTAAATTCTTGTTAGTTAACATATAGGGTAATATTGGTTTCAGGAGTAGAATTTAGTGATTCATCACTTACATATAACACCCAGTGCTGAACACAACAAGGGCCCTCCTTAATGTCCATCAGCCATTTAGCCCATTCCCCACCGACCTCCCTCCATCAACCCTCTGTTCTTTATAGTTAAGAGTCTCTTATGGTTTCTCTCCCTCTTTTTTTTTCCCTTCCCCTCTGTTTATGCTTGGTTTCTTAAATTCCACCTATGAGTGAAATCATGTGGTATTTTTCTTTCTCCGACTGACATTTCACTTAGCGTAAGACACTGTAGTTCCATCCACATCATTGCAAATGGCAAGATTTCATTCTCTTTGATCACCAAGTAATATTCCATTGTATATATATACCACCTCTTTATTCATTCATCAGCTGATGGCATTTGGGCTCTTTTATAGTTTGGCTATTGTTGATAGTGCTGCTATAAACAATAGGGTACATGTGCCCCTTCGAATCAGTATTTCTGTATCCTTTATGTACACACTTAACAGTGCAATTGCTGGGTCAGAGGGTAGATCTGTTTTTCACTTTTTGAGGAATTTCCATACTGTTTTCCAGAGTGCCTGCACCAGTTTGCATTCCCACCAACCATGTAAGAATATTCTCCTTTCTCCACATCCTCACCAACACCTGTTGTTTCCTGTGTTATTAATTTCAGCCATTCTGACAGGTGTGAGGTGGTAATTCATTGTGGTTTTGATTTGTATTTCCCTGATGAGAAGTGATGTTGTGTTGCTGGAACATTTCATAGGTCATCATTTCCTGTCATTATCTGGATTTAGGCTTTTTTTTTTTTTTTTTTTTTTTTTTTTGGTTTCACACTTAACACATTAATGCCTCTTGTGAGCTACCACCACTTATTGACATGGAATGAGAAGACACTCTGGAACTGTGGAAGGTTCCAAAGGCCTGTGACAGATACACCAAAGTTCAAATCCTGAAACTGCTGCTGACTGTCCACGTGATCTTTGGCATGTTCCTTAACCTCTCCAGGCCTCAGTTTTCACATCAGCAAAAGGAGTTTGGTAATTTCCATCCCTCAGGACTACTGTGAGAGTTAAAAAATAAACATTTAAAGCCCCCCCTTGCACAGTACCTGGCACACAGCAGGTACTTAGCATAATTCTTTACTATATAATAAAAAAAATTATTAGCACTATGATTTTTAGTACTAAATGATATTGAATATTTCTTTAAGAAAAGGAAAAGAGTTTGAGTTTTTAAAATGGCACGTATTATGTGTCTAGATTTCATGAAATTTGATCTTTACTATCATAATAGTGATCATTTTGAATGAAATTGAAATACTGTTACCTAGGCAATACCCAAAAGCGAATTCCCCAAGACAGAGTGAAAAGAGATGCAAACATTACTTCAATAATTACCAATTTGTTTCCAAATGCTAGTTTTCTTGTCACATCATATAAATTAACCACAGTGTGCCTGCCACCAGTATATCAAATCTTTCTATTTTCCAATATATCAACTAAAGTTAATTTGAAACAGTTATCTATGATTATCAAGACACCACCAGCTTCAGAAACTCTGATCTTTTCCATTTTAGCTCCTCCACTCACATGGTGTAGTCTCTCATTGGTAGTGGGGGAACCTGCCCTTCTTACCCTCACCCACAGGCAGTCATGCTCTGCTCAAGAGCAAGGCATGAAACTCCCATTGGAAAAGCAGGATTCTGCAATTCCACCCCACAAAGTACTAAAAGCACACGGAGTTACAGAGTAGAATCTAACTGTTTTAACCAGTGAGAAAATTTTAAGTGACAATTTCTTATCAAACCAGATAAACTCTCATTAAGCCCATGTTCACATATTGCCAAAAGGTCCAGAAGAAAAATGACAAACACAATCATCTCAATATTTTACTATTTAGGAAATTAACCACTGTATGGCCAAAAAAAAAAAATCCCTCTGTTCCATGCTAACAGAGAATATCATATGGGTAATGAAAAAGCATGCTACCATTTGATTAAAACACAATGGTGAAATAAATACCAGCAGTTTCTCTTAGGATTTAGAGTTTGACATATGTGAAAGTTCCTGGCATAGTACCTACCCAACACAACTGCCTAACAGAGAATATTGAATACCAGCCCAAATTTATCTTGAACCTGCTATTCTGTGTCTGATGTGTCAATTTATTTGATTAATCTTATAGCTATCCAAATAGTTTCCTTAATATTCTGGTAAGAACCTCTCCATATTCTTGTGCTCTGAAAAGAAAAGAACTCTCAGAATAGGAATGCAATGAAGTTTTCACATTTTGGTATAAACCGGTAACAGATATGCAATTTCTTATGAATGTTCATGGAATCAGAAATGTACTGGATGCTTTGAACTCGATCTCAGCTCAGCAATGCATCTAAAATAAAAATCTAAGGATAAAAAGCACTAAAAAATAATGGTAGTTTTTACTGTGGGTCTGGAGTTAGTAGCAGGGGAGAATTGCATTGCCTAATATTCAGCAAGACCTACTTCCTTAAAAATATTAACATTCCCCAAAGTTACATACAAAGGCAGCCCTCCTTTCTCTCTACCAGTGCCCCCACACTACTCCCCAATCTTACCCCTGTGCTAATTCTCTTCACGCATTTACCTCTCTCTCCCCTCTTTTATACTCTTCAGAAGAGAACAAAAAGGAAAAATTGCAAAACTGTCCTAAGCTTTCTTGTCTGAAATCCTTGGGGTTACATACATTCTGAACTCAGAACTTTCCAGATTCTAAGGTTCATATAATGCATATACTGCATATTATATTCAGGGAATGGAGAGTACCCTAAAATCAAACCCATTAATAATTTGGCAGTGGAATATGTGAATATTCATATTTGGTGAGATAAATATATATCATACGTAAGACTATTCAAGCTCAGGGCAGGTTTTGGACCAAATAGATTTGACAGAAAGGAACAGAACTTTTTGTTTTCAGAAACAAATCTATACTTTTAAGTTAATATTTTTTCTTTTATTCCTATCACATATAATTTTATTAACAGCCAACTCAAATGTTTAATAATGATTGAATTGTGTTGGCAAAGGATGGGTGATTCACTGAGCACCCACTAGGTGCTGAGGACTATTCTAGGCTCTGTATCCACTGAACAAAGCAGCTCAAAGTCCTGCTGTCATGGAGCTTGCTTATATTCTGGGAAAGGTGGGGGTAGGGACAGATAATAAACAAACAAGCAAATGAAAATACAATCTGAGATCCAGTGGTTAAAAATGCAGTGAAAAAAGATAATAATAAACCAAAGAAAAGGCCTAACGAGTGACAGAGGGTGGAGGGATGGCCAAGGAAAGCCTTTCTGGGGAGGCAGAACTTGAATGGAGATGAAAGGCATAACTGAGCCAGCCTTGTGACTTTCTGCAAGAAGAATATTGCAGGCTGAGGAGACAGCAAGCACAAAGTCAAGGGTAAGGCAGAGAGAGGGTAGGGTGCTGTTTGAGGATGCCAGTGTGGTAGAGTACCCTGATGGACTGAGACAAGGGAAGTGAAGTCAGAAGAAAAACGTAGGATGTAGGCATTCTAAAAATTCAAAAAAGATGGGATGGGACAGGTGACCAGAGCCACCATTGACCACAGATGACAGGAGGCAGATAGCCAGACAATGATGGTGAGTAAGAGTTATGAGTCAGGCAGGGAAGAGAATGAGGTCAGCAAGGGGCCGCCATGCTGCCAAAAGGCTGTGCCAAAACTCTAAACAAGCACAGTGGGGCAATGCAGGAAGGCAGGAGAGCAGGCAGCAGAGGGCAGATCCCAGGTCTTGAGAAGAACAGTGGGACAGAGTGAACAGACACAACTCATGGAGCTGTCAATCAAGGTGAAGGCCTGGCTAAAGGACAAGGAAGAATCCATTGCTCAAAGGTGAGGTCTCAAGCAAAACAGGTCTCGCAGCCTGGGGGAAATTAATGCTGAATACTTACTGTCCTCCTAAACAGAGCTGGGATCAGTTCTCCCAGCTGGGGAAGGGCCCAGACAGGTGGGAAGTGGGATCATTACAAACAGGCCCTCCTACTTCTGAATTCATGGGTCAAGTTTCTTAATATTTTACTCTTCCACACACCTAAACAGTCCTAAAACAGTCTTAGAGCGCTAAAACGATCAGAAAAATACTCTGCATCCACTTATGAACAATGGTATTTGGTAACAAGGGAAGGAAACAGCTGTGGTAGTAATACAGAAAGAAGGATCGATCTTTGGAAAGAGTATGCTGCTCCATAATAGACGAAAATGGGAAGAAAAAAACTTGCCAGGTCAGAGGAATAATGATGTTCCATGACCATTGTTAGTAATGATAGTAAGAAAGTGACCATGGCAATGATCATTAACTTCCATTTATTGAATTATCACTATTTGCCAGGCACAGTACTAGGCACTTCACATATGCCTTCCAAACCTCACAGCCATGGAGGTATTAGAAGGACAGATAGATGGTGTTATTCTTGTGTTTTTTGCTGGCTGCTGGCACTTTGAGTGTAGATACAATTAAGAAGTGAGACCCAAGGATCACACCAATGTTTACTAAAATGCCTGCTTTAATCTTGAAAAACAAAATTAGAAAACTTGACTTGGATTTGTTGTCAAATGAGTTTCTTAATTTATCTCCCCCAAAGGGAACCTTCCTCCACAAACATAAGATCTATTTCTGTCAACTTGGTCCAAAGTAGAAAAAGAAAAAATGGATACCTGCATTCTGCACGAAACGAAGAGAAAGAGGTCAAAAAAAACTATTCGCTTAATAAATGATTCCTTGTCCCAATGGGAAAAGTGAGAAAGGGACAGGATAAAAGAGAAGGACAAATTACCTTCTTTGTATGGAAGAGTGAGGAATAATAAAAATTTTGGTCTTATTATCCATACTTTACAGACTAGCCAACTACAGTTCTAAAGTGTAGACAACTAACTAGTCTGGGTCATAAAGCTAGGAGGAAAAAAGAATTCAGCATTTGAATTCAGGTCAGTCTGACTCAGAAATCCTAACTTTTTGTACTATATAATTTAAGAAATTACCTTATAGGAAAAAAAATCCTAAAATTTGTATGGAACCACAAAAGATCCTGAATAGGAAAAGTAATCCCGAGAAAGAAGAACAAATCTAGAGGCATCACATGTCCCAACTTCAAACTATATTACAAAGCTCTAGTGATCAAAACAGTATGGTACTGGCATTAAAAACAGACACAAATCAATGGAATCGAATCAAGAGTACAGAAATAAATTCATACATATATGGTCAACTAATATTTGACAGGAGAGCCAAGAATAGTCAATAGAGAAAAGGGTTTCTTCCATAATGGTGCTGGGAAAATTGGATATTCACATGTAAAATAATGAAACTAGACCCCTATCTTATACCACTCACAAAGAATAACTAGATATGGACTAAAGACTTAAATGCAAGACTGAAACCATAAAACTCCTAAAAAAAAAAAATAAGAAAAAATCTTCTTGACATTAATCTCGGCAATCATTTTTGGATATGACACCTACAGCACAAGCAACAAAATAAAAAATAAATACATTGGACTACATCAGAGTAAATAGCTTCTGCAAAGCAAAAGAAACAATCAACAAAATGAACAGGAAACCTACAGAATGGAAGAAAATATTTGCAAACCATACATCTTGGTAAGGGGTTAATATCTAAAATATATAAGGAACTCATATAACTGAAGAGCAAAAACAAAACAAAAAATCCAATTTAAAAATGAGCAGTGGATATGAATAGACATTTTTCCAAAGAAGATACGCAGATGGCCAACAGGTACATGAAAAGGTGCTCAACATCAGTAACCATTAAGGAAATGCAACTCAAAACCACAATAAGATATAACCTCACACCTCTTAGAATGGCTATCACCATCACCAAAAAGATAAGAGATAATAAGTGTTAGCAAGGATGTGGAGAAAAGGGATCCCTTATACATTTTTGGTGGAATGTAAATTGGTACAGCCGCTGTGGCAAACAGTATGGAGACTCCTGAAAAAATTAAAAATACAACTACCACATGATGCAGCAACTCCACTTCTGGGTACACATACAAAGGAAATGTAAGTATCCCAAAGAAATATCTGCACCCTCACATTCACTGTAGCTTTACTTACAGTAGCCAAGACATGGAAACAACCTAAGTGTCTATCAAGAGATGAATGGATAAAGAAAATGTCATGTATAGATGTAATGAAATATCATTTGGCCATAAAAAAGAAGGAAATCCATTTTTCACAATGTGAATGGGCTTTGTGGGCATTATTCCATTATATCGCTTTATTTCAAGTGAATTAAGTCAAAGACAAATACTCTATGATCTCCCTTCTATAGGGAATCTAAAACAACGGGGTGCCTTGGTGGCTCAGCCAGTTAAGTGTCCAATTTGTGATTTCGGCTCAGGTCATTATCTCATGACTCATGAGTTTGAGCCAAACGTAGGGCTCTGTGCTGATGGTACAAAGCCTGCTTAGGATTCTCTCTCTGTCTCCCTCTCTCTCTCTCTCTCAATAAATAAACTTTAAAAAATAAATAAAATTCTAATTTTTTTAAATTTAAAAAACTGAATTTATGGAAAAAGAGAACAGATTGGTGGTTGCCAGAGACAGGGGATGAAGGGTAGGGATTTAAATAGAGATGGTCAAAATGTACAACTTCCAGTCATAATAAAAATAAATTATGGGGATGTAATGTATGCATGGTGATACAGTTAAAAATACTGTATTATATGTTTGAAAGTTGCTAAAAGAATAAATCTTAAAAGTTCTCATCACAAGAAAAAAAATGTCTATAATTATATGAAGTGAAGGATGTTTAACTAAACTTGTGGTACTCATTTCACAATTTACACATAGATCATGTTGTACACCTTAAACTTGTACAATGTTATGTGGCAATTATATCTCAATAAAACTGGAAAAAATCAAAATTTAAAAGGATATTAACTTATATTTTTATTTCTTACGAAAGTAACATAGGATCACTGTACAGAATACATACAAATTGGGGCGCCTGGGTGGCTCAGCCAATTAAGCGGCTGACTTCGGTTCAGGTCATGATCTCACAGTTTGTGAGTTCGAGCCCCGCATCAGGCTCTGTGCTGACAGCTCAGGGCCTGCAGCCAGCTTCAGATTCTGTGTCTCCCTCTTCTCTCTTCCCCTCCCCCACTCACGTTCTGTCTCTCACTCTCTCAAAAATAACATTAAAAGAAGTTTTTTTAAAAAAGAATACATACAAATTAAGAAAAAGAAAATTAAGAACATCCATAATCACCCATACCCTCTGTGAATACTTTGGTATAGAGCTTTCCAGCCTTTAAATTAGATGTCCTATCTGTGATCAGGCTTGAACTAGGTTATTACTAGGAAATTTCTGAGGGAGTTGGATGATAAGAATTGTCAGGGTGACAGGGCTCAGGACTCAAGAGAATAAAGCTAGTAAGTAGTTCCTACAGGCTCCTGAGACACACCAGTCTTCAACATCTGTCTACCAGAAGTCAGCTCTCACCTCAGCAAAGCCAGAATCCAATGCCCTCTCGTGTTTGCTCCACCTGGATATCTGACTGAGGTCCCTCCCTTCCTCTGGCACCTGAAGTCGGAAAGCTGCCTCATCCATCATAGTCCTTTTTGTTTCCAAGGCCTCATACCTGTGCTCTTGCTCCTTGGCCATTCCTCCTCATCTCCCCAGATGACTGGTTGCTGGCAATTGCCTACTTTTGGACTACTTCCTGATTTGGACATCTGGAATTGGAGGCTCCCCTTGTCTTAAATGTTTACCTGGCTTCCAGCTCCCTGCTTGCTTTAATTCTCATTCTTTTGTTGCTTCCATGGATAATTCTAATACCTGGCTTTCAGAACTAGGACATTCCCATTCCAGCCTGCTATTTCTCAAAACCAGGTTTTACCCAGAGTCTACCCCTTCCTTGAAGGTACCTACCATCTATCCAGACTTTTATCCAGATCTGGATTTCACATTCCCAATGCCCATTCAACACCCATAATCAACAGCTATTAATGTTGCCAGATAGATCCCACTCTTTCCCATTTTTTACCAACAGCCTGATTAGAAACAAAGGATTGAAGACCTTTCCAAACTCATATAGCTTATACAGTAATTTGTTCTTATTGGAAAGTGGCATCTGTTGCCTATCACCAAAAGGTGAAATCAGACCACTGCTTCCCACTGCATCTTGGTATCTGAGATGCCAAGGAAAACACAATGCAGTCAGGCACCAGAGGGAACAACATTTTACTCACATAAAGAAGAGACAGAGTAAGCTCAGCTTCACTGGTCCTTCATGGCCATGGTTACTCCTGACAGCTGCAAGGCCATTGGCCTGCAAACACCCATCTTGTGCCATAGAATGAAGGACCCTGTCCCCTCCCCTCACGGAAAAGATATAGCCATATGACACACACACACTAAGCAGAACTAAGGAGTATATACTGAGTCTGAAACAGGAAAAGATGTGCCCACATAAGGCGACCATGTCAACACAGGCTGTGAGGACTCTTTATCTCTTGGTAAGTCAAGTTCCAGGCCCATAGCCCATTCCCCTGCAGATGAGGGCAATTCCAAAGACTACACACAAAAAACTGCCTTTCCCAACAGTCCCACTCTCAGAGCTACTCTACTTAGAAATAGTGTGATCTATAAACATGTTATCATTCCTCTTCAAATAGCAATATAAATGTATCTCGTAAGTGCAATATTTTTATAAGATATGGATTTAAAGAATGCTTTCTTCTGAATTCATTTTCAGCACCAACTCTGTGTGATATAGATTCTCTTAAAGTTACCTGAGGCCATATCTTCCCCTCTTCCTGAAAATAAACCACCAACTTGGCATGAGACCATAACTCAAGTGTTTTAGACTGTCATTTACAAGACAATAAACATTAAATGGAATAAATCTTAGTGGACAAATTAGAATGATCAGAATTATAATGATTATATCAGAGTCAAATCAGTCAATTAAATTAGAATTACTGATTTGGAAAATTAGCTATAAAAAAAGGTTCGCATCAGTCCCTTCATTTCGAACTTGACTAAAATGTCTACAAGTTTTCTAGAAAGAATTTGAAGAACCAGTCCCTCAGCCCACACCATGACTACATTCATTATGATTGCCATGGCAATGAAGAACTCTTCTGTTGGGCATTTCTAGCTAGAAGCAAATAGGTAGCCAATGCACATAGACTGTCCTCCTCCTTCTGAGACATGTTTTCATCCTGACAGCAAGGGAGATTAGACCACAGGATTTCAATCCAAGTGGAAGAGGGGATGAGTCTTGAATTCCCTCACTGTCTAAATGTTCAGATTCATGTGGCTTTGGGATGTGTACCAAAGATTTTAAGAAACTTGGAAAAGCTCATCAAACCACTAGAACGTAATCTTAAATTCACTTTTGAAATCACTTCTGGTAACTTCACAAAAGAGGAACATCTTAAAACCTGCTATATACAAGTGCATATAATTAGGTAAGTACCAGATTTGTTCAGACTGTAGCAGAATAAATGAATAACATGATTGCACTGAGTAAGCACCTTGCTTATTAAAGCCTTGGTCCCTGAAACATCCCCAGCAGTGTAACTATCTCCAGCATCTAAGTGTTAGCAAGAAGCTAAAAACACAAGTTTCTGAAACCAGTGAAGAATCAAAGATCTTTGAAATCTAGCAGGAGATTGATTTGTCCTAAGGCACTACTGAATCAAGCTGAAGAAGGACCTCAAGAAATACATTTATCACTACTGCAGTGTTCCTTTTAAGCCACACCCACCCCGACTGAAGAGACAGGCAAAGTGGATCTCTAGAAAATCATATGGTCTTCCAGGCCAGGAAAGTGGCCCTTGTCCCATTATCTAACACCAAAACACCACATTCACCCACATAGTGGGGACTGATATAAAAAAGAGGCTCTTTGTGGCACACAAAAAAAGAGAGAGATGGAGGGGGGGGGGAGAGAGACAGAGACAGAGAGAGAGAGAGGGAGAGAGAGAGAGATTCGCTTTTCTTTTTCCTACTTCAAATGTGTGGGATTTTATAGCACAGTGCTAGACCAGCTCAATACCTGATTGAAATAACCCAAGAGGAGGATACAGAGGAAAGGCTGAATTCAGAATGCTCTGTGAGAGTACATCTGTTTTATATGAGACACACAATCTGTCTCATTCCAACCTGCATTTCTGGGTCACTTGAGACATTTAAACTGCACTTATAATTAACAGCTATTTTTAAACAGTGAAAAAATAGAGCACTGGTAAGGTACAAAAGCATTAAAATTGCCCCAGTTTCGCTTTTCAATAGGACACACCACTGCAATATGCTTCAAGATCAAAGAAAGCTCAGAAAAAGAGAGAGCGAGAAAGAGAGAAAGAGAGAGACAGCCCGATCAGTGGGGATAAATTGTTCCCATTATGATGGTGTAAGAATAGGGTTCTTTCAATTGAAACAATTTAATAACCACATTCATTACATTGGTGTCCACTTGGTTTTATCTGAGCAGTTTTTGCATAACTGGGGAGCAAGTTCAATTGAGCTTATTCTCTAGAAATTAAGATGTGCAGGGTTTGACATTCAGAAATTAAGCACTAATAGTCGACCAGGCAGTTGTCTTGAGATTCCCTCTGGATGTAGTGAGATCTGCCTACCACTAATTATGTCAAATGCAAATGCATTCTGTACAAGACCTGCCCCAAATTTTCATCAGCTCATTTTAAAGCAGTTAAGGTTATATTAGGGTGATGATGGGACAGCAGAGTCTCTTCCTTGGAATATGTTTACAGAATCACTTTGCAGAGCATCGTTTGCATAGTGTAAGTATAGAATTGCCATCTGTAAACTTGTTTTTCCCTCAGCTATCAACAGAAGAAATCTTTCGGAGCACTTTTCTAATATTCTGTGAGATCAAGACAACCAAACAGAATCATGACAAACACTGGAAGTGCTGATTTGATGAACAAGGGGATCATTGATTTTGGAGGGGAAAAAATGACTAATTTTCCAGGGTTCACTTCAACCGTGGATAGCTATATACTAGAAAAAGTGTTGCATTTTGCCAACTAGTTTTCCTGAGCATGGTTACATTTGCCAGTTCTCAACTGCCCTATGGGGCATCGTGTGTCATTTGAAGTGCAGTTTATCCTAAAGAGCTATTTAAAAAGATATTAGGAATGGAACAGTAGAAATGCATAGAGGGGAAAGCCCAAGGTTTACATATCTTGTAGGAGGAATATACAATCCATTCCTGTCCGCTACTGTCACTAGGCACTAAATCGTAGACAGGAACATTTAAAAGACATTTCCCAGTGTACATTCAATCCTTCTTTGTTTTCTTACTGCTGCCAAACACGGCAGAGAAGAGAACTGCTGAAACATTCATTGGGTGGCAATTTCGTAACAGTGGCCCTTCTTCTTTCCTTCTTTTTTCCAGAAGACAAAGCGTAAAAACTAAGAAGTCACCCTTACCTCCACAAAAGCTTTTAAATAATGGCTTTTCCAGGAGCAACTCCACTTCTCTCACCAGACCATTTCCCCAGATGGGATGTGCAGTATAAAACCACCATAGATTGGCTTATTGAGGAAAGGAGATAGACTTGTACAAATCACTGGAAAGATAAATAAGCTATAGAGATCAATAAATAAAAGCCGGGAGGAAAAAAAAATCAAACTCCGGCATTCCAGACCAATTAAGATGTTATTTACTGCCCATGTGATTGTAACTTCGATGCTCTCCTTCCTTGTTTTCACACCATAGGCATTTGTTTTGCTGAGAGAAAGATATATAACTGATGTGTAAATAGAAAATGATATAGATAGATTTTATGTCCCATAAAACTGTTAATCTGTGCTCCACATTAAATATAAAGTACATTTTTTATTTAGACACTGCACTGGTATAATTAAAATAAAGTATGCTAGCTTTATTTTTTCAGTAAGTCATTTCCAACCATAGAGATCAAATAACAGTGCAACAGCAGCATGAAATGTGGTTATAATAGCCTGAGACCACATTTCCCGAAACTAAAACATGGGAGATAATAGTGTGAAGGTACAAATTAAATGCAAATAAAACAGATTCCCCATTGTTGCTAATCCCTGTATTGGGTTTCAATGGGGAAATTTCACTGTAGTGTTTAACTTCTTTGTATGGTAATCATTGACATGCTATCGGTTACATTTTGAGATCATTGATGGAAACTATCAGTGAAAGATACTACCTACCCACCTTTCAGGAAGAGAATGGAAGTGGCCTGGACAAAATTAAATAAAAATATACTTCCCAGACTGCCTCCAGGACACTTACAGCAGTTGGCAAACATTTACTGACTTGTTTCCTAGTTGATGTACATTTTTGCGGCAACCTACTTTTCATTCGCCAGTAGACGATCTTTTTGATTTCCGAGGTGTGTCAGCATGTCTTACCAAGATTCCACTTTTGAGGGTGACTGCTCTAAAAACATCTCATATTTTAACACGAGGGGACTTACAGAGTCTGCTTGTGTTACAATTTCTGGTTTTCCTACATTGTAATAAGCCTATATGGCATTGAGATCAAGAGTGGCTGGTGTAGTGCAGATGATTTCAGAGTCAGAAACTATGATTTAAAATGAACTTAGCAGAATCACGCTTTGTTTCTCTCAACGCAGTTTCACATGGACCTTGCCCCTAGAGTTGAAAAATGGCCATTGAGCCCCTGGCTTCTTGGGATTTTCAACTGTGCTGACCTGAGTAGCTGTTTGATGAGATATGGCCTTATTCTAGTGCTTCTGGTGAATAATCTCTTTCCAGCCTTTTATAAAGTGGCACTTGTCTTGTAATTCTGTAATTGGCAGCTCTCAACTTTCAGGTAACTTTCCGGTATGTTACATTCTATACTGTTACACTCGGTAAGAACAAACAGCAGTAATAGTGTAAGTGAAACAAATAAATAAATTTCCTCCTCACTTCCAAAAACTACCAGAGACCAACAAAAAGTCTCTGCAGTCCCTTCCTCACTTTGAAGACTTACATTCTGAAAGAATAAAGAGCCACATTTACACGAGTTAATCCAAACTTCATCCTTTTTCCTTCTTCTCCAAAATAAGGGGCACACAAGATGCATTGGGGTGCAAAGAAACCATTAGGAGATCCATTTTACTTATTTATATACTAAAAAGAAATCCATCGTTTCTAATAGTATATATACTATTAATAAAAATAATAGTAGGATGGTTTAGAAGGAAATGTACATATTTTGGGTTACATAATCAAAAGTTTAAAACTATTTTCATGCATCATTTTAAAAGTTTGGGAACTGCAACTAACTCTCCAAATACTTGCATGAGAAAGAACTCTCAGAGATTCCCTGTGGTAGGCAGATTAACGCCATCAACTCCTTCTCCCCATCAAAGATGTTCAAGTCCCATTATCCAGAATCGGTAAATATAGATTACTTGACAAAAGAGATATTTAAGACGTGTTTTAAGATATGGACCCTGAGATGGGGCGATTATCCTGGATTCTCTGGGTGGGCCCAATCTAATCATATGATTCCTCAAAGGTATAAAACATTTTCCAGCTGCAGTCAGAGAAAGAGAAAAGTGATAGTGGAAAAGAGTCAGTTAGATGCCATGTGAGAAGGATTTGACTCACCACTATTTTGAAGAAACTGCTAGTTTTGAAAAAAAAAAAAACTGCTAGTTTTTGAGGAAGAGGCCACAAGTCAAGGAAAGCAGGTGATGTCTAGAAGCTAGAAAAGGCAAGAGAAAGGACACTCTTCCAGAGCCTCCAGAAAGAATGTAGCTTTGTCAACAAGTGATTTTAGACCCATGAGACCTTTGAACTACTGAAATGTGAGCTAATAAATTTGTATTATTTCAAGCCACTAAACTTGTGGTAATTTGCTATGGCGGCAACAGGAAACTTATATACTCCATCTGCCCTAACTAATTTTGACTGCTGGAGTATTAGGACAGATCAAAGTACTACACCAAATGGATTCAAGCTGCAATCATTTAAACATTTTTTGGTCAGCATCTCCTGAATTTGCATCACTAGGGGAACACATAACAGTGAAGTCTGACATGAGAAGTTGATGAAATATTATTTGCAAAAATGGAAATAGAAGAGGAAAAAGTTCTTTGGTCAAGAAGAGGTAAGTTTTCAGATATGATCTTTCTCCATTATCTGAACATTATCTGCAGTGCCATCAAATATCACAAAAGAGTAAAACAGCTGACCTTGGAATAAGTTGCATTTTCCCCCAAATCTAAGGCACTTAGAGAATTTTAAAAGTCATTCTTCAATATTTGAACTTCAAAAGGTAAAATTTCCAGGAATGACAGTATCGTGCTGGAAACATTAATGTGCCAGCATGAAATAATATCATTCTGTAGGAGGTAATAAAGGTATGAATTATGTCAAATTGTATTTGGCTCATGGATGTTACTGTGCTTCTTATGGGCAGATACAGCTAACAGGCACAAGAACACCTGCCTGTCTCCCTCAGAAAATTAAAGTCATGTGCACAAACATCAGTCTACGAAATTAGGGGACCATTTGTGGCAAAATGAAAATGTGCCCTGTTACAGATACACTTTCCAAGGATATGGAGTATCTCTTGTTACAGCAGAACATAATTTTTCTCCTGGTCTTGCTCACTGTAGAAAGAACCATTAAGCCATTTACATTACAAGTGGTGGCTTCTACTCCCGTTAGGTAATATAATATGCTAAATGAACTTGCTGCTATGCTATATAGTGCTCTATTATAGACTTTCACTATTAATTGGTTTGGGGTCATTGGCCATCTCAGTTAATGTGAGGAATCCATTGTTCTTTAAGCAAAATGTTCAATAGCATCTCCCATTGAAATGGGCCAGATTCAAATGATATGCATCGTTATGCATGTGCCAAGGTACAAGTGTATGGGTTTTCCTGCATTTGTATTTAGGGTAAGAAAACAGAGTCCAATTTTTAAAGTTTAAATAAAGTGTTTACAGGTGTTATTTTGTCCCAAAGTTGTTCAAAGTCTGAGGAAATGTAGCCCGAGGAAAATACAAAAATCTGTAAGCCTCACGGTGATTTAACCCTTCTGGAGCTAAAGCACTAAGAAGGGAAAGCTGCCTTTCTCTTCTTTGCCCCCGTCTGCAGCTGCATGGAGATAACACTGCAAAGAGAACCATCACTTCTGCTACAACCTGGGTAATAATGTGCTCAGTTAATCTACACAACATAGAGTCATCCTCTCAAAAAGTAATTCACTTCTTTAAAAACTGGAAGGAAAATAAATATGGTGCAGTAAAATTGTTGAGTAGAGGAATCTATCTGGACATTTCACAAAACATTTCATTATGCTGACAATTCCCAGAAGTACTCTCAAGAGTGCTTTAAGCTGAGGATTACTGCACTGGAGCTGATGGACTTTTTTTGTAGCCCCTTTAAAAGGCAGTGAACCGTTTTTCTATTTTATTTAAATAATGCCCCTTAAAATGGATTTTTAGAGGTATAATAACTCCTTAAGAGTCAGTTATGCTAAACAGTTTCTCTTGATAGAAATGTTGTAAAACTCGTTAACTGCACAATTTCAGATGCCGGCTTGGTGAACACTAACTGACATGTGAATGACCAGAGTTTGTAAAATAAATTGCAATAGTTGTTGTATCACACAGCTAGCATTGCACAAGCTGGAGGCCACGAGGGGCTCCAACCTGACAGAAAATTACTTCAAGATGAATGAAAAGTGCTTGTTGCTTTTTATTAGTTTTTAGAGAACAATGAAAATGTTGAATTGTTTACAGAAGGCTGATTAAATGTGGTCAGTGGGGCCATGTCCCTACTGCTAACTGTTGGCCTCCTTCTCTCACTGACCCCCAACCTACCCACTCACACACCTACTCCAAGCACCCAACCCCCACCCTTAGCTCCCTGCCACATGCATCTTCTTAAGAGGCTATTATGGCTGCACATCTGTGTGTGAAATGTGCTCATTCTGACATTCCACTGCTGCTCAGAGCTGCAGAGGCCTTTGTTGGGTAAAACACTATTGTCAACTCTAACAAGCAGGTCGTGCAATTTGCTGGACACTGCAGCAGAGAATAGCCCAGGATGAATTGCTTTGGCCTCAAACAATGCTCAGTTCCATACTGGAATACATATGTATTTCTTTCAATGTGCAGTACTACAAAAAGTCATGACATTTTGGGTTTTTTAAGGCTTTGATTTAAAAATATATACACATGATGCTAGGGTTAGACTACCACAAAATAGCCTATTTGTTATATTTACTTAGGATAACTACTGTCTTATGGCTAAAGGAAAAAGGCATGAAGTGCTTTAATTGGTCATTTGTGGTTTAAATCCCATTTATGTTTTACCAGAAAGCACAGTGAAAGGAAAGGCACTAGCTACCATTTTAGCTGACTCTTTGGTGTACTTAAAGGGGTGGTCAAAAACAGGGCATTTAGGAGGATGTTGTGGAGAATGATTCTCACTTTATATTTCCACAAAGTAAACAGCCTTTGATGGAAAGAAATATGAGAGCTCATTAATAAGCACATGCCAAACAGGAAGAAAAAAACAGTCCTTTTACCAGACCGAGCTAAGTGAATCAGACCCAGAAGATGTTTGAGTAAACTAAAAAATTAAGGAAAAGCAAATCACTGCCACCCGGCTCAACAAACAGCCTTCCATGGCCCATCTCCTTCCTCACTCCTAACCTCACCCTTACACGCACACGCGTGCACACACACGTCAGGGAAATCAGCGGTAACGGCGCAGTTCAAGTGCTATTTGTGGCATTCTGACACAACACATGGTACACACCCCTAATGTGTAAGCAGGACTCTCTTTCCCTCTGTGCAGAATATGCATTCTGAGCCTATTATGTGTATAAACAATGGCATATGTAATTACCTTACTAGGGTGGCAATTATTCCTCAGAATCAACAACCAGAGTTAAAGCATGTTCCCCTAAAAGACATTTGGGGATCAATTCTGGGTCAATTACGTCAGGCTTTGATTTATCACATGGTGTCAGGCTGTGTTAAAAAAAGAAAGTTAAAAAAAAAAAAGGCATTATGAGATAAAGGCTAAAGGCTTGACTCAAATTGGTTTGTTTCCAACTTTGCTTTCTCCCAATTGCTCTGCCCTCCCCCATTCTCAAAACAACTGTGATTTGCTGGGTTTTATCTGGTAGACAGTTTGCTGTTTGGGAATACCAAATGAAATGATTCTGGACTACGTCCAGATCTGATCTGCCCCCACACCACCAGGCACTGGGAATTTCTCCTGGGATGCAGCAGAGGGGAGAGGTTAATAGTTCAGGCTTTAGAATCTAAGAGATCTGGATTTAGATCCCCATGACTTAAGCAAGATACATACATATCTCTGCAGTAGATAATACCTACTTCAGATGGTTGCTGTAAGGTTTAAATGAGATAATTAAGTGAGAGAATATGTGTAAAAACACTTAGCTCAGCGCCTGGCATGTCGTGAATACCCAGTGAATAGAGTGATTGCTCTTCTATTGGTGGACAAGCCAGAGGAGGAGAAGCAGAACAGCCCCTCCAAAGGCCCACCCCTATTGAGCTGGCCAAGGGCCAGAGGAAGCAGAGTGGATGTTAGTACAAATCACAGGGCTGAACTGATGAATCCAAGACACTCATTCAGAAGCCCAGGGGACTAGACCGTATATGAAGAATCCAGTCGATTTGGGACTCATTCTAACGAGACTGACTATAAACTACAAACCAGTGAAGGTGCTACTCTGTTAGCAAGACCCCTCTGTCTTTTTACAGAGTTTTAAGAACCACAGAAAAAAAGCTACTTTACACATTTTAATCACCAAATGTTACTCAACATATACTTACTATGCACCAGGTACTGTGCTAGGTTCTGAGAACACAGAGATGGTCCCTCCACAAATTTTTCCCAGAATAGGAAACAAATGCTACAGTTTCATACAATATAGTTTTGTAACTCAGATTAACAAATATCCAATATCACCATCAGGAGTTTGGGGGCAGGCATCCTATTAAGGATGACTCATACAACTAAAGTTATCAGTCAAATTAGAACAATTCCTTATTGAGGAGCAAATAAAAGCTTTTGGAAATTAAGTAAAGAAAGGAAGGTATGAGAATTCT
Organism: Leopardus geoffroyi; assembly: GCF_018350155.1. Taxonomy (NCBI): domain Eukaryota; kingdom Metazoa; phylum Chordata; class Mammalia; order Carnivora; family Felidae; genus Leopardus; species Leopardus geoffroyi. Next base: position 155,430,682 of record NC_059326.1, read on the forward strand.
TATCAAATTCTTTTGGAAGCAATATAATTTCCTATTCAAAGAACATTTTAAGTCCATTTTCCATGGAGCAACATTGTTTATTCAGTAAGAGGGAAACAGCACTTACACGATTCATTTCTCAAAGGGCACATAGTGCTATTGGCAGTATGTATTGGCAGCTTAATTAAGAAGTCTGTTGATAATGATTTTAAGAAAAAAAAAGCCGGCACATTTTCAATTCAGATGGACACTACTGAAGACAAAGACATGTCTACTGTTGGTTCGGTACATACTAAAATGTGTTACATACACTACATAAAATGTCTGGTGTCTGCAGTCATATTAGTGCCTTAACATTGGAAAAATCATGACTTATTCCCAGATCAGAAATAAATTTTTGAAAAAACTGTACAGTAATTTTGGAACATAGAAGACAACACAATGAATACTAAAACAGCCAAGTTTTCCTACAGAGTCACTGCCTAGGTCTGTTTTGCTCCTTCCCTGCCCTATCTTGGGTCCATGAGCTTTCCCAAGTTTGATCCAAATCTTCCCTTCCCCATGCTAATAACTTACTCAGAATGTCAGGCCCCTAGGGCACAGAAGGTAGAGGCCTACAGAGACAACAGATGTAATTCATCTACCTACTCTGCCAGAAATGTACAAACACAATATACTTTTCCAACAGACAATCTACACCTAAAGGGGAAAAAAAAGAATTTAATTCAATTAACTCCAACTATAATGTGTTAATATCTGTAACATCTACTGAATATTTATAAAATCAATGAAATAAATCCTACCTATTGAAACTCCAAAAAAATGGAAGATGTCCTGAGTTGCCCACATTAGATTATTTTGTTTTGTTTTGTTTTGTTTTGTGTTTTATTAAAGGGATTTAAAATACTTGCAGAATACACTTTTCCACTCATTTGTTTTCTATCTTAGGGACACACTTAATTAAGAGCAGAAGAAAAAAAGTGCCCTGAAACTAATTGTAAATCCATTGAAGGCAGGAAACACATCCTAATTGTCTCCCTCATTTTCCCTCCCCTATTTTGTGCAGTGATTCACACATAGTAAGTACTCAATTAAGCTGAAAAGACAATGCATGTTTCAATTCACATTAATTTGGAGGGGTTGCATTGATTTAAGGAACAGCTGAGACAAAAAAGGATAAGTTCAATCTTTCCTGATTTATGGCTAGTGAGGCACACTGTCTTGAAAACTTTGCCGAAGCTTGTGTAACACTGGCATCATTAACTGCTGGCCACTGTGGCATTCTTAATGTCTTGATTTGTTTGCATTTTTGCTGATGGTAACAAGATGATTCTCCAACGGCTGTCTTTCCAATAAGAAAATGTGAAAGGTGATGTGAAGCAGGTATTCAGTGAAGCAGGTATTCAGTCTACCCCTGTCCTACAGACAGTACATCTGTGAACAAAATGGAAACAAATGATTAATCCAAGCCTTTCTAAGAGCAACTTTTCAGAAGTACAGCAGTTGGTCTTTTGCTGATCACTACAATTATTTAGCTCAAACTTTCAAAAATACAACCAAGATCTTTGGTGGTGATAATGCTGTTTGAAGTTATCTTTCCTTACCTTAAGTAATGACTTTGAAACCCATGCCACCCCAGGTGCAGATCCGAGCCCTAATAAAATCAGAAACACCACATATCTATACATTTTGAAAACAAAATGTCCCTATCCAGGTAAGGAATCTGCATTTTCTTCCCTTGCCTCCATAAACAGGAATAAACCCCTCCTGAGGTGCCAAGCCCTATCCCTTAATGAATAGAAAATTTTGGTCCATGCCTGTGTCCCATCAAGTGGCACCAAAGTGGATGGCCAGGAAATCACAGCTGCAGACAGCCTCCTGCTGTGAAGCAATCAGGCTGGGGAGGAGCACTCTTTATTCCGCAAAAGCTCTGAACTAACCAGGTAAGTAAAAGAAGCATAAACACTTCAAACGTCACCTCCTCACCTCCGGCAGACAAGGCCCCTTGATAGCAACACAGACAGATACAGGTAAGGCCCCACCTTAGGCTTTTCAGTCATACTCAGGCACATGCACCTTACTAACACTCTCTTAGAACAGGAAAGAAAACCATCTTTGCAAGAAACATTCACATGCTCAAGGGCTATTTCTCTCTAAAATGTCCCACTGCAGACCCACTGCAGTTGAGATGTAAAGCCAACAAACACACAAGTAAGCTTAGCCTTAACACATTTATTCACTAATTTACTTTATTTATTTGGGTTTTTAAAAAAGCAGGCGCAGAGTAATGTGCTTAAAGCACCCTTCAGCTCATGAACAAAAATGTCATACTATATGAGCATTTAATATCAGCCTGGAATCATTTTAGGTTTTTCCTTCTCTATCCATTATATCAAACTTGTCACTGAAACATCTTCTTAATTTGAAATGTCTTTTGCAGTGCCCTTTACTTCTGAATTTCTACTAAATCCTCCCTACCCCTTTGTCAAGACCTAATCTCCTCTGCCTGGCATATGACAGGCTCCTAGCTATGCCTACATCTCCTCTGCTCTAGTCTCAATTCCTTCCAGGTGATGCTACCTCCACTGGGCCTCCACTGCAGCCATTCGCTCCAAGATCTGTCTGAGCTCGGTCCCCTGAAGTCTCTACTAAAGAGGTTCAGCCCAGCTGTGACCTTCAACCCATCCTCATCAGGCAGGCAAAAGAGAAGCAACCTCAGCCCACCAGATAGCAGGAACCGTATTCCTTCCTTGGCCACAAGTGCATTGAATTGCACTGAGTTTACACGGCTTCATCATTTCTCCATTTCCCTGCTTCCTCTAGACATGTTGGCCCAATCTTTGGAGCTGGCTTTTACCTTGACTAGTTTCCCTCTTTCCTTCAATACCATGTGCCTTGCCCTGAACTTAAACCTACTTGACTAGGGCCACGACACTACACTTCCCCAGATTCTATTCCAGAACTCCAGCTGCTGGCTGGGATCCAGCTACGATTAGATTGCTCCCTGCCATGACACCACCATTCCTGACAATCTCACCTGCTGTCTACATTCTAGTTAACCAAGTCTCCTGCTGAATTGGATCTCCTCAGTTTCTTTCCTGACCCAACCCTAAGATCATCACTTCCTCTTGTTCACCTTGGACTAGACTGCGGGCTAACCCTAGTGCAGGCAGACTCCAGTCCCTGATACACCTAGCCTTGACTTCTCTTATTCCCTGGCAACCTATGTCACTGAGATACTGCATAGAAACCCTGTCTTCTCGGCCTACACAAATTCTACTTAAGAGGCTAGTTTTTATAATATCTACAATGTCTTTATATTTATTCATTCATTCAATTTCCTAATTTATCCTCCCTTCATTCCATAAAAACTTAAAAGAGGTTAACATTAACTTAATTAAAAAAAAAACAACAACAACTTACATGACTACCTACAGGTTAACTCCTGCCTGAATTCTGAAGTACCCTACTTTCCTATTCTACTTCACTCTCTGGTCTCCAAAATGAAGTCTCTGCTTCAGGCACACAGATGCACTGACCTCTAAGTTCATTATGCATCACCCCCTCTTTTCTGCCTTCTTAATTAGTTCCTTTCATCCTTTGGCACCTCACTTGTGACATGATCTAAAAAGCTTTCCCCAAGAAACAAATCCACATTGACTCATCTCTTACCTGGGTTCTTCTGGAATAATCAATAACACACAGTTCAACTACTTAATCTTCACCAAATGTTTCATATCTATTAGCTCCCAGACAATTAATTCTTTGAAAAGTGGGATACGGGGGTGCCTGGGTGGCTCAATCAGTTGAGCAACCGACTTCAGCTCAGGTCATGATCTCACAGCTTGTGAGTTCGAGCCCCGCGTCGGGCTCTGTGCTGACAGCTCGGAGCCTGGAGCCTGCTTTGGATTCTGCGTCTCCCTCTCTCTCTGCCCTAACCCACTCGCATTCTGTCTCTGTCTCTCTCAAAAATAAACATTTAAAAAAATTTTTAATTAAAAAAAAAAAAAAGAAAAGTGGGATAAAGGCCATGTCCTGTATTTTTTATGGTGCCTTCAAAGTACTTGATGTTGATCTCTAGAAGGACAGCAAAGTTCCACTTCCACATGCTCTCTACCCTTACTCCACTCCCCAGCCTCACTCCCATGGAGGAAAAGAGGCAAGGGACTGAATCAAGTTACTGGATTCAAACAAGCCTCTTAGTAGGCAGCGAAGCTTTTGGTCTATGCGGAAAAAAGGTTAAAGTTTTGACTTCTGTAGGCTGTGGCGTCTTTGGAGTTCATCTCTTGTGATTCTCACTCTCTTTAGATTGCTTCTCTCCACTTCCACATGGCCAGTGAGGCAAAACAGGTATAGAACTGCCTTTCACTTGGGAGATGCTCCTCAATAACACTTCCTGTAGATGAGGCCTACGGCAGACTAATAAGACCAGCTCTAACTTAACTTCTATTTTTCTTTTTTTGTTTTTCTCTTAGTCACTAGTAAAGTAGGACCTAAAGAGCTGGACCCAGGAAAAAGGACCATGGAGGTCTATCTGTGAGCAAGACACAATATTTCCAAGCAGCTCCATATGGGCAACTGAGTTCATCAGAGACTGCATTAGGTTTGAGAGCTGGGCAGGGGGGCTCTTCTCTTGTGAAATTTTGAATTAGCAATTGCAGATGACCAGAGTCCACTGTAGAATCATGTAATATTTATGATATCTCACATATTATATTTAAATATATCATACATGCACTGTATACATTCATATATATACATACATACATACACACACATGCATACATAACTTTGATATACTACTTGAAAAGAAATGGAAAATGGGCGTAGGCATATCCCAAAGTCTTGAGCTCATCTGTCATTGTCTAAGCCTGTGGTCAAAATTTTATTTCGAAACAATGTTCGTAATTGGCATATGACGCGGAGACTGCCAGCTGTCCTCTAATACCCATTCTTTCCTTTTTCCTTCATTACTAGAACCCCTAAATTTTGAGAAGTACATGGCTACAAAATATATTTTCCTGGCAGATAGGTATAGCTAGTAGGATGTGAGTATGATTTAGAAGTGCAACATCTAGGAAATGCCTTTAAAAAGAATGATTATGGGGCACCTGGGTGGCTTAGCTGGTTAAGCATCCGTTGGTTTCAGCTCAGGTCATGATCTCATGGTTCATGAGTCTGAGCCCCAGTTGGGGCTCTGTGGTGATAGTGCAGAGCCTGCTTAGGGTCCTCTCACACCCCCACTCTCTCTGCCTCTCCCCACTCACTCTGTGTGTCTCTCTCAAAATAAATAAATAAACCTAAAAATTTTTAAAGAATGATTATGCATCTTCAGACATATGAATGAAGCCAACACCCAGGGATAGCTGAGTAGTAAGACAGAAGTTTATTTCTCCCCTCCTTGACAGTATAAGCATAAGCAGTCCAAAGCTGGTATGGCACCTCCACCGTGTCAGGGAGCTCTTTCTATTCTAGCTTGTTTGGAGTCTCTTAACCAAAGCAAAAGTTAGTATGCTATAGCAAATACAGCACGGTATTTCTAGCCCTGCCACTTATGACCTATCAAACCAGGGACAAATTATTTAAATTCTATGACCTTGTTTGTGTCTATACCTATTTCACAGGTTGTTACCAACATGAGATTGTATCTTTTTTTTTTTTTTTTTTTTTTTTTTTTGCTTCCCAGTATAGCCCCAGCTTCTATCACAGTGTCGGCACACAGTAAGAATCCAATAAAAATTAATTATTATTGCTGTTCCTATTGATATGCCAAATCTAGACACATAATGCCACACCTTAACAACAAACCATTAGATACTTCCAATAAATGTATGAATAATGCAACTAATCAACATGGTGTACATTAGAGTGATCGCTTTTTCTGACCCAAATCTTAATAAACCTGGTCTTACAGAAGGTTTTTTTCTGACTTGTGAACTTAGTTTTATGAAAGTTCATATATGTTAAACCACTGGTTGTCAACTTAATGAACTGACTTCACTTTCAAAAATTATCTGCCTAAATTGGGCATCCCTGGAAATTCAAAGGCACATAGCCCCAACATTATTGGTTCTAGTTTTTATTACAAGGTTCCACTATGCATGTATACAATGTGGGGGAAAAAACTGATTTTTTTTTTTTTTTTGAGACAGAGCATGAGCAGGGGACAGGCAGAGAGAGGGAGACACAGAATCTGAAGCAGGATCCAGGGTCTGAGCTGTCAGCACAGAGCCCGATGTGGGGCTCGAACTCACGGACTGAGTCCAGTTGGACTGCGTGACGGACGGTCAGATCATGACCTGAGCTGAAGCCAGACGCTTAACCAACTGAGCCACCCAGGTGCCCCAAAAACCTGATTTTTATAACACGTTTATGGTTGTGAATTTGTATTTCAGTATTTCAGAATCTTACGTGAAATCATTCTTCTGTTTTCCCAAAGGAAGATGGGCACTACTTGCCTCTGCAAAAATAGCATGGATGAGAGAGATTTCAGTAAAACCCACTTTTTTCTATTGAAGAGCACTTAATAAACACACACACCTGGCTGCTTTCACTTCACCATGAGTGCCACCCATTTGCCAGTCATTGAAGTAATTCAGTCTGATCTGTTGAGGTGATGGATTCCGACAAACTGTGTAAGACTGTCATTAAGGGGAGGATAGATTACTGTCTCCATGCAGGACATTACAGTGCTTACATTTCTCATCCATACAGCCTATGAAACATACAGGGAAAGCAAGATGAAAATAAAACTGAACATGGATTTCACTGCTTCTCTCTCCAGTGAATGGCAGGAGCTGGTGACCAGTCCACACTGTCTACCACACACACACACACACACACACACACACACACACACACAATTTGATTTCCTTCTAATATAAAGACCTCTCGTAAAGGACACAAATATTATGCACAAAATTGACTATTCAGTAACTTAAGTCTAACTTAAGGCCTTGCGCTCCCACTTTTAAAATATTATTCTTTCCTCTTTCACCCTACCTATTTATAGCCATTTTGCCTCTCTATAATTTTTTTACTTATGTACTTAAAATCCACATTTAAAATGGAGATTATATCAAAAGTGAAATGAGTTATTTGGTTAATTGAAGAAAACGAGTCTGAATTAAGTAAAAAGTCTAAAGAATGGATGGTTGTCAAAAAGATCACGATAATAGCAACAGGTGATGTTTTGAGAGGTTACTACATGAAAATCAGTAGGCTGAACGCTTTACATGCACGGCACATGTACATGCACATCTCATTGAGTCCTCATAAAAGTCCTGGGGCAGGTATTCTCATCCCATTTTTACAAATTAGAAAATAAAACCTGAGAGATATTAAGTAACTTGCCTAAAGCCACGTAGCTAATGCGTTACAGAAATACTTTCAAACCTGAGTTTGTCTGACTCCAAAGCTCATGTTCTTTACTGCCACATCAAACTGCTGGGGGGTTCCTTCAATCAATAATAAAAGTAAAGCAGTATTTCAGATTAGTGTTCCAAAACCCTAACATGTGGAACACCGCTTCAGTGACAAAATGAGAAGTGTTTAAAATTAGCTCACCAATTATTTTAGGTAGGTGGTAATTACCTGCAACTCATGAAGTATGTACTCACACCAGACGCTTTCTATATACATTCAATCTAAACCTCATAACAGCTCCATAAATTAGGTAAACTATCTCCATTTACAGGTGAGGGAAAAGATACTCAGAGAACCTAAGTAATTTGCCCGAGGTCATGCAAATAGAAAGTGGCTCCTTGTGCACTATGCCTTTTTGCCACACTACCTCATTCCATCCCGCGTTACTTCTCTAGACTACCTGAAAAGCTTGCCTTATAAAACGATAATGCCATTCCCCTTTAATTGTATTATACTATTTATTAGCTCAGCAAAGATTTGGTTCAGAGACAATGCAAAAGTAAACTTTAACCCAGCCCTCTCTCATTATCATAAATTCCAAATTTAGTAAGGTCCATGTTAATGGGTTTTACTGTATATAGAAAAGAGTTTAATAGTCACTTAGCCCCGCTCTATCTCCATTAACAAATGTAAAAGGCCACACAAAGGCAGAGAAAGAACAGTGACCTTAAAACTAAAACAGTTAAGTGTCTGTAATTTGTATTTCAGCAAAAAGTCATACCTCATATGCCAACATACAGTACACACATATGCCAACATGTAACAACATATTCAACTCTACAATTTCAAGTGGTCTATTCATCAATTAAAGAAAATTAATCCTAATCAGATGTTCATATTAAGGAATACAGCCATAGCAAATCGGTAATAATAATTAAAAGTCCATTTCAAATCTCTTTGGTTAGCAGGGAAATGATGTAACATAGCCAGGCCGCCCTAGTCCTTTCTGTAGTGTTCTATAAATATGCACATTAAATGAAAATTCCTGGATGTTTAACATGGTCATCTTTGCTACCCACACTGCACGTGTTTCTAACAAAGACATGCAACCATGTACACCCTGAATGGGAAAAATGTACAAGTTGTGACAGTCAAGCAGATGTCTGCTCTGACAGCCAAATCCTAATACACAGTATTTTCCCACTTAGAGTCATCACAGTATTGCAAAGATTCCAAACAAGTCTACCTGCTTTGGAGGGGGCTACCTGAAGCAGGAAGGATGCCACAGCTCTCTCCAGTTGCATCCGGTTTTGTTTTGTTTGTTTTGTTTTCTTTAGGTCAGCTTGTAAATGAGCTATCAAATGCCTCTGTGCAACAGAAATAGCCTTGGGACAGAAGCAAAACAATCCGGGTGAAAGACAGCCCACCTATTCTTTCAGGCCTGATGCACTGCGAGGTAGGTAGTGGAACCAGATTTTTAAGATTTTTAAGATCACTTGTAGTCTGGCTGGACTCAAGAGGTCCACGTATCCAAATATCAGACTGCCGTAGCCCTTACAATCCTCTATCTGGCATTGCTTGGTTGCTTTGCAAAACAGGCCCACCAAAGGGCCTTAGGATTTAGTCTTCCACTTTCAACTCTCTTGGCCGGACCATTATTTCTTTGACAGTCTATTTCAATTTCAAGTCACTGGAAGGCATTACTGGAAAGAATATGGAGTCTCATTCTCTGTACTTTTCAAAGTCAGGGCGAGAAAAAACTACCTTCCTGGAAGTGTGGGATAAACTCTGAGCTCTCTCAGAATTCTTCCCAACCTGAGTGTCTGATCATTACTAATCAATTAAATCTTATGAGATACCCAGCAATACCAGCTCTAGAAATCTTTCCTACAGAAATACTAGCATGAATTCACAAAAATAAAAACAGTACCATGTTCACTGAAGCATTGTTTATAACCTCAAAAGTGTAAAAGGATCTAAATGGCCAGCAGTTGAAGAATGGTTTATTAAAGACCATTTAAACTGGAGAACACTGTGCAGCCACTAAAAATAATAATACAGGTCTCTATTTACTGATATAAAAATGTGTTAGTGAAAAGAGGAAGGTGCAGAACAAAATGTATAGATAGTGTGCTACTATTTTTGGAAAAAATACAAGTGTGTATGTATACAAATAAATGTATATATAAAGAGATTATATGAAATAGAAATACCCATTTTAGAGAGATACAATATATAGAGATAAATATATAGCTATGTATATTTCTGTTATGTGACATTCAGGTAAAAATTTTCTATTATAAACTTATACATACATTTGCATATGCATAGAAAAAGCAGGAAGAATTACTCAGCTTGGGCTGCTATAACAAACTACCACAGACTGGGTGACTGAAACAACAGACATAATTTCCACAGCTGTGGAAGCTGGGAAGTCCAAGATCAAGGTGCCAACAGATTTAGCTCTTGGTAAGGGCCAGCTTCTTGGCTTACAGACGGCAACTTTTTTGCTATCTTCAAAAGTGCAGAGAGAGAAAGAGAGAGAAGCCAAGCCTCTGGAAAATGAGATTGGGAAGGAAAACTAACTTTCTACTTGTACATACTATTTCATTTATTTAGGTTTCTAAGCAATTCTCCCAAACTGACACTTCCTTCTTCTCGTGGGTTGTGAACAAGAAAAAATACAAAAATAAAACAGATGAGAATATAACCATTGTTACAGACTGCAACCAGCATAGAGGAGATAAAAGCCAGACAAGCCTAGTTTTCTTAACTACAGAATTAGTCCATCTCCACAGTGCTGGTCTGGGGTGGGCTTCCTTCCTCTGGGAGAATGTAGGTTCCTGGTAGGCAGGCCCTTCTCAAGTAGAAGGAGAGTGGCAGGAGGCTAAGCTGGACTACTTATCCACCCCAAATTTACCAATTAGGTAAGTCATTGTGCCCTACAGGGACAGTAGTCCTTGAGAGAGTAGCGCCTATAGTGGCTAAACATAGACTACAACAGGTGAAAGAGCGAATGGTGCGAAAGCAAAGGCAAGAAAGAAGTCAAGAATAAAGACAGAAAACAGAGTAGGGAATATAGGGAAGGAATTTTTTATTTATTTATTTATTTTTTTTTTAATTTTTTTTTTTTTTCAACGTTTATTTTATTTTTGGGACAGAGAGAGACAGAGCATGAACGGGGGAGGGGCAGAGAGAGAGGGAGACACAGAATTGGAAACAGGCTCCAGGCTCTGAGCCATCAGCCCAGAGCCCGACGCGGGGCTCGAACTCACGGACCGCGAGATCGTGACCTGGCTGAAGTCGGACGCTTAACCGACTGCGCCACCCAGGCGCCCCCGGAATTTTTTATTTTTAAGGAAGAGGCCAACAAAATGTCAAATGTGGAAAGCGGAAGAGTCTAAGCACAGTGACAGAATCATGGACACAAGTGAAGGTGAATGCCTCTTACTGAGACATGAATAAAAGGGAAAGAACAGGAAAAGACACAGTGATTTTGAGGCAGAGATGAAGGAAGGGAAGTTGAATTCACAGCATGATACCAGTTCTGTACAAGGGTAGAAAGAATCTATGGCCAACGCCAGGCAACAAAAATTGAACTTGCAAACTGCCACAGGGCTGGTTGTGCTAAAGTCATAACAACACTTAGCAGAACCAAGATGTACTTGTAAATGTTTTATCATACTGTGAAACTTTTGAGAAATTGTGATGTATAATTTATAAGACATTGCTTAGATTAGTATTGATGTACATATACTCTTGATATCATTCAACATTGTGCATCATAATATTAGTTGATTCACATGCTCCTTTGTCCCTGGGAACCCTGAGGAATAAAGTTTCTCATAAATAACAATGGTTTAAGCTTGACTAGCCTTGTGCAATTTTTCACCACAATCCTGGCTACCATCACAACCTTATTTCCAAATCACAACACACTATAAAGTAAAATCAAACAGACCAAAGAAATTGGTGGAAGGATGCATAGTCTAAAAGTCTGGCTCCATACTTTTGACTGATAGAAACTAAAATTTCTGCATGGGACATGGTGCTATATTCCCACGGATCTATTTTTATGCCACAGTGTCAGTGGCCATATATGCCTTTCTGGCAAACTGAGTCTTCAGGTAAAGAGGCTTCTGGTAGATCGATTTCCGTGAATTCATAAAAGAGGGAAAAGCTTCGTATCTTTCAATAGTCCCCAAAGTTATACTCTTTACCAGGTTTTAAAGTTATATTCCAGTCTCCATTCCGCTGTGAGATTTAGCTTTACAACCAGCTGCCCCCTCTTACCAGTTTTTGACGTCATTCAGGTTTTGCAAACTGTGTGCTACAGCCCTTACTTGGGTTTGTGGACTGCTATTAAAGTTATACTGCATTAAGTGTGGAAGTGGCACCAGAAAGGATCCATAAGGGTGATCATAGTGCAAATCAGCCGCCTCAAGTCCAGCTCCTCCACAGAGGGCTTCCACTTCTGCTTCCTCAGTGTCACTTCACGGTCCCTAGGATAAAGGGAACCATCTTTGCCGCTGACACGGAATGCAACTGAGATTGGTTCTCCTGACAGAGATTAGTGGGCAGCAATGAATCTTTCAGTTGGGTTAGAAATATGATTTTATTTAAGAAAATAACCATACATAATTGGGCTTCTGTCACTTTAAATTTTAATGGTGAAAGTAATATGGAGGCTTCTGGGACTTTAAATTATGGCTTTCAGAAGCTTCACACTGAATCTTTCAATTATTCTATATAAGTACTTTCTCAAAGCATGTGCCACCATGACATTGATATCACAATTCAAATCTAAATTCAAAACTGACTGCAGGGCTATGAGCTATGTGCTGGCGCGCCGGCTGCCTCATTTTATCTTTGAACATCTGACGAGGCGAATCAAGAGGCACTCTCCCAGAGCCCAGCCAGCTGTTTGCCAAATATTCAAATACCCTGGCACGCAGAAGATTTCCCCACATCAAAATTAGTGACGACCCCCTATTTTTCCCATTAGCTTCGGGCTTACCTACATCCTTTCACGCAGGCCCACTTGACTCACGCGCCTAAATGGTCACTCTTGCCAGCTCCCGCACCTCTCAGGTTCCCCCACTTCCGCAACTGGACCCAGTGTGTGCTGCAGAATGGCAGCCAGTTCAGACAAAACCATGGAGGAGAGTTTTCAAGTCTGTGCTTCCTTGAAGTGGATCTGAAAGAGGAGCTGAGCTGATATTTGTGGTAGGAGGCAGATAGAAAGCACAGAGAGTGTGTGTATTTTTACTTAAAATGCATTCATTAGGCTGGAGCAAAAAAAAAAAAAAAAAAAAAAAAAAACGAAACCGGGAAGACAGCAAGGGAAAAGTGAAAAGGCCTTCTTCCTTTACACAGATATCTTAACTTCCTTGTCATGTACCTATTTTAATCATTTTCATATTTTTATCTTCATACGAAAATAAGTGGAAGTGAACATTCACTTATTTGCAGATTTAGCTTTAGACTGCTTCAATTGTTTTTAAATGAGTCCCCTACCCCACCAAATGCAATGCCAAATCTACAACTGTAAATAACTAAATCCAGCTGCACTAATGAATCTACAATGAAAGACAACCCTTATTTCACATTTTAAAGGTCCTGAAGCAATCTTCCTCAGCTGAATGACTTAGAACAGAGGGTATGGATAGCACATGGGAAATCAGAAGGAGAAAGGGACAAAGGTGCCACAAGACAACAGCCTCTACCCAAATGGCTGGTCAAATTTCCTGAAGCTGGACACCAAACCCCAGGGTTCCAGCTGGGTAAGGGGATCCTGACTCCTTCCAGAAAAGTTGGGCCTTTATTTGTTCATTTCCTGTGATGTGTTTACACTTGGACAGAAGGGGCACAGCAGGGATGCTTTCAGGGCACATTTGTGGGGAAGCCAATCTCACAGGAGTCGTGACTGCCAGATGTCAAACCAGTGTGTGCTGCTGAGCAAGCTCTAAGCAAGATGCACAGGCACCAAATCATGGTCTGAGGAAACTGCCCTGATCTGGGGCCTTTCCTGAGATTCAGGGAAAGCCTGGCGAAATTTTATGTCATTCAAAAAATAATAATGATCATTTTAAAACCTGATATGACTCTGAGCACTACCTGAGAACCACACAGGCAGATGACGTTCCAATTCTGCCCGTCACAGATCTTCACCCTGTCAACCCAAATCATCATAAGGCAAATAACTTACTTCTGGGAACCATGGGTGGCAAAGGTTAGGAGGCCCATGTGTGAAGCGACCATAACAAAAATGTTGACTCTCATTATCTCCTGAAAACAAGCTCAGATATTCCTTTGCACTAAGATCAGGACAATGGTGCCCAAGTGAGAACTCTTCGAAGACGACGACCATGGACAGAGAAACAAAATTTAAATCCACATTGATTTTAGAGCCCAAAACAGTGTAATTACAAATCCCATCTGACTTGATTATTTAAGGCTCATGGGATGTTTCAAACATAAAGCGGTTCTACATAAATCATCCACCTAAACATTTACTATGCTCCTATTATATCCCAAGTACTATACTTTGATGAGCCAGATCTGATTAAAAAATAATCCACAAACTACTGAATTTCTCTGCTGAATTTAGTATCATGGCTTAGCCCTTCATCTTAAAGTTTCTTCGCCTCTATAAAAGTCCTGTCCCTCTTGAAGAGGTATACCTCTCAGACCATTCTGTCCTCTTCCTCAGCAGTGTCCTCATTTCACTCTAAATCAACAAGGGGTGAAGGATAATGTATCAAAATTACCTAAGGGTTGTTCTTCATTTTTTTCAAACTACACGATACCTTCTACCCCTATCTGAGAATCTTTACCTATATGAACCACTCACTACTTCTAGTGAATGGTTTCTAGTGAACTATTTCTGGGATAAATCATATGCCTTAAGAATTTGGGGATAAAAAAAAAAGCCAAAGATTTCTATACTAAACTCTTCCTCTTTATCTCATTTACTTCTGTGACTTCAACTACCTATCACCTACATGCTGATGACTTCAAAAATAATATTTTAAGTTTAGACTCACATATATAAATGCCTCATGGACCTCTGTTTTCAAATGATTTACTAACTCAAACTTGGTGCAACATCATGTCTATTTCTTTTTTTTCTCTTCCCTTTCTTAACAGTATCCATTCAGTGGATAGTTTACAGTCCCCATTCTCATCCCACATACATCAAATCTGTCACCAGGTCCCGTCACTTCCAGAACACATCTTAAGTCTGTCTACCATATGCCATATCCTACCTGGACCTCTGCAATAGCCTCCTCACTCCTCCCAACTGCAGCCCCTCCCTACTTCCATTTTTTCTCCACATGCTGCTGGTTCATACTGATTAAAGCAGGAAATGCTAGAATGCAGCCCTCACAATATACAAGATGATTTTTGATAGCACACAGACAACATTTTAAATATTTATATTTTAAGTTTCAGAAATAACACATCAAACTGGGGTTTTAATATTAAGTTTGTTTTTAAAATAAATTTTGATATACAAATCAGACAATTTGGTGCACCTTGGTGGCTCAGTTGGTTAAGCATCTGACTCTTGATTTTGGCTCGTGTCATGATCTTACCGTATGTGAAGGAGGGACTACAGGGCTACGGAGACAGCAGTGGAGACTGCTTGGGATTCTCTGTCTCCCTTGCTCTCTGCCCCTCCCCACCTGCAAGAGTATTCTCTCTCTCTCAAAATAAATACACTTAAAAAAAATCAGAAAACTTAAATAAAAATCTAGTTCATGTAGTAGGTAGACATTTTTAAAGACATCAAAGTGGTACATTAATCAGTGAAGTTTGGGAAGTTGGTCTTGTAAAATAGATCTAAACTTCTCAACATGATGTTGCAGATGTTACATTCCTCTTCATCATCAGTCACCGTCTCTTCCCACATTCTCTGCACTCTATTCAGACCCTCTGTGTATCAGCTTTGCTGCACAGCAAAACACTCCAAACCTAGTGGCTAACACAACATTTTATTTAGTTCTTAACTGTGCAAATAAGCTGGGTCATTCCGTCTGGGCTGACAACAGATTTTTCCTGGACTCTCCCATGTGGCTATGGGCAAATGGTGGATCAGCGAGATAGTCCAAGATGATCTCACTCACATCTCCAGTGGTTAGCGGACTGTCAGCCAGAGACTCTGTTTCCTGCAGGTGGCTACTTTATCCTCCAGCAAGATAACCTGGGCTCAATCACAGTATAGTCTTTGGAATTCCAAGCACAGAATCCCTAGTGCACAAGCACTTTTTAAGTCTCTGCTGGTTTCACATTTGCTAACATCCATTGGCCAAGGCAAGTCACATGGTCAACCAAATTCAGTGATGAGGAAACAGATTCCACTTCTTAATGGCAGAATCTTCAATATCATTTTGCCAGGAGTCAGATGCAGGAAAAGGAAGAATTTTTGACCATCGTTCAATCTACCACTCTTGTCGTATCCTAAACATACCAGGCATATTCACACATGTGCACAGGCTGGTCCCATCACCTGAAATAAATTATCAACCTCTTTCTGTCCTTTTGGCAAATTTTTATTTCTTGACCTTCAAGGCTCTGATCAAATACAGCATTTAATGACATCTTTCCTCAAATTAATTATTCCCTCCTATGCTCCCATGATCCCTTGCATACGCCTCTATTATAGCATTCAATAAATTGTATTATAATGTTATAATGTCTCCCTAAATAGACGGTCTTTGTACCACCAGCATCTAGCACAGTGACTAGCAAAGAACAGGCATTCGTAAGTGTTCACTAAATTGAATTGAACTGAATAAATTCAAAACAAAGATTAAGATCTCCCTCAAATAAGCCTACATTTAAACAACTTAAGGTGCAACTATAGAAAACTGGCCTTATAAGTTAGTAGGACTAATTAGATCCACCTCATCTAATTTGAAGGGCACCAGGGCAATGTTCCCAGCCAGAAGCAATTTTCCTTTGCGACCAGCACAAAACCTGAACTTGCAGCACAGATTATTCTAGGTTAAAATGTTTTGCTGTAGTACAAACAACATAGGCTTTGGAGTCTGAAACGGATTGAAAACCTAGCTACTTGTGTGATGCTATTCATTTCTTGCATTTCTCTGCAGCACGTTTTTTACATCCATAGTTATCTGTATTGCAATAAATTATGTGAAGCAACTAGCACAGTGCCTGTCATACACCTAACACTCATCAAACCCCAGGGTCTCCTGTAAGAAAAGCAGGTCACCTGGGAGGGGGTAACCTCCAGACTTCATGGACATCTGAGTAGAGTGGGAGAGGGGTAAGAAGAGTATGAAAGTAAGTAAAGGGTAAGTAAGTAAATAATTTCACAATGTTACTGAGAGTCAGAACTGCAGCTAGTAATTAGTTACGTCACGTTGCAGGGTACCCAATCAGGGAATAAAAGATCCCCCTCCCCAAGGAATGCAAAGCTATCTCTGATGATACTGGACTTAGGAATCTCTATTTTGCTGGGCATCAATATGGAATCAACATTTATACATTTACTTAGGTAATATTACTGAGTGAAAAGCTAAGGAAGAAAAGAGGTTGTTCAAAATGAGGTTATCCTAATCTTTTAATGCATATTCCCTCACTCTTTTAGTTTTTACATTAAAAGGAGTAGTTACGGTAAACAAGTTTTTTTCTCCCTATGGATACAATTTTTTAAGTGAGAAAAATGAAAAGCAAATTACAAACACATGATTCTAAACTTCAAATTATATCACTTCTAAAGGAAATGGTACCAGTGAAATCAATATAAAGTGAGTTTTAGAAACACTGAAGTCCTGTTTCAAAGTAAAGGCAAAATTTAATACATTTTAATAAAATCTTTAAACTTCCAAAATCCAAGTAGAAACTTGACTCTTGTAAGATGTCTCTATAGTTAGCCCTCCTGAGGATGTTCTCACATCTCAATGGCAGCTCTGAAACACTTATATACTTATTGTTCACTAAATCAATCTATATTTGTTGATACCTAGCCCTGTAAAAGAATCTCCATCTTTCCCCCGCAATCTTTCATATCAGCTATACCGTAAACTTCCTGGTACCCAGGATTGTACTTTCTGTATTTTCCTAATCCACTTCTCCCCACTCCCAGCACCCTGATTGTACTCAACAAATGTTCATTTATAACTGGCAAGAAAATGTATAAGCGTTTGCTTAGGGTAAATTCACTGGTACATTCAAGTTCAGATCAAGACCTCTAGAGACCTTCAAGACTGGAAAAATATGGTGCCTTCACCCACATGTAAATCAAAATGAAAATAATATCAAGCCACAAAGCACAAAACTTACATATATGTTCAAAGTTACATAAGTGTTCAAATTAAAATAGCTTCTTCAGGCAAAATTTTAGGTAAGCTCATCAAAAGCTGAACACCTCTCTCATTCTCCTCCCTCCCCACTGTGAGGTGAGTATATGTATGGGAGGGAAGAAGATATGGGGGGGGGGGGGTGGTGGAGATAAGCTGGAGGAAGCATGTGTCTCTAATTTCCTGGTGCTTGGTCTGCTATAAAATACTCCAATTCTTGGTCCAATTCACAAAACTATGAATCAAATGATTGCCTAAATTCTTATGTATATTTGCTGTTCCCTTATGGGTTTGTTTCAAGTTTTCATTTAAATTCTAGTTAACACATAGGGTAATAATTGGTTTTCGAAGCAGAATTTAGTGATTCATCACTCACATATTTCAATTCATCACTTACATATGTAACACCCAGCGTTCACCACAAGTGCCCTCCTTAATGCCCACCATCACCCATTTAGCCCATCCCACACCCACCTCCATCAACCCTCAGTTTGTTCTCTATAGTTGAGTGTCTTATGGTTTGCTTCCCTCTTTTTTCCCCTTCCCCTATGTTCATCTGTTTTGTTTCTTAAATTCCATGTATAAGTGAAATCATATGGTATTTGTCTTTCTCTGAATGACTTATTTCAATTAGCATAATACACTCTAGCTCTATCCATGTCAATGCAAATGGCATAATTTCATTCTTTTTGATGGCTCAAATTCTATTGCAGGTATGAATAGAAACAACCTAACATTGCCTTGCCTGCTGTTACAACTGTATTGTGGTTGTGTTTAGAAAAGGAGATACAATAAATGATTATCAGCACAACTCTCAGAAGCACAAGTTTTTGCATTTTATTTCATTCAACATTTGATAAAAGCAATAAGCACCAAATTATATTTGGACAAACCTTCCATAAATAATGTTTTCAAAGTCTAGAATGCAGATGTTAATTACAGAGTCAAATCAAAACCACCATAGTTGCAATTAAAACTAAAATATTTCACTTATGATTCTCATATTCATAGGAACAGATATTGGTTAATATTTCCAATAAATTTGAATACTTTATGCTTAGATATAATTATTTCAGCTGATCTGTTTCCACTTTTATATTTTAAAATCTTAGTGTATTCTGTATGAGTTGAACGTGGAATTTGCTTATTTTAAGGTACCCAGGTAAACCTTGCCTTGTGATGAAAAATGCTTGGATACCTAGAAAAAAGGCCTAAATAAGAAAGTGCCTGTAATTATAAAGGTCTTTAACTTCTGATTATACAGGCACTTTAAAACACAGTTTTTGGGGTGCCTGGGTGGCTCAGTGAGTTAAGCACCCAACTTTGGCTCAGGTCATGATCTTACGGTTCCTGAGTTCGAGCCCCGCATCAAGCTCTGTACTGACAGAGGCAGCTCTGTGCTCTCTCTGCCCCTCCCCACCTCGTGCGCGCGCGCACGCTCTCTCTCTCAAAAATAAAAAAACATTAAAAAAAAAATTTAAACATGAAGTTTTTAAGACCTATGCTGATAGTGAAGTACAAGAATGCACATTTACAAATGCAACTGAATAATTCAGTTCATTGTCATGTGATCAGATCTCATTGGTTCTAAGATGTATCCAATTAAAACAAGAAAAAGAAAAAAAATGTCCCTTGGTGGCTTTGATCTAGAAGTAAAGGGTATATTACGTCCAGTAAATAGGAAGCCAAGGATTACTTGAAGAAATAATATTACAGCTTTGTAGAATGACTGATGGTCTTTGCAAAGGTCCAGACTGGTTTCATCTTTCTTGAGATTTTATCACTGATTTGTTCTTAGTCATGTGCAGTCACTAAGGCCAGCAGAGGTAACAAGTGTTTGATGTATGATACTTGAGCCACTTTTGTCAGACTGCATTTATTTTAAGCTATACTCATACTTGGTACTCTTCTACGTGTATGTTCTTGGGCTTTAGTTTTTTCTTGTTTCCAGCAATGCATCAAACAAATATTATAATAACACTACCTTCTAAAAACTCTACAAAAGTAACGTACCTGCTTTCTTGCAAAGGATGCCTTTACATTGCAGATAAAATAAATGACTGTAGGGCAAGCACCTAATGTAAGGACTTACTTTTTGTTTGTTGCCTTATTTGCACAGCTTACAACATATCCCTTACCTTTTAGCATATATTATCCGTTTCAATTCAATCCATTCTTTACAATCTGCAGCAAGCCACAGACGTTCCCCAGTTAGTTGAAAGGAAATTTCAAGGGAGGAGGGGTGTGGAAAAACACATTTAATTTATGCTATTGAAAAGGGCCTGTTCTAAATGGTTTCTGCGCACTTTTGCATCTTCTTACACACTACAAATCAGCTCAGATATCTTAATCAGTGGCTAGAAACATATCCTTATCAGTAACTTATTCATGAAAGATGGTATGTGTATGAGCTGCAAAATGTTTGGCAGAGGCCCAGGAATAAAAAAGAAAGAAAGAATATGGTAAAGAGTTGATGGAATAGCTTTGTATTTCAACCCTATTCATTTTGGAAATTTTCTATCATCTGTTAGTTCTATTTGGAAGGATAATAGACAAACCAAAAGAATGTCAGATTTCTATGGATTTGATTTCACCTATATATAGATACACTTCCTGCACAATGATCCAGAATGGAAGCATATCTGTACACAGTGGTGTATATGAGAACATATATACCTTGTCATGTCCCTTTCTAAATTTTCCTACTCATGGTATCACCTTATGCAAAGTTCAGCACTCTCCTGTTTTGACAGTCTAAGTGCTGTCTAAACATGATTTCACAAAATCAAGAGTAGTTCTTGACAATTGATTTCTACAGTCAATGGTCTTCACAAACTGGGCAACTCCCCTTGGAACTTAGGAGCCACAACAGCAGACTGTGTGCGTGAAGGAGAAAGACAATTCATTAGCCGATTCTGCAGCAGCTCAAAGTGGCGGGGGATGTCAGCCCCTGCTCTGGCGCTTCAATACTAATGAGAGTCATTGCATATTCATAACCCCAAATACAGTCAGCTTCTTGTAAAAACTTTTGTCACCCAGGCTTCATGGCAAGAGCAAAGCACTGCACAATCCGTGTCGTGGCACTTCCGCCAAGTGAGTGTAAGAGCAAGATTGATTGTTTTCCAACGTAGCCTGACACAGAACCAAAGGATGCTGCCCCAAGGGTCCTAAAATTCTACTCAGTTTGATTGCAAAGCCCCAGATAATCAAAGAAACAAAAAGGAGGCAGTGGTAGTGAATGTATATGTCTATATATACATATAGCCACATATACACCATATACAAAAAAATGTATAGAAGAATACTTGAAGCAAGGAATTTGGCTTATTGAGTGCTCCGAGTAATTATCTGGTAGGGATGTAAAACCACTCACATCAATGTTGAAAGAATAGTGTGCCCCAGTAAACTTGTTCTTGAGTTGCAGAAACACCATGACATGTCTTAATAGAAACAGATTTCTAAAACTGTCTGAAGTTTCCCGTCATTATCAATACCAAAGCTTAGTGAACTGAACCTGTCAGCTCTGCCAAGTGTACAGCAACCTGGAATCCAATTCTTCAGGCAGCTTTTTATGTTGTTGTCAGTGCCTCCCTTGCTTTATCATCATCATCATTATGATTAGTTTCCCAGAAGTGAGCCATTCAGTGTGCTTGCCAGGAAATCCTAAGGGGCCAGCACACCACCATTTGACCCCAAGATACCTGTCTGTTTGGGGCAGCTACCAGCATCCCCTGGAGTCAGAAAAAGGAAATGTATGTTTCAGCACCCACTTTGAAAAAGCCTTGAGCACTTTTTTCACTCGTAATGATGTCTTCAACTGGAATGCCAGCACACTTCCACATTTTTCTGACAGGCATACAGTCTATAAACTACCCATAAAAATTAAATAAAACAGGACAGTGAAAGAAAAGTTTCTAAATTTGATCACACTTGAGTTGTTAAAAGTTATTTCCAGATGCATAACATGTATAAATATCTGCATAGCTAAAGACAAATCAGGAATATTGGGAAGGTGGGGGGGGGATAGATGATGAGGTGTTGTGGGGGAAGGGGCTCACCAAACTGTTTTACATCTCAGTCACAGACACAAGCTTCGAAAATAGAAGGATTTGTGTTTATGATTGATTGAGGTAACTGATTATCCACAGATATTTTAAGTGTTGAGACATTAAATTGTCAGCTCTATCAGTTTGATTGCAGTAAAACATGAAAACATTGACTTTTGTCTAGTTAGAGAAATTTATTTTTCCCAGAATGACAATCCTTTAAGTAGAAGCCAGGCAGCTTGCCAGCTTTCCATGTCATACACTGAAGTTTGCAAATGCAACCCATATTTTCAAGTGTTTTTCAAGGTTCAATGAATGGTGCATAGGTCTTTTGCAAATAGTCTTGTAATAAACATATTCCTGCAGTATGTTTCCTTCTTTAAGCCTGAGAAAAGTATTAACTCACTTTGAAGAAAAAAAAACAACAACAACACTATAGCTTTGTATTCATGTTACCAGTGCTCTCCAGCTATTCAAAGTATCTCTCAAAAAGAAAATAACCCTCTTTAGACCACCATGCTGTGAACAAGTTTGATTAATATGTTTTATAAGCTTGAAATAAATGCTCATCATAACTGTCAGTTAGCTGACAGCTTTCAAAAGTCTTTGTTCTCAGAATGAGTAATTTGTCTGATCTTTAACATACCATATTCCAGCTGAAAAGGAAGATACAATCAAGTAAATTCTACTAAAATTTGATTGCTGTTAAATCAGCCTTATATTCCAGATCCTTGCAGGTACTATATGTATGCACACTACTTTACAAAATAAAAATACTATACCTTATTTGTTATTACTTGTCAGAACACCTGTGCTTTTCACTGGGCAGAATTGTGGTTCCAGCGTTTAAAATCCAGTCCATTAAGAGAATCAAAAATGTCAGAAACAGTCAATCCTTTTATTTATTTTTTTTTTCAACGTTTATTTATTTTTGGGACAGAGAGAGACAGAGCATGAACGGGGGAGGGGCAGAGAGAGAGGGAGACACAGAATCGGAAACAGGCTCCAGGCTCTGAGCCATCAGCCCAGAGCCCGAAGCGGGGCTCGAACTCACGGACCGCGAGATCGTGACCTGGCTGAAGTCGGACGCTTAACCGACTGCGCCACCCAGGCGCCCCTCAATCCTTTTAATAAAATATGTGACTGGGAAATCATCACTAGGCCTCAGGATTTAAATGAAAACACCAATCAAAAGACAGACGTGACCATTACTCTACTGAAATACCAACATGTCTGTACTTGCTGCATATTTTCTAAGCATTTATAATGGTAAGTAAAATACAGAATGTTCTAAAGGCCAGCACACCACTGGCCCTTCCATGTCTGAATTCTGCAGACAGCAATAGATAATACCTGGAACAGAGAGGGTCCCTGCACAGCTAAGCAAGGCTACACCAACTACCTTAACACTTCTTCCTGACTCAGCCAACCACCTTGTGTTGTGGAGCACTAGATCTGGCTGCTCTTCTCATCCCATCTCAGAGAGTAACGACTATTATAAGTGGTCATTCAATTATATTCTTCTCTTGCTTTATTCCCACCACCACTGATGTTTCACTCTTTTTCTGGGACAGAACCTGTTTATATGCCGCCTAAATTGTTCCTTTTGTCAACAAGCTTTCCTCCTCAAGTTAGCTGCACCTATTCTCATACCAGGTCCACAGAGATTAAAATTATAGATTGTTTTCCATTTAACATCTTTTTTTTTTACTTACGTTTTTCCTAATTTCTAAAAAAGGGCCATTTTTATAACGATTGTGTTTTTTACCCCTGCATCACCTTTGTTCCTAAGAAGTCATTTTTCATTTCATTATTTTCCAAATTGCCCAAAAGCCACAGCTCCTGTACATACAATCATCTGTACATTGTGAGCATTACTGTTGTTCTTATTCATTTTGATATGCTCATTATTAAACTTTTAATGAAGTTCATTTTCATTCTTTATCTGCTCTCTATGCTATAACTACCCCTTATAATTTTAATGGACTGTGGAAGTTTTGAAACAATGTTCTTTCATGTCTTGTATACAAACTTCCCCACTTGTGTTATTTCTCATTATTATTGGTTGCCAGCCACATTTATTCTGATGAAGACAATGTTCAGGCTGCAAGCAAACATTGCCTTCTTGTGACTAGGCTTGGGATGGGTGATTGGTCTCACATCTATCTTTTCTTTTTGATTCATGGCACTCAATAAACAGGTCTCTTTTCTTTTTAAATGCTGGATATTAAACACACTTAGTTCAGGTAAATTATGCTGATTGGGCTGAAAATTCAGATGAGCTTCATCCTGGCTTTTTGTCTGGTTTAAAACTCCTCTTCTTCATGACTTAGATTATTCTCTCTTCCAGGAAGCCTTCTCTACCCCCAAAGTAGGGTTAGATGTTTTTCCTGTGTGCTTACTCATGTTTCAGCATTTAATACACAGTATTAAAATCATCTGTATATTTATCTCTCAACTAGATGGCAATCTCCTTGAAGATGGTGTGTCAAACTCATCATTGTACCCTCAATGGTGGCATCATGGCTGGAACATAGTAAGTACCACATAATTTGTTTGGCATACGTGAATAATCAGATCAGGCTTTTAAAAATCAGAAAGAGAACTATAGTCTTTAAAAAAAAAAAAAGGAGAGTAATTTAGATTGTAGAGCTTTTCTTATCTCCTATCACATACTCATACACACTGACATGCTATGTCACTGATGTTTTCTATAATTTCAACAGTCCTCCCACTCCTAGGTTTTCATTTTAAGGGTGATCAGAAGTTTTGTTTTTGTGTTTTTTTTATTTTTTTTAATGTTTATTTATTTTTGAGAGAGAGAGAGAGACAGTGTGAGTGGGAGAGGCAGAGAGAGAGAGGGAGACACAGAATCTGAAGCAGGCTCCAGGTTCCGAGCTGTCAGCACAGAGCCTGACACATGGCTTGAACTCACCAACTGTGAGATCGTGACCTGAGCCGAAGTCTGATGCTTAACCGACTGAGCCACCCAGGCACCCCTCAAATTTTTATTTACAATCTAGTTAGTTAATAATGTGCGATACTGGCTTCAGGTATAATTTAGTGATTCATCACTTACATACAGCACCCAGTGCTCATCACAAGTGTCCACCTTAATACTTATCACCCATCTAACCCATCTTCCACACACCTCTGTCCATCAACCCTCAGTTTGTTCTCTATCGTTAAGAGTCTCTGACCTGGACAATTTCTTCACCAACTTTTTAGGATCAAATATCATCATCTTTGCCCACTATCCTCTCCAAAGAGTTGAAGTATTTCTTGCCTCTGGTTCTGAATTCTAAGAAGAGAAACTCAGAATGCTGCTAAAATTTCTTCCAAGACTTAACCCAGAACAGCCAGTGTAGCCCTCCAACAAAGTAAAAAGAAGAGGCCTTTAAGGCAACTGGCACACCACTGCAGATTTCAAGAATACCTCTGATCCCAGCAGTATGAATAGCTAAGGGAGAAACTGGTGACCTGGAAATTGGTCATCCCAATTTAAATTTTCAGAGTTTCCTTGGCCAATATCTGAACCATCATATAAAATGATTTCCAATAAGATCACTGTCACTGAGCTTCATAATTTACAACCTGGTTCTTTTAGAGTATAGAAAACAAAATTCTTAAACCAGAGAATATTTTCCTTTGTATAAAGAAAAGCATCACATATAGAGATATATCTGGGTTCAAGTAATGACTATGTAACTTGCTACATGAATCTGGAGTAATAATTTAAAACCGTCTGAGCCTCAGCTTACCCTTTGTTGTGAGGATTAAATAAATAACAACACAATGTGCCTTTAATATTACCCACTATGCTGTTAGTGCTCAATAAATAGCAGTGATAATATTTATTTTTTTAATTTTGAGAGAGAGAGAAAGAGCGCACGCACACACACAAGTGGGGGAGAGGGGCAAAGGAAGAAAGAGAATCCCAAGCAGGTTCCACACTCAGCACACAGCCCAAAGCTGGGCTTGATCCCATGACCCTGGGTTCATGACCTGAGCTGAAACCAAGAGTTGGACACTCAAACGACTGAGGTACCCAGGCATTCCAGTAGTGATAATTTTTTTAAGGTTCTTTATAACAGGGGTTAGCAAGCTAGAGCCTGCAGGCCAAATGTGCTCACCACCTGTTTTTATAAATAAAGCTTTACTGGAACACGGCCACAGTCCTGTTTACATATTGTCTATGACTACTTCTGTGCTATAACAACAGAGTTAAGTACCAGAGAGAAAAATGACAAAGTTACAACAGAGATCATATATTGCACAAAACCTAAAATATTTGCTATCTGGGCCTTTACAGAAAACCTATAACACAGATTTCACTACAACTTCTAAAATAAAACATTATCTCTTTTTAGAACATGAATTAACCAGATAAGCTTCCTTGGCTTTCTGTTCATGGGGTCCAAAATCAGCCAACAAGATAGACCAAAATTGTTTTCATAGGGTGAAAAAAAGTTAATATCATTTGGATGATTTTCAATATACTTCAAACTGTTACTAAATGCAGTATATTAAGTTTCATAAACAAAATGGCTCATCTCATGGCCCTTTCTCTTCATCTATCCTCCATAGTGACTAGACATAGCTAAAAATAATGGTAGGGATGGCTAAGCAAAATAATATGCAAAATTCAACTCTTCATAACAACCTGAGAGCTTAAGTGTGCTACTTGTATAGCTCTATTTTAGGCTTAACCAAGACAGGAAGGCAGATGTATTAGTCTAGGTTTTCAAAAAAAAACCAGAACGAATAAATGAAAGAGAAAAGATTTAATATAATGAATTGACCTGAAAGGTCCCAAGATCTGTAGTCAGCAAGCATCGACTCAGGAGAGCCAACAGTGTTCCAGTCCAAGTCCGAAGGCCTAAGAACCAGGAGAGCCAATGGTATAAGTTCTAGTCTGAAAGCCAGCAGGTTTGAGACCCAAGAAGAGAGAGCCAATTTCTCATATTCAGTCTCAAAAGGAAAAGATCTATGTGCCAGCTTAAGCAGTCAGGCAGAATGAGCCCCTTCTTACTCATCTTTTTCATTCCATTCATATCTTCAACTGATTAGGTGAGGACCACCCAAACTAGGGAGCACAGTCTTTCTTATCCAAGTATAAATAACATACAGTATTATACTAGGTTCAGGTGTATATTATAGCGATTCAACAATTCTATACACTTCTCAGTGCTCATCAAGATAAGTGTATTCTTAATCCCCTTCCTCCGTTTCATCCATATTCCCACCCATTTCCCCTCTGACAACCATGTTTGTCCTCTATATTTAGGAGTCTGGGGTGTTTTTGCTGTGTTTTTTTTTTCTTTGTTTTCTTTTGTGTCTCTTTTTGCTTGTTTATTCCTTTGTTTTGTTTCTTAAGTTCCACATGAGTGAAGTCATATGGTATTTGTCTTTCTCTGAATTACTTTACTTAGCATTATCTAGATCTATCCATGTTGCCGCAAATGACAAGATTTCACTTTTTTATGGCTAAAATTCCATTTTATATACACATATCACCTTCTTTATACATTCATCTATCAATGAATACTTGGGTTGCTTCTCCATATCAGTTATTGTGAACAACGCTGCAATAAAAATACAGGTGTATATGTCTTTTCAAGTTAGTGTTTTTATATTCCTTGGGTAAATATCAGTAGTGGAATTACTGGATCATATGGTGATTCTATTTTTCATTTTTTGGAGGAATCTCTATATTGTTTTCCACAGTAGCTATAGCAGTTTACATTCCTACCAACAGTGCACAAGGATTCCTTTTTCTCTGCATCCTCATCAACGCTTGTTGTCTTTTGTGTTTCTGATTTTAGCCTTTCCGACACATGTTAAGATTTCTCATTCTGGTGTGACTTAAATTTCCCTGATGATTAGTGAAATCATCTTTTCATACATCTGTTGACCACCTACATGTCTTCTTTGGAGAAATGTTCATATTTTCTGCCTATTTTTAATTGGATTATTTGGGGTTTTTTGGGTTTCTGAGTTGTATAAGCTATTTAAATATTTTGGATACTAATCTTTTACTGGATATGTCATTTACAAATATCTTTTCCCATTCAGTAGTTGTCTTTTAGTTTTGTTGATTGTTTCCTCTGCTGTGCAGAAGCTTTTGACATAGTCTCAATAGTTTATTTTTACTTATGTTTCTCTTACCTCAGGAAACATATCTAGAAAAATGTTAAGACCAATGTCAGAGAAATTACTGCCTGTGCTCTCTTCTAAGATTTTATGGTTTCAGGGCTTACATTTAGGTTTTTAATCTCTTTAGAGTTTATTTTTGTGTATGGTGTAAGAAAGTGGCCCAGTTTCTTTTGTCTAGTTTTCTCAACACCATTTGTTGAAGAGACTATCTTTTTTCCACTGCATATTCTTGCCTCCTTTATCATAGATTAATTGATCATACAATCATGAGTTTGTTTCTGGACTCCATTCTGTTCCACTGATCCACAAGTCTATTTTTGTGTCAGTACCATACTGTTTCAATTACTAAAACTTTGTAATATATCTTGAAATCTGGAATTGTGGTCCCTCCAGCTTTGTTCTTTCTCAAGACTGCTTTAGCTATTTGGGGTCTTTTGTAGTTCTACACAAATTTTAGGATTATTTGATCTAGTTCTGTGAAAAAATGCTGTTGGCATTTTTATAAGGATTGCATTAACTCTATAGGTTGCTTTGGGTAATATGGACATTTAAAAAATATTGGTTCTTCCAACCCATGAGAATGGAGTATCTTTCCATTTGTTTGTGTCATCTTCAATTCCTTTCATCAATATTTTATAGTTTTCAGAGTACATATCTTTCATTTCCTTGGTTAAGTTTATTCCTAGATATTTTATTATTTTTGATGTAATTATAACTGAGATTCTTTTATTTTTTTTAATATTTATTTTATTTTTGAGAGACAGAGCACGAGCAGGGGAGGGGCAAAGAGAGAGGAAGACACGGAATTTGATGCAGGTTCCAGCTTCTGAGCTGTCAGCACAGAGCCCAACACAGGGCCCAAACCCACGAACCACAAGGTCATGACCTGAGCTGAAGTTGGACCCTTAACCAACTGAGCCACCCAGGCATCCCAAGTGGGATTATTTTCTTAATTTCTCTTTCTGCTAATTCATTATTAGTGTATAGAAATGCAAAAGATTTATGTATGTTAATTTGTATTCTACTACTTGGCTCAATTCATTTATCTTTTAGTAGTTTTTTGGTGGAGTCTTTAGGGTTTTCTTATATATATCATGTCATCTGCAAATAGTGGTACTTCTTACCAATCTATATGCTTTTGATATCTTTTTCTTGTCTGATTGCTGTGGTTAGGACTTCCAGTACTTTGTTGAATAAAAGCAATGAGAGTACACATGCTTATCTTGTTCCTGACCGTAGAGGAAAAGCTCTTGGTTTTTCACCATTGAGTTGGACATTAACTATGGGTTTTACATATATAGCTTTTATTATGTTGATGTATTTTCCCTCTAAACCTACTTTAAGAATAATTATCATGAATTAATGTTGTACTTTGTCAAGTGCTTTTTCTGCATCTGTTGATATGATCATAGGATTTTTATTCTTTCTCTTATTAATGTAATTTATCACATTGTTTGATTTGTGAATACTGAATCATGCCTGTACCTCTGGAATAAATTCCCCTTGATTGTAGTGAATGATGTTTTAATGCATTGTTACATTTGGTTTGCTAATATTTTGCTGAGGAGTTTTGCATGTATGTCCATCAAAGATATTAGCCTGTAGTTTTGTTTTGGTTTTTGTAGTCTCTTTATCTGGTTTTGGTATCAGGGTAACGCTGGCCTTGTAGAAGAAATTTGGAAGCTTTCCTTCTTCTTTTACTTTTGGCAGTAGCTTGAGAAGAACAGGTATTAACTCTCCTTTAAATGTTTGAATGATGTGCTCGCTTCGGCAGCACATATACTAAATGTTTGAATGAATCCACCCATGTAGCCATCTGATAGTGGACTTTTGTTTGCTGGCAGTTTTTGGATTACTGATAAAATTTCACTGCTAGCAATCCATGTGTTCAAATTTTCTATTTCTTCCTGATTCAGTTTTGGAAGGTAATGTTTCTAGGAATTCATTCACTTCTAGATTGTCCAATTTGTCAGCAAATAATTTTTCACAATATTCTCTTATAATCCTTTGTATTTTTCTGTGGTGTCAGTTGTTACATTTCTTCCTTTATTTCTGATTTCATTTACTTGAGTCCTCTCTTCTCTTTTTGATGAGTCTGGCTAAAGGTTTATCAATTTTGTTGATCTTTTAAGAAAAACCAGACAGCTATCTTTTTTTACCCAGTCTATCAATTCAAATGTTAATCTCAATCATAAAGAGTCCTCACATACACCCAGAATGTTCAACCAAATATCTGGGAATCTCGTGACCAGTCAAGTTGACACATAAAATTAACCATTACAGAAGGCAAGCAGCTGAGAACTAATACTTCTATCAAGTAGAAAATATAGAACTTTCATATACATAATATATTCTGTAAAAACATTTTTGTTGCTGCTACATAAATGGATACACAATTAGGATTTTAAAAATTACTTACATGAAATATCTAAGGGAGCAATTTTACACACTGGAAAACTAGGATTCAATGTGAGAATTAGTTCCTGAAACTACATTATGTAAATAAGCATATTTATGACAGAAGGTAAAATTTATCCAGGACTTCTTGAAAATAATGGGTTATTGTAAAGCTAGACAACCCTCATTTCTTGTAAGCATCACAAAGTAGACCATACCAAACATTCTCATCAGATACAAAAAGAGTCTATCTTTAACCAAAATATTCTTTCTTTCAACTAACACTCCAAATACCTTGATAGCTGTAAAGACCTAGATACAGTTACAATGCAGATCACTTTAGCTTTCTCCTTCTTTTCTATAATAACTCAGTAGGAAAATGTGTTTTAACCTTGTAAAATACTAACACACAAAACCATTCATTAACCATATTTTCCTAAAGTTCACCTCCTAATGTGTTTATTAAACCTAAAATTTCTTCACCTTTACTTAAGAAATAATGATAAGGTATTAGGATTAGTGAAACTAATCAATTACAGACAATTTATTGTAAATCTCACCTCTTTATAAAATAATTTTATTGTAAATCTTACACATTATAAAAATCAAGAGTAAGTGCTTCTACAGAATTACAGTGTTTTCTGCTCTACTGCTTTGAAAACAGCAGAGTAAACACAAGCTAAGAAATTCTATTTCCAGAGGCCTGTTGGCATCACTGATTATTGTTTTGCATAAACAAGGAGATACCTATTAGAGCTGTGTACTAAAACCAAATATCAAATTGCTGGAGTGGGAGGCATCTAAAGGAAACAACTTTTTAAAGACCCTTTGCCTTACCTCTGTTCATCACCAAAAATAAATAAAAGACAAAATATCGTGTCTATATTTCTGGGTGATTAGTGGTCCAACCTGAAATATCAACAGATAGTTCTGACAGATCATTAAAAGTATTGTGAGTAGAGTAGTAACCTCAAAAAACTTGCTTTGCAGTCTATCAAGATCTGCAAAGCACATTCTAAATACAAATGTTCATTTTATAACTCTTTTTTGGAATTTAAGTTAGGAATGGATGACTCTGCATAAGGATCATGCATATCCTAAAGTTTTTAATGTATGAATTTAGAAAAACCCAAAACATATTTGGTCAAAGTTTATTTAAAGCCATTTCTCAAAATATGTATGCTCTAGGTATACTTCAAAATCAATTTATTTCATGTGTTTCTAACTCATGTACCCTTTGCTCATCCAAAGTTTATTTTTTATAAGAGTTCTTCTCTAAAATGTTTTATGAGGTTTGGTTTTATAACACTTTGAAACATTCTTATTTTGAAGGGAGAAAGTTGCTCGGAAAACTTGTATTTCAAAATTACTAATTACTAATTTGAAAACTTATATTCAAAATTACTGATTACTAATTACTAATCAAAATAAACAAAGTCCAAAGTTGGCAAAATAGTTCTAAACTCTCAACCAACTTTTTTTAAACATTTTTTTATAACTCTACAGGTCCAGATACAAATACAACATAACTAAATGAGATGTATCATCATCATGTAGGCAGCATTTCCAAAACTGTGCTCTCTGGAACACTAATGTCTCAAGAGATATAAAGAGGAGTTCATGGATAGAAAGTGATTAGGAATGGCAGTCAAATAACTGTGGAAATTTTTACTTAAACAAAATCAAAAAGGTTTCTTTACTATAAGATTTTCCAAAACCTTTATGTATATAATGAATATTTAAGAGATAAATATAGGAAGCAATGTTTTCCAAACTTATTTAACAATGGACTCTTTTTTAACAAACTTCTTTACATGTTTTAGGACATTAGTGTTTTGTAAAACAATTTGTAAATCTGATCTTTGTGTTCTCCAATACTAATGAAGTGACTGCATTTTTTATTTTCTACCTGTATCAGTCACAAGTCAATGCAATAACCTAGCAAATATTTTAAGTAAGAGGATAGTCAAGTAGTTTAAAAAATACTCCTAATGTCCAAAAGACATATGAAAAGATGCTCATCACCACTAGGAAAATGTAAGTCAAAAACACAGTAAGTTATCACCTCCCAACTGTCAGAATGGCTAAACTCATCAACACAAGAAACAACACGTGTTGGGCGAGGCTGTGGAGAAAAAGGAACAACTGTGCACTGTTGGTAAGCCTGAAAACTGGGGCAGCCACTGTGGAAAACAGTATGGAAGTTCCTCAAAAAAATAAAAATAGAACTACCTTATGACCCAGCAATTGCTTTACTGTGTATTTACCCAAACAGTACAAGAACACTAATTTAAAGGGGTACACATGCATCCCTATGTTTATTGCAGCATTATACACAACAGCCAAATTAGCGAAGCAGCCCAAGCTTCCAATGATAGATGAATAAAGAAGATGTGGTATATATATGTGTATGCACACAGACACACACACACACAGTGGAATATTATTCAGCCATAAAAAAGAATGTAATCTTGACATTTGCAATGACATGGATGGAGCTAGAGAGTATAACGCTAAGTGAAATAAATAAGTCAGAGAAAGGCAAATACCATATGATTTCACTCATGTGTGGACTTTAAGAAACAAAACAAGCACAGAGAAAAAATAGAGAGGAGAGGAAAGGGAGAGAGGGAGGAAGGAAGGGAGAGAGGGAGGGGGAGCAGGGAGGGAGAGAGAGAGAGAGAGAGAGGGAAGGAGGGAGGGAGAGATCAAGAAAAAGACTTAATTATGGAGCACTGATGTTACCAGAGGAAAAGTGGGTGGGAGAATGGGTTAAATAGGTGATGCACTTGTCAAGATGAGCACAGGGAGATGTATGGAAGTAATGAATCACTATATTGTACTCCTGAAGCTAATATAACACTTTGTTAACTAACTGGACTTAAAATAAAACCTTAAAATATTTTTTAAAAAGATACAAGTACAAATAAGAAAAAAATATTCCTAGTTAAGGCAGAATCACCAATAACTCCTTTTTTAAAAAATAGAAACAGGGGTGTCTGGGTGGCTCAGTTAGTTAAGCATCTGACTCTTGGTTTTGGCTCAGGTTGTGATCTCACAATTTGTGAGTTCAATCCCTGCATCTGGCTCTGTGATGACAGTGTGGAGTCTGCTTGAGATTCTCTGTCTCCTTCTCTCTCTACCCCTTCTCTCTCTCAAAAATAAATAAACATTAGAAAATAGGAACAAATTGAAAATCTGAATTGATTAACAACATGATGACAACCTGGCAACCATATTAAAAAAACTATCTAAATTTAATTTACAAAAGGTTTTAAGAAGGGTTTTGTTTTTTGTTTTTAAGTAGGCTTCACACCCAGTGTGGAGACCAGCGTGGGACTTGAACACACAAACCTGAGATCAAGACTTGAGTTGAGATCAAGAGTCAGACGTTTAACTACTGAGCCACCCAGGCACCCCTCGAAGGTTTTTGAAGAAAACTGACAGCTATAGAATTCTTGGTGAATTAAATGTGTAATATATAGCCATTTCTTGATTATGACTACAACAAATTTTAATTCTAAATTGGCTTCTCCCTACCACTGAACACATTTCAGAATCATACTTTCCTTTTCCCTACAAGCACATGGTGTATACTCAGCCAATACAAAGTAATTTAAATATTAACTTAACCAACACATAATTTTGACATAATTAAGTACACTTGAGGGCAATGAGCTCTCTACTTTGCTTATGGCTGAAGTTTCTGAAGGGAAAGACTTTATTGACACTTATTTACACAATTGTAAGGTAATTTTACTGTTCCTCAAAAATCACATAATGCATTCCGAAGATCCCTGTAAATTAATTTTAAATTACCTAGTGTTTTATGTAATGCATACCATTTGTCTTCAATTATAAAGATAACTAAAAACTGTTTCTATTTTTAAAATATACTGGTTTAAAGCAATTAATTATACTATAGCATGGAAGGCATTATAACTGCTAAAATTCAAAGATTTTTTTTAAAAATTTTTAATGTTTATTTATTTTTGACAGAGAGAGAGACAGAGTGTGAGCAGGGGAGGGGCACAGAGAGAGGGAGACACAGAATCTAAAACAGGTTCCAGGCTCTGAGTTGTCAGCACAAACTCATGAACCCTGAGATCATGACCTGAGCCAAAGTTGGACGCTTAACCAACTGAGCCACCTAGGCACCCCTAAAATTCAAATATATTTTTATCAAAAGTACAAAAATGATAATAACACAGTTACTCTTGAAGAATATTAACAAAACTCTTAAAACAATTTGACAAGACTTTAACTTCCATCCATGAAAGATTAACTTCTATGAAAATTGCCCTATAATTGTAAATATAAGAAAACTTGATAAAATACATAAAACAAAAGCTTTCTGACTCTGGGTAACAGACAGCATAGAACTGTAAACCCTGAAAGAAGGCAAACAAACTAGATGAACCCTCCAATTGCCCTTACTACCTGGAAGCATTCTCCAGGCTCAAGAGCAGAGACAGTAAATCCAAATAAGACCTAAAGCAGTTAGCTTAAGAGATAAAGAGAGGCATCTGGGTAATCTGACACATCTAGAATTTTGGGGGCAGGGGGTAACTAAACAGAATGATAGCTCTGAAAATATGCAGAGGGTCTCCTCAAATCTTTGGCTGAATATTTATCTACATATGAATGAAGTGAAACTCCTCAAAGCTAAGGGAAAAAAAAAACAGCACATCAAACAATTCTCATAGTCTCACTGAGCTAAGAATAGTTCATACAGGTAAGAGTAGAGAGATAATTTAAAACATAAAGTATCAGTAGAGTCTGCAATGAGACTAACTTAGTGAGTCTAAGTTAGAGAGACTAACAGCTAGAATAAGGCTTCTCTGGAAGCCCTAACAAAACTCAAAACCAAACCACAAAAGTGTAAAACTGATCCTAAGTAATTCAATTACAGCCAGAACAAAGTCCAATATTCTTTAAAGGAATATAACAAAACCCAGCACCCAGAAATATAAAATGCATTATGTCTGGCATCTGATCAATCAGATAGTAAAGAAGTAGGAAAGTATGGCCCATAACCAGATAAAAAGCAATCTATCGAAACCTAGAGAAAAAAATCAACAGAGTGACAAAAATGGTAGAATTAGCAGAGGAGATTAAAACAACTATCATATGCTCCGTATGTTAAAGAATGTAGTAGAAAACATGAACATGTTGAAGAAAAGAGATATAACATACTTTTTAAAAAGTTAAAAGTCTAGAACTGATAGTTATAAAATCTGAAATGAAAATGGCACTAGGTGGGATAAATCACAAAACAGAGATCACCAAAAAACAAAAAACAAACAAAACAAAACACAAACACCCCAGTGAACTTGATGACAGCAAAACTATCCCAAATGAAGCACAAATAGAAAAAGACCCTAAAACATGAATGCAGCTTCAGATACCTGTAGGAAAATATCATGCTGACTAATATACATGTAATTGGAGTCTCAGAAGAAAATGAGAGAAGAGAAAAATATTTTTTTAAATAATCACCATAAATTTTCTAAATTTAGTGAAAAATATCGATCCACAGATATAGAGAGCTCAAGAAATCCTGAACAGAATAAACATAAAGAAAACCACAAGTGATCATCACAAACCACAACATAATCAAGCTGTCAGAAACAAGAAATAAAGAGAAAGTCTTAAAAGCAGCCAGAGAGAGAGACAGAGAGAGAGAGAGAGAGAGAGAGAGAAGGAAGGACAGAGAGAAAAAAGACATTTTGTGCAAGAGAATAAAGAATGACAGAAAACTTCTCATCAAAAACTAGTCAAGCCACAAGACAATGGAGTGACAACTTTAAAGTACTGAAAATATAACAAACCCAAAAATGTTCTATACCCAGAAAAAATATCTTCTAAAAAATGAGGGCAAAATAAAGACCCTTTCTAGACAGGTGAATACTGCTTGTAATCAATGCTAGCAAACTGGCTCTATAAGAAATGCTAAAGGAAGCTCTTCATCCTGAAGAAATGATACCAGAGGGAATGTAATTTTACACAAAGGGATGGAAAATATCAGAAATGTAAATATTTAAGTAAAATTAATAGACGTTTTTTCATGTATTTTAATCCCCTTCAAAGATAACTGATTATTTAAGTCAAAACAATTACAATGTATTATAGGATTTATAAAATACCAAGAAGTAAAATATATGAAAATATGACATTTGTGAGGTTCTTACCCTATATGTGAGGTGGTATAATATTATTTAAAGATAGACTGTGATGAGTTAAACACATATCATTTAAACCCACAGTAATCACTGTAATTAAAACCAAAGAGGTATATAGCTAATAAATCAACATAAGAGAGGATGATACAAACAGGAAAAATAATAGAAAGATGATCTGTTTACACTAACCATATCAATAATTAAATTACAGTTTGATAGCATGGGTGTAAAGGAAGGGAAAAAAAGAAAATCTACTTTAAATATAAACACACACATAGTGCTTAAGTAAAAGGTGCAATAGATATATAATCACTAATCAAAAGAAAGCTGGAGAATCTGTATTGATATCAGAGATGGGAGACTTCAGATTAAAAGTATGACCAGGGATAAAAATAAACACTTCATAATGATAAAGGATTACTACATCAAGAACACAAAACAACATTAAATGTGTTTGTACCTAATAACTGACCATTTAAATACATAAAACAAAATCAATAGATTTGAAAAAAATTAGACAACTTTGAAATTTTACCAAGAGATTTCAATGCTCCTCTCACAGTAACCAGATAGAATACACAAAATCACTAAGTATATCAATACTATCAACCAACTGGACTTAAATGACAATGTATAGAACCAACAACACTACAACTAACAACAGCAAAATATACATTCTTTTGAAGTAAATATGAACTACCAAAACATCTTATATATTGGGCCATAAAAAAAGGTTTCAATAAATTTAGAAGAATTATTATGCAAAGTAAGTTCTCTGCCCTCAACAGAATTAAAAATACAAATCAATAACAATAAAATGTTTGAAACATCCTCCCCTTTAAGAAAAAGGAAAAAAAAAGAGCAAATTAAATCCAAAATTAGCAGAAGGAAGAAAATAATAAAGAGCAGAAAGCAGTAAAATAAAAGAAGAGCTAACAATAAAGAAAGCACAAAATAAAAAGCTGGGTCTAGACTAGTCAAGAAAAAAGGGAAAATACACATTACCAATAACAGAAATAGAAAAAGGTGAAGCACCATAGATATTATAGACATTAAAACAATAGTAAAAGAAATTCATGAAATATTTTATGCCAGTAAGTTTGACATCTTAGATGAAATGGACAGATTTCCTGAAAGATACAAATTACCAAAGTTTAGTAGTCCCATACCTTTTAAAACCTTACTACAAAGAATATCCTGCATCCACGTGACTTCAATGATGAGTTCTATCAAACATTTAAGGCAGAAATATTATCAATTCTCTGTAAACTCTTCCAGAAAAGTGCAGCAAAGTAAACACTTCCCAACTCATTCTAAAAAGCCAACCAATGATATTGCATGAAAACCACAAACCATTATCCATCGTGAATAAGAAATGTAAAACTCCTTAACACAATTTGAGCAAAGTGATTTCCACAATATATAAAAAGGATAATAATGATCAAGTGGAATTTATCCCACACAAAAGCAAGGTTGGTTTAACATTCAAAATCAGTCAATGTAATTCATCAATAATATTAACCAAAAAAACACATACATGAAAAAACAAATAATCTTAAAAGATACAGAAAAAAAGCATTTATTTCAGAAATGTAATATTCAACTTTTGAAAAAGCAGTGTAATTCACCATGTTGACAATATACATATGATCATCTCAAAAGATAAAGAAAAAACATTTGGCAAAATACAACACCCATTTATAATAAATTCTCAGCAAACTAGAAATAAAAGAGTTTCCTCAAACTGATAATGGAAATCTAGGGGAAAAAGTCATACAAATGAGAAAAAGACTGAATTTTTTATTCCCAAGATTGGGAACAAAGCAAGAATGCATGTTTTAACCACTTCTAGTCAACATTGTGCTAGAGTTCCCAGGGAAAAATAATAATAGGAGGCAGATAAATTATCAAGTAAAAGTAATACTGCCTTGGGGCGCCTGGGTGGCGCAGTCGGTTAAGCGTCCGACTTCAGCCAGGTCACGATCTCACGGTCTGTGAGTTCGAGCCCCGCGTCGGGCTCTGGGCTGATGGCTCAGAGCCTGGAGCCTGTTTCCGATTCTGTGTCTCCCTCTCTCTCTGCCCCTCCCCCGTTCATGCTCTGTCTCTCTCTGTCCCAAAAATAAATAAACGTTGAAAAAAAAATTAAAAAAAAAAAAAAAAAAGTAATACTGCCTTTGTGATAAATGGCATGTGATAAATGGCATGTGTATTATTATTCCTATGTAAGGGACCTACAAAAAACAAATAATAACAGCAAAAACTACTAGAGTTAATAAATGAATTTAATAAGGCCATGGAATTAAAAGTCAACATGCAAAAATCTACTGCATTTCTACATACCACAAACAATTGGAAACTAAAATTCACAAAGCAATACTGTTTAATAGCAACAAAAATTGGAAACAATTGGGAATAAATTTAACAAAATATGTGAAAGATCTGTACACTGAAAACTACAAAACAACTGCTGATAAAAATTAAAAATCTACATACATTAAGAGATATACCATATTTATGGAGAAGATCCAATTTCCCCCAAACTAATCTATAGATTTGATACAATTCCCTAATGAAAATCCTAGTAGAAGTCAACATGATGCGGGGGGGGGGGGGCAAAGTTCCCTCGCTCCTCAAACACAGCAGTATTGAGGCCAGAACACTTGAAATTCCAGGAATTTGGACTACAGAGTGACAGAAACATATCCAGGGGCCCACGGAGACAACTTGGAGGAACAGAGAGTTACTTCAATGAACAAATCAAAGCGCACTTGGTGGAAGGTCCAAACCACCACTAGGGAGATAAAGCAACCAGAGATACAACAGTGAGCATGTAACACACTCTAAAAACACGTTCTGAAGGGCCAGTATTAAAAAGTAGTACTTTTTAATATAGTACTACTCACAGGTGCAGGACACATAACACGCTATTAAAACATGTAAAAGACAGGAAACTAGCTAAAATGGCAAAACAAAAGAATTTTCTGCAAAAGAAATTCCAGGACGAAATGGCAGCCACAGAATTGCTCAAAACAGATATAAACAGCATATCTGAACAAGAATTTAGAATAATGGACACAAGACTAATAGCTGGGCTTGAAAAAAGCATAGAAGACAGCAGAGAATCTATTGCTGCAGAGATCAAGGACCTATGAAATAATCACGATGAATTAAGAAATGTTGTAAAAGAGGTGCAAAGTAAACTACAAGTAACAACAGCAAGGACGGAGGAAGCAGAGGGGAAAATAAGTGAAAGAGAAGATAAATTTATGGAAAATGATGAAGCTGAGAAAAAGAGAGATAGGAAAATACTAGACCACAAGAGGAGAATTAGAGACCTAAGTGATTTAATGAAACATAATAATATCCATATCACAGGAGTTCCAGAAGAAGAAGAGGCGGGGGCAGAAGGTTTATTTGAACAAATTATATCTGAGAACTTCCCTAATCTGGGAAGGAAGCACACATTCAAGTCCAAGAGGCACAGAGAACTCCCTTTAGATTCAAAAAGAATAGGTCTTCACCACAACATATCATAGTGAAACTGGCAAGATACAAAGATGAAGAGAGAATTCTGAAAGCACTAGAGACAAACAGTCCTTAACCTACAGGGGTAGACACATAAGGGTAATAGCAGAACTGTCCACTGAAACTTGGGAGGACAGAAGAGAGTGACAAGAAATATTCACTGTGCTGAATAGGAAAAATATGCAGCCAAGAATCCTTTATAATAGGAGAGATAAAGGCTTTCGCAGACAAACAAAAACTGAAGGAGTCCATGACCACTAAACCAGTCCTGCCAGATATCCTAAGGGGAATCCGTGAGCGGAAAGCAGCAAAGACTGCAAAGGACCAGAGACATCACCATAAGCACAAAATCTACAGATAACACAACGACACTAAATCCATACCTTTCAATAATCACTCTGACTGTAATGGACTAAATGCCCCAATCAAAACACACAGGGCATTAGGATGGATAAAAAAACAAGATCCATCCATATGCTGTCTACAAGAGACTCATTTTAGACCTGACGACACTTACAGATTGAAAGTGAGGGGATGCAGAACCATCTATCATGCTACTGGAAGTCAAAAGAAAACTGGAGTAGCCATACTTATATCAGACAAACTATATTTTAAACTAAAGACTGTTGGCATAAAAACAGACACATAGACCAATGGAATAGAATAGAAACCCCAGAACTAGACCCACAAACGTATGGCCAACTCATCTTTGACAAAGCAGGAAAGAACATCTAATGGAAAAAAGACAGTCTCTTTAACAAATGATGCTGGGAGAACTGGACAGCAACATGCAGAAGGTTGAAACTAGACCACTTTCTCACACCATTCACAAAAATAAACTCAAAATGGATAAAGAACCTGAATGTGAGACAGGAAACCATCAAAACCCTAGAGGAGAAAGCAGGAAAAGTCCTCTCTGACCTCAGCCGTAGCAATCTCTTACTCGACACATCCCCAAAGGCAAGGGAATTAAAAGCAAAAATCAATTACTGGGACCTTATGAAGATAAAAAGCTTCTGCACAGCAAAGGAAACAACCAACAAAACTAAAAGGCAACCAACGGAATGGGAAAAGATATTTGCAAATGACATATCGGACAAAGGGCTAGTATCCAAAATCTATAAAGAGCTCACCAAACTCCACACCCAAAAAACAAATAACCCAGTGAAGAAATGGGCAGAAAACATGAATAGACACTTCTCTAAAGAAGACATCCAGATGGCCAACAGGCACATGAAAAGATGCTCAACGTCGCTCCTTATCAGGGAAATACAAATTAAAACCATGGGGCCAAAATGAACATATCAGGAGACTATAGATGATGGAGAGGATGTGGAGAAACGGGAACCCTCTTGCACTGTTGGTGGGAATGCAAGTTGGTGCAGCCACTCTGGAAAACAGTGTGGAGATTCCTCAGAAAATTAAAAATAGACCTACCCTATGACCCAGCAATAGCACTGCTAGGAATTTACCCAAGGGATACAGGAGTACTGATGCATAGGGGCACTTGTACCCCAATGTTTATAGCAGCACTCTCAACAATAGCCAAAATATGGAAAGAGCCTAAATGTCCATCAACTGATGAATGGATAAAGAAATTGTGGTTTATATACACAATGGAGTACTACAGGGCAATGAGAAAGAACCAAATATGGCCCTTTGTAGCAACGTGGATGGAACTGGAGAGTGTGATGCTAAGTGAAATAAGCCATACAGAGAAAGACAGATACCATATGTTTTCACTCTTATGTGGATCCTGAGAAACTTAACAGAAACCCATGGGGGAGGGGAAGGGAAAAAAAAAAAGAGAGATTAGAGTGGGAGAGAGCCAAAGCATAAGAGACTCTTAAAAACTGAGAACAAACTGAGGGTTGATGGGGGGTGGGAGGGAGGGGAGGGTGGGTGATGGGTATTGAGAGGGCACCTTTTGGGATGAGCACTGGGTGTTGTATGGAAACCAATTTGACAATAAATTTCATATATTGAAAAAAAATAAAATCTAAAACAAAATAAAAATAAAAAAATAAAAAAAGTTAAAAGTATGTTATATTTGCATTCATAAAAAAATAAAAATAAAAATAAAAATATATCCTCAAAAAAAAATAAACTAAAGACTGTAACAAGAGATGAAGGGCATTATATCATAATTAAGGGGTCTGTCCATCAAGAAGAGCTAACAATTATAAATGTTTATGCTTCTAACTTGAAAGAATATATGTGTGTGTGCCACACACACACACATATATATTTTTATATATCTTAATTACAAACGTAAGCAATATTATTGATAATAACACTGTAATTGTAGGTGACTTTAATATTCCACTTACAACAACGGACATATCATCTAGACAGAAAATCAATAAAGAAATAATGGCCTTGAATGATACACTGGACCAGATGGACTAGACAGATATATTCAGGACTTTTCATTCCAAAGCAGCAGAATACACATTCATCTTGAGTGCACATGGAACCTTCCCCCAAAAAGATCACATACTGGGTCACAAAAAAGTTCTCAATAAATATAAAGGGATTGAGATTATACCATGCATATTTCAGATCACAATGCTATGACACTTGAAATCACCACAAAAAAAAAAAAATTGGAAAACCTCCAAATACATGAATATTAAAGAACATCCTACTAAAGAATGAATGGGTCAACCACATAATTAAAGAAGAAATTTAAAAATATACGGAAGCAAATGAAAATGAAAACAGGAAAGTCCAAACCTTTAGGATGCAGCAAAGGCAGTCCTAAAAGGAAAATACATTGCAATCCAGGCCTATCTCAAGAAGTAAGAAAAATCCCAAATACAAAACCTAACCTCACACCTAAAGGAACTAGAAGCAGAGCAGCAAAGAAACCCCAATGCTAGCAGAAGTAGAGAAATAAGAAACATTAGAGCAGAAAAAAAACAATATAGAATCCAAAATAAAAAATAAACAGTATAACAGATCAATGAATCTAACAGCTGGTTTTTTGAAAGAATAAATGAAACTGATAAAACCTTAGCCAGATTTCTCAAAAAGAGAGAAAAATCACAAATTAAAGGGGACAGATCACAACAAACACCACAGAAATACAAATAATTATTAGAGAATACTATGAAAAATTGCATGCCAACAAACTGGACACTCTGGAAAAAATGGACAATTCCTAGACACCCAAATACTAACAAAACTCAAACAGGAAGGAAAAGAAAATTTGAACAGATCCATAACCAGCAAAGAAATTGAATCAGTTAGCAAAAATCTCCCAACAAGTAAGTGTCCTGGGCCAGATGGCTTCCAGGGAATTCTACCAGACATTTAAAGAAGAATTAATACCTACTCTTCCCAAATTGTTCCAAAAAATAGAAATGGAAGGAAAACTTATGGACTTACTCTCCAAAGCCAGCATTACCTTGATCCCAAACCAGACAGAGACCCCACTAAAAAGGGGAATTACAGGCCAATATCCCTGATAAACATGGATGCAAAAGTTCTCAACAAGATACTAGCAAATCGAATTCAACAGTATATTAAAAGAATTATTCACCATGATCAAATGGGATTCATTCCTGGGCTGAAGGTCTGGTTCAGTATTCACAAATCACTCAATGTGATACATCACATTAATAGAAGAATGAGAACA
This sequence comes from Leopardus geoffroyi, assembly GCF_018350155.1. Classification (NCBI taxonomy): domain Eukaryota; kingdom Metazoa; phylum Chordata; class Mammalia; order Carnivora; family Felidae; genus Leopardus; species Leopardus geoffroyi. The sequence continues at coordinate 155,474,300 of NC_059326.1, forward strand.
TATGATCTTATCAATAGATGCAGAAAAAGCATTTGACAAAATACAGCATCCTTCTTAATAAAAACCCTCCAGAAAGTTGGGATAGGAGGAACATATTTTAACATCATAAAAGCCATATATGAAAGGCCCACAGCTAATATCATCCTGAGATGATGGGAAAAAACTGAGAGCTTTCCCCATGAGATCAGAAACACAACAGGGATGTCCACTCTCACCACTATTGTTTAACATACTGTTGGAATTCCTAGCATCAGCAATCAGACAACAAAATGAAATAAAAGGCATCAAAATTGGCAAAGAAGTAAAACTTTCACTTTTCACAGATGGCATGATACTTTACATGGAGACCACAAAAGACTCCACCAAAAAAGTGCTAGAACTGATACATGAATTCAGCAAAGTCGCAGGATAAAAAATCAATGTACAGAAATTAGTTGCATTTGTATACATCAATAATTAAGCAACAGAAAGAGAAATCAAGGAATTGGTCCCACTTACAACTGCACCAAAGAGGTAAAAGATATGTATGCTGAAAACCATAGATAACTTATGAAAGAAACTGAAGATGACACAAAGAAACGGAAAAACATTCCATGCTCATGGATTGGAAGAACAAATATTGTTAAAATGTCGGTATTACCCAAAGAAATCTACACATTCAATGCAATCCAAATCTAAATTGCACTGGAGTTCTTCTCAGAGCTAGAACAAACAATCCCAAAATTTGTATGGAACTACAAAAGACCCCAAATAGCCAAGTAATGTTGAAAAAGAAAACCAAAGCTGTAGGCATCACAATCCCAGACATTAAAAAGCTGTAATCACACAATAGTATCGTAGTGGCACAAAAACAGACACACAGACCAATGGAATAGAGAATCCAGAATTGGAGCCACAAATGTATGGCCAACTAATGTTTGACAAAGCAAGAAAGAATATTCAATTGAAAAAAGACAGTCTTTTTTGCAAATGGTGCTGGGAGAACTGGACAGCAACATGCAGAAGAAAAACTGGACCACTTTCTTAGACCCTATGCAAAAAATAAACTCAAAATGGATGAAAGACCTAAATCTGAGACAGGAAACCATTAAAACCCTAGAAAACAGGCAACAACCTCTTTGACCTCAGCCACAGCAACTTCTTACTCAACACATCTCTGAAGGCAAGGGAAATAGAAGCAAAAATGAACTCATCAAGATAAAAAGCTTCTGCACTGCAAAGGAAAAAATCGACAAAATTAAAAGGCAACTAACAGAGGGCACATGGGTGGCTCAGTTGGCTAAGCGTCCAAGTTTGGCTCAGATCATGATCTCCCAGTTCATGAGTTCCAGCTCCCACACCGAGCTCTGTGGTGACAGCTCCAGAGCCTGGGCCTGCTTCGGATTCTGTGTCTCCTTCTCTCTCTGCCCCTCCCCTGCTTTCTCTCTCTCTCTCTCTCTCTCTCTCTCTCTCTCTCTCTCTCTCCCTTTCTCTTTCTCAAAAATAAATAAACATTTAAAAAAAGTTTAAGGCAACTCATGGAATGGGAGAAGATATCTGCAAGTAACATATCAGATAAAGGATTAGTATTCAAAATCTATAATGAACTTACCAAACTCAACACCTGAAAAACAAATAATCAGTGAAGTAATGGGCAGGAGACTTGAATATACACTTTTCCAAAGAAGACATCCACATGGCTAACAGACACATGAAATGATGCTCAACATCACTCAGCATCAGGGAAATACAAATCAAAACCACACTGAGATAGCACCTCACACCAGAGTGGCTACAATGAACGACTTAGGAAACTACAGATGTTGGCGAGGATGTGGAGAAACGGCAACCCTCTTGCACTGTTGGTGGAAATGCTAACTGGTACAGCCACTCTGGAAAACAGTATGGAGGTTCCTCAAAAATTAAAAATAGAATTACCCTATGACCCAGCAATAGCACTACTAGAATTTATCCAAAGGATACAGGAGTGCTGATGCATTGGGGCACTTGTACCCCAATGTTTATAGCAGTGCTATCAACAAGAGCAAATTGTGGAAAGAGCCCAAATGTCCATCAACTGATGGATAAAGAAGATGTGGTATATATATATATACAACGGAATACTACTCGGCAATAAGAAAGAATGAAATCATGCCATTTGCAACAATATGGATGGAACTGGAGGGTATTATGCTAAGTGAAATAAGTCAGTCAGAGAAAGACAAATATCATGTGTTTTCATTCATGTGTGGAATCTGAGAAACTTAACAGAAGACAATGGGGGAAGGGAAGAGGGAAAATATAGTTACAAACAGAGAGGGAGGCAAACCATAAGAGACTCTTAAATACAGAGAACAAACTGAGGGTTGATGGTGAGGGCGGAGGGTAAAATGGGTGATGGGCATTGAGGAAGGCACTTGTTGGGATGAACACTGGGTGTTGTATGTAAAAAATGAATCATGGGAATCTATTCCCGAAGCCAAGAGTACACTGTATACACTGTATGTTAGCTAACTTGACAATAAATTACATTTTTAAAAAATCCTAGTAAACCTTTTTATAATAATGGCATGCTTATTAAAAAAATTCATATGACATTTATATTTCATATATATGGCTGACTCGGTAGCACATGCTACTCTTGATCTTGGGGTTGGGCATTCAAGCCTCAGGTTGAGGACAGACATTACTAAATAATATTTTAATTAAATTTATATGAAAATTTATATAGTATAACTAAAGGAATTTTGACAAAGGAAAAACAAACCTACAAAGTTAGAGGTCTTAACACTATTTTATTTCAACACTTACATTAAAGGTATGAGAACCAAGATGGTCTAACTCATACCAACTAAAAGAAAGACATAAATGTCAATGATACAGAATATAAATCAGAATATATCTATGATAGGGGCGCCTGAGTGGCTCAGTCAGTTGAGCATCTGACTTCAGCTCAGGTCCTGATCTCACAGTTCATGAGTTCAAGCCCCACATTGGACTCTGTGGTGACAGTGTGAAGCCTGGAGCCTGCTTCAGATTCTGTGTGTCCCTCTCTCTCTGCCCCTCCCCTGCTCATGCTCTGTCTCTCTCTCAAAAATAAATAAACAGGGGCGCCTGGGTGGCGCAGTCGGTTAAGCGTCCGACTTCAGCCAGGTCACGATCTCGCAGTCCGTGAGTTCGAGCCCCGCATCAGGCTCTGGGCTGATGGCTCAGAGCCTGGAGCCTGTTTCCGATTCTGTGTCTCCCTCTCTCTCTGCCCCTCCCCCGTTCATGCTCTGTCTCTCTCTGTCCCAAAAATAAATAAACGTTGAAAAAAAAAAATTTAAAAAAAAAATAAATAAATAAATAAACATTAAAAATTTTTTAATAAAAAAAGCATATATCTATGATAAACTAATTATCAATGCATCAAATTAATGCAATAAGTAAAGAGTGGTCTCTAACAAAGAGAGCCACATGGTCACATGTAAAAAAAAATGCAACTCTACCCTTACCTCACACTATCTACAAAATTAACCCCAAATGGACTGTAGACATAAAAGTTAGAGCAAAAACTATAAAATTTCTTGAAGAAAACATACCTTTTGACCCTCAGTTAAGGGCCCCTCAGTCCTTTATGATAGGACATAAAAGACATGAACCGTAAAAAAAGAAAATCAGCAAACTGGCTTTTATCAGAAGTAAAATTTTTGCTTTTCAAAAGACCATTAAGAAAATGAGAGAAAATACTTAACAAAAGATTAATGTGATAAAGGATTTTAATCCATAATACTTAAGAGTTCTTATTACTCAAGAATCACAACTCAATATTTTTTAAAATAGAAGATTTAAACAGACACTTATCAAAAATATGTATACAAATAGAAAATAAGCATATGAAAAGATGCTCAACATCATTAATTACCAGGAAAATGCAAATAAAACCATGATGAGATGTATGTAACTAGATACAGCATATCTACTGGAGTTACTAAAATTAAAACACTGATAACACCAAATGAGAACAAGACTGGAGAAGGTGAACCTTCATACATCACTAGTGGGAATGTAAAATGATACAATCACTTTGGAAACCAGTTTGAATTATATCTCTACAAGTGGTGAACTTTATATAACTTATACCTGAATAAAGCTGAATTTTAAAAATCAACTTGAAAAAACATTTTTTTAAGTTTATTTATTTATTTCCAGAGAACAGGGGAAGGGGCAGAGAGAAAGGAGAGAGAGAGAATTCCAAGCAGGCTCTGCGCTGTCAGGGCTCAATCTCATGAACTGCAAGATCCTGATAGGAGATGAAATCAATAGTCCCACGCTTAACCAACTGAGCCACTCAGGTGCCCCAAAACAGTTTTAAATAAGTAAAGTAAGGGGCACCTGAGTGGCTCAGTCAGTTAAGTGTCTTTTTTTTTTTAATGTTAATTTATTTTTGAGAGAGAGAGTGAGAGAACCCAGACAGGAGAGGGGCAGAAAGAGGGAGACAGATATCTGAAGCAGGCTCCACCACTGACAGCAGAGAGCCTGCTGTGGGGCTTGAACTCACGAACTGAGAGATCATGACCTGAGCTGAACTCTTATGGTTAACTGACTCAGTCACCCAGGCACCCCTAAGCACTGACTCTTGATTTTGGGTCAGGTCATGATCTCATGGCTCGTGAGTTCGAGCCCAGCATTGTCTATGCCAACAGTGTGGAGCTTACTTGGGGTTTTCTCTCTCCCTCTCTCTGTCCCTCCCCTGCTCACATGTGCGTGCCCTCTCTCTCTCTCTCTCAAAATAAATATTTTTTTTAAATAAGTAAAATAAAATTCTTATAATATCCTTTATTTAGTAGTTTACCCTTTATGTTAGTAGTTTAACATTTTTTATATACTAGCCAATTTTTTCCCTTATTCTTAGATTCTTCCTCCATTCAAGTAGTAGATAGGCTCACCTTGCCTAAGGGAAAGCAATGACAACAGAAAGCAGAAATAAGGAGTCTTTTTCCAAACATTTGAATTCCAAAATCCTGGGCCTTGAGAATAATGGGAAGGATTCAAAATATATGCTAACCAAGTCAGGCAGGTGAGTAACACAAAACAAACAAGGAAGTGGGACTGGAATGAGCAAACCCCATAAAGAGCCACTATTCACCTCCAACCGATTTTTATCATATAGAAATGTGGGTCCAATGTTGCCAAATCATTCTCCCCCCCCCCACCCCGCCCCATCAAAAAAAATCTGGAAATTCAGATTTTTATGTGAATTTTCCCCATTTTTAAAATATTACCCAAGTAAAATGAACTTCTGTGGGTCAAATTCAGCCCACGTATGTGCAACATCTAGGACACAAAACAGATTTAGAACACCTTAAAAACAAAATGAGCAAAGACAAAAGATTTCCTCACCCTCTAGACTTGATGAAAATCCTTGAATGGGGAAAAGAAGAGTAAAATGAATAATGGATTTAGACATTGTTCTTACAAGAGAACAGAGGCAATCTGCATCCCACTTCCGAGGTACAGACTCAGGGAGGCAGGAAGATCCCACAGAACTGGTTGGATAATTGTAAGGGGCAAATGAGATATTATCCTCAGAATTTCCCAGGCCCCACTCAGGCCCAGCAAAGCTGAGACAAGGAGCAGTCTCACAGAATTCTCCATATCTTATTAAAGTCTGGAGACCACAGAAAGATTACAGTGTTGTCATTAGCATGGAAACTGTAAGAAGTTATTTTACTAGCTAATACCTTGTGAATGTGAATGAGGAATGAGCAGCAACCTATCATGGCCAAGTAACTTCAAAAACAAAATGAAGGACTAACATTTCTACAAATGCCACTATTGTGGAAAGATGAAGATGTGTAATAGGACCCACCACCCCCATCCAAGAATTAGCAGAGGTAAGAGAAAAGGAAAAAGACACTCCTCATCAAGATTAAAACTTCAGTCACCTGGACAAAATGGAAGCTCAAAATAGAAACTGAGTTTCAAACAAAGAACAAAAAGTGTATCCCTTGAACATGTGACATTGTAGACTGAGATATACTTCCACAGTCGGCTGTAAGCAGGGAGGTTATGACGGGAAGGGGGACGCATTTTATGTTCTTTCTTTACATGAATTATACCAAATAAATATTAGATTTGGTAACATGCCCTATAGATAGGCTACCAGAGTATAAGACGTCAAATCACTACTAAAGAGACTACAGAACCAAGCTCTTCGGATGACTTCTGTAACAATTTCACTAGATACACTGAATTATCAAACACATTCATTAAGTTTCTCAAACTCATTTGAAAGTAATAAACTATCTTAGGGCAAGCCCAAACAATTGGTAACACTAAACAAAATGAGTAAAATCACTCATTCCACAACTATTTAAATAAATACAATAACAGTACCACCAGAATCCACTTTCTACATTGGGAAAAGTGTTAATCTGAGGTATTTACAAGGTGGAAGCAGAGAGGTGGTCACAGCATGTGTATATGGGTATGTGCATTTTAAAAATAGTATTTCTTTTTTTTTTTAGATTCAATTTAGTCACCATATAGTGTAGTATTGGTTTCAAGTATAGAAGTTAGTGATTCATCACTTACATATAACACACATTGCTCATCCCAACAAGCCCATCCCCCCACCCACCTCCCTTCCATCAACCCTCAGTTTGTTGTCGATAGTTAAGAGTCTCATAGTTTGCCTCTCTGTTTTTATCTTATTTTAGTTTTCCTTCCCTTCCCCTATGTTCATCTGATTTTTTTCTTAAATTTCACATGAGTGAAATCATATATTTGTCTTTCTCTGATTGACTTATTTTGCTTAGCATAATACACTCTAGTTGCAAAAGGCAAGATTTCATTCTTTTTGATTGCTGAGTAATCTTCCATTACACATTTTCTTTATCCATTCATCGGTTGATGGACATTTGGGCTCTTTCCATAATTTTGCTATTATTCATAGTAAAAAACAAATATTTCTAATTTTTCCAAAATGACCACATACATTAATTAATTAATTTAATTTCCAGAAAATTATAAAGTATGTGTTTTAAAGTAAAAGACTTTTAATTACCTCTTTAATATAGTCTTAGAAATTTAACAGCACATTGTCTGATTGAAACTATAATACCCAGATCTACATTGTTGCAATTAATCCCAGCAATTCAGGCAAGGACCTTACTTTAGTATGAATATTCAGATACTCAACCAAATAATTACAGCAGTTGTGACACAATAGGACCTCTGAGCTTTCGTATTCTGATCCGTAAAATGGGGACAAATTGCTGCACAGCCTAACATGTGCAAAAGCAACCAGCACAGTGTCTGATATTTAATAAGCCCGCAAAAATATTTGCTGGATGGCTACCACTGACTTCACTTCTACTGGCCTCTAGAAGAATTTATCACTGAAACCTTCCCAGGAGAACAGTCACCTATCTCATTACGGTACTGTAGTCCTCTTCTGAAGGTAGAACAGACCTTCAGTAATGTGACTCAGCGTAAGCTGTCCTGAACAACCACTTCCCATTTCTACTACAGTATTTATATTAATAAATGCAACTGGGTAAGTGCGTAAGAATTCTGATACCTTGCAGCTCTGCTCTCATCTGAGAAGATACCCCTAGCATGGAGTGAATCCACCTCATCACTCTTAAAATAAAATCCAAGAACTTTACTGTGGTCTATCAGGCTTTTCATGATCAGCCTCTGCCTAACTCTTAACCTCATTTCCTACCATTCTCCCCATCCATCCACTGCACTTCTTGCTGACCCTTGAAGACATCAAACATAAGCCTATGCACTTGTCTCACCAAGCACATACTGCCCTGAAACTCATATGGCTTGTTCCCTCACATCATTCAGATTTGTGCTTAAATATCACCTCCACAGACAAAACTTCCTTAACTACCCTTTCTAAAGTAACATACTCTGTGATTCTCTACCCCCTTAATTTGCATTTTTTTTCTCCCCAAAGCAATTCAAATATATACTTATTCATGTGTTGTAACATAAGCTCAATGGGAATTGAGACTTCAACTCATTAAGTTCTTTATATCCAGAGCCTAGAACACTACCTGGCATACATAAAGTGACACTGCATTATTATTCACAGTGAATCTGTTCATTAACTAAGTGGAAATATTTGAATATTCAAGAAAGCTTCCTAGCAGTACCTGACTGGCTCAAATGGTTAATCCTCCAACTTCAGCTCAGGTCATGACCTGACAGTTCATGGGTTCAAGCCCCACATCAGGCTTTGTGCTGACAACTCAAAGCCTAGAGCCTGCTTCGGATTCTGTGTCTCCCTCTGTCTCTGCCCCTCCTCTGCTTGTACTCTTTCCCTCCCTCAAAAATAAATTAACATAAAAAAATTTAAAAAGAAAGAAAGAAAGAAAGAAGGCTTCCTAATAAATGACAATGGAATGAGGAAAACAAAGCCCAGTGATAGTTATGGTGGCCATGTGAACTTAGGATACCTGTGGATGCAAAGGTAAAAAGTCAGGAGGAACTGGATTAGCACCAGAATTAGAGTGATTTTAATAGCTGGAGGGTGATCATCAGGGTAGATGCAAAAGGAAGAAAGCCAGGACACGGTTGAGGCCTAAGCCAAAAGGAGAAAAATCACTCTCTTTTGTTTTAAGCCCACCCATTCTCCCTCATCTTCCTTCCTCTAATATTTCCTCTCTCAGTGTCTACCCACTTTTGCCATCTCTTCACCATCTCTTTACCTCCTCCACGTTTGCTTCCTGTCATCAACTGTTTTTCATTTGTAGATTATACCCAAGAGGTTTTTTTTTTCCTGTGAATCAGTAGCCTCAGCAGAAGAAAAGCTTTCTAATGTAAAGAATATATTTGATATTCCTTTAAATGCCAAGGAATACACCAATATGATTATTAGTAGTATCAAGTACTCATGATGAAGGCAACAGAATGAAACAAAGAATCATGAAGCCATTCCTTTTCACAAACTCCTACATCAAGAACTGAATGCTTTATGACGTCATCTGTTCAGTATTTTTCTCTTCCTTCTCCAGAGTATATCTTTAAAATACAATCAACATGCATTTTAATCTTTATTGAATTATAAGTGACATATAAAAATGGCACATAATTAATGTATACATTGTGATAAGTTTGGACTTACGCATACACCTCTGATACCATCACCACTATCAACATACTATAAACATTATCTATTATCTCTAAAACTTCCCTAGTTTTCTCTTGTGTCTTTTTTTTGTTGTTATGTCCTGAGAACACTTAACAAGAGATTTATCCTCTTAACATATTTTAAAGTAGAAATGTCATATTGTTAACTATAGCCACCAGGTTATACAAAAACAATCAACATCTTTGATTTTTATCCTCACATTCCATTAAAAAACTCATGGAATATCCACCAAAATGTATTTGCTAAAATATTAAGCCTGACATTACCTTTTTTTATTAAGTTGATCCTGATGCCTACTAAAGTTTAAAAAAGAAAAAGAAAACTGACAAATAGTACCATCAGGCTTATAAATGATTCTGTATTCCCACCCCTCACCAAAAGACACTGGTATTCAACTGGACTCTTTGAAGAATAATCTCTAACACATTAGCAGGAGCCAACATAAAAGCATCCATTATTTAAGCCAAATGTTTCCCAAAGTATCATATCCCGGAAAGTCAACTTACTCTTTTGGAAATCCTCCCAAAAGAGGCTACAGGTAGAAGATGATCTCTGTAATTCAAAATGAGTCTTGAAAAAGTAAACTTTAAATTAAAATTTCAGGAGAAATTCAGAGTGAAGTTCATGTTTTGCCCATTAATCCTAGAGAGCAAAGAAAATCCAAATAAGGAGAAATGGACTTTTTTTTAAATATCAGGTATATTTACAAATGACAAGGCATTAAAATTTATAAACGACATAATGCCCTACTTACAGCTAATGAATATACTCAGCGACCAAAAAGATACCAAGTCGGAAACGATTTATTCCATTATTTTGGTAACTATGCTTAAATTAACTCCAATTACAACCATAAGTTCAAGACTTAAGAGAAAAGAAATTAATTCTACAAATTAAAAATCAAAAGACAAGACCATTATTCTCTACACCTTTCTCTGTTTCTTTTCAATTCCCCACACCCACACTCCCTGTCTCTGTCATTGTACATTCAGGTGTAGAATACTATCAAATCTGAGAGGGTTTGTATAAACTATGTGTAGCTACCAGTGTGACTTTATTATCTGCTTTCCTTAGTTTCAAGAGCAAGGATGCTAATACCAGTGCAAGAGGGTGGATCATTTGTGTATATGTGTCTCCCCACCCCTTACCAAAGCTGTGCCTTCACTGACATATATTCAGTAAAAAAAAAAAAAAAAATGACAAGTATGGAATATAAGAAATGTTTGTATTTGTCTGTATTAATACCACAACATATTTACCAAGCATAAAGGGAGAGGTCCAAATTTAGCTTATTTAGCAGCCTAATCTAGCTTAAAACAAAATACATGTCCTTAAAGCATTCTTATTCTCAAATAACTCATAACTTATATAAAAGGTAAGTATTTATAGGAAAAAAGTCTAGAATAATAGTAGCAGCAAAATATTCTTTTTCTCATTTTCACTAAGTTGGAGTTAACTTAATGAAATGTGACAGTGCTATCAATGTAGTATAATAAACATGAAAAGGTGCCCATGTACAAAGAAAATGTAAAAATTCCTACTGACAACAGCAAAAACAAGAATAATGTCTCTTTTCCTTTCACATGCCCTTTTTGTTAGCTTGAGCTTGTGACTTTGTTATCTATATGTGATAGTAAGAATAATATTGCTTGCAGTGTGCCTAGATAGAGGCTTCAAATATAACTAAATAAAATTATATTTCTCTGTGTCCCATAAAAGATCCATCATACAGGACCCAGTTCTCAATCCCCTATGTTAGAAGCTGCAGTAAACACAGCTAAGCAAGAAAAAACATATCTAAATAACTCTCAGAAGTAGCATACACAGACATTACATCTTTGTTGAAATCTCAAATCTTACATTATCTAAAGATTTAAATCACCTTTAAAAGAGAATTTATTAAAATTCTAAACTCATATTGTGTATCTTTTTTGTAAGTGGCAATATATTCCTAGTAACATGTTTGTATCTGATGTTACCCATATAAATAAAAGCATACAGTCATTTTAGGGATTAATAGAAAAAAGACATCTGCATGGAACATTTCCCTCATTAGATATAATCATGTTAGCATATTTTTCCTATTTCTGATTTTTCTACAAAATAAAATGAGCTGGTTTTTACCCTTAAGTTTCTCCCTATATATTGCCAATAATGCAAATACTTTAATTGCACATTAGAAGAATCTCATTTTCCTCTAAAAATTGCTATAGAAATTAGCCCCAAAGAGACCTCATAACACATATAAAAATCAAGATGTGACTAAGTCAAATTGGCATACCAGCTACCACTTACGACAAATGTTACTTTAAACATTACTTTTAAATTAAAAGCTATCTTTAGAAAATCCCAGGAAAGATCACATGGGTCATTATAATGTTATTCGAACTCTTCCTAAATTAGTGCCAAACTGAATCAATTAGGAAAGAATCAATTAGCCAAAAACTATATATTAATCAACTGACTTAACAACTAGCCAAACTGTATATTCAAAAAGCAATTCATTCTTTTGTCAGAAGGTCATATTTGGGGCTAGTGGGAGTATTAATTGACACTTTTCTGGAAAGCAACTTGGGTTAAATATATATCAAATGTTAATGTTAATTCTCTTTGATCAGTAATTCTGTTCCTAAGAATTATCCTAAGGAAATACTAAGAAGTGCATATAAAGGTTATATATATAAAGATGTTCATTCTAACTTAGTGGAGCAGGAAAAAAATGCAAACTTCAAAAAGGACTTATTTTTAAAAATGAATACTGTGTAGCCATTTAAATCACAATTATGAATAAAATGTAATGGCCTAATAAATTTTTCAGCATATACATATAAAACACACCAAAATATTTACAATGATTTCCTTTAGTTGGTACAATTACAGGTTATTTTTATACATCTTTTTCACATATTTAGGAGCTAATATTGCTATTCAAGAATATTTGGGCGTGCCTGACTGGCTCATTTGGTAGAGATGCGACTCTTAACTTGGGGTCATGAGCTAAAGTCCCACACTGGGCAGACAGCTTACAAAAAAAATTGAATATTCTACATTGAACTATTATAAACAAACGGTTTTTGTTAGAAGCCATTTCACTTAGTGATAGTCATAAAATATATTTCACACAAACAGTGAAGAAAGGACTGTTGGTCATAAGTAGGTGATTGTCATCAGCTGGATTCTCCTGAAGCAACAAAGATAGTAGTAACTTCCCCTGTTAATATCTATTAACCATCAAATTAGTAGAGCATTCATGTTAACAATCTGTATTTCCATATAGGAGTAAATCTATTTAACAATAAATTTCTCAGTAGAGGCAGTTAGTACAACAAAACTGAAAAGGGGTTGGGAACAAGTATTTACTGAGTATGTAAAAGACAAGATGCTAAGCCCTTTACATAATCCATTTAATCCATACAACGCTACCAAGTAGTGTTATTATCCCCATTTTTTAGGGGAGGGAAATGAACCTCAGAAGTTAGCAATTTATCTAAGTTTATAAAGCTAGTAAATAGTGATACCGTAATTTGAACCCAACTTTTCCATATGCCAGAACACCTAATGATACCAGTGAATGAAATTAAACTATTAACTGTAACGATGGAATTATTCATCTTGCACTAGATAATAGTATTGAAAATATTTCAACTATAGGGGTGCCTGAATGGCTCAGTCGGTTAAGTGTCTGACTCCAGATTTCAGCTCAGGTCATGATTCCAGGGTCGTGGGATTGAGCCCCGTGGTGACAGTGCAGAGCCTGCTTGGTATTCTCTCTCTCTCCCTCTCCCTCTATCCCTCCCCGACTCTCACTCACTCGCTTTCTCTCAAAATAAATATATAAAATTAAAAAACTATTTCAACTATAAAGTATTAAATAATTTTGAAAAGGCAACTAATAATTTACCGAACATTATTAGTTTTTAACAAGATTCTACATAGTCAAGGAAAAGGCAAATAAACATTTTAACTAATGTTCAACAAGATAGTAGCTAACATTAACTGTTTCTGAATAAGAGGTGGTTAATACATACTTGGTTTTTGGAGGTTTTTTTTAATTTTTTAAAAGTTTGTTTACTTATTTTGAGAGAGAGATAGCATGAGCAAGGGAGGGGCAGAGAGAGAGGGAGAGAGAGAATGTCCCAAGCAGGCTCTGTGCTTCCAGTGCAGGCTCGAACTCAAACCATGAGATCAAGATCTGAGCCAAAATCAAGAGTCAGACGCTTAACCGACTGAACTAACCAGGCGTCCCTAATAAATACTTGTGGTACTGAACCAAACTAACCTGAGACTGGCTACCTACATATATATACATACACACACACACACACACACACACACACACACACACACACACACACAAATACACACACACACACACAATAACTCCCTGTCACTTTCCAAAAGATAACATGAACACACTCTCAAGATATAAAAAAATTAAATTTACTAAATTATGTAGTTAATATGTTAGACAACTGTTTATCAATAGATAGAAAAAAAGCGTATGTCAGAGGTTGCAGAGGTGGGGCTACTTACACACATATGGAGTATAGAAATCCCACATTCAGGGTGGTGCATTTAGTCCCTATTAAAATCAATATGATGTTGATTAAGGATCAAAAAGTAGATGAAATAATTAAGAAAATTTCCAATTAACTCTTAAAATCCAACAATTCAAATTTTTCATCTGAAAGTTACATCCCTTTACATAAAACATTCCAGTGATTTCAATAATTTTCCTATTTGGATAAAGCTATTTGAAATCACAGCTCCTAATAATTTAAATAATCTGTTAAAATGCAGCTAACCAAGTCAGAGTTAAATGGGTATGGTTTTGGGCACCTGAGCAGCTCAGTCATTAAGCATTTAACTTCAGTTCAGGTCATGATCTCACAGTTGGTGAGTTCAAGTCCCATATCCGGGAAGCACAAATTCCAGTTGAGGTGAGCTTGAACCCCCATCAGGTGAGCATTAGCCCCATTTCAGCTGAGCTCAAGCTCCACTTCAGGTGAGCACAAACCCTGTTTCAAGTAAAAGCACGAGCCCCAAGTGAGCCTCACTTCTCTCTCTATTGGGGTTCTCTCTCTCTCTCTCTATCTCTCCCCCCCCCCGCTCACGTGCATCCTCTCTCTCTCCCTCTCTCTAAAAATAAGTAAATAAGTAAGTAAGTAAATAAATAAATAAATAAAATGGCTATGGTTTTGATCCAAAAACATATGCTCTGAGTAATTTTCGCCTATTCTTATCAATATATATATAACCTATACCATCTATACCATTAAGATGATTAAACCAAGTTAAGGCTCATGTATCCTGTAAATTTCCAAGGGCCAAAATTTTTGTTGCTGACAAATACACCAATGGTCAACTTTACAAAAGGTAAAACATACAAGGCAATTTTTAATTAATTAATTTATTTGTTTATTTTTGAGAAAGAGAGAGAGAGACAGAGGGAGACAAAGAGAGGGCAGGGGAGAGGAGGGGCAGACAGACAGGGAGACACAATCTGAAGCAGGCTTCAGGTGCTGAGTTGTCAGCACAGAGCCTCAAGCAGGGCTCGAACTCATGAACCCTTAGATCATGACATCAGCCAAAGTCAGCTGCTTAACCAACTAAGCCACCCGGGTGCCCCTGAAACAGACAAGGCAATTTAAACTGCGAGAGACAACCAAGGATAAAAGTGGGACTAAAAGCACATTAAGTATGCAAGTATGTTTTATACATACATAACAGTGCTACAGTATACCCAAAGATTAAACATGTGCACGTACATGCACACACACAGACACCCAAATGACCCCTCTGAAGTTACAAAGGAATTAATACTATCTAGTGGAATAACAGATTCTGCACGTGTTGATATTACTCAAAAGTTTGTTTGAATTTAAACCCTGGCATAGCACAGATAAGTGACTCAAAGATAATCAAGAAATTAATTAGCACCCCACCCAAGATCCTTTACACAGTTTAGAGTTTAAGACTAATTCATAAAACTGTATTAGTATGCCTTATGCCTTCTTCATAAATTATTATAAATTATATAATTTAAGTGAATAAACAGAACAAAAAGATGGATCAAAGTTACAGCATTAATTAATATCACCTAAGATTATTAACCAAAATGGAATTATAATTAGGATGGAAATAATTAATAAAATCTGTTGAATTAAACTTATAAAATTAGTCTCATCTACTGTTTCAATACTTGTATTTTTCAGGCAATTTTTATGTAAAATTGTCAATCTTGTCACATATAAAATTTGTCCAAGATTTGTAAATATAGGTCAATTTTTAACCAGTTCAGAAAGTAAAAAAAAAAAAAAAATTTTAAATAATAATCACAGAGTAATTTCTGAAAATGTGTTAATAATTTGTCACAGTTACTCAGATGTTAAGGTTGCTCATCTTGCTCATTGTTATTTTCCCAGACCAAGCACAGTGTCTCCAACACTACAAGTAGTCAATTATATCAAACTGAGGTTCCATCTTTCAGCAGCCTGTACCAAATTATTTTTCATAACGTTTTCCCACCCTGAACATTTATTTTTTTTTAATTTTTTTTTTAATTTTTTTTCAACGTTTATTCATTTTTGGGACAGAGAGAGACAGAGCATGAACGGGGGAGGGGCAGAGAGAGAGGGAGACACAGAATCGGGAACAGGCTCCAGGCTCTGAGCCATCAGCCCAGAGCCTGATGCGGGGCTCGAACTCACGGACCGCGAGATCGTGACCTGGCTGAAGTCGGACGCCTAACCGACTGCGCCACCCAGGCGCCCCTCCCACCCTGAACATTTAGTGCATGTCTGCTTATGTATATTTTCTGGGAAGAGGATTAATATCTTTTATCCCAGACTCAAGTGACTATATGGCACCAAAAATAATTAAAAGCTACAGATTGAAACAAATATGGGCATGCTAAATGTAAGTTGTGTCTCTCAAACACACAGTAGAGAGCTGAGGTCCCTCTAAGAACAGTTCAGAAGAATGAGGTCAACTCTAGAAGGAAAAGGGTTTTTCTGGTTGTTTTTTCATCTTTTTGTATACTCTGTTTTGCCTGTTAATCAAAATTAGAAGATTACAACAATTATTCATTTAATTCGACTGTCACAAATGCAGCTACTGAGACATCTACACTACATCATACTTTAGTAAGGAACAGTACAGTTATCATTAAATGTACCTACCACAAATGAACAAATATGAGGATACATACTAGATAATTCTCTTTGGAATCCAGACTGGCTTATTAAATATTCTTTTTTATTGATTTCTGTAATCCTTGCTTACTCTAACTCAGTAAAATAGCGGCTAAATCTTACATGATAAAGTAAGCTAGACTTCCAATTAATTTTCTTTTACATGCCACTTTAAATCTTCTCTTAATACTGAGTATACCTATTTCATAGGTGAACACCATAGAGTCCTGCCCCAGCAAACTCACTCTACGTGCTCATCCTCATGCCAACTGTAACTAACATGCTGCAATTCCACAACATTACATCAAGAAAAAGCCAAGTTTCAGATTTTACAGTTTGATTACTAAGATTACATTAGCTCATACCAGTGGTTTAGTCACCGTATCAACTATTCGTATTAAATCTTTGGATGCAATGAAAGTTAACAATGCTATTTTTATGTTGTGCAAAAAAAAAAAAAATCATTCAGTCTGTTTTCCCTTTTTGATTACAGTTCATTTAAGGAAAAAATGTTGCTGTATGGCTTGACAATGTTTTATGTGTCTTCGGCTGATAGAACACACAAAACGTTTGAATAGGCCCATTTATTTGAGCAGACGTATTAAATAATACTTTAAATGTGAACATGCATGTCATAAATTTTGTAGTCTCTTTAAAGTAGGATAAATCTGGTATTTAAAATAGTCTTTGTTCAAAGCCATTTTTTTTCTAACAGTCATAAAGGGACTCTGATTTGTGCTGCATGAACAATGCCAGCATCATCATTTTAATGTTATCCATATGGGCTTCTAATAATAGATAAGAGTCTACATTTGTATTATATGTCTTAGAGACATTTAAAATCTAGATAAGGAAAGGCTGATTTCATTGGCCCCATAGTTAAAGGAAAGCAGACCCTAATTAAAAGAATTCTGTTCTGAATTAACTAGTTTGACATGTGCTAATTGACAGTTCCTGTGAAATGGTTCTAATTAAAGTCAATATGTCTTTTTCAATTAAAAGGAAATTAAGAATATACTAATATACATTAACAACTTAATCTGCCTTCAATATCCCATACATCAGCTGCTTTTTCCCCCCTAATGTTATTGAAGAACCATCTGACATGAATCATCTACTGTTTGCTTATGGTATCTCATTATTACTTCACACGAGCACAGCAGTAGTATATGTCCCCTTGAGGAAGAGAGTAACCTGCATATGCTTTAATTTTCAGAGCTCCCAACTTTTAATTCATTAAAAATAAACACACCTTTTTGAATTCAGAAAATGGACATTCTTAGTAAGTTTTGCTAACTGAAAACAAAGACAAGTGTTCTCAATTAGTTGGTCATTTTACTATAGGCCTTAGAGGTAATTGCAATTTGCTGGAAAGAAGGCTAGACTATGTTTTCATCATTTGGCTTGATTCAAAGCAAAGCATGATTTGAGCAACATACAGAAAACATCCTTCAAATTTGTTCTGTTTCCCAAGTGAAATTTTGGGGAAATCTCAGGTGGGAATACTTTGCATTGTATACACAACAAAAAAATAGAAAGCAAAATTGCTCAAATGCCAGCACTAACAGAAGGCCCATAATATTCACTGAAAATATAGCATTAGTGAAGCTGTTTACAGCAACATAATATTCAAATGTGCATTACCAAAGCTACGGTGTTAACAATTTTAATGCTACAGAAGGTAATATTAAACTCAAGCACCAATAATAATGTACACAACATTAAAATCACACAGAGACCTATGGAAAAAATTAAAACTATTTTCTTTGGTATATTATAATTTAGACATTTTAATTAAAATTAAAAGTATGTTAAAGAAGTTTTTATACTATCAAGACACTATATGCAGTCCTTTCATATGAGACAGCAGATATTCTGATGGGTGTTCCATCACAATCCCCTTTCTACAGTTTAAATTCAACCATAAAATGTGGCTACTTATAGCAATAGGAAATTATTTTACTTAATTTTACCAAAATTAATTTAATGAACATTTAATACAGAACAAAAAAAGTAAACATTTTCACTTTTCTACTTTTATTCATTTATATTTTGAAAACATTAAATTTCTATCACTTGTAGCATTCTGAGTATGTATGAGAGTGATGGAGAGACAGTTAGCCAGCCAGTCAATACAAGATCACTCATTGAAAGCATTTTCCCCAAATGTACTCTATTAGTCTTTTCCGAGTAGTTACCAAAAACTTTAATCGGGAACTGTAAAAGTCTAGTGATTTTCCAAAATGGGCAAATGCACATTAACCCATGTTCAAAAAAGCACCTCCCTATGATTATAAATATAATCAGACTCAATAGTGAAAATGCAATGGTCCTTATCACCCTGTGGAGCCCCTAGTCTGACTTCCAATCTCAGGTTCTTGTTCCTCGAGCTGGCATAGACAAACTGCTGCAGTAACAGCATGTACTCAGCTTTCTGAAATGGGAGGGAAGCCAATGCAGCAACTTTTCTGCCCAATTAAAGAGTAGTGTCTATAGCAGGCCTACACAACATAAGGCCTGCAGACTGCATACAGCCATGAAGCAATTGTTCATGACCCACCTACAGATTTGAGAAAGTAGAGCAAGTAGAAAGACAGACAACATGGCACCCATGTCAGCAACAAGAGATATAGCTGTCCCACAGATTCATTCCACCTCTTAGTTTACATGTTATAATACCCCTTATCTAAACTCAGGATACAAATCAACGTGCTTTGTCAACCCTGCCAACAAAGGCATTCACTGCACCCATGCTAACCTAGTAAAAAAAAACCTCCCGACAGACACAAACTAAATGGAACTAAAACTAGGAAAATTCTATAGCATTCATCTAACAGCTTATCTTCCTTAAGCAGTCAGTAAATATTTATTGATGATCCTCATGGTTTATATTTTCTTTTCATCTCTCTCTCTTGCTCTTGTCATTTACTTACCAATGGGTGACCAAAAAAATTATTTTCCAAACTGGAACACTTTTAAGAGTGGACAAGGCAGGGAGCAGTGTCATGGAAGATGGCAGAGTAGGAAGCTCTGGAATCAGTCCCTCCACCAAAACAACTATCATTCTGGCAAACAAACAAACAAAAAAAAACCTGTTAGAATCAACTATTTCAGAACTCTGGAGTCTAGCTGAACACTGGTAGCACCCTAGGGAACACTTGATAAAGAAAAAGACTGGTGAGTTTTGGTGAATTTCAGCATTACATATGACAGCTATAATCCACAACCTTGCTGAAAGTAACCATGGGGACAATGGCCTAAATTCCTGATGCAGCTTTTTGGCATCAGGGTGGGCAGTAGAGACTTTCTCCTCCAAAAACCAAAGTTCTGTGTCTTGATCTATACAGCAGTTCACTGAGGGGCCAGGACAGAGACAGCCAGTGGTTCAACCCATCAGGATGCTTCATTACCATCAATGGAGGAAGTCACAGAGACATAATACCCTTAAAAATTTTTTTGTTCTCGGGGCGCCTGGGTGGCTCAGTAGGTTGAGCCTCCGACTTCAGCTCAGGTGATGATCTCATGGTTCCTGAGTTCGAGCCCCGCGTCGGGCTCTGTGCTGGCAGCTCAGAGCCTGGAGCCTGCTTCCGATTCTGTGTCTCCCTCTCTCTCTCTGACCCTCCCCCATTAATGCTCTGTCTGTCTCTGTCTCAAAGATAAATAAACATCAAAAAAAAAATTTTTTTTTTAATTTTTTTTTTTTGTTCTCTCATTGGATCCAGGTATTTAAGGAAATCTCTGTCAGGTCACTGGCTGACCAAAGATATAACAGAATATAGACTTCAGTGACCATACATGACAAGAAATACAGTCTTTGCAAAATCCACTGTGGAAAGGTCACTAAACAAATGAGCTATTGCAACCTTCATCAAGTAACAACAGCACTACTTGGTGTAGTGGGAAGAATTTGATTTCCTAAATTACATTACAATATTCAAAATGTCCAGATCTCAACAAGAAAATTATAAAGCACACAAATAGGAAAATATTACTTTCATAGGAAAAAGGAAATTGACAGAAACCATCCTTTAAAAGCCTAGACACTGAACTTAGTAGGCAAAAACTTTAATTTACTACCTTAGATATGTTTGATGAACTGAAGAAAACCATGGACAAAAAACTAAGGGAAATTAGGAAAACGACACATGAACAAATAATGAATATCAACAAAGAGAAATTATTAAACAGATAAAAGTAGAAATTATGGAGCTAGACAATACAAAAGATAAAAAATTCATGAAAGGGATTCAACAGCAAATATGAGCAAGCAAAAGCAATAACCATCACATCTGAAAACAGGGCAATTATAACTGCACATTCTGAGGAAAAGAATAAATACAAATAAAGCAAAATAAACAGGGGCCTAAGAGACCTATGGGACACCATCAAACATCTCAATGTGCACATTATGGGAGCCCCAGGAGTAGAAAAAGAAGCAGAAAAAATTTTTTGAAGAAATACTGCTTCCCAATTTTGATGAAAGACATGAATATACACACCCAAGAATCTCAACAAACTCTATGGAGGACAAATAAATCCACACCACATTATTAACAAACTGTTGAAAGACAAAAAATCTTGAAAGCAGAAAGAAAGAAGCAATTCAAGGGTGGCTAGGTGGCTCAGTCATTTAAGCATCCGACGTCAGCTCAGGTCATGACGGTTTCGTGGGTTTGAGTCCTGCATTGGGCTCTATGCACTCACTGCACAGATCCTGCTTGGGAGTCTCTCTCTCTGCCCCTCCCCTACTTGTACTCTCTCTTTCAAAATAAATAAATAATTTAAAAATTTTTAAAAAGAGAGAGAGAAGCAACTCATAATACACAAAGCATTCTCAAAAAAGATTAACAGCCAGGACAGGGGATGGGCTAAATGGGTAAGAGGCATTAAGGAATCTACTGAAATCATTGTTTCACTACATGCTAACCAATTTCGACTGAATTTTAAAAAAGAAAATTAAAAAAAGAAAAAAAGATTAAGAGCCTATTTCTTATCAGAGACTCGGAAGGCCAAATGACAGGAGGACAACATATTTTTAGAAATTGAAAGGAAAAAAATGTCAATCAGGAATTCTGTACTCAGCAAAACAATGCTTCAAAAATGAAAAAGAAATTACAACATTACCAGAAAAGCAAAGCTAAGGGAATTCACTACTAAGTAGATCTTCTCTATAAGTAATGCTAGAGGAAGTCCTTCAGGTTGAAACGAAAGGATACTACAGAGTAACTCAAAGTCATACAAAGAAATAAAGATCACTGGTAAAGGTAACTACATAGGTAAATATAAAAGCTAGTATTATTGAATTTTTGGTATCTTTTTTTATTTCCCATATCATTTAAAAGACATGCACAAAAAATAATTATAGGTCTATGTTAATAGGCACACAATGCATAAAGATGCAATGTGTGACACTAACAATATAAAGGAGAGGATAAAGCTAGAAAGGAGTAGACTTAATTTTTCAACTGAAGCTAAACTGGTATCAATTCAAATAAGTTTTTTTAAATGTTTATTTATTTATTTTGAGAGAGAGAGTGTGCACTTGAGTGGAGGAGGGGCAGAGAGAGAGGGAGAGAGAGAATCCCAAGCAGGCTCCACTCTGTCAGTGCAGAGCCCAACATGGGACTTGCACCCATGAGCTGTGAGATCATAACGTGAGCCGAAGACTCAGATGCTTTACTAACTGAACCACCCAGGCACCCTTAAACAAAATTTTTATCAATTTAGGATGTTAACTGTAATCCCCATTGTAACCTCTAGGAAAATAACTAAAAAATAAACATAAAAAGAAATGAATACACGTGAAACCAATGTAACATTGTTTGTCCACTATATTCAAATAAAACAAAAAAATTTAATGAAGACAGAATCAAAAGGTATACTAGAAAAAAATCAAACACAAAAGAAGGCAGCACATAAGGAAGTGAGGAACAACAACAACAAAAAACATGACACAGAGAAAACAAATAGAACAATGGCAGAAATAATCACTTTTATAATCACATAATTATAATCAATAATCATTATAAAAGCAAACAGGTTAAACTCACCAATTAAAAAACTGCTACTGGCAGAAGGAATTTAAAAAATGATACAACAATAAACTGCTTATAAGAGACTCATTTTACACCCAAACACATAAGTTGAAAGTGAAAGGATAGAAAAAGGTATTACATACCAATAGTAATCAAAAGGGAGCCCAGCTGGCAGTATTAACATGAGACAAAATGGATTTTACATCAAAAACTGTTGCAAGAGGGCACCTGGGTGGCTCAGTCAGTTAAGAGTCCAACTTTGGCTCAGGTCATGATCTCACAGTTCATGAGTTCAAGCCCTGCATCAGGCTCTACACTGACAGCTCAGAGGGTGGAGCCTGCTTCGGATTCTGTCTCTCCCTCTCCCTTGGCCTCTTCCCCTCTCCCAATGTCTCTTTCTCTCTCTCAAAAATATGTAAACATTAAAAAAAAAACTGTTGCAAGAGACAGAGAAAAACATTATAGTGATTAAAGGATCAATTAATCACAAAGATGTAAGAATTATAGGCATAAATGGCAAGGGTGTGGAGAAAAAGGAACTCTCATTCACTGTTCTTGAGAATGCAATCTGATGCAGCTACTATGGAAAACAGTATGGAGGTTCCTGAAAAAATTAAAAGTAAAATTAACATATGATCTAGTAATTCCCACTACTGGGTATTTACCCAAAGGATACAAAAACACTAATTCAAAAAGATACATGCACCCCTATGTTTATTGCAGCATTATTTACAATAGCCAAGATATGGAAGCAACCCAAGTGTCCAAAGATAAGTGAATGGATAAAGATGATGTGGTGTGTATGTATGTGTATGTATGTATGTATGTATGTATGTATACACATACATATTCAGCCATGTAAAAGAAGATCTTGCCATTTCCAACAACATGGATGGATCTAAGGGTATAATGCAAGTGAAATAAGTCAGATAGATAAACACAAATATCATATAATTTCACTCACAGTGCAATTTAAATAACAAAACAAAGAAAAAAAGAGACAAAAAATATTCTTAAATAAGGAAAACAAACTGGTGGTTGCCAGAAGGTAGATGGGGGATTGGTAAAAGAGGTAAAGAGTATTAAGAGTATGTTTATCATGATAAACACTGAGTAATGTACAGAATTGTTGAATCATTATACTGTACATTTGAACTAATATAACACTATGTTAATTATACTTTAATAAAAATAAATTTTTCAAAAAAATTATAAACATATATACATCAAACAACAAAGCCTCAAAATATATGAGGCAAACAGTGACAGAACTGAAGAAATAGACAGTCTACAGTAATAGTTGGAAACTTAAACAGCCCCTTTCAATAATGGATAGAATATGTACAAAGAAAATCAATAAGAAAATAAAGGACTTGAACAATACTATAAACCAACTAGACCAAGAGACATATATAGAATACTCCACCCAAGAATGGCAGAATATCTATTATTCTCAACTGCACTGGAACATTCTCCAGAATCAACCATATGTTAAGCCATAAAACAATTTTCAAATTAAAAAAAATATCTAAATCATTCAAAGTATCTTCCCTGAGCACAATAGTATGAAGCTAGAAATCAATACTGGAAGAAAAACTGGAAAACTCAAACACATGGAAATTAAACAACATACTCTTAAGCAAGCAACCAGTAGAACAAGTAAAGACTCACTAGGCACAAAAAAAACAATTTAAAATAAATACAAATAAAACACAGCATACCAAAACATACAAGGGGCAGCCTAAGAAGTGTTCTGAGGGAAATTCATGGCTGCAAACACTTACATTTAAAAAAGAAGATCTCAAGTCAACAAACCAACTTCACACCTTAAGGAACCAGAAAAAGAACAAACTAAACCCAAAGCCAGGAGAAGGAAAGAAATAATAAAGATTATAGCCAAGAGAAACAAAATAGAGAAAAGCAATAAAGAAAATCAATAAAACCAAAGATTGGTTCTTTGAAAAAAATCAACAAAAATGAGAACCCTTCAGCTAGACTGACTAAGAAAAAAAAAATGAAAATGCAAATAACTGAAATAATAGATGAAAGCAGGGACATTACTACATTCACTTTTTCAATACTATTTTGACTACTTGGAGTCTCTTGAAGTTGCACATAAATTTGAGGAACAGTGGTTCAGTTTTACAAAACTAAAAGGGCTATAAGAAAATACCATGAACAACTTTATACCAACAAATTAGGCAATCTAGATGAAATGGATGAATTCCCAGGAAAACACAAATTACCAAGCCCAACTCAAGAAGTAAAAAGTCTTAACAGACCAGTAACAAATAGATTGAATCAGTTAATAAAAATATGCCAACAAAAGGAAAGTCAGGATCATAAGGCTTCATTAGCGAAATCTATCCATCACTAAAAGAAGAATTAACAACATTCCTTCTCAAACTCTTCCAAAAAGATAGAGAACTCTAACACATTTCATGAGGTCTGCATTAAACTGATACCAACGCCAGATAAAAATAACATAAGAAAACTACAGACCAGTATCTCTTATGAATATATACAAAATTCCTCAACAAAATACCAGCAAACCAAGTCCAAGAGCACATTTAAAAAATTACACATCATCACCAAGCAGGATATAACTCAGGTATGCAATGGTGGTTCAACATATGAAAATCAATCAATGTAATGCGCACCACACTAATAGAAATTAAAAAACAAAACTACATTATAATCTCTATATATGCCAAAAAAAAAAAAAAAGAAAAAACAAAACAAAACAAAAACAAAAGCATTTGACAAAATTCTATGCCCTCTTGTGATAAAAATGCCCAGAAACTAGGATACAAGGAAATTCCCTCAACATGATAAGGGGAACTTATAGAAAACCCATAGTTAATATCATAGTAGTGAAAGAATGAAAGCCTAACCTCAAGATCAAGAACAAGACTAAAATGCATGTTTTGATCACTGCTATTCGACTTTGTAGTGGAAGTTCTAGTCAGAGCAATTACCCAAGAAAAGGAAATAAGATGCATCCAAATTGATAATGCCTTTTAGAAGTAGAAAGAAGTAGAAGTATTTCTACTTGCAAATGGCATGATTCTACTTATACAAAATCCCATAGAATACACACACACACACACACACACACACACACACACACACACACACACACACATACTAGAGCTAATAAATGAATTCAGTAAAGTTGCAGAGTACAAGATCAACACACAACAACTAGTTGTGTTCCTATATGTCAGCAATGAACAATGTGGAAATTAAGAAAATAATTCCATTTACAATAGCATTCAAAAGAATAAAATGCTGAGGAACAAATTTGACAAAGAAGGTGAAAGACTTACACACTGAAAACTATAAAACATTGCTGAAAGAAGTTAAAACACCCTAAATAAATGGAAATACATTCCATGCTCATGAATTGGAAGACTTAATATGGTTAAGATGACACTACTTCTCAAAGTGAAATAAATTTCTCAAATTTATATGGAACTACAAGGGATTCTGAATAGCCAAAATAATATCCAAAAAGTAAAACGCAGTTGAAAGACTCACACTTCCCAATTTCAAAATTTACTACAAAGCTACACTAAGCAAGAGTGTGGCAGTGACATAAGCATAGGTATAGAGACCAACAGAATAGAACTGAATGAGAGTCTAGAAATAAATCCAATCATTCATAACCAGCTGATTTTTGACAAGACCGTTCAACAGGGTAAGAACAGTCTCCAACAAATGGTTCAGGGATAAATGGATAACAACATACAAATAATGAAGTTGGACCCATACCTTACTTCTTATATAAAAATTAACTCAAATAAATGACCTAAATATAAGAGCTAAAACTATACAATTATCGAAGAAAAAACAGGGGTAATCTTTATAACCTCAGATTTGGCAAAAGATTCTAAGATTTGACACCAAAAGCATGAGCAATAAAAGTGAAAGACAAATTGGACTTCATAAAAATTAAAATCTGTTGTACATTAAACAACATTATCAAGAATGCCAAGGAACAACCTAAATAATGGAGAAAAAGTTTACAAATCATAGATCTGATAAAGGATTAAAAATGAGAATATACAAAGAACCCTTACAATTCAACACACAAACAAACCCAAATAAAAAATGGGCAAGAAACGTACATAGTTTCTCCAAAGAAGAAAAAGCACATAAAATATTTTCAATATCTCTAGTCACTGAAGAAATACATAATGAAAAAACTCTTCATATCCACTAAGATAGCTTTAATCAAAGAATAAATTAATAAAAATAACAAGTGTTGGCAAGGATGTAGAGAAACAGGAACCCTTATACATACCTGTTGGGAATACAAAATAGTACAGCTGCTATGGAAAACAATTTGGCTATTCTTCAAAAAGGCAAACACAGAATAACCATACGATTCAGAAATTCTGCTCCTAGGTATACACCTAAGAGAAATGAAAACACATATCCACACAGAAACTTGTACGTGAATGTTTATAGTAGCATTATTTATAATAGCCAAAGGATAGAAACAGCCCACATGCCCTTAAGTGGATACACGGATAAACAAATTGAGGTATGTATGTATTGCATATGTGTGTGTGTGTGTGTGTGTGTGTGTGTGTGCATTCAGACATAAAAAGGAAAAGAGAACTGATATATTCTACAACTTGGATGAATCTCAAAAACACTACACTAAGTGAAAGAAAGCAGACACAAAAGATCACATATTGTATGGTCTACTTAAATAACTGCTTGTAAGGTTTGCTATGATTTTGATTCTTTCAAACACTATGCATTTTTCAAGTAGTGATATTGTTATTTACATTGATTTAATCTACAGTCTCCACAGCGTTTCATATATGATGCCCATCTTTCTATTTTAATCTCTAATGCTTCATTTTTGTCTTTTCTCATTAATAAAAAATACAATTATACATCTAAATCTACCATTAAACTACAATTATTTTAAAGTGATAAAATAAAGCCAAGTGTATAAGGAAAATGCACAGACTGAGGACCTCTCCAAAATTCTAAGATGTCATTCTTAAAAGTACACAGTTTCTGTAATGAATTGTAAATGTTTATAGACTTTTCACCAAGAAACAGGAGAACCTAGGCTTGGTCAAAGCCATGTAAACTAACAAGTAATTTCAGAATCCTAATACTTACCTTTGTATTCTACTTGGGGGAAAAAATGTATTCCCAAAGTTTTTAATCTTTAATATATAAATGTTTGTACTATATAAAATCTTATTAATAAGGTATAATTGTATATATAAATATGGCTATTACTGGACATCTAATTTTTAAGAGAAAATAAGTTTATTTCAAAGCACTACTTAACTCTATTAGCCATGAATTATTTTGGAAATGCTCTCCTGAAACAAATTTGCTGAGTTTATTTTACAAGTTTAAAACCAAGTAAAGAACTACAATGAGATACCATCTCATACCTTTCAGAATGGCTAAAATCAACAATACAAGAAACAACAGGTGTTGGTGAGGATGTGGAGAAAGAGGAACCCTCTTGCACTGGTGGTGGGAATGCAAACGGGTGCAGCCACTCTGGAAAACAGTATGGAGATTCCTCAGAAAGTTAAAAATAGAATTACCCTATGATCTGGCAATTGCACTACTAGGTATTTACCTAAAGAATGTAAAACCACTAATTCAAAGGAATACATGCACACCAATGTTTATAGCAGCATTATCTATAATAGCCAAATTATGGAAGTAGCCCCAAATGTCCATCAAATACGAATGAATAAAGAGGATATGCTGTATGTATGTGTATGTATGTAATATATACATACACATACATACATGCGCATGCACACACACACACACACACACACACACACACACACACATACACACTCAATGGAATATTATTCGACCATAAAAAAAGAATGAAATCTTGCCATTTGC
Source organism: Leopardus geoffroyi (assembly GCF_018350155.1). Lineage (NCBI taxonomy): Eukaryota > Metazoa > Chordata > Mammalia > Carnivora > Felidae > Leopardus > Leopardus geoffroyi. The sequence goes on from NC_059326.1 coordinate 155,502,559, forward strand.
AATGACATGGATGGAGCTAGAGTGTATTACGCTAAGTGAAATAAGTCAGAGAAAGACAAATGTCCTATGATTTCGCCCATATGTGGAATTTAAAAAACAAAACAAGAAGGAAAAAAAAGAAAGAGAGAGAAAGACAAGCAAACCAAGAAACAGACTCTTAATTGTAGAGAACTGATGGTTGCGAGAAGGGAGGTGGGTAGGGGAATGGGTTAAATAGGCGATGGGAATTAAGACGTGAACTTACTGAGATGAACACAGGGTGATGTATAGAAGTGTTGAATCACTATATTGTACACCTGAAACTAATTTTATACTGTATATTCACCAACTGGAATTTAAATAAAACTTAAAAAAACAAATAAAGAATGTTTTTGGGTAGTGTAAATCAAATACAGTATACATTTCTCAAAATTCTTATAGAAGATAAATGGTTTTATTGCTAACATGACTATGATCTGAACATAAAGAAGAAATTCAGTACCCCCATCATGAAAAAAATGAATTACTTCTCCAAGACTAAGTATCTCTTTTTCAAATATCAGTAGGTTTCCCTAAAAGTCAATAAAATCAAAGTGAAACACACAAAAAGAAACTCTGAATTCCTTTATTCATTCATAGTAATATGAAATAAACACAAAACCCACATTTCATTTTGCGTTTATGTAAATATTAAGCAAAGCATTCTAGCTGTTTATATCTTGCTTTGATCAAGCAGGCTTATCTATGAAAAAAAGAAACCGCTATGTTGCTAACGCTAGCTAAACCCATCCTATAAATTCTAGAGTCTGGGGAAAATAAATTTCTTGCAAGAAATCTATCCAATCAATAATCAGAATTGGGAATATGGGATGTCTTGGTCCTTATTGGAAGAACTCCCATTTTTGCCAGAATTGTTATTCAAGCACTTCGGCTATTACTCCCTTCTTTCTCTACGATGTCTCTCTACCTTGAATATTCAGAAATAGTAAGACATCCTCTTAATTTATGCATTAAGGAAACTGTTTGCACTGTTAAACAAATAAACATGTTTCCTACATTTATTTGTTCATGAGTTGAAAACAGAAATATAAGGTGTTTTTAATGTCTTTCTGGCTTTGCCATATAAAATAATTGCTCCCAGGCACTCTTAATTTACATACCATGACTTTTGTGACATTTCTCTCTTTTTGTATTAAGTGAATATTCATCTTAGGTCTCTCAAAGCACAACAACTTTTCTCCTGATTCCGATCCCTTTCTAGGATTCAAAATCCCTAGATGCGTGATAAAGAGACAGTCACTTTCTTGCCAGAAAAAAGAAGGATATATATGCAAGTACATAGGTCACTTTCTAAGTGTTTCCTTTAGTTAGCTTCCTCTTTACTGTGAACACACACAGCTTCATTAAACCGTGCCAATTTTCAAAACACAGCTTACATACAGAAAAAAATTACATGAGAAGAAACCCAATGACTCTGAAATATTCTGTCCAAATGAATGTACTTCTAAAATGTAGCCCTTCTTAAAATTTTATAATATTCAGTAGAGTACTTTTTTTTTAATATTTTAATGTTTTATTTATTTTTGAGAGAGAGAGAGTAGAGGAAGGGCAAAGAGAGAGGGAGACCCAGAATCTGAAGCAGGCTCCAGGCTCTGAGCTGTCCTGTCAGCACAGAGGCCAATGCAGGGCTCAAACTCACAAGCCACGAGATCATGACCTGAGCCGAAGTTGGATGCTTAACAGACTGAGCCACCTAGGAGGCCCTCAGTAGAGTACTTTTTTAAAGCTCTAATTCTTCCACATGTGTCACTGATTCTCAGTAGTCATTACCACAGACTGTGACAGACACCAAGTATCTCCAAGACCAGGTTTCTAGTTGAGTTTCTATTAATGCAATATGTAGGACATATATAAAAGATGCCGAAATAGTAAATAACATGGATAACAACGGAGATATTATGCTGTTTGTTAAGGTTGCTGTGTGAAACGTTCCCATTCTCCTCCTCCTCCTCAGAGCTGTAATTAAAACTTTGGCTGCCTGAAACCAAATATAAGGTTGTGTTCTCTTCACCGAGCTGTCAATCTTTCAACTAGCTGGTTTACAGATTCTGAGAGAATACATGCCCCTGTTTTAAACATGTGGATGAAATATATTCCCTTGGCAAATTCAATTAGATAAAAAATGGAGCTTTTTTTCTTAATTCCACATCACTGTGGAACAGTGACAACCAGAGGACCTTGGACTGTTATCTTGTTGAACCCTTTCTACTTATTAAGTGATGTGTGTCTTATTGTATCCATGCACAAATTCATATTCAAATGTATACACTATACTCAAGGGCACTTAATGTAATACATATTTATAAATCTAAGTTGATAAAACTTTGACACAGATATCACGAATGTATGAAGAAAATGAAAGCAAATGCCATAGCCTGAAATATTAAAAAAAAAAGTTAAAATTCTCATTAGCTCTCTCACATTTATGTTTTCGTTAAACATGTCAGTAAATGTATACACTGCATGATTTCCTATAACATGAATCAAAGGTCAGTTACAAAACATTTCACTTTTCACTTTGCTGATCGATGCACAGATTTAAATAATGTGTGCCATTTTTGCACTGGATTTTTTAAGTGTTTTTTTTTTAAAAACTAAAGAAGTGTTATGCTTCAAAGTTTCTATACAAGCAGGTCTTATAACAAAAAAAGAACCATAATGACAATAACTTTTAGGGTACGCTGAAAGTTAACTTTCCTTGGAGCTGCTTAAAGCAGTCTAAAGAACATAGTCTTTTCCCATTGCTTTTCAATGGTTAAAACATTATACATAGTATGAGTTAAAAGCTAACAAAAATAAGTAATAATAAAATTACTATTATTTTTATCACTCAAGAAACTCAAAAACAGTTGAAACAATTTTCCCAATACTTTCCCAAAATTCTTACCTCTGGTCAAAGTTCCAAGTAAATATATCATGCCCAAAGAAGAATCTCTCTGAAAGCTACAAACCTCTTTAAGGGATCTAAGATTTAACTATGATTTGCACATTTCCAGGCTATTTACTGTGTATTAATATTGCCTCCATATTTTAACTTGCAAAAATGCACAGCAAAAGATCTAGGTGAAATGTATGAAATATCAAAGTTCATCTGTGGCATGCCAATACCAGATACAGTTTTAATGAAACATCTGCACTGCAAATAGAGGAGTATAAAAGAAAGAAAGGGAAGACCCAAGTTAGAGGGCAGCACAAGTGAAACAAAGACATAAAATCAAATAGCAATGAATGTCATTGGATAAAGGCTCTTCGATGACTTTAAAAATACCCTGAACCAAGAATCTGCACTTGTATCCACAAATCATACTTTGGTCATTTTTTTCTGTTTTACTAAAAAGAATTTATATTCACTATAATGTGTAAAAGCCTTGTAATTTTATTTATTGCCCTTTTGAAAAAAGCACTAACATTAGTTGACCTGGATTCTCAACACAGATTTTTCTTTGATTTAGAGGTAGATGAAAAAAAAAAAGGAAAATAAGTAAGGCAGAGAAGAGAAAAAGGAAGAGAATATACTGAAAATACATAAAATAACTATTACAGAAGATCAATAATCTTTCCAAGCAGAAGAAAGAGGGGACTGTTTTGTAGGAAATGCGATAATTTTAGTCATAAGATATTTCTTTAAAACTTGTCTCATACTTGTGAATGTGTGCATGTATTCCTTCAGCCCGTTAATTACAGAAAAAAGGATGACAGACACGAGTGAGAGAAAATAAATGCTGTGGATCTACTTCTAGGAATATGACAAAGTGAATTTTTCCTGCTCCAAACACAAAGAAATGGTAGATAAAATACAACCAAAAAAATAATATATAGCTTAGAAATACCCAGGCTCCAAAAGCAAAGAGAGAACCCTAGCCAGAGTTACAAGAGCCAAAGCTAACAGCATGACAACTTAGAGAAGTACAGAGTAGAAACAGGTGTAAGAGCCAGTAGCTGAAGTTTTAAGGTCCATAAGTAGGGACGTAATACATGGTTTGGAGCCCACACAATAGGGAAGTTAAACTGAAGTAACTGGGATACCTGAGTAAAAAGTTCAGATAATCACAGGGCTGTTTACCCTATTAAAAAAAAAAAAAAAAAAAAAAAAAAAAAAAAAAACATGTTAAAAATAAAAACAAAATCTCTTCTCACAATCCCAGAAGAGAAGAAAGGAAGAGGGTTCTCTGCCAAAAGCTCTACATAGGAAAACAGTTTCCTACAAAAGAGCAAAACCTGAAGATAGGTTTGAGGTCTGAATTTACGTTACATGCATGGTATGGCAATCCCATGTAAGATAAAAAAAACAGATCCTAGGGGCGCCTGGGTGGCTCAGTCCGCTAGGCGTCTGACTTTGGCTCAGATCATGATCTCTCAGTCAGTGAGTTTGAGCCCCACGTCGGGCTCTGTGCTGACTGCTCAGAGCCTGGAGCCTATTTCAGACTCTGTGTCTCCCTCTCTCTCTGACCCTCCCCCGTTCATGCTCTGTCTCTCTCTGTTTCAAAAATAAATAAACGTTAAAAAAAATTTTTTTTTAAAAACAACAGATCCTAGTAAGGAATTTTTACATACTATTATGGTATGATCTCCAGGAAATAGTAAATGAAAAAAGCTGTGTGATGAACAGTGTAAATAGTAAGCATATATTTATACAAGGAAATAGAAATACATAGACACACATATTTGATTCCATTTACTTTAAAAGGTAGATATCAATCAAAAGCTAACTAAATTATTCATCTGTAAGAAAGAAAAAAAGAGGGTGGAAAGAAGGAGAGAAGCCAGACTTTTCTAAATTTATCTTATTTTACTATGAAACCGAAAATATCTGATATGATTATGAAACAAAGTTGAATCCAGAATTTAAAAAGTACTCCCCAAAATTTGAAAGTAAACTGAAACAAACTAATCCATGTATCAAGTCAATGGCTTAAACACACAGCAAACAATTCTATCAAGAGACAGATTGATTACAGATTGTCAGTGGGATATACAACAAGGACCAAAATAGTGGCAAGAAGATTTAAACTATTTCAGTAGCCATATTATTATTAATAATGGCATTGGTGTTGACAAACTGATATCAATATATAAACAGCAATTATTTGTATTAAGGTCACTAGGAACCAACATTTTCAGCTTAAAAGAAAAACTCACAAACACAAAACCAAAAAAAGTTAAAAATCCTTGTAATCCCAAATTTGAATTAGAAATATCAGGATAAATTCATGAAGTATTTTTCTTTAAAAAAAGTTTATTTCCTAACTGATCATATTTCCACTTTAAAGGTCTAGAAATAATGACAAGTCCAGAGCATTGAGCACCCCCAACATCTAAACTGTGGTCTCCAAATGGAACTTATGCACTAAAAGGAAATAGAGTTACTTAAAACAAATGATCCCAGATCTGGGGTAGAAAACAGACAAGATGAGCCTGAAATACCTGACTGTACCAGAAAACAAGTTATCAAAAGGTGATGGTGGTGTGTCAAAAGGGCTCAGTAGCTAACTTGAGGAGATGGCAAAAGATGTGACAATTTTAGGAAAAAGATAATAATGTCAATAGGTTAAAATATTAAATGTGTTAAAAATCCATATGTTCATAGCAATAATAAAAAATGAATGTTCATAATTGCTTTTGGAGGATGCCAGAAAACCAACTTACTATTTTGAAAACTAGTAAGTAAAAGGTAAAAACCATGCATTTTTTTCCTGTCTTTTCTTATTAACTGTATCTCAGAAAAACTGAATAGTTGATGAGGGCAAGTTCTTCTTTATAGTATATTCCAGCTAATATATGAAAAAGAAAGTTAGATTTTACAACTCTGAATGGCAGGATGAATCTGGGCAATGATCATCAACAGGTGCTAAGAAAATCATTAGGTAAATAGCAGATAGGGAACTTTATAATCTACAGATCACGCTGACAATACCTGAAACTACTGATCAATCTTAACATCACACACACAAAAAGAGCAACCTCTTATGCCTCCTGATGTGATGCAAAAGAAAGTATACAACACCATGTATGAAATATTCTTGCCAAATAAAAATCAAGCCTGTGTGTAGATATGAATACTGGTTGACAGAGAAGAGAGAGAGAGTAACACATTTAACAACACTTCAGATGCAATTAGCAAATCCTGAATGTGGTGTACAGGAAAGAGTTAATACAGCAGGATTGAAACTGCTATCCTCAGAAAAGTCTGTTTGCAAGACTGGCCTTTAGCTGGTGTCTGAGAATTTGTATTTCAGTAGAGTTCCCACCATTCCCAGAACTGATAAGAGTGCTCAATGTGCCTGTTTGTACAATGTGGTTTATGCTGGACATCTGTTCTCCTTCTACGAGTCCAGAATTTTGGTATATGCCAGGCAGAAGATGCCTACATAACCAGCCTCCAATAAAAACCCGGGCACTGAGTCTCTAGTAAGCTTCCCTTTTAAACATTTCACACATGTTGTCACAACTCATTCCTGAGGGAATTAAATACAACCTGTGTAACTGCACTAAGAAAATACTCTTAGACACTCGTGCCTGGTTTTCTTCAGACTTTGCCCCATTCACCTTTTCCCTTTACTGATATTGCTCTGTATCCTTTTGCTATAATAAATCATAGCCAGGAGTACAACTATATGCTGAATCCTTTGAGTCCCCCTAGTCCATCAATAAACCTGGGGTGGTCTTTGGAATCGCCAACACAATGGGAAACTTTACAAATTAATAAATTGATCTGTTCAATAAATAAATTGCACAAAAAACAAGGTGGGAAAATCTATACAGAAATTTAATAACAAATGTTTAATTATAGTGTTTTGTTTCAGTTCCTATGACTAAATATGGCAAACACGGACTGAAAATTTATTCTATGATTCAGAAACATAAAACCTAAAAAGAAATTTAAATAAACATCCAAATAATTCTACAAGTCTGTGGAATTTCTACTCTTTAGGCCATTCAAATTTAAAACTGCAGTAAGACTTTTGGGCCAACCTATATAAATAAACTAAATTTGACTCAAGAAGAGTACCAAAAACCTGAATATATTTATAAACATCAAAGAATTAAATCAGCAGCCAAATATCTATCCACAAGAAAGCACCGGGCCAAGGCTGTTGTTTTTAGGCAAGTGTTACCAAATCTTATAAAAAACAGATAACCTTTATTTTAAATAAAATATTCCAGAGAACAGAATAAGAGAGAAAGCTGTTCAGCCCACTATATAAAGATAGTATGATCTTAATGCTCAAAATGACAAAACTGTATTTAAAAAACAATAGGATATTCAAATTTACTAACATAGATTAAAGAAATTCTACACAAAATATTAGCAAATTTAATGAATTTAATCATGCAGAGTGCATCTATATACATCATCTACATATCTACCTATCTACATACATGTATCTACACAGACTACATCATGATCAAGTTTTATCCCAAGAAGCCAATGATTAATCAATGTACTTTGCCACATCAATATGTAAAACAAGAAAGATACAAGAAACTTTTAAAAGGATCTAAGAAAAAATTCAACATCTATTCATTACCTTTTATTAAGATCCTCTTAGCAAGTTAAGAATGCAAGGAAATTTCCTTAACCTGACATTTAATGGGAAAACTTTAAAAGCATTTACTTTAATGTCAGAAACAAGATGGGAATGTTTATTACTACATACTGCTTACATTCAACTTTTCTTAAGTACAGGAAATCCTAACCAATTTCAACAGTAGTTATTATTTTCAGGTAATATTATTACATACAATATCCCAGAGAATCTACAAAGTGTCAAAACTAATAATAGAGTTCAACAAGGTTACTGGATACCAGATCAAAATACAAATAACTAATAGTACTCCTATGTACAAGCAATAACCAAGTAGAAATGTAATAGAAGATCTCATTAGCAATAGAAATAAAATCATAATGTACCTAAGAGTATATCTAACAAAATCAGAGTAAGACCTCTTATAATTTATAAGGAAATTATTAAACTTTATTGTCAGGTATAAATGGAAACATAAATGAATGGGAAGATATACCATAATAGTAGATGGGAAGACTAAGTTTCATGAAAATGTCTATTCTCACTAAATTACTTTATTAATTCAATTCCAGTAGAAATCCCATGAGAGTTGTTAACAGTACTTAACAACAGGACCCCATAATTCACACATGAGAGAAGACACTGAAAACAGAACAATTTTCAAGAAGACAGACAAGGTGGCAAGACTTACCTTGAACAGCCATCATCTTATTATAAAGCTCTGATAGTTTAGATGGCATGATACTGGCACAAAGATAAACAAATCAACAACACAGAATAGAGAACCCAGAAATAGATCCATCTACATATGGCAATTTGGTAAATGAAAAAGTTGGCAATACAAATCACTAGGAAAAGGAAAAAGTATTTAAAAAAATTAATCTGAAGAAAATTAGGTACATATATGGGCAAAAAATTAGATCACTGTCTCACAAAATAAATCCCAGGTAATTTTAAAATGCTAAATCTAGAAAGCAAAATTATAACATTTCTAAGGAAAAAAGCAGGAAATTAACCATATGACATCAAATAAGTAAAACTTGCTTCAACAAGATACAAAAAATTATAAGCATTAAAGTGAAAAGCTAAAACTTCTTACATAGTAAATTTTGAAACTCCTATATAATATACCAAACACCATAAACAAAGTAAAAAGACACAAATAGGACAAATTTATAAAGCATGCAACCAAAAATGAATTATTATAAAGAACTTCTAAATCAAAAAGAAAAAAAACAATTAAAAAAAAAAAGAAATGTAAACAGGTATTTCACAGAAAAGGAAATCCAAATGGTCAAGAAACATATAAAAGGTTGCTCAACTTCACTAAATGTTAGGGAAATGCAAATTAAAACAAAATAACATTTGATACTATAGTCCAATTACATTAAGTTTCAGCAACTATATGAAAAAAAGGAAATCTTACAGAGTGCTGGTTGAATCATAAGTTGAAATAGCTACTTTAAGGAATGATTTGGCCTCAATGTGTGAAGTTGATAATGATTACAACAAAGAAATGCATACCCTAAAAAAAAAAAGAAAAAAAAAAAGAAAGCCTTCACACGTATGTGTAAGGAAACATGCATAAAAGTGCTCACTGCAGCATTATTTTAACAATTAAAAACTGAAAATAGCCTAAATGTCCATAATTCAGTGTGTCATTGCAGATAAATCTCAAAAACATACTGCTGAGTTAAAACTAATCTCCAGAATATTAAAAGTATAATACCATTTGTATGAAGTTTAAAACATGCAAAAAATGGGGGCACCTGGGTGGCTTAGTTGGTTAAGCATCTGACTTCAGCTCAGGTCATGATCTCATGGTTTGTAAGTTCAAGCCCCACTTGGGGCTCTGTGCTGACAGTTCGGAGACTGGAGCCTGCTTTGGATTCTCTGTCTCCCTCTCTCTCTGCCCCTTCCCCATTCATGCTCTGTCTCTCCCTTTTTCAAAAATAAAATTTTAAAAACGTTAAAATAAATAAACTTAAAAACATGCAAACAATGGTTTATAGGAGAACTTCTCGCAATGATAAAAATGTTCTGTATCTGCACACCCAATACAGTAGCCTAAGCTACATGTGGCTATTAAACAGTTGTAATGTGGCTAACGTTCCTGAGGAACTGAATGGATTTTATTTTAATTAATTTAAGTTTAAAGAGTCAGATATTAATGTGTCTACCCTATTTGGCAGAGCAGGGCTATATAATTTATGGGTACATACATACACAGAAATATAAAAACTTAGAGGAAGAATACACATCAACTTCAGGATAGCAGTTACTCCTGGGGAAGTGAAGTGGGTGGGAATGGAATGTGAAGGGATTTGACAGTCTCTGTGACCTTTCATTTCTTTAAAACAACAAAAACATATAAAGCAAATATGCCAGAATACTAGTATTTGTTAAAACTGATGAATCTGGTTTTTAGTATGTTTGAAATATTTCCCATTTACTTTTTCTAATATTTCCTACTTTAAATGTTTCCCTTTCACTTCTTTGAAATATTTACCTATTTAAATTTTTAAATAACTTTTTGAAAGTAAACAGTGTTTTTTTTTTTTTTTAATTTTTTTTTCAACGTTTTTATTTATTTTGGGGACAGAGAGAGACAGAGTATGAACGGGGGAGGGGCAGAGAAAGAGGGAGACACAGAATCGGAAACAGGCTCCAGGCTCTGAGCCATCAGCCCAGAGCCTGACGCGGGGCTCGAATCACGGACCGCGAGATCGTGACCTGGCTGAAGTCGGACGCTTAACCGACTGCGCCACCCAGGCGCCCCAAAAGTAAACAGTGTTTAAATATTTATCATACTTGGAGATCTAAAGCCAGGTGATCAACTATCCTATATATAGTCTCAATGAATACATATATAACATTGAGAAAAGCAAACAATGGAGCAAAAGCTATGACACAATACACTTGCATAGTTACTAACTTGATTTTTACAATTAATTTTCAAAGGTCCAACAAAGAAATTTCAAAAACGTGTTAGTTTACTTAGATTCTAAATATACCAAATGGAATAACCATGTGTTTATCTTATAAGTATTAAAAATATATTAAATAAAATAGTCAAGGTAGCACTGAACCAGGGATCCAGGCAGTTCATACTAACTTTCTAATACCAGTTTGTATTAACTTTCTGTATTCTATTCACCACGTTTGCTCATTTGTACAGGATGACCTAGAGAGTCTCTGCATTCACTGTCAATTTTTATAAGATGGGAACTTTCAATCCAGTTTCATTTCTTCTTTTAAATATGTACTATAAGTTGTTTAGAATAATCATCCCTTGGTATCAAAGTGTGAAAAATCTGCATACCTGAAATCCAAATTCCCTTACTGCTGTCTAACTGTCCATACAACAGACAAAAAAAAAAATAGAAGAGTAAAATAAATGATCAGCTGGTGAGGGATCCATGGCTCTCAAACTCATTTTGCAAAGCTGGAAACTCTTCTAATAGGTTGATTTTCATGTGGATATCCCAAGATTCTGAACAGAATATGTGATTCTCCATATATACTGCATTCTTAGAGTGCACATTCTTAGAGTGCATATGCTAGCAGGGACGGGGACAGAGAGAGAGGGGGAGAGAGAGAAGCCCAAGCGAACTCCGTGCTGACAGCAGGGAGCCCGATCCCACTAATGGTGGGGTCATGACCTGAGCCGAACCCAAGAGTTGAATGCTTAACAGACTGAGCCACCCAGGCACCCCACAAAAATGTTTAACATATGCATAATTCTAATGCATATTTATGCCCCATTTTATAAAAATATTGAAGATCCTATGAAGAAAGAAAGGCAAATACAACTACTCACATGTGTAACATTAACCAGAGATCACAATTCATTCAGTGCTCTACCCATGTTATCATGCATCCAAAGAATGTGGAAGAATTAGATCTCTGCTGTTCACACACACAACTTTTACTTACATCACAAAGTGTATAACAAGAATGTTCAGAGCAAAGGAGATTAAGTTTAACTGCTTATGATCTGTTGTAAGATGTACATGACTATTATTGAATGGTGAGGCTTTGGGGTTATTTTGGAAGGTGGTACAAAAGGCAGGAAATGATGGTAATTAACTCTTACTTTTTAGTTTATTCTGTAGCATAATTATTGACACATTTCTGGTTTCTATCACCTATCATAAAATATATATACAACTTAACAATGCTCTGAAATTAACTTCTCAAACTTGATGGCGGGGAGGGGGAGGCAGTATTCTTACTAGACATAAGTATTTTTTAACATATGGAATTTTCAAGCTTGCAGTACAAGGGCTGAAAATTAGGGAAGAGCATGCCCCCTACTCAAAGGGGGGAAAAAGCATTTTAAGCTTCCTTAACCTTAATTATAAAGTTGACCCTCCTAGAGACCACCATAAACCAGGAGTTAACAGATAAGATTACAATGTATTTGAGTACAAAATTACAATGTAGTTTGAAACACTCAAACTTCCTTTATATTCTCATCTATTCAGAACCAAGATAACACTGCTGGTTGTAAAATACAGGGCTACTTAAAGGAACACCTTTTTTTAAGTCCAAGGATTAAAAGAGAAGAGAGACAAAGTATTATCTGTTAGGTATTTCTAGTAACATCTAATACTAAATATTCTATGCCAAATACTGAACATGCAAAAAATTGTTACTTTTTGATAAATCTAAATTGAAAATCACCAAAAATAAATAAATAAATAAATAAAAAATAAATTGAAAATTACCAAAAAAGAAGAGGTGGGGTGGGTGGGAATGAACGTAAGTGCACTATCCTCATGATTAAAATATACAACTCAAAGACTTAGATTTAAGCTGTGATTAAAAAAATAAAGAGAAGGGTCAGGGTTCATGGGTGGCTCAGCATTGGACTCCTGGTTCCTGCTTGGGTCATGACCTCACAATTCGTGGGATAGAGCACTACATCGGGCTCTGTGCTGACAGTGTGGAGCCTGCTTGGGATTCTGCCTCTCTCCCTGCCCCTCCCACATGAGCTCCCTCTCTCCTCTCAGAATAAATAAACTTTAAAAATTTTTTAAGAGAAGGAAAATATTTTATAAAACTAAAAATCTTTTGATTTCTTAAATTTCTTGTAATTTATGAATTCAAACAACAGTATGAATAGTTCATGTAACAAAGCAAAATTGAAAAATTTAGAGTGAAACTAACAGGTTCCCTTTATAAAGTTAAACTTCAAAAGAGTAAAATCATCAATGAAAAAATAATATAAATTCTTAATGCTTACATTAATATCTTAGGAAAAGAATTTTTGGCTATCTTCATAGTTTCCAAAGTTGTATTTTCCTACACTTTAAGGCAAAGGAACACTGTGTACAAGAAAGGGATATGTGTAAAGAGATAATTTAGCATATGGATTTATTCCACCAATTTCAAGCATATAAAATAAAATCATGGGGTTTTTCTCTTATGGTTCAGGTTTTAAATTTAACATAACTTTTATAAACTATTTTATAGAATTCCTTATTACCTCAAAATTAAGTGTATCTAGCCAGTAGAAAATTACTTCCAACTATATAATTTTATCAAAACTCTTACCACTAGAAGTCTGTGATATATAAGATACATGAAATAATGTTGTTATTGATTAGATAGGGAAATTTCTCACTTCTTTTTATCATTCATATATATTTTTTATTACTTTTTCTATTTCTCTCAAATGTCTGTTCTCCTAAAACCACATACTTCTCCTTAGTATTTATAACTGTTTTAATTTAATTCTGAAATTATTTAATTCCATGTTCTCCACTAGATTGTAATTTACTCCTAATTTATTCCCAGCATCTACCATAGTGTCTGACTTAGAGCAAATGATCAATAAATATGTGTTAATAAGTGGACGATAGCAAAAACAAAATACCAACTGTTCCTTTCACTTTTAGGAAATCTCTCCTGTCTGCTATATATAAATTGGGCCTCAATAAATAGGTGACTCAATGGAGACATAACACCGAAGAACTTCCTCAAGTTGCAGCTGTGCATCTAAGAAATACACCATTTTTATCTCTTTTGTGAATCAATTTTGAACCTTTAATATTTAAATTTAAAATAATAGACTGAAAAGAGAATGGATCCTTAACAATATCTACATCCAGTGAAGATTTTGATGATCTGATGAAAGGGTATATAATATGAACAGAAACCAATAATCATACAGTCAACAAACTGACAGCCAAGTTTTCATAATTAGTGTAGTCAAATACGGGAGCCAGGACAATTAATTTGTAACCTGGCACAAATAATGGCACAAAAACGAATGAGTGAGTGAATTCCTCAAAAGAAGCTATCTATTCATATACCTTTGCAGTACTTTGGTTTGCCCAGACACAATGTATATATACATTACATGCAAATATACTGCACACAAATACACAGACACTCAAATTATTTTCATACATAGTATACAGGTAAACAACAAGATCAAAAAGTAAGATTACAAGATTCTAGAGCTGAAATCAATGTCAAATATAAGAATATACATGACCTAAAATAAAATGTATGTCCTATGTTAAACTCTCTAATCCTCTATTGACAATAGAGTATTTGGCCTTTCTGAAGTATTCCCACCCTAGTGAATAAAGATTATGATTGTCATCTCTCATATGAACATTAGTAAACAGAAATAACAAATACAGTTAATTTTTACTTTTTCCTTTATACTTGTTCTCATTCTGAAGAAGGTATTTTAAAGGTATATCTAACAGCACTTTACGATTTACAAGGCATTTTCACATATATTTTCACTTAAGCTACATAGCAACTCTATGAGTTATATGGGCAAGTATTATTAGCCCTGTTTTACAAATCAAGATGCTAAGGGCAAAAGTAGTTAAATGAATTGTCAAAGACACAAAACTAGTAAGTAGAAAAGCCAGGACTATAGCTCAGATGTTTTGACACCATCTTTTCAGGGCACCACAAACACATAAACAAAGTTAGAGATACTTGAAATGCATAGCAGCATGGCCAAGTATTAAACCAGCAGTATACCTCTGTGAAGTTTAGAGACTAGAACAGAATAATCTGAGCCCTTCAAATCATCAAAGAGATCTCACTATTTTATTTAGAATTGTTTCACTATACAATGCACTAGTTAACAAAAGGTTCACTAGAATAGCACATATATACCAAACTAGAAAAAAAAAAAAAAAGCAAACAAACAAAAAAACCTGATAACAGATTTACTCAATTACAGAGTTAATACAAACCAGTATGTAGTTTGTTTATAAAATATATATATAATAGGAATATTTCCCTGAATCTCTCACTGACAGAATGCAATCTTTCAATTAATTTACATGATTATTTTTTTCATGAAGTGTATTTAAACTGTCTTATTTTTCCTCTCCCTACCACTCTAGAATTTTTTTAAAAACTTCTAAAGGTCGAAAATGGAATAAGTAATTGCTTGATACCTCCTTGCAAACTCTTTAAAAGTTGTACAGCTGCTAATGTATGTTTGCGCTGGCATTGCAGAGTGGAGCCTGGGGAATACAAAATCTGATTTCAGAGAAACCAGAGCTTACTTCAAAGAAAAGAGCAACTCTCTCCAGCTGATAAGATATTTCCTGAAAGAAAACAACTACCAAGTAAGAAATACACTAGTGATATCTCCTGTTAGTCTTCTACAATCCTTCATTTAATAAAATAAAGGTTTTTTTCCCCATTTACTTGATTACATACTTCCATTTCACATTTTCTCCTGTAATGGTTTAATTTTTGTTAGCTTATTTGTTTATTGTAGGTTTCAGAGTGTAATCCCATTGTTTCAAAGTACATGGAAAAAAAAAGCTAGGTAACTCCAAGATATCCTCAAAAATCTCATCAGAAAGGGAAATAAATTTAAGAAATATGAAATATGAACTAGGTATTTTTCTTATAGATTTAGAATGTTGCTGGGCAACAATAATTAGATAACTTATTTCATATACTCATGCCATGAAACTTAAATGTCATATCTAATCAGGCTTATATTCTTCTTTCCAGAAGAGATTCAAAGGACTTTTGCAATATGTTACAGGCATAAAATGACCTCTAAAAATTCGGCTCATGATAACAAGAGTTCTGCAAAATTTCATTTATGATAAATATTAGTAATGGGGTACAGAATTAGTAATAAATAGACCTAGTGTCTCTAGACCTGAGATTGTGTGGAAACAGCAGAAAGAGCACTGAACTGTTCTTTTCCAATGTTACTAAACTGATGACTATGCAATTGATAATGTAATTATTACTGTAATTTTGGCTTTTCATTTGTATGGAAACTTATAGTTCCAAACATTTTCACTTAGATTATCTCATTCAGCCCTCCCAATAACCCTCAAAACCCATTTTACAAATGAGACAAAAGAGACTAAAAAGATAAGGATTTTCCAGAGATCACATAATTCCAGAAATGGAATATGAAACCAGCTCTTTTCATTCTAAGATAATACATTTGCCTTCATCTGTGCTTGAGTTTCTTCATCCTTAAAATGGGAACCATTATATCTATGACAGTTTTTCATTCACTCTTCAGATATTTAGTGAGTACATGACAGGCAAGATTAAATGATACGCATGTTGAAAGTACTTTGGACACTCTATAAAAACAAAAACAAAACATCCACACAAAAATATAGGGTACTAGCAGTAAAGAAACTGGCCTGGGCCTAATGGGGATCAATGTCAAAGCTGACAATTTAACCCACAGTATTATGCTTCTTCAGGCCTCCTACAATGTGCATCTGGAAAATCATCATAGTACAGGCTGGTGCAGGAATCTATTAAAATAGATTTAAAGTAGATTAAAACTGTCTAGCAGACTATTATAATTTTTAAATTAAACAAAAAACACTGGTTAAGTGACCTCTTTCTCAGGGATTAGGATCTAAAGTGAGAACATAAAAATTGATCTAAAGTGAGAACATAAAAATTTGCTTAGTTAAATACCAGATGATTTAGCTGGCCTGCATTTTATATTGTATTAAAATACATACTGGGGCGCCTGGGTGGCGCAGTCGGTTAAGCGTCCGACTTCAGCCAGGTCACGATCTCGCGGTCCGGGAGTTCAAGCCCTGCGTCAGGCTCTGGGCTGATGGCTCAGAGCCTGGAGCCTGTTTCCGATTCTGTGTCTCCCTCTCTCTCTGCCCCTCCCCCGTTCATGCTCTGTCTCTCTCTGTCCCAAAAAAATAAATAAATAAATAAATAAACGTTGAAAATACATACATACGTACATATATATACCTGTATATGTATATGTATGTGTATGTGTGTATATATACATATGTATTCATTTATACAAGTGTACTCACATACACACACACACATATTATATGTTTTTAAACCCTAGAAACACACTCAGCCTAGCACATATAAAGGAGTTGAAATCAACAGGAACAGAAAATTTACCTCTCACATTCACTCCTAGCACAGATTCATTGAATGGAATATTTAATTTCTCTCTTTGGCCACATATGTGCATATGTATTTAGGTAAGGTATATGTACAATGTGAGTCCACAATGTAGGTCATTAAAATAGAAATTTGAATACATATACCCACACTAATATTCACATGTGTGGCAACAAAAATATACTCAAACTGCCCACATTTTATAATGCCGAGAGGACCCTTAATTTCTACTTGACACTGTATATTTTGGTAATAACTTACTTGTTAGCCTATTTATCATACCCATTAACAATATGAAAGCATACATAAATGTATATTAAAATTTTCAAAGGAAGACCCTCTAAAACAATGCTTTCTGGGGCGCCTGGGTGGCGCAGTCGGTTAAGCGTCCGACTTCAGCCAGGTCACTATCTCGCAGTCCGTGAGTTCGAGCCCCGCGTCGGGCTCTGGGCTGATGGCTCAGAGCCTGGAGCCTGTTTCCGATTCTGTGTCTCCCTCTCTCTCTGCCCCTCCCCCGTTCATACTCTGTCTGTCTCTGTCCCAAAAAAAATAAATAAACGTTGAAAAAAAAATTTTTAAACAATGCTTTCTGTTTAGACATGCAACTTAGAGCCCCATTCCTGTTGCTATTGCCCAATAATTCTTAAAGATTGACATAAAGGAAAATATCCCACTTGATTACAAGAAATGTGTGACCTTTTATAGAAAAGTATTCTACAACAACTGCTACTACTACTTTGTTCAATAGATCACTTAAAATACAATATACTATCTGAAAAACTAGAATAAATAACATTTAAGAAGTCTAGACTAAGAATTTCAAGATTATTCATCAGTGATGACTACATACAAATTGACATTTCTCCTAGATAAGGTTTTTAAAAACCCTATTTATAGAAAGAAAAATTGAGCATTACTGTATCTAAAGTCTCAATGTTAAAAATCATAGGGTTTTTAAGAGACAAATTCACATGCACCATTATTTACAGTAAAAGATAGATCCTATAAAACTCATGTGAATCACATAGAAAATAATGGGGTTTCCCTGTTCAAAACTGAACTACATATACATAAATTATTATAACATTTTGTACATCCTTAAAAACCACAGGTTGTTTAAATTTTTAGTTTTTAGCTGTTCATTTCTGCATAGTTTAAAATTGGATATAGATTTGTTTTGGTTAGTCTCCACTTTGTTAATGAACACTTCCATATTTTCCTTTTTTCTAAACAAATGCCAAATCCACTCAAAAAAGTTGTCAAATCCACATCGTCATTTTCACATATTTATCATGTTCAATAATATCCAAAGGAAAGTTCCTAAACAAGTAGACTCACCACTGAAATTTCAGTCCAAACAAAAAAATAATTTTATTTATTTACATTCTCCCTTTTTATCCAACAAGAAGAAATGTATAGGTTTATTCTACTAAGAATGCCTTAATCTAAATTAGAAACTATTTAATCTAGGACCAGATTCTCATCCTATGAACTTCAAGAAAATTTTCTTTTTTTTTAAATGTTTTTTTAATGTTTACTTATTTTGGAGAGAGAGACAGAGAGTGAGATGTGGAGGAGCAGAGAGAGAAGGAGTCACAGAATCCAAAGCAGGCTCCAGGCTCTGAGCTGTCAGCACAGAGCCCGACTCAGGGCTCGAACTCACGGACTGTGAGATCATGACCTGAGCTGAAGTCTGACGCTTAACCGACTGAGCCACCCAGGCGCCCAAAAATTTTTAAGAGTAACACAGCCCATTCTTAAGTGAATTTCCACCAAATGTTATGGAGACTTTGATCAACACAAATAAGTTCTCATAAAAAACAAAGGAAATTGTTTAAATGAGCAAAATGTAAATGATGGTCATAACCAAAACACCAGATTAATATAGTGCTCTTCTTCTGTGGTAAAATAAAGCTTCTACATATTCCTAGTCTAAAAGAAAAAAACAGTTGTGATTTTTGTAATTCTTTGGCCAAAATAAGAATGAAAATCTAAAACCAAGCATCTGGAAATGTGACAATACTTCATCAATGAACAGATGAAATATTAATATTATAAATGTTTTACAATTATATCCTCTAAATACCCAAGAGGAATACTTCGGTAGTATGAATTTTTGATGTTCTGTACTTTATTTTTGAATTTAAAGAGTGAAGATATAACTAATTCTATCTCTTTACAAAAATGAACAGCAAGAAGAAAAATTATTTTTGGCTTTGTGCAATTCAAAATAGAATATGAGTAATAAATAAAATTGTATGTATGTATTCATGTGTATGTGTATATGTGTATATGAATGTGTATATATACTATGTATAGTCTTCAATGTATGCTGGTTAGCCTATATTAGTGATAATTAAAATTCTTTATCACATAATACAAATAACAGTTGATAAAAGTACTGTTATTACTGCTGGAGAAATAAGAAAGAAATAAAGTTTCCTAAAGCAATCCTATATTATAGGTAGGAGGCTCACCAAACTTACTGGTAACTAAGTGATGCTGAAAGGGACAATATACCAATACATATACACTAGAAGAAAGATGAAGACATCAAGAAGTTTAAAAAAGATTAACACTTGGGGCACCTGAGTGGCTCAGTCAGTTAAGCGTCTGACTCCGCCGGGTCAGGTCATGATCTCATGGTTTGTGGGTTTGAGCCCCACGTTAGGCTCTGTGCTGACAGCTGAGAGCCTGGAGCCTGCTTAGGATTCTGTGACTCCCTCTCTCTCTGCCCTTCCCCCAGTCATGCTCTCTCAAAAATAAACATTGAAAAAAAATTTTTTTTAAAAAGATCAATACTTATCACTGACTCTAACATTTAGCTTATAGAAAAAGTGAAGAATTTGGGAATTATCTTAATTGACACAAATATTGTACCAAAAAATACTTAAAATCTTCTTGTTATTTCCTTAATAGTTTATTTACTTCAAAGCACCTACAACTATCCACTTCCCTTTTCCTGGGGAATCAAGACCAAAGTGATCACAGATGAATTATGTAATCAAATGATGACTCATTTTCAATAAGAAATTAATTCATGTTATAGAAATTTTGAGGATCCAGGAATCCTGGCTCTGAATTTAAAAATACTACATTACATTAAAACTCTAACTTTGCTTTTATTCATATAGATCTGTTAATTTAAAATATAAACAATAGGGGCGCCTGGGTGGCTCAGTCAGTTGAGTGTCCGACTTTGGCTCGGGTCATGATCTTGTGGTTCATGAATTCAAGCCCCACATCGGGCCATGTACTGACAACTCAGAGCCTGGAGCCTGCTTCAGAATCTGTGTCTCCCTCTCTCTCTGCCTCTTCCCCGCTTGCACTATGTCTCTCTGTCAAAAATAAATAAACATTTAAAAAAATTTTAATATAAACAATAAATTGTGATGTTGTAGAAAGAGGGGGAAATTATTTGCTTTTGTTATTTTGTACCAATATTCACAAATTTCATATCTACCAAAAACAGTAGGTAAACTTTGTAGTAAGCTTTGAAGTTTACGAAGTTCTTTTACATAAATTGACTTATTATGTCCTTGCATTAGCCTTAATATCCAGTTCACAAATTAAAAACTGTGCCTTAGGGGTGCCTGGGTGGCTCAGTCGGTTAAGCGTCTGACTTCGGCTCAGGTCATGATCTCGAGGTCTGTGGGTTCGAGCCCCGCATCAGGCTCTGTGCTGACAGCTCTGAGCCTGGAGGCTGTTTCAGATTCTATGTCTCCCTCTTCCTCTGACCCTGCCCTGTTCATGCTCTCTCTCTCTCTCTCTGTCTCAAAAATAAATAAATGTTTAAAAAAATTAAAAAAAAAAAAAACTGTGCCTCAAACATATTAAATGATTTACCCAAAAATAAGTCACAGAACTCAAAACTGACAAAATGGAATTCTGACAGATTACAATCTCTATACCTTCTTTTAAATGTTACTAACCATGCTCATTATGTTTTATGTTAGCTCTTATGCATTATACACCTTATATCTGAAAGTTCAGGCCCTTTTACCAACCTCTTCTTCCCCCACTTCCAAGCCTCTGGTAACCACTTTGCCATTCATTATATGAGTCTGAAGTTGGGTGTTTTGTTTTGTTTTTAATTCCACGTATAAGTGGTACTATGCAGTATTGGTCTTTCTTTGGCTTATTTCACATAGCATAATGCCATGAAGGTCCATGTTGTTGCAAATGGCAGGATTTCTTTATTTATCATGACTGAATAGTATTCCATTTGTGTGTATATGTCCACTGATGTACACACATGCAAAAAAAAAAAAAAAAAAAAAAAAGCTGTGCTATGGAGTATTACTTGGCAATCAAAAAGAATGAAATCTTGCCATTTGCAACTACGTGGATGGACCTAAAGTGTATTATGCTAGGGGAAATCAGTCAAAGAAAGACAAATATCATATAACTTCACTCATATGAGGATTTTAAGACACAGAACAAATGAACATAAGGGAAGGGAAGCAAAAATAATATAAAAACAGGGAGGGGAACAAAACATAAGAGACTCTTAAATATGGAGAACAAACAGAGGGTTACTGGAAGGGTTTGGGGAGGGGGAGATGGGCTAAATGGATAAGGGGCATTAAGGAATATACTCCTGAAATCATTGTTGCACTATATGCTAACTAATTTGGATGTAAATTTAACAAAAATAAAATTAATAAAATTAATAAAATAAAATGGAATATTCTTTGTAACACACACATACACACACAAAAAGCTGGGCTATAGAAGAAATGACCAAGATAGAGCTAAAAGCAAGCTGGGATACCAGTGTGTATCATGTAGATGATGTCTTTACTTTAAATTCTGTACTGAAATTTGCTTCTGGTCCAAGAGGGCAAGATAGGAGGATCATGGACTCATCAACTCCTAGGACTCAGCTAACGTACAACTATATACAAGGCAATTCACTCCATACGAAATCCAAAAACTAGCTGAGTGACAAGTACACATTTAGCAAATAAGAAAATACCCACATGGGAACAGCTCTTGGCACACTCTCAACTATTTTGAACAATAAAGAACAAATAAGGTGAAATGAACAACCATAAAGATTTGACAATCAAAAGTTTGGGCCAGGATGAATGGTAAGGTTCATTTCCTACACAAGACCACTCTGCCAAGACTAGGAGAAGGTTGTTTTATTAAATGTTGCAAACCAATACAGAAAGTCAAGGAAACTGAAGAAAAAGGAATATGTTCCAAAAAAAGGAATAAGATAAAACTCCCCCAAAAAGGTTTCCCATAACAGAGATAAGTGAGCTATCCAAGAAAGATTTGAAAATAATAGTCATAAAGATCTTCACCAAGGTCCTGGGAACAATGCATGAACAAAATGGGAATTTCAGCAAAAAGAAAAATATAAAAAAGTATTAAACACATTATCACAAAGCTGAAAAATACAATAACTAAACTGAAAATTCAATACTGGGGTCAACATCAAACTAGATGAAGTGGAAGAAAGAATCCATCAACTCAAGGGGCACCTGGGTGGCTCAGTCAGTTAAGCACCCTACTCTTGATCTCAGCTCAGGTCATAATCTGACTCTGAGACTGGACCCCATGTGGGGCTCTGTGCTGAGTGCAAAGCCTGCTTGGGCTTCTCTTTCTCTCTTTCTCTCCCCCTCCCCCACAGACGTGTGCGAGCTAGCTCGTTCACTCACTCTCTCTCTCTCCTCTCAAAATAAATAAATAAACGTTAAAAAAAAAAAAAAAAAGAATCCATGAACTCAAAGATGGGGCATTCAAATTCATCCAAAGAAAAAAAGAGGAACAAAAGGAAAAAAGAATGAAAAAGATTAAGATAGCTTAAGGGACTTGACACCATCAAGCAGACCAAATACACAAACTAACTTTACACCTCAAGAAATTAGAAAAAGAACAAAAAACTAAGTCCAAAGTTAGTAGAAGGAAGGAAACAACAAAAAGCAGAGAGGAACTAAATGAAATAGAGACTAAAAGAGAAAAGATCAGTGAAACCAAGAGCTAATTTCTTGAAAAGATGTACAAAATAAACTGTTAGCAAGATTTACCAAGAAAAAAGAGTGAGAGCTCAAACAAATAAAATTGGAATGAAAGAAGAGACATTATAACTCATACCACACAAATACAAAAGATCATATAAGACTACTATAAATAATTATATGCCAACAAACTGGAAAACCTAGAAGAAATGAATAAACTCCTAAAAACATGCAGCTGACCAAGAATGAATCTAAAAGGAACAGAAAATCTGAACAGACCGATTACTAGTTAGGAGAATGATTCAGTAATCAAAAACAATAACAAATAAAAGTCCAGAACCAGACACCATCACTGGTGAATTCTATTTTTAAAAAAATTCAAACAGGAATTAATACAGTTCTAGTCAAAAACTTCCAAAAACTAGAAGAGAGAACGTTTCCAAACTTATTTTATAAGGTCATTATTGCCCTGGTAAGAAAACCTATACAAAGACATTATAAGAAAAAAAGTTACAAGAAAATAAAATTATAGCCACCATCTTTGATGAATACACATGCAAAAATCCTCAACAAAATGCTAGTAAATCAACTTTTTTAATTTTGATTTTTTATTTTAGAAAGAGAGAGAGCATGACAGGGGAGAGGAGCAGAGGAAGAGGAAGAGAATCTTAAGCAGGCTCCACACTCAACACTCAGCACGGAGTCCAACATGAGTCTCAATACCACAATGCAAGCCAAAATTAAGAGTCGGATGCTCAAGTGACTGAGCCACCCAAGCACCCCAAATACCAGTAAATTAAATTTAACAGTACACTAAAAGTATCAGATACCATGATCAACTGTGATTTATTCCAGGGATGCAAGGATGATTCAACATGTGTAAAGCAATCAATGTGATACACATTGGCAAAATGAAGAATAAAAATCATATGATCATCTCAATATATGCAAAAAAAGCATCTGTAAAATTCAACATCCATTCATGATAAAAATTTTCACAAACTACATATAGAGGGTACATACCTCAACACAACAAAAGCCATATATGACAAGCCACAAATAACACTATATTCAATGGTGAAAAACAAGAAGCCTTTCCTCTAAGATCAGGGAAAAGATAAGGATGCCTACTATACCACTTTTATTCACATTGTACTGGAAGTCCTAGCCAGAGCAATTAGGCAAGATCAAGGGAGTGGGGAAAGGCATTCATATTGGGAAGGAAGAAGTAAAACTGTTTCTATTTGCAGATGACATGATATTACATGTAGAAAGCCCTAAAGACTCCACCAAAAACCTGTTAGAATTAATCAACAAATTTCATAAAGTCATAGGACACAAAATCGATATACAAAACTCAGTTGAGTTTCTATAAACTAACTTTTTTTTTTTTTTCAACGTTTATTTATTTTTGGGACAGAGAGAGACAGAGCACGAACGGGGGAGGGGCAGAGAGAGAGGGAGACACAGAATCGGAAACAGGCTCCAGGCTCTGAGCCATCAGCCCAGAGCCCGATGCGGGGCTCGAACTCCCGGACCGCGAGATCGTGACCTGGCTGAAGTCGGACGCTTAACCGACTGCGCCACCCAGGCGCCCCAAACTAACTTTTTATATTAAAAGATAAATTAAGAAAACAGCCACCTTTACAACTACATCAAAAAGAATAAAATACCTAGGAATAAATTTAACCAAGAAGGTGAAAGAATTATACTCTGTAAACTCTAAGACACTAATGAAAGAAAGTGAAGAAAACACAATAATAAATGGAAAGATATTCTGTGTTCATGGATTAGAAGAATTACTATTGTTAAAATATCCATGTTACGGAAAGCAATCTACAGATTCAATGCAATCACTTTCAAAATCCCAAGGTCATCTTTCATAAATACAATGAAGAATCCTAAAATTTGTATAGAATCACAAAAGACCCTGAATAGCCATAACAATCTTGAGAAAGAATGGAACTCCCAGATGGCTAGGTCAGCTAAGCATCCAACTTTTGATTTCGACTCAGGTCTTGGTCTCATGGTTGTGAGATTGAGTTCCTTGTCGGACTTGTGCTGACCACGAGTCTGCTTAAGATGGTCTCTGTCTCAGCCTGGGTGTCTCAGTCGGTTGAGTGTCCGACTTCGGCTCAGGTCATGATCTCACAGCTTGTGAATTCAAGCCCCTCATCAGGCTCTGTGCTGACAGCTCAGAGCCTGGAGCGTGCTTCTGATTCTGCATCTCCCTCTCTCTCTGCCCCTCCTCCACTCATGCTCTGTCTCTCTCTGTCTCAGAAATAAATAAACATAAAAAAAATTTTTTTTAAGTAAATAAAAAAAAGATTGTCTCTGTCTCATAAACTGAGGGTTGCTGGAGGGAAGATGGGTGGGGTTATGGGATAAATGGGTGATGGGCATTAAGGGGGGCATGTGTTGGGATGAGCACTGGGTGTTATATCACTAAATTCTACTAACGGATACAAACTATATGTTAACTAACTTGAATTTAAATAAAATCTTGGAAGAAAAAAAAAATGGCAGAGAACTGAACAGGCATTTTTCCAGAGACTGACAAATGTCCAGCAGGTACCTGAAAGGTATTCAACATCTCTAGTCATCAGGAAAATAGAAATCAAAACCACAATGGGATATCACTTCACACCTGTTAGAGAGGCTGTCATCAAGAAGAAAAGAGATAACAAGCATTGGCAAGGATGTGGAATAAAGGAAACCCCTGTGCACTGTTGGTGGGAATGTAAATTGGTACAGTCACTATGAAGAACAGTATGGAGGTTCCTCAAAAAATTAAAAATAGAACTACCATATGATCTAGCAATCACACTTCTGGGTATACATCCACAGGAAATGAAAACAGGATTTTGAAGAGATATCTACACTCCCATGTTCTTTGCAACAGTATTCATAAGAGCCAAGGTATGAAAATGAACTAATGTCTAAACTTTTTAAAATACTTATTTATTTTGAGAGAAAGAGAGAGCTTGAGCAGGGAAGGGGCAGAGAGAGAGGGAGAAAGAATCCCAAGCAGGCTCCACGCTGCCAGCACAGAGCCCAACGTGGGGCTCAATCCCACAGACCATGAGATCACGACCTGAGCCAAGACCAAGATTCAGATGCTTAACCGACTAAGCCACCCTGGCACCCCTAATATCTATACTTTTAATTCAGATCAGAGGACCTGCCTGATTTGGAGAAATTTAAATGGTCCTTTCATGCCCGGCTCTTAGTAGAGATGTTATACCAGGAATATCAATCTCTGGTTCTACCAGGGATCAGCTGACTCCTCACCTTTAGGCCCTAGTAAGGTCCTACTTGCTGGCCTCATCAGAAAGTCAGAGTTCTTGAGTCCTAGAAACAGTATTGGTCAGATGCAACTTTAGTTTGGAACTGGCGGAAACCTTAAAGATTTTCTAGCCTTCATTTTATTTATTAAAAAAAAAGATTCAAAAAGGCTCAGTGACTTGTCCAGGGTTACTTTTCTTAAGTTTAATTTTTTTTTTTAAATTTTTTTTAACGTTTATTTATTTTTGAGACAGAGAGAAACAGAGCATGAACAGGGGAGGGGCAGAGAGAGAGGGAGACACAGAATCTGAAACAGGCTCCAGGCTCTGAGCTGTCAGCACAGAGCCTGACACGGGGCTCGAACCCACAGACCGTGAGATCATGACCTGAGCCGAAGTCAGACGCTCAACCAACCAAGCCACCCAGGCGCCCCTAATTTTTTTTTAAAGAAGTAAACATTTTTCAAGTTTTCTTTGAAAACTTTTTATGGGAAAAAGAAGTAAAAATCTGCCCAAAGTTTTAAATACATTCTTTTAAAAGTTGCCCTTTTCAAATTTGTCCAATACAGTCTGATTGAAAGACATTAAAAAAAAGGAAGATGAACTTGCCCTTCTGTTTAATAAAAAAATGAACAGAGAGGAGAAATCTATTTATCAACACATATAATACTTTATGTTTCAGCAGTGTTCCTAAAACCAAGAAATTTAAGGAAAATAAAATAATGGCAAATGCATTCCAAACTTCACAGAATTTTTTTTTAGAGCTTTCTGGAGAAAGTAGATAAAGACAAGTCCACCTGTGAATTATGATATTCTCAGAAAATTGTTTAAAAGATAAATGGTTTTGTTCTATTTTTCTACAAGGAAAAAAGAAATCAGACTTTATGAAACACAGTGGAAAGTCCCATCCTTCCCATGCCTATCCTCATTAGTACAAGATAATGAAAGCCAGGGTATCACTGTTTATGATCCAAACTGCATGCTTTGGTTTCCACTAGGAGTTACTCTAAATTTCCTAATAAAATGTTTTTGTATTTCCATTTATTGGGGTGATTTCTTTGTAACTGCTACTATCGCACATGTTTATTGACAGTTAAAACGGTCTGTGGCTTATACTTTGCGTTTGAGATCACTGTTTTGCCGTCTTTTCATTGTCCCTTGCCCCACTTTTTTTATACATTAAGAATATCCAGTGCCAGGGTGCCTGGATGGCTCAGGCGGAAGAGCATGCTACTCTCGATCTCCAGGTCATGAGTTCAAGCCCCATGTTGGGTGTAGAAATTACTTAAAATAAATAAATTAAAATTTTGAAAAAGAGTATCCACTGACTACATCTTCATTAACTTTATCAACAGACCCAAAAATGAAAATATACTAGAACTGACCAAGTCAGAACTTGTAATCCTGAAGTAGTGTATAAGCATGAGAAAACAAACTAGTAATGAAGACAAGTATGATAGCCAAAAAAACTGAAGAAGGCTCTTGAAGCCAAGCTTTATTGCCAGAGAAAGTAAATGTAACATTCACTTTGGTTTTTGTATTCCTGGAATGCATTCCTCCTCTGAGGAAGAATAACAACAGTAATAAACCTAAATCAAGACAAAAAAAATTTTGAGGACAACTAATTATATCTTTTTTCTTCATAATACAGAGCAAATCTTAACACTCAGCGGTGTAACATATAACGGAAAAAGATCTCATTAATTAAAATATCTCACTACTATTTAAAGACTGCCTCTGGTGGCTTAGGTGAAACAGATATATAGTATCTTTTTAAAAAAGCCTATAATAGCCCCAAAGTTTTCTGCAAGTATTTTCAATCTTCTTTGTTAGTTTGATAAACTTAACTCTTTTTCTAAAATATAATTTATAATTAATTTTGCAAGTATTTGTCATAACATATTCAATGTGTGGACCTCTGTCCCTAAAAAGAAAATTCTAAATTTATTTTATATAAAATATGAATTTATTTGGTTGTCTCATTTATATACTTAGCTTCTATAAAATTCCTTGCATTTTCATAAACTTCAGACAGCAGGACACACACAGAAGAGTGAGAAAAAGAGAAGAGGATTTTGTAATAGAATCCTGCCTGAGCCAACTCTCAGTAGTCTTTTGGCAAAAGGCCTTGTGTGAACTATATCCAAGACCTCAGTCTAAGGCAGCCAAAGGTTTCCGAAAAGAATAGGTCCAAAATGGCTTATTACCTTTCACATTTGACCTTCTACCTAGTTGCCTCATACTTTGTGAACTTAAAATCTTGTGAGAGAATGCTTAGCCATCCTGTTTACAAACACAGCCTACTTATTCCACAGGAACAGTTTGGCAGGACATATCCAGGTCAACTGACCTTGAGTTGTCACAGAAACGCTAGGCCTCAGACTCCTCTTATAATTAAGCCAAACTGCAACATTGTGACCAGCTGAAATCAGTGCTAGACTGTGTAGCAATCATTAATTATTCAGTTCACTTTCATGTTGTATACTTCCAAGTATTAACATACAAAATGTGAAAGCAATCATACATAAACTAGAAGTAGTATAAATGAGGCCTACATGGAAAAGAGAAAAAGCAGAAATTTTTAACTGGAATATTACAAGCTATTCTCAACTATTACACTGCAAAATTTGTAAACACACAACGAAAATCACACAATCTTTTAGTTATTTATGTTTTTTCAAAACTCCAGTCTGTCTTAGTCAGGCTTTGCCTTATATTAAGCATTTACCTGAAGAAATTACTTGATTAAATTAATTATCTCCAGAGGCAATCCAAGATGGCAGCACAGAAGATCCTGAACTCACCTCCTCCACAGACCAAATTTACAGATACATTTGGAACGATTCCCTCTGAAAAAGATCCAAAAAGTAGCTGTACAGCTCCTTCACAACAAATGGTAAAAGGGCCACATTGAGATGGTTAAGAAAGGTAGAAAGAGTCTCACCAAAAACCCCACCACCAAGTTGGTAACCCACAATTGGGTCAGATCTCAAAAATCCCAAGCTTCTCCCCGAGAAGTAAGGGGTTCGTCATTCTTCATATAAGGCACCCCAATCCTTGAGACCTACAAAAAAGAGACAAACCCCCAAAATGTGTGGCTTTGAAAACCAATAGGGTTCACATCTAGGAGACCCAAAGAGCTGTAGGGAACTGAGATTCGGCTCTAAAAGGGCTTACGGAGGGGTGCCTGGTGGCTCGGTTGGTTAAGCATCCGACTTCGGCTCAGGTCATGATCTCATGGTCCGTGAGTTCAAGCCCCGCGTCGAGCTCTGTGCTGACAGCTCAGAGCCTGGAGCCTGTTTCAGATTCTGTGTCTCCCTCTCTCTCTGCCCCTCCCCTGTTCATGCTCTGTCTCTCTGTCTCAAAAATAAATAAACGTTAAAAAAATAAATAAATAATTGAGGAGGGCACCTTTTGGGATGAGCACTGGGTGTTGTATGGAAACCAATTTGACAATAAATTTCATATAATAAAAAATAAATAGGGGCGCCTGGGTGGCGCAGTCGGTTAAGCGTCCGACTTCAGCCAGGTCACGATCTCGCGGTCCGTGAGTTCGAGCCCCGCGTCAGGCTCTGGGCTGATGGCTCAGAGCCTGGAGCCTGTTTCCGATTCTGTGTCTCCCTCTCTCTCTGCCCCTCCCCCGTTCATGCTCTGTCTCTCTCTGTCCCCAAAAAAATAAACAGACGTTGAAAAATAAATAAATAAATAAATAAATAAAATGAAAGGGCTTATGGACAGACTTACTCCCTGTAGAGACCAGTACAAAAGCAGCAGTTTGAAAAGTTCTAGATTCTATGTAAAGGAGATTCATTTGCTAATCTTAAAGTGTCTGCCAGAGGGGCAGACGCCTGCTGAGACTATCTCCAGGGACAAAGGTGCTACAAGTCACCATTTTCGTGTTCTTCTAACTTGCTAATGCCAGGGAGCAAATCCCAGCCCAGTGCTTTCTTGCTGCTCTGCAAAAGCCAGCGGGTGCATGCTGGCCCTGCATTCTCCTGATGCCTCACTAAAGCCAGCAGGCATAAGCAGTACACACAGGAGACACTCTGTGATCACCTGGCTCTGGTGGGTGATCTGGCTTCTGGGGGGAAAGGGGGTGGGTTACATTTCTGTAAATGGGACTGAAAGAATCAGAGACAGTTCTTGGCAGGCTGCCACCCCAAGGGTACTGCACAGACACAAATGAAACACACCCCAGTCCTCCTGTGAAAAGACCTATTTACTTTCCCTGGAGCTTCAGCCTGAGGGGCAGATTTCAGGTTTGCCACATATTCAGAGGCTACAGAGCCACTTAGGCAATCAATGCATGCAGGGGAATGCCATCTTCATACTCTCCCTCAGCCTCAATATAGTTCCGCAGTAACCTCCCAAAAAGGACTTACATATTCATCTGAAGCCCTGATATTTCCACCTGTCACCCAGGGGTCACCTCCAGATCACCTTATCTAGAAGCCAGCAAGGTTTAAGTTCCACAAGGCTGTATATATCTGAATACTTAAAAGCTGCTGCCTGAGGGTCTCGTTTTCAATCAGCCGGAAAATAGGTGCTGACTGAGATCTCTCCCTTTGGAACATTGACAGGTCTTGGCACACCTTGACCTATCAAGTATAAATCAGGCTGCTTAGACAATCACAAAGGTTTGAAAGACAACCAGGTTTACCTTCCAGACTGAGAGAAGTACTATTCTGCGTAATACACAGAAACAAAACCAGAGTATTTCCCAGAGGAAACAAAGGAATATCTACCAAATGAAAGACCAAGATAAAACCTCATTAAAAAAAAGAAACAGAAAAGAAAGAAACCTCAATGAAACGGAGATAAATAAGTAATATACCTGATAAAGAATTCAAAGTAATAGTCACGAAGATGTTCAACTAACTGGGGAGAAGAATGAATGAACACAGAACTTCAATACAAAATATATGAAAATACCAAAAAGAAGTCATAGAGATGAAGAATATAACAACTGAACTGAAGAATACACTAGAAGGTTCAATAGCAGACTAAATCAGAGCAGAAGAAATGAACACTGAGCTCATAGACAAGGCAGTGGAACTCACCCACATAAAGCAACAGAAAGAAAAAAGAATTTTAAAAAGTGAATGTACTTTAAGAGACCAATAGGAAAACATCACAAGAAACAACATTCACATTACAGGAGTCCCAGGAGGGGAGAGAGAGACAAGGGCAGAAAACTTATTTGAGGAAATAATGGCTGAAAATTTCCCTAACCTGAAAAAGAAACCAATATTGAGATCTAGGGAGCCTAGAAAGTTCCAAATGAGAGGAACCCAAAAAAATCCACACCAAGACATATCATAATTAAATTGTCAACAATTAAAGAGAAAGAGAGAATCTTGAAAGCAGCATGAGAAAACAACTTGTCACATATAAGGAAATCCTCATAAGACTATCAGCAAATTATTGAGAGAAACTATGAAGGCCAGAAAGGAATCGCATGATGTATTCAAAGTGCTAAAAGGAAAAAAAATGCAACCAAGAATACTTTAACCAGCAAGGTTTTCATTCAGAATACAAAAAGAGATGAGTATTCCAGACAAAAAAAAAGCTAAAAATTGTTTATCACAACTAAACCAATCTTACAAGAAATCCTTCTTAAAGCTGGAAAGAAAAGGAACTAGTATTAAGAAGATGAAAGTATAAACCTCACTAGTATAAATATATAATAAAGGTAGTAGATTAATCACTGATAAAGCTAGTATGAAGGTTAAAAGACAAAAGTAGTAAAAATAAGTGTGACTACAATTATCAGTTAAGGGATATACAAAACAAAAAGATGTAAAATGTGACATCAAAAACATAAAATGTGGGAGGAGGTAAATGCAGACTTTAAAATGCATTTAAACTGAAGCTGCTATCAGTTTAAAATGGATTTATATAAATATATAGACTGTTACATGTGAGCCTCATGATAACCAAAAATCAAAACCTATCATATATACACAAAAGATGATAAGAAAGGAGTCTAAGCAAAACACTAAAGAAAGTCATCAAACCACAAGCTAAGACAGCAAGAGAATAAGAAAGGAATATAAAGGAACTAAAAACAACCAAAAAATAATTAAGGAAATGGCAGTAAACACATACCTATCAATAATTATTTTAAATATAAATGGACTAAATTCTTAAATCAAAAGACACAGAGTGGCAGACTGGATTAAAAAACAAGACCAATCTATACGCTGCCTACAAATGTAAGGGCACACACAGACTGAAAGTGAAGGGATGGAAAAAGAAGTTCCACACAAACAGAAATGAAAAAAACAAGCTGGAGTAGCTATATCAGACAAAATAGACTTTAAAACAAAGACTATAAAAAAAAGAAAAAGAAGATATTACACAATGACAAAAGGGTCAATCCAACAAGAGGATATAACATTTGTAAATACCAATGCACCTAAAATAAGAGCACCTAAATATATGAAGCAAAAGTGAACAGACCTAAAGGGACATATCGACAGCAATACAATGGTTGTAGGGGACTTTAATACTCCACTTACAACAATTGATTGCTCATCCAGAGAGAAAATTAATAAGGAAACAACACATTAGACCAAATGGACTTAATATATAGAGAATATTCCACCGAAAAACAGAATACACATTCTCTTCAAGTGCACATAAATTATTCTGTAGGATAGATCATATGCTAGGCCACAAAATAACACTCAATACATTTAAGAAGACTGAAACCATAATATGCATCTTCTCTGAACAAAATAGTATGAAACTAGAAACTAATTACAAGAAGAAAACTGGAAAAAACAAAAACACATGAACAGTAAACAACATGCTATTAAACAACCCATGGGTCAACAAAGAAATCAAAGAGGGGATTTAAAAATACCTTGAGACAGAGGCACCTGGGTGGCTCAGTCAGTTAAGCATCTGACTTATTATAATAACATCTGGCTCCATCCATGTTGTCATAAGTTTCAAGATTTTATTCTTTCAGGGGCGCCTGGGTGGCTCAGTCAGTTGACCATCTGACTTTGGCTCAGGTCATGATCTCATGGTTCCTGAGTTTAAGACCCTCATTGGGTTCTATACTGACAGCTCAGAGCCTGGAGCCTGCTTCAAATTCTGTGTCTCCCTCTTTCTCTGCCCCTCCCCTGCTCATACTCTGTCACTCTCTCAAAATAAATAAACATTAAAAAAATTTTTTTAAATACCTTGAGACAAATAAAAAAGCCAATACAAATCAACAAAAATCCTTGAAAAGCAGCAAAAGCAGTTCTAAGAGGGAAGTTCATAGCAATACAAACCTACCTCAAGAAACAAGAAAAATCTCAAATAAACAATCTTTTACCTAAAGAAACTAGAAAAAGAAAAAATGAAGACCAAAGTTAGAAGAAAGGAAATAACAAGCATCAGAGATGAAATAAATGAAATAGAAACCAAAAAGACAATAGAAAAGATCAGTGAAATTAAAAGATGTTTCTTTGAAATGACAAACAAAATGACTCACCTTTAGGAGACTAAGCCAGAAAAGAAAAAAAAAAAAAAACAGATGACTCAAAATCATAAATGAAAGAGAAATTACAATGATATCACAGAAGTACAAAAGATCATAAGAGACTACTATGAATGGTTATGTGCCAACAAACTGGACAACTGAGAATATATATATTTCTAAAAACACAATCTTCCAAGATTGAATGATTTATAATCAGAAAATGTGAACAGACCAATCACTACAAATGAGATTGAATCAATAATCAAAGCTTCCTAACAAACAAAAGTCCAGAACCAAGCAACTTCACCACTGAATTCTAGGAAACATTTAAAGAATATTTAATACCTAGCCTTTTCAAACTCTTCCAAAGAATTAAAGAGGAGAGAACATTTCCAAACTCATTTCACAAAGCCAGCAATACTCTGATAACAAAACCACCACAAAAAAACTGTAGGTTAATATCTCTGATGGACACAGATGCAATGAAATATTAACAAACAAAATTCAAAAACACATCAAAAGAATAAAACATTGTGATCAAGTGGGATTTATTCCAAGGATGCAAAGATAGTTCAACATCTGCAAATAAATCAGCATGATACACATTAACAAATTAAAGGATGAAAATCACCCTATCATCTCAACAGATGCAGAAAAACATTTGATAAAAGTTAACACCCATTTATGACTTTAAAAAACTCTCAACAAAGTGAGCATAGAGGGGCATCTGGGTGGCTCAGTCTTTTGAGCATTCAACTCTTGATTTCAGCTGAGGTCATGATCTCATGGTTCCTGGGATCAAGCCCCATGCTGGGCTCTGCACTGACAGCATGTAGCCTGCTTAAGATTCTCTCTCTTCCTCTCTCTCTGCTCCTCCCCTACTTGCATGCACACTCTCTCAAAATAACTTAAAAAAAAATAACTTAAAAAAAAACTTAAATAAACTTTAAAAAAAAGTGAGTATAGAGTAAATGTACCTCAACATAATAAAGGCCATATACTTAAAGCACACATCATAAACTTTTCCTTCAAGATCAAGAACAAGAGAAGGATATACACTCTCCCCATTTTTATTCAAGATAGTATTTGCAACCCTAGCCACAGTAATAAGGCAAGAACAACAAATAAAAAGCATCCAAATTGAAAGGGAGGAAGTAAAACTTTCCCTATTCATAGACAACATGATTTTATATGAAAACCCTAAGTACTCTGCCAAAATCTGTTAGAACTAATCAGCAAGTTCAGTAAAGTTACAGGGTCAAAATCAACATACAAAAATCTGTTGCATACACTTAACAACAAACTATCAGAAAAAGAAATTAAGAAAACAATCACTTTAAAATTACAATAAAAAGAATAAAATACCTAGAAATAAATTTAACCAAGGAGGTGAAAGACCTATACACTGAAAAGTTTAAGACACAGATGAGAGAAATTAAAGAAGACACAAATAAATGGAAAGATATTCAAGCTCATGCCCTGGAAGAGTTAATACTGTTAAAATGTTCATATTACCCCAAAACAATCTACAGATTCAATGCAACCCCTATCAAAATCTGAACAGTAAACAATCAATCAAACAATCCTAAAATTTGTATGAAACCATGAAAGACCTTGAATCCCAATGGCAATCAGTCAATCAATGAACAATGCTAGAATTTATATGAAACTACAAAAGACCTCAAATAATTAAAGCAATCTTGAGAAAGAACAAAGCTGCAGGCATTTGCAACCTGATTTCAAACTATATTACAAAGTTATGGTAACCAAAACAGTGTGGTAAAAGCATTAAAACAGACTTATAGATGAACAGAACAGAATAAAGAGCCCAGAAATAAACCCACACGTATATATGGTCAATTAATCTGCAACAAAGAAGCCAAGAATATACAAAGGGGAAAGAATAGACTCTTCAGTAAACAGTGCCGGGAAAACCAGATAGCCACATGCAAAAAAATGAAACTAGACTGCTACCTTACATCACTAACAAAAATGAAGATGAAATGGATTAAAGACTTAAATGTAAGGCCTGAAACCATAAAACTCCCAGCCTACCATTACTAAAAATCTTTGGCCAAAGGTTAGCCTTTATGGGGATTTGCTCACCAGGTTCTCATTACCTTAAATGATAGGAAAACTCAAGCTGTGATTTTTGGTTAAAATGGTCCTAGGTTCTTTGGCAAAAGTAAATGCAAATTCTCCCTATAGAAAAGTAGCCTTATTCTAAGCCTCCAGGATTCTCCAAATAATATTTCAAGGGCAATGAGAAAGATAATACAAGGACACAAAACACAAGGAGACAAAAGCCTACACAAATAAAAAACAAATGCAAGAGACCCATTAAGACTTTAAATATTAGAATTATCAGAGACAAATTATAAAACTATGCTTACTACACTAAAAAATGAATGGCATGCTTAAAAATATCTGCAGGTGTAAGAAACTACAAGTGAAAAAGCAAATTAGGAAAAGAATCAAATGGAATTTCTAGAAATTAAGATGACTGTATTTATAAATTAAATATTTGCAAATCACCTCTCTGACAAAATATTAACACCCAGAAAATATAAATAATACAACTCAACAGCATAAAAACAAATAACTTGGTTTAAAAATGGGTAAAGGATCTGAATAGACATTTTTTTCAAAGAAGACTTACAAATGGCCAAAAGTTATATAAAAATACTCAACATCACTAATTGGGAAAAGCAAATCAAAACCATAAGGAGATATCATCTCATACCTGTTAGGATGGCTATTATCAAAAAGATGAGAAAAGGGAATATACGTTGAAATATAAATTGATACAGGTATGGAAAAAGTATGGAGGTTTCTCAAGAATCAAAATTGGAACTACAAACTGTGGGATGTCTGGCTGGCTCAGTCAGTAAAGCATGTGACTCTGGATATTGGGGATAGAGTTTATCCAAAAAAAAAAAAAAAAAGGAAGGAAGGAAAGAAAGAAAGAAAGAAAGAAAGGGAGGAAGGAAGAAAGAAAACAGGACTACCTTATGGTCCAGCAATCCTACATCTGTGTACATATTCAAAGAAAATAAGATCATCTCAAAGAGCTATCTGCATCCCCATGTTCACTATAGCATTATTCACAATAGCTAAGATATGGCAACAACCTAAGTGTCCATCATGGATTTTTAAAAAGGAATATTATTTAGCCAACAAAAAAAGGAAGGAGGAGCACTGGGCTGGCTCAGTTAGTTGAGCATCCAACTCTTGATTTCAGCTCATAGTCTCATGGTTCGTGAGTTCGAGAGCCCTGAGGGGGGTTCTGTGCCAATAGCACAGGACCTGCTTGGGATTCTCTGTCTCCTCTCTCTCTGCCCCTCTTCTGTTCGTGTTCTCTCCCCCTCTCTCTCAAAAATGAGTACATAAACATTTAAAAAAAGAAAAAAAAGGAAGGAAACCCTGCCATTTGCAATAATGTGGATAAACTTGGAGGACATTGTGCTAAGTGAATTAAGTCAGGCAGAGAAAGACAAATACCATATGATCTCATTTTTATGCAGAATCTAAAAAAGTCAAACTCATAGGCTAGAAAGTAGAACAGTGGTTGTCAGGGTTGGGGGGGCGGGCGGAAATGGGAAGATGTTAATTATAGGGTATGAACTTTCGGTTATAAATTCTAAAGATCTAATTATACAGTATAATAGTTAATTATACTGCATTGTATACATGAGATTTGTTAAGAGAGTAGACCTTAGGTGTTCTCAACCACACACACACACACACACACACACACACACACACACACACACAAAGGTAACTATGTGGAGTGATAGATATGTTAATTAACTTTACTGTGGTAATCGTTTCACAATGTATAGGTACATTAAATTATCATATTGTACACTATATAAGAGTAAATTTTTTAAAACTATGCTTTTTCCTGGTTTTGGCACCAAAAAAACCCAAAAAGCAAAAACAAACAAAACTATGCTTTGCCATTAAGAAGTTACTGTGATATACAATATACTTCAGAAAAGTTGTTTAGAAGCTAAAGTGTATACACAAACACAAAGCCTGACATTAGTGAAACAAATATTCATAACTGAAACAACGGCCAGAAATGATTAGTCATTATATTCTTGTACTATGAGCTAAATAACTGTGTCCCCTCAAAGTTCATGCGTTTAAGTCCTAATCCCAATTTAATGGTATTTAGAGGTAGAGCCTTTGGGAGGTAATTAGGTCTTGGGAGTGAAACTCATGAATGGGATTAGTGCCCTTACAAGACATGAGAGAGATGATCTCTCTCCCCACCACGTGAGGATACAGCAAGTAGGTAGCCATCTACAAATCAGGAACAAGAGCCTCACCAGACACTGAATCTGTCAGCACCTTGATCTTGCACTTCCCAGACTTCAGAACTGTGAGGAATAAATGTTTGTCATTTAAGTCACCCAACCAGTTTACGGGATTTGTTATAGCAGTCTGAACTGACCTGAACATATTGAAAAAGCAGCAACTAATTACTTATAGGACCTAAGAAAGAAAAATACAAGAATATGAAATTGTGCTATGCTTTCTTACAGAGATACAGGTAAAAGATCATGCATAAAGTAATGCAAATGAAGAAATGTTTGCCAAATCCTTTGGGAAAATGACAAATTTCTAAGCAACGAGGGTCAGTATGACCATTCATGCATCACATAATACTATTAATGCATTAGTAACATTTTTGTCTCTTTTAGTGGTGCATAAATAAATGGTACATCTTTCAATTGACGGTATTTTAGATTTATGAAAACAGTACTTGAAGAAATCAAAAATTTTCCAGAACTGATCAAAGACACCAATCCACATAATCAAGAAACCAAAAGTTCCCAGGCAATATAAATAAAAGTAAATCCACACTTAAAGACATCACAAAAAAACTAAGTCTAAAAGAAAAGAACAGGACCTTAAAAACAACCACAGTGGAAGAAAAAAAAGGAAGGTTACCTTCAAAAGAAGGTCAGATGCCAGGTTTATGAAGCACAAAGTTAAATATTGTTACAATGGCAATTCTCCCCAGGTTGATTCATATATTCAACACAATTCCTACCAGAACTTTGGCAGCCTTCTGTAAAAAATTGGTAAAGATAATCCTAAGATTTATATAGAATTGCAAATTACATAAAATTGCAAAATTTACATAGAATTTATACAGAATACCAAAACAATTTTGACAAAGGAAAATAAAGCTGGGGCACCTGGGTGGCTCGGTCAGTTGAGCATGCAACTCTTGATTTTGGCTCAGGTCGTGATCCCAGGGTCATGGGATCAAGCCCCACATTGGGCTCTCCACCCTGAGTGGGGAGCCTGCTTGAGATTCTCTCTCTCTCCCTCCCCCTCTGCCCCTCTCCCCTACTCACACTCCCTCTCTAAAATTAAATTAAATTTAAAAAAAGAAAGACAAGCAAAGCTGGACAACTTATACTTCCCAATTTCAAAATTTAATATAAAGCTACTTCAGTTGTTATCAACATGATGTTGTACTGGCAAAGGACAGACGTGTAGAGGCACCTGGGTGGTTCAGTCTGTTAAACGTCCAACTCTTGATTTCAGCTCATGTCATGATCTCATGGTCATGAGATTAAGCCCTGAATCAGGCTCTGCACTGACAGTGTAGAGACTGCTTGGGATTCTCTCTCTCTCCCTCTCTCTCTGCCCCTCCCACACTTGTGCACGTACACACACACACTCTTTCTCTCTCAAAATAAATAAATAAATAAAAAAGACATGTAGATCAGTAGAATAAACTGAGTACAGAAATAAACACCTGTATTTATAGTCAACTGACTTTCAACAAAGGTATAAAAGAAAGCCACAGAGGGAAAGGATAGGCTTTTTAATGAATGGTACTAGGAAAACTGAATATTCATATAAAAATTAACAGACAATAAATCAGAAATTTGATTGTTAGAGCTAAAACAAATTTTTAAAAGAAAACACATGTGATTATCTTTAAGACCCTGGGCTAGGCAAAAATTTCTTAGATATAACAAAAAGATTTTTGATAAAATAGACCTCACCAAAATTCAAGTCTTTTGTACTTCAAAAGACGCCATTAAGAAAATTAAAAGACAAGCAACAGAGTGGGAGAAAATATTGCAAAATTTATATCTTATAAGGGACTTGTATACAAAATAGTCAAAGAATTCTTTGTATATAAGAAAAAAACCAATCTAGGGGCGCCTGGGTGGCGCAGTCGGTTAAGCGTCCGACTTCAGCCAGGTCACGATCTCGCGGTCCGTGAGTTCGAGCCCCGCGTCAGGCTCTGGGCTGATGGCTCAGAGCCTGGAGCCTGTTTCCGATTCTGTGTCTCCCTCTGTCTCTGCCCCTCCCCCGTTCATGCTCTGTCTCTCTCTGTCCCAAAAATAAATAAACGTTGAAAAAAAAAATTTAAAAAAAAAAAAAGAAAAAAACCAATCTAAAAACTGAGTAAAATTTTCAAAAAAAAAGCATTTCACCAAAAAATATATATGAATGAATAATAAGCATATGAAAAGATATTCAATACCATTAGTGTAGGAAATGCAAATTAAAACTACAACAAGAAGCAATTTCACACCCACTAGGATGGTTATAATATTTTTGTTTAATAGATGATAATAGGGGCACCTGGCGGGCTCAATCAGTAGAGACTCTTGATCTTGGGGTCATGAGTTCAAGCCCCATGTTAGGTGTAGAGATTACTTTAAATAATAGATGATAACGTGGGGAAACAAGAATCCTTACACTTTGCAGGTGGGAATGCAAACACTTTAGGCAATAGTTTGACAGTCTCACATAAAAAGTTGGAAATAAATTTGCCAAGGGATGCCTGGGTGGCTCAGCTGGTTAAGCATTCGACTTCGGCTCAGGTCATGATCTTACAGTTCGGGAGTTTGAACCCCGCGTCGGGCTCTGTGCTGACAGCTTAGAGCCTGGAGCCGCCTTCGGATTCTGTGTCTCCCTCTCCCTACCCCTCCCCTGCTCACACTCTGTCTCTCTTTCTCAAAAATAAATAAACTTTAAAAGAAAGAAAGAAAGAAAGAAAGAAAGAAAGAAAGAAAGAAAGAAAGAAAGAAAAAGAAATTTGCCAAATGACTGAGTAATTCTACTCTTAGGTATTTACCCAAAAGAAATGAAAACATATACAAAGATTTACACATGAATTCTTTTAGCAGCATTATTCATATTCACAGTCAAAATCCGAAGAAAACTTAAATGTCCATCAACTGATGAAAAGAGAGACAAAATGTGGTATATCTATATAGTGGAATACTATTCAATAGAAAGAACAAATTACTAATACATGCTTCAACATACATGAAACTCAAAAATATGCTAAGTGAAAGAATGCCAACACAAGAGATCACATATTGTGTGACTTGATTTATACAAAATTTCAAGAAAAGGTAAATCTACAGAGACAGAAAATAGATTAGTGTCATCTGGGGACACTAAGGGAGAGGGAATGGGGATTAACAGGTAATGGACATGAGATTTCTTATTAGGGTGACAGAAATGTTCTAAAACTAATCGATGATGGCTGCACAAAATTACTGAATTTATTTTTAAAAATCACTGAATTATATACTTGAAATAGGTGAATTTATAATATACAAAATATATCTTCAAAGCTATACATACACACACACACACATATATATCCATATATACATACATATATACATATGTGAAGGTCAGATCAATAATTGACATCACAAAAACAACAGCAAAAACCAGAAAACAGTGGAATGAGATCTTAAATATGATGACAAAAATTACTGCTAATCCTGAATTTTACACCCAGCAAAGAATAAAATCAAAAGACTTTGTCAGAACAATAAAAACAGAGTTTGTCATCAACACTTTCTAGAAGAAATGCCCAAGAATAAACTACTAGTAGCAGAAACATATTCCAGATAGAAGATCTAACATGGAAGAATTAACAGCAAATAAAGTGCTAAATATGTGAATATTTGTACATAAATATAACATATAAAAAATAGTAACAAGTCTCGAGGGTTAAAAAATATATAAAGCACAATAACAATGTGTCAGGTGGGGGGATAAATGGGGTTAAAGTGTTGTAAAGTTTTTGTATTATCCAAAAGGAGGTAAAAGGTACTGATTAACTTTAGACTATGAAAATTATGTTTATTATTCATTCTAGAGTAACCAATAAATGAACAGAAACAGAGTGTATAACTGCTAAATTAGATGGAAAATGGAAAAATTTTAAATTATCAATTGTATTCTTCAGGGATATCCAGAGAAACAGAACTAAAACCGATAGGATGGATATATACATATTGGTTCATGAAATTATGAATGCTGACACGTCCCAAGAGCTGCAGTAAACAAGCTGGAGGCCCAGGACAGCTGATGGTGTAGTTCCAATCCAAGCCCAAAGGCCTGAGAACTAGGTGAACCAATAGTATAGTTCCTGTCTGAAAGCCAGCTGGCTTGAAACCCAAGAAAAGCTAAATGTTTCAGTTCTATACAAACCTTCAACAGATTAGATGAGGCTCATCCATACTGGAAGGGCAATCTTCTTTACTCATCTACCAAGTCAAATATTAATCTCATCCAGAAACACCCTCATAAACACACCCAGAATTTTTTACGAAAGAATATTTGACCAAGTCTCTGATTACCATTCTGGCCCAGTGAAGGAGACAAAATTAATCATCATGTCGATCCAAAGACAGCAAGAACGGAGAGAAAAACAGAAAAGACATGTCAAATAGAAGATGTAAAGACAGCAAAGTCTACCATGTCAGTAAATACAATAAATGTAAACTTAAATTCTACTTAGAATCTGCTACATGTCTAAGAGAAAATATATTAATTCAATCCACTCCTTCACCAGCATCTACTCTGTGTTATCTATGTTTTAGGTACTTGGACACATCAATGAACAGAACAAAACAATCAAATTACACAATAATAAATAAATGTCTTACATTCTTTTTTGTCTATCTAGAATATTTAAAAGACTGTGGTGATTTAGAACTTAAGATATTTGTATATAACAGGTTAACTTAAAAGTAAAGGAAGAGCTCAGTAATTAAACGAACAAACCATAGGGCATGATTACATGAGGTACCACAGAGAAGGAAATTACTGAAAGTATTATGAGCTTATGGGCAGCCAAAACAAAGAGGGCAAAAGTTACATACTTTTAATTATTTGGCAAAAGCTTCATACTCTATGGAAGACAGAAACCTTTATTAGCCCTAAATTACAATGAAAACTAATATGGGTCCTTCTATATTAGGGGATACCTAAATATATAGGCTGTCCCAAAAGATCCAGTAGCCTTGCTAAGTTTCCTACAAAGACAAGCAGATTCAAACAGAATCTAAATTAAGTCTGAATCCTGTTCCATCACTTACTGTTTGTACAACCACGGGGAAGTTCCTTAACCTCTCTGAACATGGGTTTCCTCATCTCTAAAACAGATCTACGATTGATGGAGTTAGAGAGAAGTTTCATAAAGTATCATGAAGTTTCATAAAGTAATTTTAAAAGAATTTTTGTTATTACTATGGCACATAATCAATAAACATAACAGCAATATAAACTGATACAGACTAGAGTTTCTGCTTCTAGATTATAAGACATGGTGCTT
This sequence comes from Leopardus geoffroyi, assembly GCF_018350155.1. NCBI lineage: Eukaryota > Metazoa > Chordata > Mammalia > Carnivora > Felidae > Leopardus > Leopardus geoffroyi. The sequence continues at coordinate 155,545,890 of NC_059326.1, forward strand.
TATTTTTTTGTTACCATGTAATTATTTTTAATGTCCAGCATTTATAATATAAGGGCCAGAGTTTTCTTCACAACTCAAGTTTATAAATTTTCGATTGTCTTGTGAGGCGAATAGGGATACTTCTTCTTGTCTAATCTGCTTTCTGGGGAGACTTCATTCAGGTCCTCAATGGTCATCTGATCAAATGCAATTGTGTTCTTCATCTTCTCCAGCTCTTTTTCATATTCCTCAATCCTGGCCTTTGAGAGAGACAAAAACTCAGCACAACTTTTCACATCTTCTTCTTCTTCAGCATCCACCTAAATGGTATATTTATCCTCTGGCACAGGAATCTTCAGAGCATTAAACTTCTTAAAATCATCTACCTACCCAGCCTTCACCACACTGGTCTTATAGTAAGCCCCATAGAGAGCAGGTAGATTCTCAGGGAGAAGAGCCCACCTGGAGGTGAGGGTCTCATTCCAGGATGTCAGGGAGTTAACAATGGCCTTCGTGTCAGGGTATGATCTCCCCAAAACCTACTAAGTATATGGCTTTTAAAGCAAGTTTTTTCCCAGCCATCTTGAGATCCTTCACTGAACCCCATTGGCCCACCAAGACACAATGCTTTAGAAACAGTTCCACAGAACCAGTGAACTCAAATATGAAAAATTTCCAAAAGTGTTCTTAGAAATCTCTAAAAAAAAAACAGTATCAAGTATAAATTATTTAACTAAAGAGATAATTGACAATTTTAGATCTTGAGATATAAGGTTTATGTACTAAAAATTTGCATAAGGCAAATTAGTAAAGTTGGGCTTTTGTTAAATGGGTTTGTCTTTGACTGAACAACCACTTTGTCTCTTTCCTAAGCATCAACAATAATCATTATACATGAAAGTAGAGTCCATTTGTGGTTTTGAATGCCATTCTTTTGCAATACTAGCACATAGAGAGCACTCAATTAATAATTCTTAATGAGCAAATGGCTATTGGCTATTATCTCTGGAATTAATAGTTTTCACTTCAAGGCAGTTGCCTAATATGTTCTGTGGTGACAGTTTGATAGCTTGACCCCAGGCATTTTTGTGACTTGTGACATAAATACTTTTTAAAAAGGCCAACTGTGATGATTAATTTTATTCGTCAACGTGGTTATAATTTATGTAGTGCCCAATTATTTAACAAAACACTAATCTATGTGTTGCTCTTGAAAGTATTCTGTAGATGTCGCTACTATCTATAATCAGTTGACTTTAAAGAACGGGCATTATCCTCAATAATGTGGGTGGGCCTCATCTGATAAGTTGAAGACTTTAAGAAGAAAAATTGATGATCCTGGACAAGAAGGTATTTTGCCTCCAGGCTGCAGCATTATCTCCTCAGTTTCCAGCCTGCCAGCCTGCCCTGCAGATTTTAGACTTGCAGCCTGTACAAGTCTGTGAGCCACTTTCTTAAAATAAATCATAAACATATATGTGTATATGTATATGTTATATGTATCTTATCAGTTCTATTTCTCTGGGGAACCCTCAGTGATACACCAATAAAAGTGAATGATGTTTTTTTAGGCTGTAAAGTACTACATAGACATCAAAAGTAGAACATACCAAATGATACTATATATTGGCTTCAACCTTTTGTTTTATTTAAAACAAAATGTTTTTTCTTTGATATCAATCCTAGATTACAGATACCAACCAGCATCTATCACCTTTAATATTCATGGTCCCTTGAGTCTTCTTGCATAATAATAGTGATTTCTCAGAATCAAAACCATACATCATTAAATCCAATTAAAAGGAGATTCTAAAACAATTCTTTTAAAGATTATCCAACACATCAACAACACAGACAACTGAAATCATACAGAATGCATTTATACTATATCACTATTCATGTAATAAAAAAGATACCATAATTGTGTACCTCATACCTATTAATCTGTAGTTCTACCCTTTAGCATACACCTAAGGAAGATAAATAAAGACCTTATCAAATCTAGGCCCATGAAGGATTAACCAAAAATACTCAGTACTATTTATTTATTTATTTGTTTGTTTGTTTGTTTGTTTATTTATTTATAAAGATTTTATTTTTAAGTAATCTCTACACCCAATATGGGGCTCAAACTCACAACCTCAAGATCAAGAGTCACATGCTCCACTGACTCAGCCTGCCAGGTACACCCCGCCCAATGCTATTTAACAAGTCAGTTTATATCACCAAAATAGAAAATGTCACTTGTAACATAAAAACTAGAATAGGTACACCAACATAATGTTGATCTCGAGAAATGCAACATATTTAATCACATAATCTGAGACACTGGACCATGTTACAAAAGTGCACATTTTATTGTCTTGTACATTTTGTGGGATAAGGAAAGCAGAGTAAATATCAAGGATTAAAGTATAAACTGGAACACAAGTCTTTGGCAGATTTTCTTTATACTGGACATCCTGACCCCCTTTATACACTTACCAAGAAAGACAAATACCAGAAATTCCTTCTTGAATATTTTCTTTCAGTTTCCCTATAATCTCCAGATATTCCCATTCTCTCTCCCAATGATTGTCCTAATGCTAAATTGTTCAAAGGAAGCAATTAATTGAAAAGCAATCATGTTGTACATCACAAAATGGAAACAATCTAGCAATCTCTTTTATTTAATCAACATAAACAAATGATCAAAATAATTCAGTCCATTTCTGGGGCCTGAAAACATATTTTTTGTCTCCTCCTTTCCACCCCACTCTTCTTCTATTCCCAAGTCCTATGGCCAGGTCACAGCAGCAAAAGCCCACTTTATCATATACTGCTTACCTCAATCTATGTGAAGAAGTACAATGATGCTGCTAGATTCCAAATGTACAGCTATGTCAAAGTAAAAACCATCAAACCAGGCTTGAAAATGGCAGTATTCTATTGCCTCAGTGGAGCTTATGGTCATTCTACAAAATCTACTGAAGTTATAAAACACTTACAGTTTTTTCTATAATTAATAAATTGATCCTCTGTCTCTCCATTTCTAATTCCTTAATTCCAATACCCAGATGGCTTATATTGTTAAAAACATCTATGGAGGATTAATCTTTTGGTCATAATTTTTAAATGGATGCAATAATTGATTATATATATAATTCACTGCCTAATCAGAAATAAAACTGTAATCTCATAAAAGATGTTTAATAGCAATTTTAACTACTAGGCACATAATTAATGGTTAGGGTATTAAAAATTAAACTTCAAAGTGGCTAAAGCATAAATTTAAAAACTTTAGACAATTTCAAAGAAAACAAAACATTAAAATAAAAAGTGCATAATTGTGTTTCTAAAAGTATGTGTAATAATACATTGCTATTCTACATTTTCATATAAATTAATAGTAGATAGATATCATTCACCAAAAAAATTTTGTAAAATATTTTTAAAGACAGTGGAATAGCAATAAAACATTTTTTAAATAACTGAATAGCAATAAAACCATTTTTAGTTATAAAGAAATCTTACATATAAAAGAGAGCAAAGAAAGTAAGTTAAAGGCAATGGAACGCTGCAACACTAATTACTCTGTTTTTATATAAGGGAAAATATGGCAGCACGATTCGGTGATTGTTATACATGCAAAGCTTCCACTAATGTTGATGATGTCGTCCTCATAAGAAATACACAACTACCTTACCATATGTAATTTTTTTTTTATTAGTAAGGGGATCCATAACAACACCGTTACATAATTGGGGCCCTACATTCCCAAGCCTGACAATTGTCAATGAACAAACCTCACTAAGGCAATGACTGAATTTTGTGCAAGATTCTCAAATTCTAAATATATCACATTAAGGAACACCCATTTTATTTTCAATTGCTTGAGTGGATGGGATTAAAGCAAATGCAGTTGTACTATAGGAATTTTCTGCCACTCAACTGCCAGTGAAGTAATGCATGAAGAATTCTTATTAAGTCAAAAGAGAAGAGAATGCATTTGAAAGCATAATTTACCCCCTTGATTAAGTTTTACGAATGGAAAGATTCAAGATTCAAGGCACTATAGACCCTTTTCCCAACTCAAAAAGAGACCCTTTTTATTAATAACCATTAAAATGCTCCACATTTTAAAGTATGCAACATCATGGCCTCATTACAAATTAGGTATTTAGGGAAAACTGCATTTCCTTCAAAGGAAAATGTTAACAACATACAATTCCTTCATCATGCATTTTTAAATACTAAGGAAAGTTATGCAACTGTTTTCACAACCAAGGCTCAGGCAACTGCCCAAGAAGCCTATAGAACTGATATCAATAGGAGTTTTATGCCTGATGGAAAACCAGTCTACAGATTTTTTTAATCTGAAAAATAATGTCATCACTGTGAATTCCACTTTGGAATACAAAAGCAAGGATTACACTATGTTGTTAAAATGTTAACAACTGCATTTCATTCTTTGAAAAGGCTATATAATTTTCCTAAAATAAAGAGTTGATTGTATCTCTTATTACTGTTACAAGAATTTGATATATCACAAGGTTTAAGAGTTACAGCATGTGCCAACTATCAACCAGAAAAAAACGAACCTGATTCATAATTCACTTTGAAATGTCTAGTTAGTCAATCAAGTGATTTGTAATCATGAAGACTGCCAGAAATGTAGTGAATAATGAGCTACAGTAAAATCCCTGGATTTTTTTTAGTATTCTTTTTCATTATGTGACTTTTGTTGCCATTTTTGATCACTGTTCCTCAGCAGCACACATATTTACTTACAAGTTTTTGACTATTAAATAGGTTAAAGGATATACAAGTTGAATGACCAGAGTATTTAATGTCTTCCCACAAAATTAAAAGTCTTACTGTTTGGGGTGCCTGGGTGGCTCAGTCAGTTAAGTGTCCGACTCTTGGTTTCAGCTCAGGTCATGATCTCACGGCTCATGGGATCGAGCTTTGTTTCAGGCTCTTCACTGTCAGCATGGAGCCTGCTTCAGATTCTCTCTCTCCTACTCTCTCTGTCCCTCCCCCACACACTCTCTCTCACTAAATAAATAAACGTTTTTTAAAAAGTCTTACTGTTTATAGCTTGAGCAAAGAAAATTACATTCCATCCAACTCCCTTCACGCACACCTCATTTTATTTATTTAGTGAATATGCTGTTTCAGCATAGCAAATTTTAATTCAGTACATTTTCATAAGTTGTTTCTATATAGCCTAAAACAAATAAAATCACTTAACATAATATAGTTAATATCAGAAGCCATAAGCTTCCTTTTACTATCTTCATTGTATAACATTCCCTTAGTTAAAACTAATGTAAGCTGATGGCCAAAGAACATTTGACCTCTAACTAATATAATCTTATTAAATTATAAATAAACAAAATATAAATCAACCCAAAGTTCAGCATATAACTAAAAAGGTAATATGATAAATTAGTGTTTTTCTAAATGTAAAACTACTAACCTATGTTAGAATCTGTCATCCTGATAATACTGGCCATCATAACCATTTTAATCAGGATTGCATGACATAAGAATTACAGTTTTAAAGCAAATAGAACTTTAGGGGTGCCTAGACAATGGCTCAGTCGGTTAAGTGTCCAACTCTTGATTCTGGCTCAGGTCATGATCTCACAGTTGGTGAGACGGAGCTCTGTACTGAGAGCACTAAGACCACTTGGGATTCTCTCTCTCTCTCTCTCTGTCTCTCTCTCTCTGCCGTTCCCCCACTTGTGCGCTCGCTCACGCTCTCTCTCTCAAAATAAATAAACATTTTTAAAAAAAACCTCTGGGGGCGCCTGGGTGGCGCAGTCGGTTAAGCGTCCGACTTCAGCCAGGTCACGATCTCGCGGTCCGTGGGTTCGAGCCCCGCGTCGGGCTCTGGACTGATGGCTCAGAGCCTGGAGCCTGTTTCCGATTCTGTGTCTCCCTCTCTCTCTGCCCCTCCCCCGTTCATGCTCTGTCTCTCTCTGTCCCAAAAATAAATAAACGTTGAAAAAAAAAAAAAAAAAAACCTCTGAAGCAAATGAAACTTTATTTTTTTAATGTTTATTTATTTTTTGAGAGAGACACACAGAATGTGAGCATGGGAGAGGTACAGAGAGGGAGATACAGAATCTGAAGCAGGCTCCAGGCTCTGAGCTGTCAGCACACAGCCCGACAAGGGGCTCAAACTCACAAATGGTGAGATCATGACCTGAGCCGAAGTCAGACACTTAATCGACTGAGCCACCCAGGCATCCCATGAAACTTTAAATGTGATAAGAAATAGGTTCATTCTTTCACTTATTTTTCATCATTTTCAAACAGAAGGATCCTTTTCCAACTTTAGACTGATCATTATACCGAAGCACATGTGGATCTCCTTAAGGGAATTAATAGAGTCCTTAAGTCAAGATGTATTACACTTATTATTAAAATATATTATTTCAGAAAAAATTCAACTATTGAAATTTTATGGGTAAATTTCCAATAAGTGGTTAGTTGTTCAAGATAACAAAATTGCAGACATACACTATACTGCCTCAAGGAAGCTAGTATGACTATGGTGAGACTTCAGGAACAATACTGTTTATAACACTGAATATCCCAGAAAAGTATAGTAGCACTCCACCTTGGAATTCATTTTATCACCATATCACACCAACTGTGAGGAAAATCTTTTCTTTCCTTGTAGGTTACCCATCTGTTTAATTCATTCACTTAACAAATGCTTATTAAGCATCTATATGTACCAGGAATTGTGCTAAACCCTGGGGATATAAAAATGAATTAAACACATAGCCTTTGCGCTTGCCATTAAGATATGTAACAGTCTAGGGGCGCCTGAGTAGTTCAGTTGATTAAGCTTCTGACGCTTGATTTTGGCTGAGGTCATGATGTCATGGTTCTGGAGTTTGGAGCTCTGTGCTGACAGTGCAGAGCCTGCTTGGGATTCTCTCTCTCTATCTCCCTCTCTCTGCCCTTCCCCTGCTTGTGCTCTCTGTCTCTCTGTCTCTGTCTCCGTCTCTCTCTCTCTCTCCAGACAGATAAATAAATCAATAAATAATCCTTAAAAAAGAAAGAAATCTATAGTCTAGAGAGATATAATAAGTGCAATAAAATATAAAGGTACATAAATATAAAATATAAGGTTCTCGGTTTAACTGAGGTAGACATGTAAGGAGTATACATGACATGGGGGAGTAAGGAAGAGGGCTGCCGGAGGCAAGCTTGAGACAACATGGAATGGACCACTAACAGAAAACCTTGTATGTATGCTAAAGAGAACACAATCTGTACCTTAAAATCCGTCAATGGTTTCTCTTGTTTGTGGAGGGAAAAATCATGGGATCATAGGTTTCCAGAATGTCTATTCAATTTATGTAATATGGCTTTCCTCAACAATGGTCACACTAACATTTCATATTGCATTATACACCTGTTAGAGAACTAATATCACCATTTTAGCCTATCTGCTTTATATCAACATGTAAATAATCTCCCAGAACAAGGATCTCCAGCTCTAGCAAACTTGCAAATTAAACAACAATTTTACTACCTGAAGAGCGGGGCAGACACTAAAGTTATAGCAAGTTTTCCAAGAAAGCATTATCAAGAATCCATACACGTGATAACATGCACGCAGCATACACACAACATGAAGTGTCCACAATATACTGGCAGACTGTCCAACGTTGTGTCTACATAAAGTCACAAAAGCAAATGTTTCAGCCAGATACATTTTGGTGTACCTCAGTCAGTCATACAAAATCACTGTGAACTGACCAGACTGTGCCTCAAAAGTGAAACAGCGCATTCTCAAGTTGCGTTAAGTAAACCTTTCAAGCAGCTTAACACAGCACTTATAAATAGGAGCTCTGGGCAGAAGTTCTGAGGCCACATAGTTCAGGACTGAAATCCTTGGTAATTCACTGACCTTACGCAAATTATTGAATTCTGGATCTAAGTTTTCTCGTCTATAAACCTGAGATAATTATTCCTACCCCACATAACTGTTGTAAAAATATAATAAAATATAAAAAGCACTTAGAGTGGAACAAATTACATCAGTTTTAATAACAATTATATAATTATAATTATTAATTATTCAAAAAGTAGTATCACATCACTACACCTACAATAGAAATTATTCTAGTAAAGACAAACTCAAGTTTATACACTAAATAAGTTTAACTTCCACTATAATGTTAAAGAAATTTCCAAGGGCTAATCCAACTGAAAATGTATGAGCTAGGCCTAATGAGAAAACAATAATACTGAGACAATCATCTTAAAATAATGCTTTCAAGAAATGAGACTTTTGAAAACGCAATGAGTTATACTTAATAACTACTTATAAGGCATGGGAAGGGAAAGCCCAATCTTCCTACAAAAATATTGAGTGCCTTTTTGAGGAAAAGAAAACTATGCAATCAAACCTTTTCTCCAAATATAGTGCCATGTTATTCCTTTTTATATTCTGTGGCCTTTTACAAGCCATTTAGTATAGATGATAAGGCTGGTTATAATCATGGAACATCATGTACCTGTAAAGATCCTCTCCCTACAAAGAGACCTGTTTTTTGAAGTCAGTACGCTTCGGTCCTACCAGTCTTTGACTTGGGATTTGTTTATATCCCAAAAGAAGAAAAATTAAAAGGGAACAGTGACAACAAAAAAGATAGAATAGTACTAAAGCAGAACTGTAAAAGAAAATTTACTCTGACAACCTGACATTGGTGATGATTCAAGTGAAAACAACTTGAGTAAAGAGGGCCGAAGCAACATCGGTAACTGTTATCAAGTTACTTACATACAATGTTACACACATGCAGACACACACACCAACATCATGGTTAGGAAGGGTTAGGTCAAATCACAAATGTAATTCGTAAAGTGAAGTAATGATTAATGAATACGCATTAAATAATAATGACCTGAATTACAGATTGCTATTAGATACACTACTACCCCTTGTAATAATATTAAACATATATGGTCATCCACTGTATATCTAGGAAAGAAAGCCTGTGGCAAGCATCAACAATGGCTACTAGTTGAAAGACCAAATAATGTATTTGAAAACAGACGAGAATCTTTACATTGATACTGCAGTTATCTGAAATTTCCTGAAATTAGTAATATATTTTATTTTTTATATAAATTTTTTAATGTTTATTTATTCTTAAGAGAGCAGAAAGAGACAGAGCATGAGTTGGGGGAGGGCCAGAGAGAGAGGAAGACACAAAATCCAAAGCAGCCTCCAGGCTCCAAGCTGTCAGCACAGAGCCCAATGCGGGGCTCAAACCCACAAACCACAAGATCTTGACCTAAGCCGAAGTTGGATGCTTAACCAACTGAGCCACCCAGGCGCCCCTGAAATCAGTAATATATTTTAAAATAAATAAGTAACATATGTGATTCTGTTCTAGCCAATATTCATTCAAATAAAAGTCAAGAATTATAAGTTAGCTAGCATGTGTTATATGGAAATAAGAATGGAGGTGAGAAAGAGTACTCAAATTGGGGCACCTGGCTGGCTCACTTGGGAGCATGTGACTCTTGATCTTGAGGTCAAGTTCAAGCCCCACACTGGATATAGAGATTATCCTTAAAAATAAATAAACTTTAAAAAATAAAAGAAAGAAAAGAAAGAGTACCCCTACTACTTTTAGGTATATTCATAAACACCAAACTGTCACTTCCACCCCTTTTCATTGTCAGGTTGATTTCTGTGTGAATCTTCACTACACTCTAGCAATAAAGCATGATGGTTTAACATCCCATAAAACAAAGTTTAAACCAAACTATCGCTTGATAATGCTGAAAACATCAAATAACACTAGTGTGATCTTTCCTGTGTGAAGATGACACTGACTCACCTTCAACAGAGATGAGCTTCAAGTTGTTTTTCCCCAAGGGAGATGAACTCGCTGATCTGGCCAATTCTCTTGCCAAAGCTCCCTGGTGAACAACAGCTTATATCTGCAAGATGAGTGTTACCAGTGGTCACAGAAAATAACAAAATAAAATTATTAACATAGAAATGAAACCTATGCCTTGGTCCCAAGCCACTATGTTTTAATGAACTAAAAACAAAGTCAGAGAAATATATATATTTTATAATACTTACATACAAAATTGTACATGTATTTACTCTCATTCATTTTATTCGATCTTTCCCTGACCTAAAAATACAGTCAAAGGCTGACCTCTATTCCTGAGTAAAAATGTTCTCAGCTGTCTTACCTAAAACAAAGATTGCTTCTGACATGTAAAATCAAAAGTGTATAATGAAAATGCTCAAAACATGAAAGCATGCCAACTTTACATCCCTCATCACCAGTAGCAATAACTGAGGAAATTACAGAATATTTTTGTTAATGTTAGCAACATTTTCAATAGCATTAAATTCAGTATGACTACAGCCAAAATTACTGTGACATTTCCTAAAATCCTGAAAAATACTTCCATTTTTTATGAAGAAAAAATACTTTCATTACTAGCTATAGTGTTTATTCATGTTAAAACAGAAGTTTGTAATTAAATATTCCTGATATGGAATTTTATTAGTTACCAGAAGAATCTCCTTCATAAGAGTTAAGAAGTTGGTTCAACATTACCTGAAGACATAGTTTTTAAGTATAAGTAAAGTTGATGTTATGTGCTTCTTTATTATTGAAAGGAATAAAAATTAGATTAGCATCTGTTAATAATCAATAAGGAGCTACTTACAACTAGATACAATTCAAACAAAAACAATGCTAAGCATCTACAATGAGCAAGGCACTCACTATTTGGGGTTTCTGTGAACAGGTATAAGAATAACAAAGCATAATACACAACCTCAAAGAAATCACAATATCAGTATTATTAAAACATTCCACTTCCAGTTCTACATGACTGTTTGCAATAACAAACAGCGAGAATATAAAGGGTGAAATAGAAAGCACAGCATCATACCAGAGAATGGTAGCTACCATAGGGATGAGGCTCTTGGGCTCCTCTTGCAAGTGGATATAAGGAAATCTCGATAGAAACGTTGAGAACATCTGCTACAACCTGTGATGCAGGCCCAATGCCACCTGTAACCAAATAAACTTTGTTAATTTAAAGTCACTATACAACCGTTTCCACTCACAATTCTATTTCAGTGGGTCGGTCCCCTTAACCAGTCTTCACTGTATTTCTTACCATGATTCCCCACCAACTCACCAAAACTGGAAGTTCTCCACTAGGCTGCAAACTCTTAAAGTTCTCCTTCATTATATTTTTTTTTTCATTTTTTTACCATTTATTCATTTTTGAGAGATGGAGAGAAACAGAGCGTCAGTGGGGGAGGGGCAGAAAGAGAGGGAGACACAGATCTGAAGCAGGCTCCAGGCTCTGAGCTATCAACACAGAGCCCGATGCAGGGCTCAAACTCATGAACTGTGAAATCATGACCTGAGCCAAGGTCGGACACCCAACTCAATGAGCCACCCAGGTGCCCCTAAAGTTCTCCTTCACTTTAGTTTCCCATTTCCACAATGCCCAGCAGAATACCTCACAAACTGTAAATGCCTAATAATTGCTTGATAACTTGAAATGAACTAGTCATCTTATTCCCTTATCAAAATACCACTTATTCTTGCTATAGTTCTATTCCTGGCAAGACAGTATTAGATGAAAACACAAGATTGTTTACTTATTCAGCAAACATTTTGCTCAAACACCTACTAGGTACAATGCTAAGTGCTATATATACTAACATAACTAGCACATGACCCTTGCTCTTAAGTAATTCAGTCTAGTAAAAAAGATAAAGATGGTAGACTCTGAAAACTATAAAAACACTGATTAAAGAAATTAAAGATGATGGGGTGGCTCAGTTGGTTAAGCGCCTGACTCTTGATCTCAGTTCAGGTCATGATCTCATGGTTCGTAAGTTCAAGCCCTGAGTCGGGCTCTGCGCTGACAGTGCAGAGCTTGCTTGGGATTCTCTCTCTCCCCTCTCTCTCTCTGCCCCCAACCCACTTGCTCTCTCTCAAAATAAATAAACTTTAAAAAAATTAATAAAAAAAAAGAAATTGGAGATGACACAAGAAATGGAAAGACAATCCATGCTCACGGATTGGAAGAACAAATATTGTTAAAATGTCTATACTACCCAAAGCAATCTACACATTTAATGCAGCCACCAAAATACCAACAGCATTTTTTCACAGAGCTACAACAAACAATCCTGAAATTTGTATGGAACCACAAAAGACCCAAATAGCCAAAGCAATCTTGAAAAAGAAAAAGCAAAGTTGGAACCATCACAATTCCAGACTTCAAGGTATATTACAAAGCTTTAATCATCAAGACTGTATGGTACTGGCATAAAAACAGACACATAGATCAACATAACAGAATAGGAAACCCAGAAATGGACCCACAACTATATTCTTAACTAATCTTTGACAAAGCAGGAAAGAATATCCAAAGGAAAAAAGTCTCTTCAACAAATGGTGTTGAGAAAACTGGACAGCGACATGCAAAAGAATGAAACTGGGCCACTTTCTTACACCCTACACAAAAATAAATTCAAAAGGGATGAAAGACCTAAGTGTGAGACATGAAACTATAAAAATCATAGAGGAGAACACAGGTGGCAACTTCTTTGACATTGGCCACAGCAACTTCTTACTAGATATGTCTCCTGAGGCAAAAGAAACAAAAGCAAACATGAACTAAAGGGACTTCATCAAGATAAAAAGCTTCTGCACAGCAAGGGAAACAATCAACAAAACTGAAAGACAACGTTCAGAATGGCAGAAGATAATTGCAAATGACACATCTAATAGATCCAAAATCTATAAAGAACTTATTAGTAAACTCAACACCCAAAAAAACAAATAATTCAATGAAGAAATGGGCAGAAGACATGAATAGACATTTTCCAAAGAAGACATTCAGATGGTTAACGGACACATGAAAAGATGCTCAACATCACTCATCGTCAGAGAAATGCAAATCAAAACTACAATGAGATATCACTTCACACCTGTAAAATGGCTAAAATTAATAACAAAGGAAACTACAGATGTTGGCAAGGATGCAGAGAAAGGGGAACCCTCTTACACGGTTGGTGGGAATGCAAACTGGTGTAGCCACTCTGGAAAACAGTGTGGAGGTTCCTCAAAAAAATAAAAATAGAACTACACTATGATCCAGCAGTTGCACTACTAGGTATTTACCCAAAGGATACAAAAATACTGATTTGAAGGAATACACTCAACTCGATGTTTAAAGCAGCATCATCAACAATAGCCAAATTATGGAAACAGCCCAAATGTCCATCGACTGATGAATGGATAAAGAAGTTGTGGTGCACATATACAATAGAATATTACTCACCATCAAAAAGGATGACATCTTGCCATTTGCAATGATGTGGATGAAGCTAGAATGTATTATGCTAAATGAAATATGTCAGAGAAAGACAAATACTATATGATTTCACTCATATGTGGAATTTAAGAAACCAAACAGATGAACATGGGTCGGGGAGGTGGTGTGAGAGGCAAACCATAAAACAGACTCCTAACCATAGAAAACAAACTGAGGTTGCTGAAGGTGAAGTGGGTGATGGAATGGGTTAAAAGGGCAATGAATATTAAGGAAGGCACTTGTTGTGATGAGTGCTGGGTGTCATATGTAAGTGATGAATCACTAAATCCTTTTCCTGAAATGAACACTGGAACTTAAAGCCTGTAACACTATAACTAGTATTTAAGGCTTGAAACTAAAAAAAGAAAAAAGATGTGGTATACACACACACACACACACACACACACACACACACACACACAATGGAATATTACTTAGTCATGAAAAATAAATGAAATCTTGCCATTTACAACAACATGGATAGAATAGAGGATTATGCTAAGCAAAATAAGTCAGTCAGCAAAAGACAAATACCATATGATTTCATTCATATGTGGAATTTAATTAAAAAAACAAGCAAGCAAAGGAGAAAATGAGAGAGAAGCAAACCAAGAAACATACCCTTACCTACAGAAAATAAGTTGATGGTTACCAGAGGGGAGATGGGAGGAGGGATAGGTGAAATAGGTGATGGGGATTAAGGAGTGCACAAGTTTTGATGAACACCAGGTATTGTATGGAAGTGCTGAATCACTATACTGTACACCCGAAACTAATATTACACTCTGTTAACAACTAGAATTTAAATTAAACTTTCTTTAAAAAGAAAAAAATAAGAAAGATAAAGAAGGAAATTAGTCACTATGATACCCTGTCATCAGTTTATAGCCAGTTTTCTAGAAAGTGCTACAGATACTAAAAGAAAACTGGCTTAGAATAAAGGCTTTAGAGAAAAAATGTCATGTGAAATGAGTATTTAAAAAATAACAGCCATTGAACAGAGGGACAAAAAGAAAGAAGACATTCTTAGTGCAGGGGAGAGGTGAAAAATTATAGAGGTACAAAAGGGTACACAATATTCTGAGAAATTCTAAAAGCTTTTTGGAAAGTATAAAATGAGAAGAAAAAGGCATGAAAAAGATCACAGAGATGCCTATTATGCTAAATAGCTGGGCCTCGGTCTGACTAAAGGAGGTAAGCCAGAGGAGTGATGTAATCATTAAAAAGATCTTGGCAGTAGTGTGAAAGACAGGAGGAAGGACAACAGGACAAGGCAAAGGACTAAATCACATGAGACAAAACTGTCTTGACCTAATGGTTTATGGAATTATGGTGACCCGATTCATCATCAGTGGTCATTAGGTCTGTTCCCCAACGGGTCTCAAATTCAGATACATATTTAGAAACAGGTGTTGATTTATTTTAGTAAACTATTTAGGTGGTATAATCTCAATCAGAAAGCATGGCAGGAATTTCATAAGAATTGTATCAAGATGCCAAAATGTTAATAACAACTAGCACTGGGTAGTAGGGATATAGGTCATGTTTTTCTTGTTAATGATATATTTCAAATTGTCTACACAGTAAAATTAAAAATAAATCCTACAGGAATTTCTTGAAACTTAAAAATTAAAATTGGCCTTAACTCTAAAGGGCCAGAGCCAGGATTCCTTCACAATATAACTGGCCCAAAGCCTCCCTTTATCACCATGGCCCACTCTACATAAAATACACATTCCTACAACAGAACCTCAACCCATAATCTCTCTGTTTCTTTTTTTTTTTTTTTTTCAACGTTTATTTATTTTTGGGACAGAGAGAGACAGAGCATGAACGGGGGAGGGGCAGAGAGAGAGGGAGACACAGAATCGGAAACAGGCTCCAGGCTCTGAGCCATCAGCCCAGAGCCTGACGCGGGGCTCGAACTCACGGACCGCGAGATCGTGACCTGGCTGAAGTCGGACGCTTAACCGACTGTGCCACCCAGGCGCCCCACCTCTCTGTTTCTATAGCATCCTCTTGCTCTGAATATCTGTCTAAATCCCAACTTCATCATACCACCAGCTATACTGATTTTGTACTTGAATTTCCAAAAGCTCATTATCTGCTCCATACACTGTGACACTCCATCGTATCATTTATTGAAATCCTTCCTAAATACTTCTCCAGTCTGTTCTTCCTACAGTGTTTTAAGAATACTACGGTAAAATCAGTCCTATTCCAAAATGAATATTCAGACCTGACTCACTTATGGACAGACATGCATATAATTATACCAATGAATTGATAAACTGCAAACATTGATCACTATTAAAGAGTTTTCAAATCTATTATCTCAGAAAAAGTTGCCTACTGTTATGAGTTGAATGGTGTCCGCCCAAAAATATGTTGAAGTCCTAACCCTCAGTACCTGTGAATGTGACCTTATTTGGAAATAAGGTCTTTGCAGATTATCAAGTTAAATGAGGTCATTAGGATAGGCTCTAATCCAATATGACTGGTGTCTTTAAAAATAAGGAAACTTTGGACATAAAGACAGAAACATACACAGGGAGGTCACCACATGAAGATGACGAAAGGGATCAGGATGACGCATCTATAAACCAAAGTATACCAAAGATTACCAACAAACCACCACAAGCTAGGAGAGAGGCATGTAATCGATTATCTTTCTCACAGCCATTGGAAGGAATTACCTTGACAACACCTTGATCTTGGACTTCTAGCCTCAAGAACCAGGCAATAATAAATTTCTGTTGCTTAAGCTACCCCTTTTGTAGTACAATGCTACACAGCCCAAGCAAAATAATATACCTAATGAGGGAAACTGATTTGTCCCCCTGGAAGTCACTAAAGACAAAAACATTCTGAAGATTGCAAATCAGTAATAATAAATTTTCTTGCTCTTCATTTTTCAACCTCTAGCAAAGGTGGTATTTAATAGCTAAGTCAACCTAGTACCAAATGACTCTAAGGAAAGAGTTTCATCTATAAAGTACCATTTATAAAGCACATAATCAAACAGAGAGAATATTATCCTATAGCTATTGGGACATAAAAATAACATGAAATTATATAGATTTTCCTTTGTTTTATAAAAGAGTTGCTCTATGCACTTCTATGTGCCTGTGAGAATACAATTTGACCTATAATCCAAAGATAATACAATGAGTTACTTGATGAGAAGCAGGGAAATCAGCATAGATCAGGAATGGGCTCTAGAGGGACACATACTTCAAATCCTTGCTATGTTACTCATCAGCTATGTGACTTGAGCAAATTACTTAACCATGGTTGAGCCTCAAATTCTTCACCAGTAAAATGGGAATTTTACAGTTTATATAAACAGATTAAACAATATATGAAATATGCTTAGCACATAATGATAAGAAGGTTTTACAATGTATATAAAAAGGAAAATTCATAATTCAGGATTTTTTTATACTTCTCTTGGGTAGGACAACTATTAAGCAAGTTTACGTAAGAACAAAACTCTTCATCATACACACTGTATATAAAAATATAGTCTTTGGCTAGTTCCCTACTATAAAATGCAGAAGTTTCAGAATTTTAAACCTATTGGTCAAAACTCAAAACACATTTAAACTGATTAATATTGGAACTGAAATACAAACAGGATCTTGGTGACTTTTGGCTCTGTCACAGACATCAGTTGGTATGCTGCTTTCGAAGCTCTGTAATACCACTCCCTTATTCCTTCAGATCACTAAGCTCTAGCCAGTCCAAACAACAACCCGTAAGTTGTCAAACTAGACTGACATGAGCCTGAGCCTAATAGTATAGTACAATCCACTGGAACCTTCTACCAAATATTACTGGCTTTTTTGCCTTTTTAAAAATGTCTTATAAAATACACATCTCAAAACTGTAGCTAAATAAAAAGGGACTTATTTTGGAATGTGCATATTTGTTGTGGGGTTTTTTTTAATGTTTATTTATTTCTGAATGAGAGAGAGACAAAGCGCAGGTGAGGGAAGGGCAGAGAGGGGGAGATGCAGAATCCAAAGCAGGCTCCAGGCACCAAACTGTCAACACAGAGCGACACAGAGCTAGAACCCACAAAGTGCAAGATCATGACCTGAGCTGAAGCCTGACAAAACCGATTGAGCCACTCAGGCGTCCCAGGAATGTGTATATTTGTTTTGAGAAATGTATAAATAATGCAAAACCTTATCAATCACTAAAATTCAAAAGGACCGTATTTTATCACTCTACATAAAATATAAATTATACTGTTTATTGTAATACTTGTAAATTGAAACTTACACCTACATCCACATATAACCAGATTGAAAAACTACAAGATTAAATCCAAAAAGACTTTATTATAGGGGTAGGGGTATTTTTGTTAAACTTTTTTATCAAAAACTGCTATCTACCTAGGTCAGATCTATTGGCAAATATATCAACAACTTATTTTTTGTGTGACAGCCAAATAGTAACTGTTCTTAGCATCCTTTAATAAACTTTGGTGAACTATAGAAACATGTTCATTTGTAATGCTGTAAAAACATGTGCAGGGGCACCTAGGTGGCTCAGTAGTTTGAGCGTCCGACTGTTGATTTCGGCTCAGGTCATGGACTGAGACGCACATAGGGCCCCACACTAAGAATGGAGCCTGCTTGGGATTCTCTCCCTCTCCCTCTGCCCCTCTGCCCTGCTCACAGTCCCTTGCTCTCTCTCGCTCTCTCTCTCTCTCTAAAAAAGAAAACAGAAACATGTTCAATGCGAAAATTCAGTATTTCCATTGAAGCTAATGGGAAGTCAAAACCAAACACAGGTATTTTTCTAAATATCTATGAAAATATGTTTTGCCTTCGTACTTAGTGTAGTTCCCAACTTTAATTTAAATATACTGTTAGTTGAGGGTTTTTTTTAATTTACATTGAAGTTAGTTAGCATATAGTAACAACGATTTCAGAAGAAGATTCCTTAGTGCCCCTTACCCATTTAGCCCATCCCTCCTCCCACAACCCCTCCAGTAACCCTCTGTTCTCCATATTTAAGAATCTCTTATGTTTTGTCCCCCTCCCTGTTTTTATATAATTTTTGCTTCCTTTCCCTTGTGTTCATCTGTTCTGTGTCTTAAAGTCCTCATATGAGTGAAGTCATATGATATTTGTCTTTCTCTAATTTCGCTTAGCATAATATCCTCTACTTCCATCCACGTAGTTACAAATGGCAAGATTTTTTTTTTTTTTTGAGCTTTGAAAAAAAATGAACCTGCTTCTTGCTAAAGCAGCAGCACAAAGGGTGCTTTTCAGAAACATTGGTAGGCAATTGTTTTTTATTTACAGAGAGATATTGTTAGACAATTATTTTTTATTTACAGAGAGATAATTAGACTGGTATACTTAATTTAAACAAAATAGGGTATCAGGAAAAATTCTTAGATCTTATATTCTTTAAAAAAACTCATTTAAAGTTAGCAAATGCCACATCCTATTTGTTCAAGATACTATATTAATATCATTTTGGCTGATCCCAAATTATAACTCTAACAATTTTTCAAAAGGCAAAGAACAGCAATGGAAACCTAAATGTATTTTCTTTTTCTCTTAAAGTCTTCATGTAGTAATATTAATAAAATCACAAATACATATTAAGAAAATATAATCTGTTAAATTATTGGCAAAAGACCATATCAATAATTATCCCCTGAAGAGCAATGACTTTGCTTTTATCTATCTCACATGCAGTAAGCATGACAAGAATTCAATAAATAGGTGTTAACTGTCTATATCTCAAGAACAATAAGCACAACAGCAGCATAATTCTCCTAAGAATCAAATAGTGAGAAAATCCTAAAGATCTGGGATTTCGAAACAGGCCATGAACAAAATTTTACAACACGCAAATCTAACGTTAGTAGAAGAAAACTCTACCCTTTACCCACAGAAAAATTCTGAGATCACATCTGAAAATTGTGTGTTGGCTGTGTCAATAGAAAATACACAGCCAATGCTAGTTTTGAAATAATCTCAACTTGATCTAAAGTACAGTCATTAAGAACTGAGTACAAAAAGTGCAGATATTTAAGCACCTATAATCCTGATAGTATATATGGCAAAAAATATACATTATAATCATATAAATATATACATACATACATACATACATACATAAAAATACATACACATTTTTTTCCAAATTCAGAGGTTTCTGTAAACAATACATCACCTTTCTTCAAAGAGCTATATAACTAAAACAGTAAAATAATATAAATGGACTATACATTGTTGTGTCTCACCGTGGTTTCTCTAGTGTTAGCACTGCTGGCTTGGTGATTAAGATTCCATATTCTCACCACTACTGTCCAGATTCATATTATGGTCAAGGAGAAACAAGTTAGCAAGGGGCTAGTTTCCTCTACTCACATTTTTTCTGCTGAGTTTCACCTACCTGATAGAGCAACAATGGAGAAATTTAATGAGTGTAGAAAAGTCTTTATATTACCCATTACAGACGTTCACCAGAACTTTCAACTAGACAAATGCCTTGCAAATATTTACAGACAGACATACACACACACACACACACACACACACACACACACACACACACACACAGCTTTCTCTCCAGACAGAAATGTTACAGATATGAAAGAAATAGTATTTAGTATGAGCAAATAAAGCAATATGCTTCATAAAAAGCAATATGCATTTATAAATGCTAAATAAAAGGAGTACTGAATGTTGATATCTGATTACATTGGATCTCTCCTCCCCAAACTAATATGCTAGGGAAAATTTCCTACTAGCAGCTGCTGAACACATAAGATAATTGATCTAAAATAGAGAAAAATGTGTTACCTGCCTTGCTTGTTAAAACACAACTACCTTGAGAATATTTATAGCACTGACAAAGCTAAGATTAGTAGCTTCATCTTCCCTAAAAAGAATGATTGCTACGATTACAAGTTTCCTAGTATGTATTTATAGAACCAAATAATTTATTAAACCAAGTTTTTGGTCTTAAAGCAACAGATTTGGGAACAGATAGTCTTATAATAGGATACATTAACTCCATCTCTAGTTATATTGAAATTTTTTCATAGGAAAGGCACAGCACTGTGAATATTATGACTCAAGCTTACTCATCTCAACTAAGAATGAATTAAATTCGATAGAGTAAAAACCTGAAAGAACGTACATGCATGGAATTCTAGGTTGCCATTTTTAGAATAGGGTTTTTCTCCAAAGAGATTTTAAAAATGTGTTTCAAAATTATTCTATTTGTGCTACTCTCACTTTAGTGCTCTGATAAGTTGGTTGCTAAATAGAAACAAGAAACAAACTCATTTTCAAATAGAAAGTCATTTGTGATTTGACCACAACATAAGCTACAAAAAAAGAAAGAAAGAAGGAATTTGTCAAAGTCCTGACTGCCAAAATATATTGAAAAATAGATATATGTACACGTAAAGAGACACTTATATTTGTGCCCATTCCTATTTTCCTGGTCCAGTTACCATGAAGAGATCAGAAAACTGACCACACAGTAAGACAACTATCGAAAGCTTCGTTGTACCCAAACTACCATTTTTTCCAGGAAAGTCCAGAAAATAAAGAAGAAAACCACAGCCTCTACAGGAGGCTACACATTCAGTCTTCTCCTTCTATAGGTAGCTTACAGGCTGATAATGGCTTCAATGTTTTCCCCTACAGGAAAAATACTCTTAGAGAAAAACCTTTTCTGCATACACAATCACAAAATTATAAAAGCCTACAGACAGTCTTTAACCACAGGATACCACAGTGGTCAGTTAGCCAGTACCCAAAGCAGACAATGTGAACTGAAGAGAAGAGTGCTTTGAATGGAAGTCAGGAGAACTAAGTTTCATTCCTGGCTCTGGATTTACTATATGGTCTTCAGTAAGTTACTTAAATTTCTCTGGGCCTTTTCCTTTTGTTTTATTTTATTTCATATGGAAAATAAGAGGTAATCAAAAAACTTTAATTATGCCTAGGAGGACATCAAAGAACATGTGGATCTGTCCACAACTTCACAGATGAAACATGATCACTCACAGGTGATTAGACGAAAAAGGTTCCAACAGCTTTCACAGCTTCAACATCTTAAAATTAATTCATTTAAAAGGACAAGTCACTTACAACAAATCTTTAGACATGTCAAGAAAAATACTTAAGAGGCAAAAAAGATAATGATCAAATTTAGGATGATGATTATCTCTTCAAGAAGCCATCAGGGAGTAAGATCAGAAACAGCTTCAATTGTACAGGTAACACTTTACTTCTCAAACAGTTTGGAGCACATGTCTGTTTTTCTTGATATGCCACATTTTGTCTGAAATACTTTCTAACCGTTTTTTTTTTTTTTAAGTAACCACCAAAACATCTTTAACCAAAAGCTGAATGAAATAAATGAAAACACTTCCCTGGAATATTAAAGGTCAATGGAAATAGTGTGTCAGTTTCAAACATTCTCCTCATGAGCTTAAAAGGCAAGTATCACTATGATCCCCTAATATGTGGGGGAAAAGAGAGCTGGGCTGTAAAAAAAAAAAAAAAAAAAAAAAAAGGAGGGGGCGTTGCCTGGGTGTCTCAGATGATTAAGGGACCACCTGACTCTTGATTTTAGCTCAGGTCATGATCTCATAATTCGCGGTATCAAGCGCCACTTCAGGCTCTGGGCAGATAGCTAGGACGCTGCTACGGATTCTCTCTCCTCTCTTCTGCCCTCCCCCGCTCACATGTGTGTGCACTGTGTGCAGCGTGCACGCACTCTCTCTCAAAATAAATAAACATTTTAAAATATATTTCAAAAATATGTACATAAAACTATTTCCAATTTCCAGCTTAGTAAAATATTAAAAGAACACACACAGCGCAAAACACAAAACGAACTGTATTATTAGCACCATGATTGAATCACTTAAGAATACTCAGATAGCTAATAACTTTTACTCTAAACATCTGCCTAAGAAAAATACATTCAAGAGTCACATCTGATAGCCTAGTGTTTAATCTTCAGGGTTGTTTTTACCGAGACTGCAATGATTCGCCTAAACTAATCAAAGGCCTGTCTAAACCTCTACATGGGACCTACCTGTAAAAACTAAATGCCTCTGCAATTTCTGAAATTTTCCAACAAGAAAGTACAGGTCATTCAGCAAAATATATTTACTGTATACTACCATAATAGCTATTTAATTGTTATCATTATGATGCAGATATATAATGGAAACAGATGTTCCTTTTTCCTTTCAGCAAAGCACAGGAAAAGCATAAACTTGCTGATATTGCATGGACTACTATCATAGCACAATAGAGGGGGAAAAAACATTAGCACATGACAATATTAGTTTTTACTACACAACTAATTGCATAAAAAGTATAACTTGAGATCATTAAATCAATGATCTACAGAAGGGAAACAAATAGATTTGTATAACCAGCCTATTTCACATCTGCAGTTGAGAAAATACTTCTGAGAGACTAAGTGTATGCAAAATGCTACCAGTGCTTTCAGAAGACAAGGAAAGAATGTTGTTCTATTTTCTTTGCTCATGTAACACAGATTACAATGCTGCCTCTACAGAGAAATTTTTTTCAATAGTACCAGTATAAACTGGAAGAACTTTTCTGGAAAACAATTTGGCCATCAATATCAAGAACCTTAAAAAAAGTCTATACCCTCATCCAAGTGAATTCTTTTGTAATAATATATTGTAAGGAAATAGCCAGAGGGATGAATAAGATTTATTTAAAAAGCCATTTATCATAACTTTATTTATAATTATGGAAAATTAAAAATCTAACTCTCCAACAGAACAATGAATAATTATACATGCTAAAACATTAAACAGTCAACATAAATGACTTTAATAATTTTAATTACACAGGAAATTTTCTACTATTTAATGCCAACTGAAAAAAGCAAGATACAAAGTGGTGTCTATCTATATATAAATAAAACATATAAATGCTTGGAGAAAGGCTTAGAGAAATATACAAAATGTCATTTTTAACTTTGCAAATTATTATGAGCAAATACTAACTAGCTTTTTAATCACGAAAAGTTATATTTTCTTTAAATAATTAATTCTATATCTATGCTCTAATACTCTGTGTCCTTGTCCAAAGTTTCTAAAAATTCTTTGCACCAAATAGCCCTATAAGTATTTATAAGTAAATTTACCTAAATTTATGTTGACAAGTTACTTGATCCTAAAATTTGACATATAAAGAAAAGTGTTTGTCAATCACATAGACAACACATTTTTTTCCTGAGTTAAATAGGATGCTTACGAATTAGAGAAAATTTTTATGGGACAAATATTATAAATGCTTACTTACAAACTACCAATATGATGTGTTTTGAGTCACCAAGTCAAAGACATTTTTCAAATAAAACTATTTCTAAGCCAGATAAAGTAGCCTATTAATTGTTCTCTCCAATATGCCAATAAAAAGTTTGCCATAGCTTTCATTAGGATTCCTGGTTTCCTGATTCTATTTTTACAAAAAGGAGCTGATTTGTCTTAGGCTATTACTGTCTATTACTTCTAGAAGTCTTGAGGAAAGGTGGGAAGCAGCAAATTCTGGCAATCTGCCTAAAGAGAAATCAATGAAACAAATTAATCCTTCGCAGGCTGCAATGACACAGTAATCCATCATTCAGAGCTGCTTTTATATACCAAATCAGAGAGCAGAGGAAAGAGCCCTGGGGGACATCACAGACAACAACTTACACCAACACTGGGAAAATACTGAGGAATCAGTTTATTTAAAGAGGATAGATTTCAGTTGATTGCCTATTTCGTCAAATAAAGATTTTTTCTTTCACAGTGTAGCGAACCCAAGGCCCAATGACTTTATCTTCAGAATTCACTACCAAATACGCTGGCTGACATCAATAGGGGATGAATGTTTTTAAATAATTAGCATCATTAATCAGTATAAACAAATATCTGGCTAAAGTAATATCACTTTTTCCATTAAAATTCCAGGTGTTAAACACATTCCTTGTTTTCAGTACAGACTAATTCTAAATTCACCTACTAATCTCCAACTTAACTGACCAATTTCTGGTAAACCACATTGAAGTATTTCTTTCACACATAAAATGTAGCCATTTACAATATGGGTAATTTTCTAAGTACTGTGTCCAGTTTAAAGACTTGAAAATTTTAATTTCATCTCTTGCCATTTAAGATTCAACAGCAAATCAGATTATAAATAACTTCTTTCACAATAATAAATAGTTCTTTAGCTTTTAATATCATTGGCAATGCTGAAAGATAAAATTAAACATGGTTTCTTTTTTAAAAATAAACATATCAATGTATGGCAGTACATTCACGTTGAGTATATTTATTTACACATATACAAGAACATATGCATCTAAATTTATTCGTGCTTATGTAGAAACTTATGCACCTGGGTACATCTTACTCTAGTAAGATGTACTGAGTGGGATTATATTTCCTAGATGAAAACTAATGACGAGAACAATACAGTCACAGCAATATTACTATTCCTAAATACAAATGCATCATTTTTGTGGCTGAACGTGAGAAGTGAAAGAAAAGAATTTCCAAGATATAAACAAAAACAACAAAAACCTGTCACGATGGTCTCTGAAATGTTAAAACCCAGAGCATCTAATCATAGATGCAAAATAGAAAAAGGTTAAATAAATGCTAACTAGTCAATTTTTGAGTGGCATCTTCGATTCTGTGGTCCATGGCCATATGATTGCAATTCCTGGCCATGCTGATACATTTTTAATTCAATACATGGATCTAGTATTTATTGATTTAATAAGGTTAGGGTATTACATTGTGGCTGCTACTGATGAACTGTCAGCAGTTCTATCTAGTAAAATCTTACAGAGGAGTATCTATTTTAGGGGAGAGAGAGAGAACAGCTACGTCAATGTAACCCCTTCACTACCTGACAGTGGCAAGAGTAAGGTCCCTTCTTTCCTAGACTGCTTCGAGCTCCACACATCTTCTACGACTGAAGATGTTGGCTGCCAACTGACCGAGGTGACCGTGAAGAGACTGCAGCAAAGCCTTCCAGGTACACCTTCAAAATGAGGGAAAGCAGTGATTTACATCCCCATCTCCACCCTCTGGCCTCTCCTCATAGGTTGTGAAGCACATACACACGCAAGGACATTACACATGTGCGGACACACCCAAAGACCTGAGCCCTTACCTTGTCACCTAACAGAGTTTAAAGGAGCCTTCAGTGACTTCTCTCTCTGGACCCTAACATCGTCCACTGCTTCGTTAGCATGCAGGCAGACATAAAAGAAGGGAGAAAATTCACTTTCTCGAAAACAGTTCTGCCAAAATGCAACCCAAGGAGAGAGGCTTTAAAGGCTCTGTGAAATAAGGAGGTACCACAGGATCCAGCATCAGAAAAGGGGAGAGAAATCCACCAAAGTTGCTGAAACACTTGGGGACTATTAAGAAAGCTTTTTGCACTGCTGTGCTACCCTGCTTGTGGGCTTATTTTCCCAACCTAGACACCTGGGAAGCATGTTGTGCTCCAGCTTTTCTCTGACTTTGAAGAAATGGATAATCTAAGGAGTGGTGCTGCTGCTGGGGTCAGTAAAACTATGCTAATTGGTGAACCTAATTGCTTCAAGCAGTCCTGCCTCTAAACAGGGAGAGCACAGTTGATGGAGTCAGTCTGTTCCTAATAAAATGAAGAAGCACTGAATTAAATTCCCAAGGAAGGCACTATAAAAGTTTCCACAGTGTAACCAAATGACTTCACCTATGCTATTACCCCTAAGATGACATCTTTGAAAGAAAGCAGAGCCCAGTCAGGCTCCATATTCATAAATTGGCTGAGCTTAGGCCAGTGAATCTGGATTGATTTAAAAAGGCTTTTTCATCCTTCCAATCAAATGAAGTCACTGTTAATTAGATACTTTCTGTTAACAATGTCACTCTTCTCCACGTTACCTGCTCACACTTGCAGCGCCTCTAGTGCAACATCTGGAGCACCAGTTTCCCTGCAATCAGTCCTCACAAGTTTGGCTGGAGGGTGGTGGTATTTCCGTTTCTCAATCCCTGTCTGGAGGAAGATACTATTCAGTGCACCGGTGGCGAGATACATACCAGCTCGCTAATTTGCAAGATTATACAACACTCTCTGAGAAAACTCTCCAGATACGGTCCCCCAAAACATTGTTTGATGACCTGCACGGCGGTTTCTCTGTGCTGTTCCCGCCTTGCAGAGGTTTTCAAATACGCCAAAGGCCACAAAGTTAACTCCCACTGACTTTGCGGCTTCTTCAGGCCAAAACTAGAAAATCGGGTTTGAGGTTTCCTGGCCGCGCCCCAGGCCTTGCTGCCTACCCCTCTCAGCCCAAAACCTGAAGGGGACTAGGTGCTCAAGGCAGGGCCCAGCGTTAGTCAGCCCCGGGGCACAGCAAAGGCTCAGAGAGCTCTCGCCAGGGAGGGGAGGACTGCAAAGGCGGGCTCTTTCGACGGTGAGTCTCTGAACTTGACCAAGTTGCGGAGAAGTCGGCTCTCACCCGCTCCGGGCCCATTCCCAGGAAGCTTGCTGCGCCGACCCCGGGACACAAACCGCCAGCGCTGACCGACAGCGTGGGCCTAGGGTTCTCGCAGCGTGCGCCACTCGCCGGTCGAGCCCGTCTTCCTAAACCTTAAGCCCGCACAGGCCCAGCTCGCGGGCTGGGGACCCTCAGCGCCCGCGAGAGCGCGACCCCTGCCCTGCGACGAGGCCCCGGCGCGCGGATCCCTCGGCCAGGGCCCCTCACCGCGCGCAGCGACACACTTGCGTCGAGCGCCCGGAAGCCAACTCCGCGAGCGAGGCTTCGTGCCCGGATGTGGGCCTAGCTTCCGGGAACTGCTCCCGCCCTGGCGGTGCCCAGGACTGAGTTCCCGGGCTTCGAGGGAAGGTGTGGGGCCGGCCTGGGGCCCCGACGCCGGAGCCTGGTTCGCAGAGTGCAGAATCGTTCGCAAGGGAGCGCCCTTGTGGGGTGAGAAATGTGAGGAGACACACGGGAGTAAAGGCCCTCGACTGAGCCGGGGATGACGAGGAATCGCGCCAGGTGCCTCCCGGCCGCCCTCAGGGCCCACACCGCTCAGCCCAACGCTGATCCGAGGGCTTCGGCGGACAAGAGGCCGCCACAGGCAGCTCAGGACCCTGGCAGCCCAAAGGCGGCTCGTCGTTAGGAAAGACTCAGGGACCTGCCGCCAGGTCACGGACCTCATCTGGGCAGGGAGCTCCTGAGCGAGAGTCGCTGACCAGGGCGTGCACCTGCACCTGGGACCCTGCCCCTGACTCTGCGGCGCCCAAGAACCTTGAAGACCGCGGCCATGGAGTTCTCCCCTGCCAGGGAAGGCGGAGGGGCGAGGGGGGTGGGGGCGGTGGACGGCAAGGCAACAGTGAGACTTGAATTCCTAGACATCAGTGAGGGCAGAAACAGACTAGATGAGGTTAGACAGTGACGGTGGAAGGACAGAACCATACCGAGACAGGCACACTCTGGGAGTTGGAACTCTTAATTACATTTCCTCAAATCTTTGACCCCAAAGCTTCGCCCGTGACAACGTATGCCTTCTCCGCAAGAGGGTTTGGGGAAATTAAGTTTCCTGGGACTCTTTGATCCCTGGTATGTGGGCTCACAGAGGAAAGCAGACAATAGCAGCCGCCGAAGCACCTGCGATCTCTCAATATAATAAAATCTGGACAGTAATTGGAGTTGTTTCTCCTTACGCTTCCAGAGGGAGCTCAAACCTGAAGCATCAAGGTTATCCCTCTCCAAAGAGTAAAACAGGATACTCGCAAAATCTGCTAGAGACACAACCGCTCGCACCTAAAGGGGGTTCCCCCTTGCAAACGGGAAAGGCGATCTGGATTTTTTGTTTTGTTTTTTTCATTTCAGCACTTGAGTGGCCCTACGTTGGGGGCTTGCTCAGTGCGGTACACTCCTTTGACACTGACGACTACACTAGAACTGCGCAAAGAGAAATCAGGCGAGGGATAGGGAAGGTGCTGAGGAGAGAGTGGTGGGCAGAAGTCTGGGGAGATGGTGGGCCGGAGACACTCTGAGCCGGCGACGGGACCTAGCGCCGGTAAACCTCAGGACTCCCGGCCCTAGGGCTCTGGGCAAACCTGGCAAAAATACGGCCACGTGCTTTGGTTTTGCGTTTCAGGGCCACACACACACACACACACACACACACACACACACACACACAGCGGCACGTGTCTTTCTCTCCTGGTGCTGAGGTCCCAGAGGTTGTTGAGACAGCGTAACCCCGCGAGTTCCCGCCGAGCTCGGCCACTTGACCACTTCGCTCATGCTGGATGAAGGGTAGCTCTAGCGAGGGCAGAAAGAAACGCTAGCTGTGTGGGGATCCAGCCCCGTGCAGGGGAAGGGCTAATGTAGAGGCAGAGTCCGGGATGGGGCGGCATCCACCCTGGCTCGGGGCTCCTCCCCGCCGCCATTCAGTGCGGTCACTTGTCATCCTGAGCTCTCCCGGGTCCTCGTCAGGCCCCCGCTCTCCGCGACCACGCGACAACCCCCGACAGCCCGAGTTGCGCGACCTGGTGGCCCCCAGGTGCCCCAGCCCTGACAGCCAGGGCTCACCCCTCACTGAAGCCTCTAGATACAAACGGCACAAGCGCTGCTTTTCCTGCCTCCAGATCCGCGTCGTATCCTCCCACCTATCAATGACTCGCCGAGGTTTAGGGTGGTGGTTGTTCTTTTAAAAGTATATTAAAGGATCATTGGCGTCTCCCCGTCAAGTCATTACGCCTTTATCCCCATCAATTAACCACACCTCAGAGGGCTGCTATTAAGAGCTAAATTGAGCTGCAAAAGTAGGTATCCCGTTTCAGGCAGATGTTGTCATCTCCCGCAGAGCTAAGCAGCCGGCGGGGCCAGACCCGCAGCTTCAGCAGCTGCCCGGGCAGCGCTGGACCAGGTTAAGGACTAGGAAGTGCGGGACCAGAAAGGCGGTCCCCGTCCTCCGTTGTGCTGGTGTGCCAGGAGCCTGGTAGAGCGGGGAGGGCCCTAGCTCCCGGACTTCAAGCGTCGTGCATGTCAGAGGCAAGAGTCTCCAGAGTTGTGCCAGGGAAAACCCCAAAAACGAGCCGTGCGTTTTTGCGCAGAGAAGTAGAGTGGAGAATGTTCGCAAAGCCGGAGCTCCCCTCCAGAAGAGGGGCGTGGAAGAGAAGAGGGCAAAGTAATGAGTTTGGTTGGCAGCCTTACCCCAGCAAACCTCACCTCCTCTTCCCCCCACCTTTAGCCTCCTTTTTCCCTGGTAGCAGGCCCCCAGAACCTCAGACCCCCTGGTGGAAGAAGGCGCAGTGTTGTACAGGGATGCTAGCTATACATGGAACTAGGGAATCTGGGACAGAAAGGTGGCATTTAGGACAAAGGGGTTCCCTAGGAACCGCCGCGGACTTCTATACGGGTGTGTCTTTTTACTCTTCCTCACCCCCAGTCACTCCCTAGGTCTTGGGGCAAGGCTGTCCCACGAAACTGAAAGGCCCCGGAGGCTAAGGGAAAGAGGGAATAAGGGACGTGGCCCTCGCTGCAGTTACAGGGCTTTCCTCCCGACAGTGACCACAATAAATTTAGCCAAGACTAAAGGAGATTAATTTCCCAGCATAATCCAATTAAAAGATTTCTAAAGTAATCTTTTGCGAAAATGAAAAAAAAAAAAAGTGCGCAGCGAAAGAGGGGACTGGTTTTGATGACAGTGATTTATAACCTCCGCACAGCTGCGCTGGTCCCTGCTCTCATGCACGCGACTTGACCAAAGCATCCCGTCGGTGCCTCCAGTCTAAACCCTCGCCTTTCTGAAAGACAGCCATCCATCACGCCAACCTGGGCTAGGGTTGCTTACAAGCACCATAGACTTTTTTAAGTGCTATTAGATTTATGGTCTCTTTTTCGACGCCCATCCAGAGTAATTAGCACATATGTTCTAAATAGATGATAGTTTTGTGAGCAATAAAGCAATTACCCATCGTTGGAGCTGACAGTTCCTCCAACTAAACTCCAACCAGCAGCTAATTGGAAAAGTCATTTCAGCTCCATTGTCTGCAATTAGTCCTGCTAAACTACTACACCCCAACTAGCTGGTTTGAGGTTAATTTATTCAGTGTTGTATTTGCAGGAACGAGACACCGGCACGAAGGGACTTGCCTTTTGCCCCTCCAGACTGCGCCCTGCAACTAGAGGGGCAGGTGGGTGTGAGAGGCCAATATTTTGGGGGTTGGTATGATTCTCAGGGGAGGTAGTGCCTGGCCTCCTCAGCTTCAAGGTCAGTGTCCAGCTCGCTGAACACAGCAAACAGAAAAAGCTATTGTTTCTCCTACTGGGCAGTAACTGAAGGAAACTGCTCAGTTTGTGCTACAAAACCTTGGGTAAAAATAAGCATAAAAGAGGGGGGAACATAAGCATAGTAGAGGTGACAGGGTTCTGAGTTCACCTTTCCTCTCGCATACCCAGTCCTGACCCTGCCACCAAACTGCCCCCTAAAGAATAAACGTGGACTCAGACCCACACAAAACAGCAAAACTCTGTGCCCTCATTGGGGAAAGACAGCGTTCAATTCTTGGAGTAGTTCAGGGGAAGAAAAGACTAGAAAAGTCAGGAAGCCCTGCTTCTGCCTTCAGCCTTTCTGAACTCAAAGTCACTTTATCCTTGAAACTGGGGGTTCTCCTTGACTTTTTTCCTTTTTTTTCTTCCTATTTTCCTTCCTTCTTATCTTTTTTCCTCTTTCCTTTCTAAAGTTAAGTCCAATGAATCCAATATTTGTGCACAGTGAGTGGAAAAAAAGTGTTAAACGTCAGTTTGACACCCCACCGGAGCTTCCAAATATCCAGCGTCTGGGATTCTTCTACTTAATTTAATCTTTATTAGAAAGGGCGGCTCCTACCCTCCTATTCACCAGGAAACCCCGGGAAACAGATCTGTTGGGGTTCAGAATTGAGGACGGCAAGGAGAGGAGTTAAAGAAGGATTAATCCTCTCCCATCCAACCTCGAACTTTGGAACTTCGATCTCCAGTAGGCTGGGGGACGGGGGAGGGGTTCAAGGTCCCAGCCCTGACAGCCAAGGGTCTCTGCAATCTGGAGCAGGGGGGCAGGGAGGCTGGCAGGTTGAGATGGGAACTTGTAGCCCTGGTAACCAAGTATTCTTCTAAAGGAATTTACAGCAAAGTGTCCCAGGCTCTGGGAGCAATGCGAATCTTATTTAAAAGAACATTGCGGGGGAGGGGAAGCATTTCTTAGGAGGTAAAGCCCAGTGCTTTTCAGTCCTAGAAATCAAATGTCCTTTTCTGGATAGTCATTTATACTTCACCTGAGGGCTGTTTCTCCTTTTTAAAGTAAATGTGATGCTTAAGGAAGACAACTTAGGTGGTATTTTAGTTAGCATATGAGACTTACTAGAATAATTCTAATTTCAAGTTTCAAAACAAATTGTAATCAATTTCTCACCTTCAAAGGTTTGGAGTTATGTATCTATAGCAAGAAAAAACTTTTAAATTGCCTAATGTCAGGCTCTTGTTTTCCACTTATTTATTGTGTTTTAACCAATTTAATTCCAAGAAAGACCGAAAAGAAAAAATATTGGGGAGAAATTGAAAGCAATGGTCTCGTGTTACCCTATCACCTCTCTCTCACCTGTCACACAATCTCCACCCTCTGAAAAGAAATCCTCCTGTCAGTGTGACTTCCAGTTGAAAATGGAAAAGAAATGAGATGTTTTCACTAAAAGGCTGTCCATCGTGCTCTCAATTATTTGTTGTTGTTGTTGTTGTTTTTTTTTTTTTTTTTTAACTAATATGACATCCCGCAGAGTGAGGACAAGAAAGAACTGAAGGAAGAGTGGCTCCAAGTATCACCTAGACCTGGTAGAGAATCTTCATGTGGGTGTGTGCATATTCATGTGTAAAGGCAAAATAAGCAACCCAATCCGACCCTGCCCCCAGAGTGTATAGGAAACATTTACATACATATCCATGTACTCCGAAAAATCTCTAAGCACATGTGTGCAGAAATGTAGTCCTACGCAAGCTCAGCTTGCACACACAAGCTCCACACACATGTATTCACTTCTGGACTAAAGGCATTTCATTGCTCCCATAGTTTCTTTCCATTAAGAGCGATTAGATAATGTCCATTCAAAGTTGCTGATCCAGAGAGAAAATAAGAGTAGATAAAAGGAGATTTCAAGTGACCTCCTCGTCCCTTTCACACCAACCTGAGCCCTAGAATAGCCAAGGATCAACTCACACAAAAGCCCTTTCCTTTTGCTTTTCAGCTTCAGAAGATTTCATGCAAAGGGTTAAACAATAAAACAGAACTATCCTCAAGTTTTGTTAGATCATGCTTTTGGAATACTTTATTAACTCCTCCCATAGTTGAGCTAGGTTTATTATTCACCTCTGAAACGAGTAAATAAAATATGCATAGCATAACAGAAGGCATAATTATTTATTGCTCCATGTGGTTTATATCAGTGGTATAGCATGCTCATTCTTTTTCATTTAAACTTTACCTAATCCCCCTCTCTCCTTGGTGATGGAGGACACTGTGATAAACATATCTTTCCACTGACAGTTTAGAAGGAAATGTCAGCTTTATTATTTAGATCAACCTTCTGATAGGTAAATACTATTGTAATATGACCATAGTTACCAATAGATCTGCTGGCTCTGTGAGTCAATACTTTTTCACCAGTTTCTTTTATAGGCAGTTAAGAAAGTGACATTAAAGAATTAAACATATTTGAGCAGAATTTAGTCAGTGAATGTCCAACTCAGATCTACTCTGATGGGCTAATCCTGCAGTAAAAAAAAAAATAGGTGTTCTGACAGGTAACTATTAAAAGAAATTATTATATGGTGCAGTTGATTTATTGTCAGGGTACTTTAACAAGCTTCAAACTCATTTCAAAATTCCAACTTTTCGTCCAGACCCAAATCATTTACCCCAGGAAAAAGAACCACGCGGTTATTCTTCATTCTAGTCTCCATTTAAAATTTAAAAATACATTCTGTAACACAGAAGTCTCTAGTTCTTTCTTTCTTTTTGCATAAATGCATTTAGATGGCTAAGGCTTGATTTCTACAAAAAGTAAATATTTGTCCCTGGCTTCTCCAGTGTACTAGGAATGATTGTCACTTTTCCTCCGATAAAAGGCTTGATTTGCATCCAAAGGTCAGCACTTGCTCTCCTGCCACCCTCCCATGGCTACTCCTGGCCCTCTAACGGGAGGCCCAAGCAGAAAGCGGAAGTGCTTCCTTTATCTCTCTTTCCAAAACACATGCTTTAAATGGCTGGCTTGTGATAGAAAACTAAACCGTTTTCTAAGGTAAAGCACTTATCTCTGGACATTCTGACCCAAAGGTGACAAAGAAGAAATGCTCAGACTACCAGAGTGGTAGTGAATATGCAAGCCTGCTCATCCGTGGTTCAACCACAAGGGCAGGCTAAGAGCAGCCAGTCCAACAGAAGTTCAGCTCCCAATTTGGCCTTCCCATCTTTGTTTTCATTTCGACAAAGGCAGAAGTTTTTACAACTGGGCAGCCACAATACAGACTGCGTTCAGTCTTGTGAGGGGGTTTTCCTGACTTAGGCAGCGGCTTTTGCTTATTTGTTTGGGTTTTGGTTTTGGCTTTTTAATAATCACAAAACATTAGGCAGGCATTCCTGTGCCTCTCTCTATCCTTCAAAGTATCATTCTAAAGACAATTTTAAATATATCTTCTTCAACTGTGTTCCTCCCAACCTTAATCTCATGCCAAGGGAGACTAATTGATTTGCACCTTTAAAACAAGCTCTTTGGGAAAGGTCTGCAGTAAGAGCAGTAGAACTGACCTTTCTCCCAACAATTGCAGGCATACTCATTTCTTCAGATGGGCTTGATAAAACAGGGTTATTTCTGTTCTGTGGTCTCTCTAAACTGAAAAATGCCATTTTAACAATTTAGGAGGTAGGAAAAACGTATGAGAGAAAATTTCCTACACATATCTGGTCATTTGCAGGGTCTCAACCACTTTTGAATTAGATGTAGAAAATTTTTTGCAAGGCCACCTTGCTCAGTGTGATTTACCAAAAAGCCAAAATGAATGATCTAGTGAGTTTGGGGAGAGCAAAATGCCAATATCAAAGAGGTCATGGGATTGATGAAGAATAAGTCAGCCTTCAAGGAAAGAAAGATTTGGGATAGCAGGGTGTTAATCAACTAGAAAGTCTGCTTAGATCCAGACTCTGGGGCCTGGAATGCAAGTCAGCACAGTATATGCCACCACCAATCTCTGCTTCTCTCCTTCTCCCCAGCAGGTCATAACTGTTTACCAGCGATCTGGCTGGGAGAGATCAAGTGTTGGGTGGAAGATATTTTAAAAAGTGATTCAGGCTGAGCCATAATGCTAGCAACCCACAAGGGAAATTGCAAGCTTACAACCTGATTCCTCTTTCCCAAGCAGAGGGGTAACTTCTCATCATCTCTTGGGGGAACCACACTGGAGACTTTATGCGCATTGAATGGGCCTGTGGGGACCACATGGCCAGAGAAAGACTTGAAAAGGGAGACTGGGGATCCCAGACCCTGGTGAAATTTTCCCCATCCCTAGACCAGCCTCACCAGGTGAGAGAGACCTTGGAGAGGACCGAGTAGAGTATATGTGGTCACTGGGCTGGCAGTCTCAAGTAGGGTACTGAGGCAAGGGCCACAGTGGGTCTAGGTCCAAGAGCTACCTCTATATGCTTAGACTTAAAGGCAACCAAGGTGGAGGACTTAGTTGAAAAAGGAGAGAGAGAGATCTGGAGAAGAGGCCTAAAATAAAGGTGGAAATTGCAACTGTGTTTTCTTCTCCTGCAGTTGAGTAGGCCTGGACACTTGCGGGGAATTTCAGTTTGTGGACCTACCTACTCCCACAAAATATGATTATTTTTATGTCCTCGTGGGGCGCATAAGGCCCCAGGACCAGTGTGCCAAGTTGAACCAAGAACAAAGGAGAGCTTCGCAGAGAGAAAGCAGAGCTGCCCAGGACCTGAGCTGACCCCTCAGTCCCTCCATGGAAGCCATTTTGCTGGGGCTGAGGCTGTGAGCACAAGAGGAGGCACACCCACACAGTGTGCAAACGCGATACGGAACACAAGGTCCGTAAGAATTGAGCCCTGGGTGTCGCTCGGGCTGTACAAGTCCCAGAGGCGGACAGCACCTTTCTTCCAAAAAGCTCAGGTTTCTTCCTGACCCCTGGCAAGACAGAAATTTGGCACACAGAGCCGGCAGAAGAGCGATCTCTCCACTGCTCTGAAAAGCCGAGATTTTCCACAGCTACGGTCACCACCGCCAACAGCCCCCATCTTTTGGATTATGGCCGGTTACTACATCCCTTTTTCCCTTCCTCCTGGAGGAGGGGGTGGCTTCGCCTGAAGCTTCGAGGGCCCCAATTCTCCCCATTCCCAGGGTCATGCCGGATCCCAGGGGCCTCTTTCATGTTTGGAAGCTCAGGGTGGGGGCTAGCGGAAAAAGCCCACAGTGAGGGTGAACGGGCGCCACCGCTCTCAGGAAGTCTCAGCTCGTCTTAGCGCCACGCCTTGTCCCTAGCCTGCGTGGCGGGACCGAGGCCAACCCAGTCCGGCTGGCTGAACCTCTAGCCCATGCAGCCCCGGGGCGCGGCCCGCGGCGTCGACTCCCCCCGCCCCCTGCGCCCGCCCTGCGCGCCCTCTGACGCAAACGCGCGCCCCTGCCCAGCGCAGAGGAAAGCGCTCTTGTAGGTTTTAATTGAGGCTCTTCCTTTCACGCACACCCCCTCAGTCCCCACCCCTGGGAGGTGACCCCTCCCCGCCCCCAGCCCTCGTGCTGCCGCGCGAGGAGCCAGGCTGGGCTGCGGGGCTAGGGATCTGATGCTTGGTCGCCGCCGCCGCCGCGGGTTCTCCACTCGGGAGAGCGGCTTGGTGTCCCTTTTAATCCGCTGACACTATCGCCCACATCAAAGAGGCAGCCATCGATCGCGTTACGTTAGGGGATCCCATTACAAACGGCGCCCGCAGGTGGGCGGCGGGAGCAGAGCTCGTCAGGCTCTAGCCATAGCCAGGCAAGGCGCGGGCAACCGGGCCAGCCCAGCCGGACCCCGCAGCCGGTTCCACCGCAGCTCCGGCTCTGCACTGGCGGCACGGATGCTAAACGCCACCCCCCTCCTCAGCCACCGCGCTGGAGGCCCGGCAGCGGTTGCCCACTGGTGGGGGGGGGGAGCGGGGGTGGGGGGTAGGATGATGGGGGTGGGGAGACCTGTTTTGAATTTGGACTGACGCTCGGCTGGCAGGATCCTCAGCTGCAGAAGGGCGCGACGGCCGCGGTCCCTGTCCTCGCGCTTTGGCGGGACAGAGGCTGGGTGAGGGTGGCTCCTGAGCAGGCCCCGCGGAAAGTTCTCCTCATCCCGCCCTGGCTGCCTGGACTCCGGCCCCGGCCTGCCGAGGCCAAGAGAGTCAACGCCTCCTCCCGGCCTGTCCGCGTTGCCAGCCCCGAGTTCAAAAGAAACAATTATCATTGCGTTACTTGCCTGGTGGAGAAGGACTTGGCGAAGTCTCGCTTCTGGTGCCCACGACTCACGGTCCAGGGTCCGAGGGTGGCTGGGCCCGCAGACCCGGCGTCCAGCGGGCCTCCGGTTCCCTGGAGCTCGCTTTCGCCGCCTCTTCCACTCGCTCTCTCTCCACGTTCTCTTTCCTTCTCCTTGTCTCCCTCTCTCTGCCTGCTTCCTCTACCCTCGACTGCCTTTCTCTGTACTAGATGGGGAGTAAAATTTAGAATTTGGATATAAAAAGCTTGTCCTTTCTTTTATTCTCTCTTTTTAATCTTCTCGTCTTTTCTTTCTTCCTTTTCCTTTTTTTTTTCTTTCTTTTCTTTTTTCTTTTTTTTTTTTTTTTTTTTTTTTTTTTTTTGTCTTTTAATCGTGTTCGTTTCACCTTTTAATTGACCAGGAGACGTGAGAGCGTTTATTTGGGGGAAAAGGCCGAGGACAAGGAGCTCCTGCCTGCCCCATTCGCCTCCTCTCCGTCAGCTGCGTACAATGGGCCGCCGCTTGCAGAGTGCATTGACTGTCTCTCCATTATTCGAGCTGGAGGGGCTGTGGGGCAGGCACGGAAAAGGCTTTATTCTGCTCTTTAAAATCATCGCTAGTCACTAAGCGGTCGCTGACTCCCGACTTGGAGGCTGGAGTGACCGGGAAGCGCAAAACGCACCGCGAACACGCAGCGTTTCCCAAACCCCTCCCTGGTGAAATTTAAAGTGAGAACGAGTATTAAAAAACAAACCCTACCTCTGTCAATACAGCGTGGCCATTTGCTCCCACCTTTACCTGAGGGCGTGTTGAGGATCGGGATGCTGGAGCTGAGACAAACTTTTACGCTCTCCCGAGTCGAAGGGCGGGCAGGCGAGCGCGGCTCCCACCCCCAGCGGCTGCCGCGGCGGCTTTGTCACTCCGCACAGCTCCGCACCCGCCTGAGCCTGCCTAGGGAGCGATCTCAAAACGAGGGGGGTGCGAGTGTGCTATTGGAGAATATGTAACTAATAGAAGTATCATTTTCCCCAGTACGATCTTTCAAGGAAAAAAATCCATTGAAAGAATTTTCAAAGTGCTGTCTCCGTTTGGAGAAAAGGCGCAGGCTGCCTGCGGGGAGGGGAGGAGAGACCCGGCTGTGCGCCTCCCGGGCGCGGCTCCCGTCCGCTAGGTGGCAGCCAGAGCCAGCGATTCCTGCAGGCCCCGCGGCGGGACCCGCTCCTCCCTCCCGCCCCTCCTCCCACGACCAATCGCCTTCGGGAATCGGGGTCTCTCTCTCTCTCTCTCTCTCTCTCTCTCTCTCTCTCTCTCTCTCTCTCTCTCTCTCTCCCCTCGCTCCCGCTCTCGCTCTCTCGCTCTCTCTCTTCTCTTCTCTCTCCCCATCCCTCCCTCCTCGGTCTCTCTCTCTCTCTCTCTCTCACTCTCTCCCCCTCCTTCCCCCTCTCCCCTCTGTCCTCTCTCGCGCGCTCTGTCTCTCTCTGTCTCTCTTTCCCTCGCCTTCCCTCCCTCTCGCTCTCCCTCCCGCTCTCCCGCTCTCCTCCCTCTCCCCTGCAGCTCCCCCCTCGTCCTCTCCCCACTCCCCTCTCCCCCACCTCTCCCCATCTCCCATTTTCCCTTGTCGGTCGCTCTCCCCTTTCCTCTTTTCCTAGGACTCTGACTTAACCGCACTAACCGCCCCCCCCCCATGAGGACTTACTACTGTTTTATTAATAATTATTTAAGCGTTGTTTGAAGTTTGGAACTGCCTGAGAATACCAAAGAGGAGAAAAGAAAGGAAAACCCAGACTGATTGTAAAGTTTATTTTTAAAATCATCATGGGATGAATAGGAACCGTTGATTCAGATTGATTTTGTGGCAATAGCTGCATATTCCAGGAGTGTGTTTTGTCATAATTAAACCTTTAAAACCATTATATACTTTGGGCCAAAAAATAGGAAGTCCTTACTTTGTTTCTTAAAACGATATAAAATGAGCAGAATCCACACTTGGATTATGCTTATATATGCGAACGAAGAAAACAATTCAAACCCAGTATATTTCATGAATCATTAAAATGGTGAGAGTTTAATTCCCATTAAAAATTTCCCTAACATATTCAACGACACTGTCTTCACGCTCATAAAACCTAATTTTAAAAACTTTTCAGAAGAAATCAAAATAATTTCCTTCTAATTCTCTTTTACCCATTACAAGGCTTTCTCCCCCTCGCCATCCCTTCCCCCTCTAGTGTTCGTGTGCGTGTGTGTGTGTGTGTGTGACCATAGACGACCCATACTAATCAGGTCTCAGAGTAAATAGCAGCGCAGGGCGATCTCAATGTAAATTGCGCTTGTCAGAAGCACACCCCCCCCCCACTTTCCCTCCTCCTCCCCTCACCATCCCCGTCAGTAGGTAGCTAAGAGGGAGGGGGAAAAAAAAAAAAAAAGAAAGAAAGAAAAAGAGGAGGGGGGGAGGGGCTCTCCAACCAATGGCGTGCGGGAGGCTTGGCTAACCTTAGGCTCCCATTTTCTCTCCCCCCCGATTCAGGGCTCTGACCAGTCAGTCGCCTTTGATTATCAGTTGCCAGCAGCCCTTCTCTTGGCTCCTTGACACGAGCTCCATATAAGGCAGCGATCTCCATAGAAACGTGTCAGTTTCAATAGTAGTGTCAAAGTTCACTATATACAGACATTCGCGCAGATCCCCCTTTCGGAAACATTGCTCTGCGAGTCCTCCCGTTTAAACGCATTCAATTTTGGGGTCTCTCTCTCTCTCTCTCTCCTCTCTCTCTCTCTCTCTCTCTCTCCTCTCTCTCTTCTCTCTCTCTTCTCCTCCTCCTCCGCCTCTCTCTCAATCTCTCTCAATCTCTTTCTCTCTTTTCTTCCCTCTCCTCTCTCCCTTTTCTTTTCTTACATATTCTATTAGTTGTTTCCCTTGTATTCTTCTTCTTTCTCTTTTTCTCCCTCCTCCTTGTCTTTTACTCCATTCCTGCAGAAGAGAGAGGGCTAAACTTTAAAAAAAAAAAAAAAAAGGAGGAGGAGGCACCCCCTTCGTATTCTTCTTATCGTTATTTTATACATATATGATTTTTTTTTGGAGGGAGGGTGTTGGTTCCCGGCTGAAGAGCACTTATTTAAAATACTAAAAAAAGAACATTTTTGGGCGATCTCCAGGGTTTTTTTAACTAGCTCTGTGTGTTATAGCAGAAGAAGCAGAAGAAGGAGCAAGAAAGAGGAAAAGAAGAGGATTATTTATTCGACCTACTTTGGATGTCTCTCGCTTTTTTTTTAATTGAAATTCTTTTTCTTCTGATTTTTATTTTTTCGATTTTGCTGTGAATTCGTCGCCGGCGTGAATTATCTCGTATTTTTCTCCCTCTCCGTCACCTCCCGAAAGAAGAAGGCAGCGAGAACCCGGCGCCACCGGCACAACAAAAAGAGCAAAGTGTGTGATCCTCCTCGCCGGCTGCCTCCCTCTCTCCAGCGCTGCCTTCCTGAATGGCTGGCTGCGTCCAGCCCTGGACCTGGCCCCCCGACACCAACGCGCCCTGATCGCCGCCTGCAGCCTCGCCCCGCGCCCTGCTCGGTTCACCGCGCTCCCCTCAATCCAGAGCCCAGCGAGGGCTCCCGCCGGGACAGCCGCGGCGGCGCGGGCGGCCCCGACCCGAGCTCGCGCTCCGGCTGCGGCCCCGACTCCAGCTCGGACTCCGGCCCGGGCCCCGGCTCCTCCAGCGGCGCTCGCCGCTGCAGCTGAGGCGGCGACTCCAGCGGCGCCTGCAGCCGCGACCTCCTCCTCCTCCTCCTCCTCCTCCGCCTCCTCCTCCTCCGCCGCCGCCGCCGCCGCCGCCGCCCTCGCCGGCTTCCTCTATGTCGCCTCAGCCGGCGCGCAGCGTGTAGCCCGAGCGGCCGGCGGGCGGGCGGGCGCCCGGCGCGGGTGAGCGAGTGTGTGTGAGAGTGTGTGTGTGCGCGGGGGTGCGGGCGAGGCGGAGGGCGAGTGTGTGCGCGCGCCGTGGCCCATGCCCGCCGCCCCCGGCGCTGCGCCCCGCGCCGCTCCCGGCTGCCGCCTGTGCCATTTCTGATTTTGCAACTTGGGGAAGAAGAAAAAAGCGAGAGAAGGGAGCTTGCTCCGTGGGGGGGGGTGGGGAGGGGGGGGAAAGGAGAGCGTGGCCCCCCCAGGATCGGAGCGCGGGGGGAGCGGGCGAGGGGAGCAGGGGTGTTGGGGGGGGGAGCCTGAGAGCCTGGGGGGGCTGCAAAAAGAGAGAAAGAAAACAGCAGGAACCACAACAAAACGCCAGCAGGGCGGGCGGGCGCGCAGCAGCAGCGGGGCGGCCGAGGCAGTAGCGGCGGCAGCGGCGGCGGCGGCGGAGGCAGCGGCCGGTGCCCGGCTCGGGCTCGGCTCCCGCGACCCCGGGGCGCCCGGCGGGCCCCCCGCCCCCTCCCCCTCCCCCCTTCCCCTTCCCCTTCCCCTCCCAGCGCGCCCGCGCGCCCCACGGCCCTCGGCGAGCAGCTCGGCTCCCCCCAGCGCTCCCCGGGCCCAAAGATATGGCAATGGTAGTTAGCAGCTGGCGAGATCCGCAGGACGACGTGGCCGGGGGCAACCCCGGCGGCCCCAACCCCGCAGCGCAAGCGGCCCGCGGCGGCGGCGGCGGCGGTGGCGAGCAGCAGCAGCAGGCGGGCTCGGGCGCGCCGCACACGCCGCAGACCCCGGGCCAGCCCGGAGCGCCCGCCACCCCCGGCACGGCAGGGGACAAGGGCCAGGGCCCGCCCGGCTCGGGCCAGAGCCAGCAGCACATCGAGTGCGTGGTGTGCGGGGACAAGTCGAGCGGCAAGCACTACGGCCAATTCACCTGCGAGGGCTGCAAAAGTTTCTTCAAGAGGAGCGTCCGCAGGAACTTAACTTACACATGCCGTGCCAACAGGAACTGTCCCATCGACCAGCACCACCGCAACCAGTGCCAATACTGCCGCCTCAAGAAGTGCCTCAAAGTGGGCATGAGGCGGGAAGGTGAATATTTCTTCTCTGCTTCTTTCCCTGAGCTTCGCCCGCCTCCCCGGCCCTCTTTCTTTCTCTCGCGGGGGTGGCTGCTGTATGGGACTGGAGCTCCTGCGGTCCCT
The DNA here is from genome assembly GCF_018350155.1 of Leopardus geoffroyi. NCBI lineage: Eukaryota > Metazoa > Chordata > Mammalia > Carnivora > Felidae > Leopardus > Leopardus geoffroyi. Next base: position 155,587,917 of record NC_059326.1, read on the forward strand.
GCCCCGTCCCAGCTTCCCCTGTCCCCGCTGCCTTCCACCCCCGGCGTCACCCCCCCCCCCACCACCAAGCTCGCTGCCGCTGCCTCCCCCTCCCGGCCTGCGCTCCTCTCCCCGGCTCCTCCACCCCTCCCGCTGCCTGCTCAGGATTGTGTCCCTGGGATCGTGAGCTGTGGCTGAAAATCCCCTTCCTTCCTCTGTCTTGGATGTGCTCGGTGTGTGTCCCTTTCCCGCGTGTGCGTGAGGGTGCTTGCGGGCTGTGCTGGCATGAACTTGGGGAGGGGGTGCTTATTTCCCCCAGAAAACTCTTTTCTGTGTTTTTCATTCCACTTTCCCCTCCACCTCTTCATACCCTTTATTTAAAATTGGGGAGGGCTGGGGACTGGAGTACCCAGAACCATAGATTCACTGCTGCATCATCCTTTTGGAAGCTTAGCTTGGAAAAAGAGGAGTGAGATTTATTGCACTTGTAGGTCTAATTAGGGGGGAAGGGGGGCTTCTGGCCTGTTCACTGGTTCCCTCTCCTCTTCACCGAGCTGGGGCCGCCTCCTCCAGAGCTGTGGCCTTGTTTTCACCCCTCTACTTTGAAAGGAAAGTTTGTGACTGAACCGTCCTTTCATAGTTGTGTCATTTTTTTAAAAGCATGATACTCGTTTTATTTCTTCATCAAACTCCACCCTCTGCTTAAATACTGCATACAAATTACAATTTACAACGGCAGTTACCGATCCTTCTGATTTGGCTATAATGCATAGACTGCAGCTGGCATGAGCTTCCCCTTCATTTAATCCCTGTGTTGTATGGGTTTGGTTTCTTTTAACACAACTTTTGATGTTGTATTTAGATATGCTTCATGTTCATGTGGCAGGAGATGCAGCACTTTTCTTATAAATATACTTAGCCGTTTACAGTTAAAGTTTATCTCCTGACAATCATTAAAGATGTCTTATAGTCAAATTAGCGAACCAGTCAATTTTGCAGAATGCAGATTACTCCTTCTTGTAATTGACTTTAAAATTATATTTTATATGCCACAAGAAAAGAAATTGAATTCCTTCAGATCTCAAGGAGCAGGCAAATATGACGACTTCATTTCCAGCTCCAGGGAGATTTTGTAGGCATCTGAAAAAAAAAAAAAACTGAATTGTGCTCTCATTTAATTGAAAAATAACTGCCAAGTTCAAAACTATAATTAGAAAAAAGTATTCTAGCTGTTATGTTTCAAGAGCTTAAATTGCATTGGGGCTTGCATTAAAATTAGAATCAAAGCAAACTTAAGAAAATAGTGCACAACTTGAAATAAGACAGCTATGTGTACATGGACATATCTATATTAATTTGTTGGGGGGAGAGTTCAGTAGCCCTAACTTTTCCTAAAGTTGTCTTTGTTTACATGGCAATTTAAAGCGCTGGCACTGTTGAAGTAAAACATACACATTAAAAAAAAAAAAAAAAAAAAACTTTGGTCAGCTTTAAGAACTCAAAGCATGCTTACGTTTTGCATTCAGATGGTTAATGAATCCAGTGTTTTTGCAGTTGCAAGCTCGTGCATTCACTGGGCAAAAGCTGGCTGCAGGTTGCAGTGGCACCTCACAGGACAGACATTAATTCTATTTCCCACTTTTTTCAATAATGTTTGGCTACTGTAAGTTCAACTTTTTTCTTGAAAATTTTCAATTTTCTGTTGCTTTTAAGAGTGAACTTTGTGTGGGGCGAAGGGGAGGAGGGGACATGGGGAGGGGTGCAGGGTACTTGTTTTCTATTCAAAAGTTGTAAGTGGTTATGTAACTTGTATCTATTTTAAGGATAATTCTATAGCATTTGGGGAGAATATGGAAACATTTTGAGCAAAACACTGCTTGCTTGCAAATGAAGAGGCGGCTAGGCATTTGCCTAGAACCACAACCTTTCTCTGGTGTTCGCCTGTTCTTTTTTGTTTGTTTTTGCTTTACTTTGATTTGTTTCATTCTGGAGGGGTGAGTGGTATTTCATTAACCTGAGTGTTACACCTTGGTGGTGAAGGGGTTGGGTGCGCTTTCTTGACCATGCCGGGCTGGGGGCCCTGAGGTCAGGCCTAGTTCTGGCAGGGTTGGGGTGGCCAGGGGCGCAGGCGATGGCTGGGCAAATTGAGCCGCGGAGCTGGAGGCCCTCACCCCAGATTTCCTCCGGGTGTGGGCTGTGAGTGAGAGCGAGCGCGAGAGAAGATGCACCGGGCGCCTGTGGCTGCAGAAAGAGCCTCCGCATTGTGTCGGGTGCGCTGCGGCACGCCGATGTTCGCAAGCCCCCTGGATGCACATTGCCTCTTTTCTCTCTTTCTTTTTGTCAGCGGTTCAGCGAGGAAGAATGCCTCCAACCCAACCCAATCCAGGCCAGTACGCACTCACCAACGGGGACCCCCTCAACGGCCACTGCTACCTGTCCGGCTACATCTCGCTGCTGCTGCGCGCGGAACCCTACCCCACGTCGCGCTACGGCAGCCAATGCATGCAGCCCAACAACATCATGGGCATCGAGAACATCTGCGAGCTGGCCGCGCGCCTGCTCTTCAGCGCCGTCGAGTGGGCCCGAAACATCCCCTTCTTCCCGGATCTGCAGATCACCGACCAAGTGTCCCTGCTGCGCCTCACCTGGAGCGAGCTGTTCGTGCTCAACGCGGCCCAGTGCTCCATGCCGCTGCACGTGGCGCCGCTGCTGGCCGCCGCCGGCCTGCACGCCTCGCCCATGTCCGCAGACCGCGTCGTGGCCTTCATGGACCACATCCGCATCTTCCAGGAGCAGGTGGAGAAGCTCAAGGCGCTGCACGTCGACTCAGCCGAGTACAGCTGCCTCAAAGCCATCGTGCTGTTCACGTCAGGTGAGGCTGTGGCCGCTGGGCGGGCAGGCCGCGCCGGGAGCGACAGTAGGCCGCGCTCCGCGGGGCCCGGCCTCCTACGCCGCGTCGCCGCGCGGGCCTGGCCGGCCCTCGCCAGACCTTGGGCCCGGCCGGGACTTGCGGCCCCCGCGCCCGGACGCGGCCCGTGGCGCCGCTGCCATCTTGGGAACGCGGCGGTGCGGGAGCCGAGGCGGCTGGGATGCGGGCGGCGGGCGGCCCGGCCTGGGGGCCTGGACCCCCACGAGGGGCTGCGGCGGCGGCGGCGGCGGCGGCGGCGGGTGCGCGTCTCGTGTGTGCGTGGGGGGTGTTGGATCTGTCTGGCTGCGCGAGTGTGCGGTGTGTATGTGTGTGCGATGAGCGTGTGCGTGTGTGTGCGCCAGCGCTTAGTGTTTCTGGGGGAGGAGAGGGAAGGAAGAGAACGTGGGAATGTGGCTTTCTCCTCTGTGTGGCAAGCTCCCTGGATGAGTTTCCCGACACAGAGAGATACACACATAGGTGGAAAGAGAAGAATACGCGCAAATAAATCATAAATAATCCCGCTTTATTGCTGCCTGATTTTCCCTTATCGGAAACCATTCATGTTTGCAGTTGCTGAGGTTATTGAGGGTCGTAAAAAACGGTTTCAATCTAAACAAGAAAGATAAAAAACAAAAGGAACACTGTAGATCCCGCAAGTATGGGAGGATTCCCGCCCCAGAGATAAATCTCATAGCCATGCAAAACACATGAACATTGGAAATTTAACAGAGTGCCTTAAAAATATCAAATTAAATGTAGGTGGTGGTAACATGCATGTTAACAATTTCTCTTATGATAGATGGTTCAAATTAACTTCCAGGAAAGTGCATTAACGTTGCCTTTGAAGGCTCTAGTCTGAGCCTCTGAGAACACTGCCCGCTTTTTATTATTGTAACCTGCAAGAGGGAAACATATAAACACCCGGGACAGCAGGTAATGGGGGGAAATATAAACAAAGCCAGAAAAGAGGCTGGTGGGGAACAGAGCTGCTCAGATTGGGTCTCCGGCCTTGCCCACTGTGAGTAGGGTTAGCTGCAGCTTTACCCCCATTATTGGCACTATTGTTTTTAATTTCTCCATTCAGAGAACAAATAAACCATCCTAATAAATCTATCCTAGAGCCAGGACCTCCAAAGGCCAAATTAAAACCATTCCTGAGCAGAGATGGCAAAACCCCTTTCCCAAGGCCTTGTTGAACAGTAAGCAATGGTATAATCTATCAATATTTCCTGGCTTTCATGCGTGAAGAATCGTATTTACATTGTATTAAAATGACTCTTAAATTTGCACAATATTGTAATGTAGCAAATGTAGTATTAATATCGATCTGAACAGCAGATAATTTATTTAGACAAGAGCATCTCATTTGTATGCAGGGTGGCCAGAGCCATGGACTTGGACTGCCCCCCTTTTACTTTCAGTGCAAATGCAGGTCTGCTAGTGGGAGAGGGAGTTATTCTTTGCAAGAGGATAAAGTGCAAACCTTAAAACAAATGGAAGATTTATTGAATAGCCTCCTCAGTGTTTGAATGCATTTTATCTTAATAAGTCTTCTTGATGGAAACGTGTTTTTCAAAAGTGACAAAGAGCCTGGGAAGCAGCAACCGGGCTGCTTTAGCTCTGGCAGGCCTGGGGCCTGGCTGGCTCTCTACTACCCAGCTCTTTAGCCAAATTAATCAGGAAGCAAGCCAGTGTCGGGGAAGCTGGGGTTTTAAAAATCTCATCCAGTGAGGTGTCTTGAAGCAGAAATGTGACTTGGAGCTGGACAGAGGTCTTCTCAGGAAAGATCTTTCCTCCCTTTCCCTTGTCCCCTACTAAGGTTCTTTGAACTCCCTTGACTTTTCTGATCTCCTGCCCTTTCCCAGAGAGAGGCAAGGACCGTGCTGGCTGCAGGGAGGATTGTGGAATTATTCATGCTTTTCTTTCAACTTGCCATCCTAAAACATCCCCGTGAAAAGTGTTCCTTTTTAAAAAGTTTTCCCGAAGAAGTTACTTGAACAAAGTCTTCAAGGTGCAAAGGAGGCTGAGAAGCGAACAATAACATTATTTTGTTGGAAATTGCAAGCAGAATATCTGAAAATGGAAATGGAGCTGTCAGTAGTAATTCACCCCCCTCCTCCATACAACACATTTCCACTTTTGACTAAACTTGTTTTGATTGCTAGCCAGAAGGGAATTCATGGGAAGCCTTCTCAAAGTCATCCAACTTTTAAGCAAACTTTGAATGATGGAAAAGACAGTTTTAGACATATTGTCCAACGAGGTTTGCTCCGGCTAAGTATTTGAAGCTGGCACGGGGGTTCCCTGTGGTGGTTTTCACATTTGGCCTCCGGATGGTATGCTTAATCCTTAATATTCTGGACAGCATCCAAGGACTAGGTCATGACCTGAACTTACTTTTTTAAAAAATTCATTAATTCATACACCTAAATGTTCCCTCAAATAAATGGGACCTCCTCTGAAAGGAGCCATCTAGTTAACATAAATACAATAAATCCATTTTCACCACAATAATAACTTTGATTTCTAGTTATGGCAGCTGATTACATCTATATTTCCTGAACACTAAACTCTTCTGAATGCACAACATGAAATACATTCTCTGCACTACAAAGGCTAAGCCGGGAGGGCCTGAGCAGTAATGGTTATTTATTTACATAATTTCTTTCCCATATACTTTAGGAGAAATATTGACACTACCATATAAAAAGTGAGACATTGATTTTGTACGTTTCTACCCCCTTTTCTTATCTTGGGTATATCTCCTGGGGTCTAAGTATGTACTGCGTTACACCCCCTGCTCACCCAGCGTTGCTACCACAACCACCCAATCGATCTGAGAGCTCACACTATCTATCCATAGTTGGGGGGGATCCTGTTGCAGGAATATCCAGAGAGGGAATGAATATCTAGAGTGGGAATCCAGGCCTGAAGTAGGACTCCTGCTGGAGAGAGGCCACAGAGCTGGCCGGCTGGCACCTGGCAGCCAGGCCCAGCTACAGGCATTCTGCCTTCAGAGGAGGAAAGAAATCCAAGCAGCCAGCACAGGGCCCAAGTAAGCCTTTCCTGGGCTTCTCTCTTTTGGAGTGGCATAGCTGGGAGAAGAGTAGTGTCCTTGCACTCTGGGGGCCCTAATTGTAAATATCAGATAAATATTTTACAGACCTGAGGGAATGCCATATGGGTGATTAAAAGAAAAAAAATCTGCTGGGGTATCAGTGGGTCTTTTTCATCCTGCATTGTCTAAGGCTGAAAGGGATCCTGTGGCATAATGGGCAGATAATGCATGTAAAGCAAGATATATGTAAATATGAGTCTGCATAGTGGCCTTTCAGCAGGGCCAGGTTAGCAATCAGGACCAAGGGCAGACCTCAGGGTCCCCTCTCTAAGCAATGAAGCCCCAAAGTGCTTCTGCCCTCGCCCTTCTAGCCATAAAAATCTCACTGGCTTCCCCAGTCAGGCCAGTGTGGATGCACCCAAGTGGCTGGCTGGAGTAATTAGACATCTGAGAGGAACCCATTCTGGATCTGGGGTCAGAGGGGACCTGCCTTAGAAGTTCTTGAATTAGCACTGGTTTTATTTGTATTTTTGCTCAAGGCCATTGCCTTGTAGATGAAGGTGTTAGAATGCTTTGTACATCCCAATTCTTGAAATATAAAGACATAAAGCTGAGGAACTCAGCAGACACAGGTTTCACTTTGAATCATTTGCTGTGACTTCTTAGGGTCACACTTACCCATTCACAATTATATAACGTCCTTTTGGGGGCATTGCCATGCATGAGTTTCTTCCCAGATCTATATATTAGCAAACTCTGCCTTTGATCTCTAGTCAACCTCCTGACTGGCTAAGGGCTCCTCTGTGATCTTCCTGTTTTTAAAATATTTATTATTAATACAAGAAATAACATGGGTGTTTGAACTCAGAGAGTAAGCTTTCACTTCATTCCTCTAATTCCCCCTTCTCTTCCATTTCTTCGCCTTTAGTTAGTTAGTTGATATAGTATAAACTGCTGTCTTGAAATATTTTTAGGAGACCGTGAGGAGCCTTGGTTGATATGAGATAAACACACAGGTTTTGAGATGCTGTCATTGTGTGCAAGTGCCTTTTTCCCCTTGGTCCTGCAACAGGAAGCCCATCTCCCCAAATCCCCCCTAAACTCCCCAGCTCCCAGTTTGGAAACAGCAACAGCAGCTGCCTCTAGCCCAGCTTTGTGTCTGATCGCTGAAGATGTCTCCTTCCTGCAGCCTGGAGTAACTGAGCCATATTCCTCCTGATTATTATACAGCTTACAGAGATGTGACCAATTTTCAATTACTTGATCTAAAGCACAGATAGAAGTATACACCCTCACCAAGGATTTGCTGCAGAGTTCTTGCTTGCATAGATAGTGGATCTCAAATCCTATAGTGCTAAAGCATGGGCTTGATCTGATTCCATGCAATGCCAGCCCATGACTCCTTCCCCCTCCCATGCGTTTGTTCACTATACAATCTAGGTTCTCCTTGAAGATTTTGGTTGGGGTCATTTGGGTTTGAGAGGGAGGACTCCAAGAAGCCTGTAAGAACTACCTCCAGGCTACATATTTCTTCAGGGCTTCTGAACACCCTGAAATCAGGGGCAAAAGGGGCAAAAGTCCTCACTTTAATGAGCACAGCGGAAAGATGCACCCCTGCAGGCGGAGGACAGGTTGCTACGCACAGCAAACATGGCTCCAGCATCGTACATTATTTAATCCAAAGGTGAAAGAGGAAAAACAAAGAGACTAGAGAGGTTGCTGCCTCTGCATGTGTGTGCTTCTGTCTCCAGCTCCCCTAGGCTTGATGGGGGTTTGATTTATTTTTATTTGTACTGGGGTCTGAGTGGGGGGAATGGTGAGGAAGGATTGGGAAGGTATGGAGAGGAAGATTTTTTTTTTTCTTTTCCCTTCTCTTTCTTTTTCCCTCTTTTACCAACTTAAAAAAAATTGAATGGCTTGTTTGTGCCTTTGCTGTTCACTAACCTGTGTATCCTCTCCCCTTGTGTCTCCTTCTTGTGGCTGCTCGGGCAGATGCCTGTGGCCTGTCGGATGCCGCCCATATCGAGAGCCTGCAAGAGAAGTCGCAGTGTGCACTGGAGGAGTATGTGAGGAGCCAGTACCCTAACCAGCCCAGCCGCTTCGGCAAACTCCTACTGCGACTGCCCTCCCTGCGTACCGTGTCCTCCTCGGTCATCGAGCAGCTCTTCTTCGTCCGTTTGGTAGGTAAAACCCCCATCGAAACTCTCATCCGGGATATGTTACTGTCTGGGAGCAGCTTCAACTGGCCTTACATGTCCATCCAGTGCTCCTAGACCTTGGGCGCTTCCCACCTGCCCCCACCCCCCTAGAGACTCAGAGGACCGGCGGGGGCCATGGACTCCAAAGCTTCGGGGACATCAGGTGGCTGTTGCAGGGTGCAGCCAGGCAGGGGGGAGGTGGGCTGGGCCAACAGGAGCAGCCCACCCTGCAGGAATGCAACCCGAGCTGCAAACCAGGAGAAAAAGAGACTCTCTTTAGGATCAGATCTGTGAACAAGTTGGAAAGGAAAGAAAAAGGACCTTGTGTCTGGTGAGAAAAGGAAAAAAAAATTTGAAGAGAGGACCATGAGAATTTTAATAAAACAGAAGGAGACTAATGGACCTTCCAGGATTTATTGTGGACGGATGTGGATATATTCTGTACAGAAAAACAACACACATGGAAGTGGACTGAATTCTATGTAGAAACACACACACACACGCACACACAAACACACACACACCCCAAACATTGTTATTCATTTTGTAAAATACTAGTCTTTATTTTCATTTTTTTGTAAAATTTAAACATCGTATGCACATAAAAAAAGGAAACAAGAATTAGGGGAAAATAACATTTTCCAAATAATTATAAAAAATTGTCCTGTGTCTATGTATCTATATCTGTTTTGTATTTTTTTCTGGTTCCAAACCAGATTTCCTGTGATTCTATACTAATAATTTTTGATATAACCCTTTGCTTCTTATAATGAGTGCGATATATGTTGTCGAGGCTGTTCTTCAAGAATTAAAATTGAAGTGAAAATTTAAACAAAAATAAAAGAATTTAGCAAAACCCATGTGTCTGGTTACTTGACAGATGTCATAAGTGCAAGAGAACCCTCCAATTAATTTTCACTGCAATTATTATTAGAATGGGGAGGTGAGGTGAAAACTTTTAAGGTCCATTACAAAGTTGTCTAGATGTATTTCCTAAACCCAAGACGCTGCCTTGGTTTTGTAAATGCAGGGGATCAGGCTCTGCATGGGCTGGGGTGGGCAGGGAGAGGGCAGGGCACCTTGGTTGCCCCCAGCAGCTCATGTCACCTCTTGGGTGGCTGGTGCTCCGCATGGAGCTAAGCAGGCAGCTGGGGTAGGCTCGGCTCGGCCCCAAGTGGAGGCCTAGTCTCGGTAGCCACCAGCTTCAGTGACTGCAGGTGGGAACATGCCTGGCTGGAGAGGCTGTGAAGAGAGGCATGGAGAGCTGTGGGGGTCTAGGGAGGAGAGGGCCGCTCAGAAGCCTCTCAGAAGACCATTGACCTCTCCTCAGCTCTGGGAGACAGAGTTAGGGCCTCAGCGCTGCCAAACCTAGCTTTGCTCCCCCTTTGGTCCGGAGCACAGCAGGCTAGGGTTTACCCTTCACTCCAGACCCTGTGACAGGGGTTCCCTGGAGGGCTCTCAAGCTCAGTTGAGCGAACGGAAAGGCCCTTCTGTGGCACTTAGGGACGTGGACCTGGAACCTGGGAGTTGGTGAGCTAGGTAGGCTAGACTACACTATTTACAGAAGCAGCATTTGGGCCCTAGTGGAGCATTCAGGGCAGAAACCTAACGCTGAGGCCTCACTTTGGGTGTGCAGGGGGCGAAGGTGGGGGGGAGTGCTGCCCTCTGTTACAGCTTTTGGAGCATGAATGTTTTATAGGATTCTAGTCGGTGTTGCGAGAACACATACTACCAAGGGAGCTTTTTCCTAACGTATTAATAAATCCCGATCTTTTGAAATAACACCTCTCACCTCCTCTCCCGCCCCTCACCCCAAACAGGCCTTGGATGAGGCAAGTGCTTCACTTTCAGAAGTCATTGACAAAAGTTTTGCTTTCCTTTCCTGCCTGGGAATCTCCAGGTTCCCCCACTCTTTAAAAAATGTATTAACAAGCTCTAAGCCGCCCGAAGTCTTCCTGTTCTAGGTGCAGTGCAGCCTGGGCAATGCCGGGCTCCGTGTGGAGAAACCCCCGCAGGTCGCCCGCCGCCCGGCCTGAGACTTCGGGAGACTGGGCGGGTACCGCGTGTGGTGTGTGGGGCCGCCAGAGGCCGTCCCACCGTCCCACCGTCCCATGGGTCCCCACCTGCCTTGGGCCTCAGCCTTTGCGCTACACCCAGGGGTAGTGTCTTTGGGCCTAGGCTGACTTGCCTGCACAGTGAGCACCCAAGGCAGGAGGGGCAAGGGAAGAGCTCCTATTTAACCCCTGACCGCCTCCCAGAAAGTCTCCGAGAGCCCTCCCGGGCTTCGGGATCAGGGAATGTGGGGAATTGGGGTGGGGTAGGCAGCAGCCGGGCGCGGAGGGGGAGGGGAATCGAGCTGCCTCCAAACGCTCACGGATCTTTGCTGCCTTTCTTGAAATGAGATATAAATATATTCATTACAGTGTGATCCCTCTGATGAAAACAGATAAACATTTTTGTAGGTCGGAAACGTATTTTTCAATTAATTTCAATATGGAGGCCCAAGCACAAAGTGCCCAGTGTGGGGACTGGCCCGCAAGCCGAGGCCCGGGGTTTACTAGGCACTTGCTGTGGGGTCCAGAGGTGACAGCGGTAACCTGCCTCTTGCCTGACGCGGCTGGAAGCGCTGCCCATGGCCTGAGGGATCCAGCGACCCTCCTCAGCCTGGGTCCAAGACCCGGGCTGGCCAACCACGGTGTAGGAAGCAGAGCAGGCCTTCCTACGTATGGCTTCACAGACCCCTTCGCAGACTCAGTCCAGGAACCAGGACACTTGGGGCCGAGCGGAAGAGAGAGGGAAAAGGTGGTCGGCTCCCATTCTTGGCGGGGCCGGTCTAGGGACCCGCAGGCAGAGGGTTTCTCCCGTGCTGTCTCCCTGGTACATACGGAAAGGCAGTTGTCTTCAGAGGTCTCTGTGTGTCCCAGCCAGAGAGACAGAGATTCCCCAGAGATTCAGTGGCCCTGTGGGCGACCCTGCGGTACAAGACCGGCTGCCTGCGTTCCGTGGTTTTTCACTCTCAGAGCGCGCAGTCGGGACCCACAAATCTGATCCTGCTAAGGCACGTTTTGAAGCCGAGACTGCAGCATTTAAGCCATGGGTTAAACCTTCCGAGACCACGAGAAAGCGTCCTCTCTGCTCCCAGGGCATTTTAAAGGCTCCTTGGCGGGGCTGACCAGTGTCTGTGGCCCAAGAGCTGGGGGGTTCTAGTGGCCCCGGGGCCTCCTTGCTGTGCGAAGGGCAGCCCCAGTAGGGGTCGGGCCGCTTCCGTTCAATGTCCTGTGCCCCCTCAAATCCTGGAAGCCAGTGGGCAAAAGGAGACATGGAGCAGGTGGGAGTCTCCTCTGCCTGGGTGGCCGCCGGGAGGCCCCTGAACGATGAGCCCGCTTTCGAAACGAGCGCCAGGGGGAGCAGTGGAACTTGGGTGTGAGGCCACAGGCAGGTGTAGGTCCGACGGTCACCTTGGGGCTCGCAGTCATGCCTCGGCCTACGGAGGCTTAGCAGCCCTAAGGAGTTGGGAGAATAGGATTGGGCTAACCGGGTGGGATACGACTGACTGGGTCCCCAGGACCAGAGGAAATACAGCTTAACAGTTGGAGAGCGGCCCACACAAGGTGACTTCCCTCTCAAAATTACCTGTGACACATGAAAGTCAAACACTCCCTCTTCTAACCCAAACACTTGCTGGGCGACTGAGAAATTTAGGGGCTTTGAAGTCGGTTTAAACTACTTTAGCCACAAGCTTTTCTGAAAGCATCAAAAAAAAAAAAAAAAAAAAGCCATCTTAGGACGCGCTATCCTCTAGGACTCTCTAGGGTACCAGGCTGCGGCTCCTCCGCCGCCTGGGGACAAAGAATGGCGCAAGGGAGTTAAGATGCGACCTCTGCCCCCACAGGCACACCCCATCCTGCGACCAGGCCTGGGGGAAGCCCAGGGGTGGGAATGGGCCTCCCTTCTGGCCACTGGAACAACCTTGGGCTTCCGGGACTCTGCCCCTTACGTTGGTTTCAGGCCCTCGGTCTCTGGCTGTCGGAAAGGGTCTCACAGGGCTCCCGGAGGCCCACCGACCAGCTTTGAGCTCAGGGGCACTAGGGATATGGAGCTCCCTCGATCCAGACCCACCTGAGCTCGGCTGCTTGGTGAGTGCAAAAAGTTTTCTTTAAAAAAAAAAAAAAAAATCCTCTTCTTCAGCGTATAGGCAGTCCTTGTATCTCCTACAGTGCCAGAATCACCTCCTGTAAGCTACTCGATTCTTCAGAACAAATCACCTGAATGTCTCTACAAATGGAAAACCATGGAAAGCGGGGAGGGTAGGCTGGGAGACACAAGTGGAAACTAATAAAACTCTTGTTAGAGGGCCTGCTCAGGATTCGTGGCGTCACTGGGCCTTTTACTTGGAAAGCCAAAGAGTTGTATTCCTAAATGAGTTAAAGACCCATTTACCTCTGTCGTGTTCTATTCATCAAGCCACAAGTTGAGAGTTCCTAACATGAAACTATTTGTTTGCTTACACAACCAGCTGGGCGCAATTTCACGTCTGAGATATCTATCTGAAAGCGCCTCTCATTTATTATCTCTCCTTGTCAGCGAATCCATTTTCCAGCTCCCCCTCCCCCCTTTGGAGTTTATTTATTTATTTATTTTTGGTGGGACTTCTTTGCCTGGAAGGGCCTGGTCCTGGAATGCTCCCCAGGGAGCAGCCGCTCCCTGCGGGGTTCCTGCCGCGCCCAGGGCGCGTGGACCAGGGCGCAGCCGAGGCGAGCTCGCCGCCACCGCTGACCCCCCGCGGGCGGGCAGAAGGGCCTGAGTGAGGGGCGGGCAGCGGGTAGGCCGGGCGGGACACTGCGAAGCTGCCTTTCTCCCAGGATGTCCTTCCTGCTAGCTCTCCCAGAGTGAGCCGCAACCACCTGTGCGAGGAGGGGGTGGGAGGAGGCCCCGGAGGGGAGTCCAGGAGCCTCTCTCTCAGATGGAGGCCTGAGATACGGATTTGAGAGATGCTTTTACAAAGCCTCACCTAATCCCATGGGGCCAATTTCTTCTCCCGGGCTGGGCCGAAGCGCAGAGTGAGTAACCAAGATGTAAATAGTTGTGTGATGGGTTGGGGGAGGGGGCAGAGCATTTATTGTGTGTGCGGAGGGAAGAAGGCTGCACGTGGTTTCAATTTTGAAGCACAAAGAAATAACATGCAATGCAGAAAATAGGTTTATGAATGTAATTGAGAGGAAAGAAAACAATTAACACGGTGCAAGGTTGCACACTCGATTCTCCACCCCTCGCCTTCTCTTCTACCCCAATTTTGAGAAATCCGGGTCTTGTGAATAGAGTGGGTCTAGGCACTTGGATCCGGCTCACAAGGGAACCCCTGATGGAGATCACAGTGATGGGTGGATAATGGTGTCTATCCATCTCTTAGTCTGCTGAGGCCTCCTCCAACCAAGCTGAAAGCGAGGGATCAAATCCCCAAGTCCAGCGTATAAAATATCCCTAGTTGTAAAGGTAGAAAGGAGAAGGGGTGTCTGTAAGGGAGGGGAGAGGGAGAACGAGAAAGAAAGATAGCGAGGGATTTCTTTAAGACAGACCAGGCTGGTCTCTGCAAGCTATCCTATTGTGTTGATTTAGGAGGACATTTGCTGTATATAGCGTTTAAGGCTGATAATATCATTGCGCAGCCAGATAAATAAAGCATTGGCCCAACAGTGGGGTCAGCGATCGATCTCTGGGCTCAGAGGAAAAAGGAGAGAGACAGGATCGAGCACGAGGCTCTGTCTGTGTGCTTGTCAGTCGGCATGCAGGAGCCCGAGTGTGTGTGTGAGCGTCAGGGTGTGCGAGAGAGAACCTAGTCTTCAGCTGGCCAAGAGGCTCATTAGCATTCCTAACCCATGGACCTGCGCTGACAACTAACAGAGATATCCCGCTCACCACCAGGCCTCCTCTCCTTTTGTCTTCAGATCTGGAGGAGAAAAAGATTTCTCGGTGGAAGCTGGAGCCTGAACTTCCATGTGGTTGATGGAGATTCAGGGTATAAAGAGACGTTTCGGGATCTTGCCTGATCGTTCACTCTGCTTTTTAAAACTTCCCTCCTAAAGAAGGAACTTTTTTTTGCTTTTCTCTCTTAAAGTGTAATATGTTTGTTGAAACTCCAGGCTTAAACGAGAGAGAAAATTCTCTGAAAATATTTTGCCATTTCTCCTTGTTGACATGCAGAGAGGTGGATGTTTATATGTTTGGCTCACATGCACATATAAAGCTGGTAAAGATTTCTAGAACATAGCAACCAGGGGTTGTTTGAGATTTTTGTTTCTCTTCTTTCTTCTGCTTGGCTTTGTTTTTGTTATGATAAAATTCTTCTGATTTTCTATAATAAACGTTCTGCTTATTACTTTATCAGTCCGTTGTTTGAATAAAGCACATCTTTCAAAATTAAATAGGGTCTGATTTTGTGTTAACTATCAGAAATGTGCAATTTTAGAGGCCTCCACTATTCTAAGAAACATTTTAAAATTATACTCATTCATGCAGTTTTAATCACCTTACACCTATTTTGGGAAAAGTGTCTTAGTTAACTACATGTCACAGGGAGAAATACTTATGTACTGCTCTCCTAGATCCTGTGCCTTGAACTCCATCAAATGAGGCAGATAGTTTTACATCGGAGTGTACAAATTATCCCATGTTGACAGATGTTTGTCACTTAGTAACTTCTTTCCAAGTTTTCCCCCCTCCCCTAAGCCTTCTTTCTTGCTTGCTTTGTTGTTTTAAAATATGCATGTCTCTCACTGGAATGCCAGTCACGAGTGCAAACTTTGTGTCCAACCTCCCACATGAAATGATCCTTTTAGAGGGAACTCGATATGTCTCAATCTGCACTTCACTCAAAGCCTGTGGGTACGGACCACTCACTCACTGGTCCTGGCTCCAAAATAACTCAGCAGAAACGAGTTTCCAACTAAAAATCCCCTCGAATGTCTCCCAGGGAAGAAATATAGCTCCTATAATTAAAGGAGGCAACGGCCAGAGGGGGAATGCAGCCGGCAGCCAAAAAAAAAAAGTAAGAGTTTTATTTATTTGCTGATTGAACTTGGGTTGTCACGACCAGCAGGTTTATCCACACTGGAAGTGCCGGAGGTTTGTCCTGTGTGTGCACAAGAGGGAGAGGTGGGCAGAGAAGAAGGGGAAGGGGACGGAAGGGGAGGATGACATGGAATAGGGAGAATGAATGAGGCGAGGACAACTTTGGGAGACAGAAAATGATCTCTGTGGGACAATGTGAGGAAATTTCCTAGCACTGGGTTTGTGTAAAAACCTGTAGCTGAGGGATATGGGAGGGGGGGGGGACCTCAGAGGAGATGAGGGGGTAATTAGAGTAAACTCTTAAATGTGGGGTATCGGCAGGAAAAGGAGGACTCTGATTTCCCTAGAAAAGTAATGTGACAGCAGGAAAATTATTAGCTGTGCTGTGTGTGGCGGTTTTGGTGTGTGGGGGGTGGAATTATGAAGACAGGAACCGGAGAGTAGGGAAGAAGTTCCAGGACTCAAAGCAGAAGTACCAAGGAGCCAGAAGCCCTCCACCCTCCTTGGCAAAAGTTGCCTAGTAGGTGTGGATGTGAAGTCTCTAGAAGACATCATCTTTACTTTAATTAGTTTCATCCATTTGAACTGATTCTGGCATTAGAACCACTTATAGGATGATTCAGCTCCAGGGATGAAGAACACCTCCCAATCTCTTTGACCATCTCTCCAACCCCCCCCCTCCCAAAAAAAAGCTTCAGAACAGAAGGAGTACTCAGGCTGGGCAGCTCATTTCTATTAAAAAGGCAAAACTTTAGCACTGATGAAAAACAGATGAATTTTTTCTCCCTCTCTCTGAAACAGTTACTCTTTTACTGATGTGAAGTGACGTCAGCAATGCCTGTCCTATCCCCTTGGAGAGAAGGGAGGGAGGAGGAGGGGATGGAAGGAGGGAGCTGGGAGAAAGAGCTAGAGAAAAAGAGAAAGAGCGAGCTGAGAGAAGAGGGGAAAGGGAGGGGGCGGGAGGGAAAAATTGAGAATGAATATTCTACACTTTTTGACCAAAATTCCACAAAGAGTGGGCAAAACAATGCTTCAGGAGCCCGCAATTGATAGGACACCTTTCTCTGCTCTCGCCCGATCTACATATTCTAACATATGGAAAGCTTACAGGCCCTGTGCACTTATAGAAGCCGATAATGCATTAGCTCTCAGCAATATTTACAGCACCACTTTTAATACACACCAGATGGTTCGCGACTGTGCCGCCTCAGCCAGCTCACTCCTCGATTTTACTCGGCGGCACTTTGTTGCAATTACGCTCCATGCTGAGACCAATTTTATTGGTGACCTATTTTTCATATTTGCAGCATTTTATGTTAAAAACCTCCTCCCTGGCCTTTTTGCAAAGGGCAGCGCTCGGGAAGGGAGAGCTTAGGAGGACGGTGGAGCTGTCTAGGTGGATATTAATATTCATCATGATGTTACATACCTCAGGTTTAAGCGAGTAAACCGGATAGACATAAATACTCTGGTCATTACGTTTGTTCACTCACCTCCTGTTTGTCAGACCCCCACGGACTGTCTACACGGCGCGCTTGCCTCAGAGTCAATACATCGGACCATAAATATTGTATTCCATTAATTATCACGCCACTGGCTTATCCTGGGCGCCGGCGTCCTCGAGCGACGCAGGGCAAATGAGGACGCTTCCTGAGCATATTTCTAGGCTGGGAACCCCGCTGAAATTTCCGCCGTGCCTGGGAATTCCTAGAGCCTGAGCGCCTGGCTCAACTCGGGCTGGGCCTGGGGCTGGCTCGCGGGGGAGGGGGGTGCGGCGGGCAAAGGCCCGACGCCGCCAGGAGCGCTCAGTACCTGTTATCTAGCGACGCAGAAGGCCACAGGGAGAATCCCATTTGGCACGCCAGGAAAGGCTTTCAACTTTATCTCCCGCCATGTAAATATCCCCGAGTGCCCGACTGAGGGACTTTGTTTTGCACCGAACAATATAAATATCCTATTTGCTACAACGCAGGTGTGCCCTTCCTACCCAAACTCTTTTCCCCCCTCATTTATAGTAACTCTTTATACCCCCTTCCCTGGTTAAAAAAAAAAAAAAACAAAAAACAAAAAACAAAACCCACAGATGTTTACTTTATTGATATAACCTATACCATGGTTAGGCTGAGAATAATATGCTTCAACTAACAGTCATTTAGCAAATAATAGAGGCGTTCTGGATGCTTTCCAACGTTACACATGTACTTGGTCATAAAATGATACGTGAAAAAATTAACATCTGCTTTCCTAAAATAAAGTGTGCCAAGTAGCTTTTTATGAATGCTTCCCTCATTTTAAAAAGAAATATGGAGAGATAAACTGGCACGCAGATGTATAGCATATTTATAATGGTTTTAGGATTTAAAGGTAGCTATTCATTGCACAAACCATTTAAAAACTGACGGTTTAAAAGCTACTTAACCCCAGACATCTTCGAATCCTGAAGAGTCTTCTCAATTTTATTATTTAGAGAGGAATTTACTGTAATTTAATTGTGTACCAAAGCAGAACTATGTGCAAGTCGGGGCACTGCAGCCTGAGCGAGCTCAACAGAAATTCCAGCCCGCCTTTTATTTACCTAATTTCTCAGCAAGGTTCCCAGGCCCTTAAGAAAGCAGAGCTGGAAAGTTTAGTTGGGCTCTTTTTTGTTGTTGTTTAATTCCACTATTAGGAAATGAGGCCTACCTTTGAATTATTTCATTAGGATTTGGCCTTTTGGGGGAAGGGGTGGGAACCATAATCATTAGTGGCTTTTTATTATTTCTACAATAAATGGCTAGATTCTTTGTTGAATAAGCTGCTTGAATGTTTTGCAGATGTTCCACTTAGTCCAAATCTGACCCCCTATTTCCTCCCAAATAAGTCGCTTAAACTCTCCCACCAGTGCATTTACTCGAGAGCATACTCCCCCATCCTGGCAAGTTTATAAGTGGAGAGCATATTCTTATGAAATTTCCACCTAAGTGCACACACGCACACGCACACACACATTTACACACACACACACTCCCACCCACCGAGCCTCTGAGCGTGGCAGAGGATAAGAGAAGAGGAAAAAAAAAAAAAAAAAAAAGGAGAAACTGGTGAGGCGGAATGGAAAGGAGGAGGGAAGTCAGCCCAGTGGTTACTCCCCTGTGCGGAGGCGCGCCCTCCTCGGGCCTCTCACCCCCCTTTGTGCCTTTGGTTTGAAACATAGGGGGTGGCCCGGATCCGTTTCCCCCAAAGTGCGGGGGATCTTGTTCCGCCAAGTGCTGGCGGGGGCGGGGGCGGGGGCGGGGGGCGGGCGTCCGCCCTAGGTGTGTCAGGGCTGTCCGAAAGGGCGGCGGCGGAGCCGGGCCGTTGCCCCGCGGTCATCCCGGAGCATCCGTGCGGCGGCACCGCCCAGCCGCTGCGGCCGCGCGTGGGGACCGAGGGGCTAACAAAGGGCTCTGTGGGGCGCGGGGCGCGGGCACGTGACGGCTCGAGCGCCGCGACGCGGGGCCGCCGCGGGGAGGGGCGGTCAGCCCAGGGTGCCTGGTGGCTTCTTGACATAAAAAGCGGTGCCCGCCTCGGGCCGGCCGTGCGGGGCCGCGCTCTGCCGGGGACAGAAGTACTTGTCTGGCTCTGCGTTGGAGAAGCCGCACCTCTCCTCTCCAGCTCTCACTTGAAAAGCACTTGGAAGAAACTGTGTGTGCGGGGAGGGCCGCGGGGTGGGCCGGGGCCAGGCTGTGAGGCTGAGGGGGGCCGACTTGTGGGTGGATGGGGAGGAGGTGGAAGAAACAGCTCCTTTCTGAGTGACAGGACTCCTTTTCAAAGGGCAAACAGGGAAGGGGGGGGGGAACCTCCTAATATGAATAGGAGAATTTTCAAGGTTTCGCAGTTACTCTCACTCCTCCCCTTTTTAAGCCGGAGATCTTTCTATGTTTCTTTTTCTTCCCTTTCCCTTTCCCATTCCTTTCTTTCTCTTCTTAGGTGGCAAGTGAGTGTGCAAACGTGTGTGGGTGTGTTTCAGGAGGAAAAATGCTCTATTAACTTTTAGACATCTTTTCGGACTGGTAAAAATTACTGAAACATTTTCCCATGTTTTTGCGGACTCACTGACCAGGCTGGATAAGGCGGTCGATGAGGCACGCTCTCAGACGAGGTCTTCAGTTAAAGATGGTATATTTGTGAGGCAGAGAAAGGGAGTATCTTACAAAGTTCTCCCTCACCCTAGTAGCAAAACCTGCCACATCTTTACTTTCTACTAGAAAAGAGAGAGTTTCCTTATTTGAACACTTCTGAGTTGATGATTAGATGCCTCTGTGAAAAATCAGGTTGGGAGAAGACAGCTCATCACACACACGCACACACACACACACACACGGATTTTAAAGCCTGCCTGTATTTATAATTTAATCTTAGAAACACTTTTATTATCTCCATTCTCAACCCTAGCTTTTTTTTTTTTTAATTGTTGAAGGACCATGCCTTATAGAGGAGAAAACTTTCTTTTCAAAAAAGATTTCAACCCACAGTACCAGTTGTTTGTTGTTGTTATCATGATTATGATGGTTATTATGTCATCCCTCCTTTTTGCACTTGATCTGATGAGAGAACTTTTTAAAAGAGTGTGAAATGAAGGACACAAAGACAGTATATCAATGAAAAGAAGAAAGTGGCCCTTTTAATGAGAACTAAAGAAAACCCAAATGTAGATGAAGTGTACCGTAAAAGCTGCTTCAAAGTCCATCTTAATTCCCTTGGGCTCAGCCATCACGAACTTGTGGTAATTGGGAGTTCTTCACGGAGGTAAGGCGGCCATGGGTGGGAAGTCATGCGGATGTACCCCCCTGCCCTATAATTCCTAATACATTTTAACCAAGAACTTGGAGATTTTACAGAACTCAGATTTGACTACTTCACTTTCAAATGCTACCTGCCCATTAAAGTAATTTGTTTTCTTCCTGAGTAGCTGTACTCACTAAGGGAGCTTCAACCTTCTGCACCCCCCAACCCCCAGCAGGTTGGTATATGCTGGGCCATATTCTAGGTTTTGACTATTATTTTGTGATCAACTCTGTTTAATTTTCTATTTATTTTTGGACCTCAGCCTTTCTGGATCACAAAAGTCCCCACAAGCAACACAGCAATAAATCCGAGCAAAAATAAGACAGATTTCCTCATCGATGTGTAATAAAGTTAAAGGACATTGTTTTGTCAGACAAGCGCTAAGTAGAAAATAAATCTCAGAGTCTGGGGAAACAAAACGGAGCGCTGCTGGCATGTGTGTAAATTTACTTTTAAAAGCAATAAATCAATGTTAAATTAAACAGCTGGGTACCCTGTCTAAGAGAAGGTTCAGTGTTTAAGAAGACCTTGATGGAGAAATGTGCTATTTAACAAGACACCAAAAAAAAAAGTTAAATGTTTATTGTGATCTGAGGCAAGACTGGCCTGGGAACTTCTCTGAACTTCATAGAGGAAGAGAAGGCAGTGTGAATTGTATCTGTTTGCCATCCTGAGATCTTTACATATGTTTTCAGGCATCAGGAAGCAATGAGGGTTCGTGGAAATGCTTTAGATGTTTTGGAAATTGTCGATTAAGCTCTGAGATCCTGTCTTTATTGGCTTAGGTTTGTTGGAGGAGGGGTTATGGTTTTTGTGTGATTTTTTTTCTGTGAATACTATAACCTGTGGAGATATTTTAATGAGCACATTGAACATATTCTTATCAAATGGCTCTTTTATTCTCACTGTGGCTATTTTGCACAGTAAATAGCATAGGAGAAAATAAAGAGATCTGTTATTTCATATCTATTATGCCTGTTTTGATTGAGAAGCAAAACCTGGGAGTGGAGTAGTATTTAAAACTCAACTGGAATATTGTAATAGTCATTTTCTAAGGGTGTGTGTGTGTGTGTGCACGTGCTTGGTTGGTTGTTGTTATGGTTGTTGTTTTTTACAAAATACTTCACAGGAAAAACTGTATGTGTGGGGTTGGGCAGGGGCCAGAACAATAGAAATACAAAACTCTGGCTTTGTATTCTAAGAACAATGTGAATCAATGAGTTATTACAAAGGCAATCATCAATAGCAAGAAATTAGGATAGTTTAAGGCTAGTATATATGTACATTGGGTTTCTGCCCCCACCCCTCCCAACCTTAAAGTGAAATTCTGGAAAGGCTGAACAGAGAAGTACTTTAGAAAGCAGACATATTATTGAGATGAGCCCTCTTGGTTTTTTAAATTCAGATCGACTGGTTTAAAAGAAAACTATGGGGTTGTTGCCTATACAAAAACTAGTAGATTATTCTTTACTTTTCTTCATATCACAATCTCAGAAGCTTTCTTTTGTTAGCCCAGTTCCACAGAATATTCATATAATTAGGTAACATCATTTAAACCTAAAAAATGGGATAGGTGCTGTGTTTCCCCTCAAGCTACAAACTAACAGGCGTTGTTTGGCAGCGTCCTAGCTACCTTTGACTTTTCTCCAGCCAAAGGAGCTATCAAAGACCCGGTTGCCTGGAGAAGACTGAAGTTATACTATTTATATTTCGAAGGCAGCATTCGGTTTCCCTGACCATCCGTGGCATGTTAAGTAAATCTGTGTCTTATGCCACTCAGAGATAGCTCGGATTGCCTGACAGGAGACGTCTGGGCAGCCCTGTAAACTCAGAATGACTTCTCAAATCCTGCTAGGTTTTCCCAGCGATGTGCTTTCCTCTGCGCTGAAGCCCTGGGAGTCAAGTCAGCCCAAGGTGAGCCTTTCAGGCGCTGCTCTTTGTCCCCATCTGGATAGGAAGGTGCAGAATTAGCTAGACGCTGGGCTGGTTTTGGCAGGGGGGAGGTGGGAATGGAAAGGCCGCTTGTTCTAATTAAAGACAATAAGCAACCCTGTGAGGAGCTGTCCTTTAGCCTTAGCTTGAGGCGGAAAGGGTCTGTCTCACCTCAGTGGTCAAGTTTGTTTGAACTGGCTGGTGGGGTGAAGAGTAGAAAACTGCAGGTAGAGCCGGGCTCAGGTGACACAGGGCTGGTGGTTAAGTCACAGCAAGTACGTCTTGAAGTCCCTCTCTGCCTCCCAGTCCTCTGGTGTCTGTGCTCTGTGCTGGACTCAGGAGCACTTTGATTCTAACTTTGCTTGCTAGATGGCGCTCGGTGTCTCAGGACCTTCCATTTCAGAATTAAAGCGGCTTTTTAGCACCGTTGTTCTCAACTAGTTGTGGATATTTGATTAGCACAGTGCTAGCAATGTTATTATTGCCCTTGCTTTTGTCACCCTTGTTCACTTTTGGATTAAAGTAGCGCTCAGGTGGGAGTTACTCATCTTAATCTGGGAATAATAAAATTCAGTGAAACTCTGCACCTGAATTTAGGGCACATTTACGGCTCAATTACTCTTTGTGATGCATTTCAAAAAGCACTTTAGTAACTTTTCCTCCAGTAATCGGATTGAGGTTTTCAGGAAGAAGATAAATCAGCAGGTCCGGATGGATATTTACAATCCTTGAGGTTTACCACCAGAGTGCACCTCCCACTTTACCATTGCTAACCCATTCCCATTTTAAGGTGAATTAAACTGATCTTAGGGAACTTATTACTTTCATTTGTCATTTGTGGTATGCCATTAATTGATTTTACAGGTATCATAATTTGTTTACAACCCAAATACTGAAATTCATACCCACAGAAGATGTGTTTTAATATTGGTGGTAAAAGCCTACACAAAGCTTGTTTCATGGGAAGGGTGGTTTGTGGATTCTAATGTATATTTATTTCAAACACTCATGATTCTTCTCAGATATTCAAAACACTTCTTAAAACTCCTTTGTGTTGAAGCACAAAGAGACAGAAAATCAATAGTTCTAAGTTTCTGATGGAAAAAAAAAATTAAGATGAGCCAGAAAGAATTGTATATTGTTTTCTCGAATGAAGATGTCACTTTCACAGCAACCACCGCTCTCCTACAATTGTGTGTCCCTTTTAGACAAGGATGCAGGTGAGGAAGGGTAATGGGAAAAAAAAGCCCACACCTCTATATAGACATTTTGCAAACACTTTGACAAAAGAGTTAAACTTGTTACTTGCTTTTAGGATTTAGAGAACTAACTTATATGGAAATGTTCCACCTTTGGGAAAATCAATAACACTCAGAGCTGTGTGGTTTGGAAACCTTTTATCAAACCTTGGCTGCTTTGGTGAAGAACCCCGCAAAGTCTCTCTCTAGGTGTTAGGCTGAAACTAGCAGGCGCTGAAAACCTAAAGCGGAAAATTTACAACTTGATCAGCCCCAGCCACACACCAAAAACCTGCTACTGCTGCAAACATATGTTCCAGATTAAGTTAAGCAAATGGCTCTTGTTTCTCAGGGTTGAAAGTTGATCATGAAAATTCAAATTTGAGTGAGTTGTGCTTCCAGTGGATCACCGGATCTTCAAATGCTTATAAATCCCTCCCAACTGTTTACTCAAGAGATTTCATATACTCTCTTATCTTCTTGAGAGCTTAATTTAGAATCTCCTGCAAATTTAATCCAATCAGGTATTACTTTCCTGGAACACTTATAGTTTTAAAAGTTGGCTGAGTTGAAAACTAGGTGTATTCTTCCTTCTAATGTTAAACTGCCAGATAGCGAATGTGTAACTCAGTTGTTTTCAATGCTCGATTTCCTTGCATACATACTAACTTTAATAAGCAGAAATTAAACGGTCAGTTTATTTTAAAGTTCCTTGAAAGTTTCATTCGCCAGAGGAGTAGGTGATTTTTTTTTTTTTTTCTTTAACAGCATGGGACAAAATGAAGGAGTGTTATCAAAGCCTTTAATTATGTCAGGAAAGACTGAAATAATGGTGTTTCTTTTAATGGGGGGTAACTGTATTTTGGAACCTCCCTGTGGTCATCCAGCCATCTCCTAGCTAAATTATTTGAAGACCGGTCTGGCTACTAAGGTGTCTTGTAAGGAAATTTAGAATTAACTCCCGACTCTTCAAGGGGTCTAGTTCCTTGGGTGAGTTGGACAGGATGAAGACAGTCATCAGATGCCTCGGGCACCTTCCTAAATAATCCCGGGGGCCCAAAACCGTTCCCTACTACCTCCCCGCATTCAAATGATTGTCCTGCAGATTTTAACCGATATTGTCATGTTGAAGTTTGGTACTTACTGTTTACATTTCTCCCTTCCCCACGGGGTCTTGGCAAGTGTTTAAGAGATTATTGATTTCCAAGAAACCAAATAAAGAAGGCTGTTCTTTTATAACATATGAAATACACACTTTTCTTTAACTAAATAGGCAGTGTATATTTGACATTGACAAATGGACAAGAAACAAGAAAACTTATTTTGAAAGATTTTGAAAGGGATAAAATGGACAGGACAGCAGCAGTCCTACAGAAGAGGAGGATTGGAATTAAGGGGAAAGCTTGGATAAAAGTGGGGGGATGGCTGTCTGTGCTGTAAAATAGTTTCAAGTTTCCCCGAACACACACAGGTGGTAAGCAAACATCGTTGGGGAAGCTCCTTTTAGGGGGACCTAATCAGTAGCAGTTTTTATTTATTTATTTTTAAAATGGACTTCCTGCACTTCTTTTCTCCACATTTTTCTCTGGAAATGTGGTACTGAAACAATTACCCAGGTTTGGTAGTTTCTGATTAACCTAGAATAACCCTGAAAAGCCATTCTGAAGCTGTGTCAAAAATACATTTTTTTTAAAAAAGTGGTAAATACCTGATAAACAGAGATCTTAGTTTCCCATCCCCCAAGTCATAAGGGAAATACCCAGTGAAGGAAGGAGATTCCCAAAAAGCCACATTGAGGGAACAAATGTAGGCACCCAGGAGTTCAGTATTATATATTCCTCCCCAAATCTCCACAAGTCCCTTGTACTAACAAAGGAAAGCCCCATGTCCTTCCCTGCATCTTGTTCTCCGTTCTTGCTCCTGAAACTTAGGAAGCTGAGAATGAAATATTTCATTCATTCAAAGATGGAAGCTCAGTTTATGGGATGAGCTCCCCAAAAACATACAGGCAAAGGCGTGCAAATATTATGGAGATATTTCATTTGCAGGTTCAGATCTAGAATTTGCGAGTCTCAGGGTCACTGTTATTCAACAGGTCCCTTTTGCTACCCTGCACACTTCAGCTGACAAACTTCACCAACCAAAATTCTCCCCAGTTTTCGTAGGAGGGTCATTTAAATAGCTCTCGGCATGGCCGAGTTTCTCTGAGACAAGTAGCGCAGACTTGTCTTAGTATTTAGGCAAAACGACTCTTGAGATTGCAAGAATAACCAAACTTTGAGGGGAAATTATCTTTGGGGAGAACTCAGCAGTGATTTTGCACACTAAAAAGTGTGTGTGTGGGGGGGGAAAGCAGCAACCTTTGAGAAAACAGTCTGAATTGTTAACCTGTGAAGCGTTTAATAAAATATTTATATGTTTTAAGGGATATAAAAATAGACTGTCTTGAAGCTAAATTGCTACTAAACTGAGGAGTTCAAGGAAGTTTTTCAATGTAATAGCATGCCAAAAGAGAATAATTGTCTCCTGAAATGTATTGTAATCGTGCTACTCTACAAAAGCAATTTTGAAAGCAGTTTATTGAGGCTAGCTTTATAGGGGGGGAAACCCACTTAAAATATAAGGGTCCTCTCCTTTTTTTTTGTTGGCCCTTTCTGGTAAAGTATGGATTAACTTGGTTTGAAACCAACTTGGTTTGTACAATCAATATTTAATAGAAGTTTGCTTTTGGTTGTCTCACCTGCTCTAAATGTATTATTTTCATCCTCAAAGTCGGTTCAAGAGAGTAGATGACTAAAATGGGGTTCCAGGGGAAGGGAAGAGATTTTACTCAAAGCCCAACAAGTGAGGCGAGTTTCAATAAAACAAGGTGCAATTTGAAATCTTCAAAAACTAGTTTTTTCTTAGGAGTGGTGACTTAAGTGTTGCTAGGGAGACCATGAAATGAAAAGACACCACACGGAAGTGCTCTTCAGTTCTTGTACTTTGCTTAACGCGACAGGAAAAAAAAGCCAGACAAGAAGACATGCAGAAATTTGGAACTTGGAGTTGAGGTCTGCAAGTAGGAGAAGAGGTAGTGATGGGTACTGAGGCAGGCGCGCCCCCTTTTTAGTGCTGTCAAGTAAGTTGCTGTCAGGCTCTTTAGCGCGCCGCGGGCCCGGCGCGACGCGGCACAGCCACCTCCCCCGGGGCGGTAATTAACCAGTACCTGGGCGCACGCGAAGATCCGACAGCATCAGCCACAGGCAGAGCCGTGCGGACAACGGCCGGTGGGTCTGGATGTACATTTTCCCGATCTCTCGTGTCTGAGATCACCAGCCTAGAGAGAATGTGCTCATACTACAGAGCTCTTGAACTCGAGCCGCTTTGGATCTGGCCCGCTTAGGGGTGGTGGTGAAAAGTTAGGCAGAGAATAGTTGTGGGGGTAAGGCTTCTACCACCAAAATGACTGAGAGTGGCGCTGCTTTCATCGTAAAGTAGATGCAAATTCGGGGAGCAGGCAAAATGGTGTATCAACTCTGGGGCACTCTAACTGATTAACACCGGGCATGGAGCAAGCAAGATTCTCCACCCACAAACTGTATACTTTTCAAACTCATTGTCGCTTTGGGCTCAGATCGTAAGATTTCAAGAGCCAGTTTCCTATGGTGAGGGAGTGGTCGGAGAGAAGCATCAGGCGAGGGCCGGAACTTCGGGGTTCTGGCGGAGGGGAAAGGGAAGGGGGCGCGCTGGGCGCTGTCCATGGTGCTGGGAAGAAAGCGGCTTCACTTCGCTGTGCCCAAACCAAGATCAGGTGTAAAAGGGGGACGATAAACCAACTCTTGCGGCAGGGGATTTTTTAATTCCGGCGAATGTGAAAAATACGCATGTGGCTGCAGTTTAAACAGTACTCTAGGAGTGCTCTGCTCTATCTCCCAGTCTTTAGTGTTTAGTCAGACAACAGCGTTAACTGGTCATTATAGGAAGGTTTTCTCTTTAAAATGTTCCATATTTCAAAGTAATGTAATCATCAATTTTTGATGTACAATGTAAAGAGGAAGGCGGAAAGACAAAGGGTGATTTGAAACCTTAAACGTATCCAAAGACACCTAGATATTTCCAGATTTGGTAGTATATAAAAGCAGAGCATGACTTAGCCTGTTAGATAACATGGATTTATCGAGAAAGTATTAAAACTGTATTGATCTAATTTCATTTAAATATCCTCTGAACTCTACGCTGGCCCAACGCTGCAGTTATATTTTTGCCAACAAGAATAACAAGAGCGATTTACCTATTGTAGTGTGTATGTGTGTACATTTGAAATGGCTAAGATTTCATTCTGAGTTCTAAAATGGTACTCTAACAACCGCATGCTCTTAAAACAAATTTGATTTCTTAAAAGACAGGTGGCCAGAAAGAAAATAGGATGCAGATAGAAATTATTTCAAAATGGGGATGAAGAACTAAATGGAAACATGACTACCTAGTAGGTGACTCACACTTTTGTAAATACACAGTCACACACATTCACATATACATCTTTAAATATATATACTGTTACACACGTGTATAAAATACATGTCTTCAAACACAGAAATGTGTATATCTATCTATAAATATTTGAAATTGGGTAACAAAATTTCAGATAAACTATTAACCATGTTTGGTCAAACCAGAAATGTGAAACACAGGAAAAGAATTTATCTTAATTGTGTTAACCATGAAAATCTTACTTTGCCTCAACTACTTGAATCCATGTGATAATGAAGGAAAAGGACAAAAATTCAAACAGCTGACACAATGATCAGCAGCAACTGACAGCATCTCATTTGATATTTGATATCAAGCACTAGATCAATATTTGTGAGATCAATGCAATTTTAATGGTTTTCTTTCGAAACTGTATGAAAGCCAAATTGTGACTCTGTGCTAGCGTTATTTTTAGAGCTGGTTATTCCAGGGGATGATATTAAGTAATTTACTGACGCAAAGGAACAGGGTAAGAAAAAAGCAACTAACCCCTCCCCCCCCCAAAAAAAAAACCCAAAAAGAAAAAAACAAAAACAAAACCACCACAACAAACCATCAATATTTCTTCAGTTGGTAAATCCTGATTATCTAAGTACCTAGAGAAGGTGTGAACATTTATTGGAAAAAAGCCATTTATTTAATTATGGTTTAAAAAAAAAAACAAAGAAGAAAGTAAGCCAGATGAACTAGATCAGAAATACTTTTTTCAAACACAATAAGATTAGGTGGTAGTTGAGCAAAAAGAAATGAAAATGATAAAAAGAAAACACCTAGGATTTTCACCTAAAGAGTTCATCCCTTCATCTGTGGAATTCAGTGTGAAATTAGAGATTTTTCTGTGTCCCAGGCAGAGTAGAAAACTGAGAGCCCTATCTGAAACTCATACACAGCAAGGTTCCTACAAAAGTCAAATAGAGGGGAAAAAAAGGTAATTAGGTATATAGTATAGTCTTTTATTTTCCTTTGAAGAGTTTATACCTTAAAAAATGAAATGCAAATTAATCTAACTCAGAGGTATGTAGGTCCTCAACCTATCTTTAAACAGTAATCTAGGAGGGTTCTATGCTTTATTTTTCAGACTTTCCTGCTTAGCAGTAACTCATTTGCCTACCAGCTCCTTTTGTTTGATAAAAATGCTAAACTTTATTTATTTGTTTTTACAGATTCAATTTTGAGGAATGTTCACCTAGAGGACTCCAAGATCTTCAGCCCCAACAGCAGTTTCTGGGGAGGTAGATGCTGGGGGTTGTGCAGAGGGAGCAGAAGTAGGTGAACATTTCAGTAAGGCAGGGAGAAGGTGAGATGTGGTGATTGTGGATAGTGTTCCTGATAAGATGTTTAAGTTTTCAGGCTAAAGGAGAAACAAAATGTCTTTCATTTGTAACTCAACTCTGGTTAAAAACTTGGAAGAAGTTATTTTTTTCAGTTGAAATGATAGGAGCATTTTAGGAAATTTCTGATGCCTGACCTAAAGATCTCATCCTTGTTCAAGATAAATAATAAAATACTTCAAAACGATGCAATTCTGAATTTTTCCCCTCTTTTTTCCTTAATGTTTTTGATGGCAGTGAATTGCCTAATAATAAAACTGTTAATATACTATTACAAACAGATCACTTCCTATAAAAGGCAATGCCTTATATGCTTTTAAGTGAAATTCATACCTAAGTCCTTTTGCAGTAGAATTAGAGTACCTAGTATATTTCTAAAGTGCCTAGGTAAAGACATATTTTCCAGGATTTTAATAACTCCATAACAAAGTCATTCTCTCCATGTGTCTCTATGCTCTATTGTATTTCATGTCTGGCAGATTGCCTATAAAATAGACACCAACAGTTTAAATCAATTTTTCTTTAATGGAATAAAGCCAACCTTACACACAAATACACATTACATACAGACAGAATTTACAGATGCAAATGAAGTTGGGGCATTTAAAAATATTTATTACAATGCCTTAAAGCATTTGAACATGAAAATTTATTTAGAAGAAAATATGTTTACAAACAATCCCAACATATATTGAGTACCTACTATGTAACTGGCACTGCAAAGACAAACACATACTGTATGTATTGTTTATTTCTGGTGGGAAGGGTATATATACCCCATGGATGGGTATGGATGTTCACATGTGTGTATGTGCACACACACACATATATGCATACATACATATTTTTCTATTAGGTCTTTTATTAAAAAAAAAAACAAAAACCCTGAGTTACCTCAAAGAAGGAAATCCACTTTACAGTCAATTGTAGTTAATTCAGACTTCATTTTGACCAATCATAATTTGACCAATAATTTTTTTCCTCGTAGCATGGACAGTACTTAGAATTTAAAAGTTTAGTGTTCCAAAAATGCTGCTCTTCTTAAGCCACTTTGAAGTAATGCTAGTGAGTCTAAGATCCAGATCTACATGTTAATCTCTAGTTTTGCCTTCAAACAGAATTCAGTTACAAAGAACTTGGAAAGATTTTGAATCTATTCAGAAGAGGAAAACTCTTTAATTTTCTGAGGAGTAAAAACTCCCCAAGAAACTTCATATAGCTTCTTAGATTTTGCTTAGCATACGTGATAAAACATTGATTGTTGCAGTTTGGTGACCCATGAAATTTGGGGGTTAGTTTTCTCTTCAGACCAGAGCATATAATTATGCAAATAAAGAGCTGTCACTGATCTAGTGAAATACTCACAAACACATGCACTCTGAAATTGGACAGAAAAGTGAAAATGGTTGGTGATGTGATGGTGCCATGGTTTGTTTTCCTGCCAAGTTTCTATCCAAGTTCATTATTCAAATTGTAAACTTTAAAAAGAGACATATCATTCTTGGGGTGTTGGTTGTCTTTTCATTTCAGATTCTTTGTATTGGTACTGCAAGCTGGTTACAAAGTACAGTTCAACATTATTTTACCTATGACAGTCTCCCATATTACCCTATGTAATAGCCAAGGAAGAAAAGCTGAATGCTCTAGAAAGAAAGATGAAGGGCCTCTCTAGATTTTTCTAGAAACATGTTTCATGTATGTTTCAAACAGAACTCAACCCAACAATACAAAGAATATAGTGAAACGTTTTCCACAAATCTCAAGGCAAAGGGCTGGGAAAAGTTGCCTGGAAGGCCTCATGGGTTAAGTCAAATTTCCATTTTCCAGTTTTTCCATTAAAGGGGAAAATACTGGGCACTGCACGATATCCACTTAATGGTCAAACTTTCAGGATGATTTTCTCCTATCTAGCAATTAAAGCCCACTATATAATATTTGGTCACTTTAACCTTTATGGTTCATTTACAATTACCACTCCCTAAAACCTTTGTGCTAAGCATTAACAAGAGTTCTTAAATATGACCATGCTCTCTGGCATCGAGGTCTCCCAATTCCAAAGTTACCACTGCACAGGCTGTTGCATAATTTTAGATGTCATGGAGAGTCCCACTGATGAAAT
This sequence comes from Leopardus geoffroyi, assembly GCF_018350155.1. Classification (NCBI taxonomy): domain Eukaryota; kingdom Metazoa; phylum Chordata; class Mammalia; order Carnivora; family Felidae; genus Leopardus; species Leopardus geoffroyi. The sequence continues at coordinate 155,619,066 of NC_059326.1, forward strand.
CTGAGAAGGCTCATGTCAGACCACTGACTGCTAAAGACATCACTACATGAAAGATCAGTGGTGTGAAACTTTAAAAACATTGATCCAAATGAATCAATTAAATCAACATTCATCCCTCCTAAGTGTGAGGTTTAAAACTATCATTGTTGCTTTTTTTTTTTTTTTTTAACTCTACATAGATTTCAAGATAAACGTTGGAATGCTTTGATGGCTACTTCTATTCTCGAATCTCCGTTAATCGACTTTGTGCTATTTCCCTCTTTTCAACATCTTCCACTTGGTGTACATTCTTTACTTTTAGTACAGTGCATGACAGTTGCAATGCTTTAAATCTAAAACCGCCTAACAAAGCTGACGCTTTAGGTAGGGTAGCTTTAAACTCTGTGAAGTGTTGATTAAAAACCCTTTCCCAGACTCAAACTGATCTTTTTGGAGATTAATAGAATATTAGATAAAAGGAAGACGAACAATTCAAGAGACTCCCACTCAGTCACTCTATACAAGGAAGGAAGGAAGGAAAGTATTCAATTTTTGAAAGGGAGTACCTCCTGGAGTCTTTTATTTTATATTATTACAGCCCCTAATAAGTAATCATAAAATAACCACCATTATTATCGTTTTTTTTTGCCACCCATATTTCAAAGATGAGAATGTCTCACATTTATTTAAAGACATTTTTTCCCTATAATGGCATGGGGAAAGTTTTTGAGAAATTTTTAGACTTTCTGTAATAGTAATCTTTCTTAAGTGAACCAGGATTATAGAAACCTGTCAGTTTACAGTTATAAAACTATGATTGTAACTGGAGACACATGTGTTTGGATTGGGACTCCAGGTAATCCAGAGAAATGTGTAGAAATTTTTTAACTTATTAGCCCTGATAATACAGTTAACATATTTTGTCACTCACACTCTCTCAAAGGAGTTACAGGTTTTAAAGAAGGGAAGGCTGTAAAATACGTGTAAACAGGATATTTTCAGATTAGACATAATACACCAAGGACTTATATAGGGACTTGGGAGCAATTTAATGTCACTAGACTGTTTTTGGAAAACATTTGTTTACAGTATATTAAAGTATATTTTATAAAATGATAGCTTAACAATGGCTTCAGATTTCCTTGTAGCTCAGGAGGTATTTTAGATATTAAAAACAAACATCTTAAAAACTGTTAGCTTTGTGAAAGGTCCAAGCCAAATAGTGAGTGATCAAGTTAAGTTAGGATATTACCTTACAGCAACAGTAATAGTAATAAAAGCAGCGATGCAGTTTAAAATATTGATGAATGCTGTCCCACCACTCTTTTTATGTTTCTGCTTTTATTAACCTCTATACATGAATAGATGAACTTCTGAGCAAGAATACGCTGAGGCTTGTTGGGAAAATTGTTTTTATTTTAAAATGGTAAACAGAAATATATAATATATATGAAACTCCTGTGCTTTCCTTTTTTTTTTTTTTTTTTTTTGTATAAACAATAATGCAATCCAGGTCGAAGCACAAGGCAGAAACTTGAGAAAAGAACAATTATTATTACAAATAGATTCCCCCACCCCCTTCAAATATCCATGAAAACTTTTACCGGCTACGTGGTCAGATACCTTTATAAAGTTCTAAAGCCAGTATCTGGCTTCGAAGTTTTAATAGGACTATTTTGAATATCAGATTTATCAACAACTCCTTGCTTCCCATTCCATTTGCTCTAAGAACCGAGTATATAATTTTTAAAAAAGCCTACATCCTAACTTTCAACCTCTACTCTGCTAAAAACCTGTCTAAAGAAACCAAAATGGGAAGATCAGAGCAGAAATACTGTTAACACTTGTCGCCTCCAAGCAGGCGTGTTACTACCAACTGACTGTTGTTACTCCAGGAAAATTGAGGTGGATTATATTACTACATTTATACCAACAGACACATAATCAACAGGTTAAAAAAATTTTCCATTACAAGGAATCTTATCACTCATCAGTCGGAGGTCTCGGCCGGTGTGCCTAGCTCTCTCCGGGTTGCTACAGCACAGATCCAAAAGGAGAAATTACATTTGCACAACTTAAGTTTGCAAATAGATCTCCATACAGTTAAACGAAGCTAACAACCCAGGAGTTTTAAAGTATTAAAGGCAATTAAACAGTGATTCACTCTAGTTGCAAGTAAAAGTTTTCAGAAAGAGAAGTGAGAAAACTGAAGAGAAGGGACAGGAGTGATTTAGTTTATAAGCTGAGCATATTTACTTTGCTCTAACTCAGGTGCATAAGCTTCATAAATTTAGCAATGTACAAGTGTTGATTTTTAAAAAAGCAGTAAGACTAGCTCTCCTGTGAATACTTTCATACAGTGAAAACACCACACAGTTTATAACACTTTGAATAATTATTCAATCCACGTCACTTCTCATATCCTCTCAAAGGAAGGTACCATTATTGTACACAGTTCACCATTACTTCTAAAACAGAAAAGATTGCAGACCAACACGCTGGATGGACACTGTTGAGGTGATACATTTTAAGTTATCCAGGAGTTGGATAAAATGACGTTTTGATGTTTTCTCCTACAATGTTTCTGCTAAAATAATATCAGAAGATATGCATATATGACCACTGAAAGAAGATCATTTTGATTTGCCATCATTAAAAGTATAAGAACGAATTAATGCATACCAAACACAGATATTTTCAGTTTTAAAACTTGCTGAAATCGGTTCATAATATAAAAACATTTTATCCATGAGGTGGTTATTTTAAGTTCTTTTTTCTGAGAAGTCAGACAGTTCTAAGTCGTTTTGGGTACATTTTGTCATGTCCTTAAATAAGGCAGGCATATTGTTGCATACGCTTTAAAAAAGGATGAAAAATATTAAATTCAGACCCTCATCTGCTAGAAACAGAATCTTCACTAAGTAACTAAATTCAAGTAATTAAAAATTGATGTTAAGATTTAATATTTGAATGTAAAAGTCAGCAAAATCTTAACTTATTTTACTTCCTATATTTCACAGTGTTGGCCAGATATTAGCTGGATTACAAAAATTGTTGAAACTGTAGGGCAAAACCCTGCAGAGGAAGTGGACTACTAAAAATTATGTCGTTGGATTGAGAGGAAAAAATATTTCACACTAGGTCTTTCCCCTTCTGTTGGAGCAGAAAACTAAAAAAAAATAATCTTAGCCCCAGTCAGCCTCTCTGAAGGAGAAGGCGAAAGAGGACAAGATTCATTCACCTGATGACCATAAAATACTATCCCTAAAAGGATCGAACTCCATGAATCAGAATAGATCATTCTAGTTAGGATTATCCACAACAGCAAACTTTGTCCACATTAAGATTTAAAAAGCAAAACAAGTGTGCGATCTAAATTACAATGCCACTCAATACACATTACACATTTAAAAAGTAAAGTCAATTCTAATGATAAAGTTAGGAATTCCACTGAAAATGGGACCTTTCACACTTAAAAGATTTGCTCATCATTTATGTTTCGGTTTAAACAACGTCTTCTGAAATTAGAGACTTGTGTAAAAACCTCCTATTCAACTGGCAAGGATCTTTCAGCGGTAAAGTGTAATCGGTACTTCATAGATTCTTATGCAAAGTTTTTCTTCTGGTCTCGAAATGAAAATAGATTGTTAGAGAACAATTTGCCCTCCCAAGACTACATAGCACATCACTGCATTCACGTTTTGAATTTAAATTTGGCTTTTCTGAGGGGATGAGGTGGGGGAAACTTCCTTTAAAAAAAAAAAAAAAAGAAAAAGAGGCTCAAGAGGCCCTTAGGAGAGACCTACTTAAAATGGAAGTTTGAAATCTAGAATAAAAGTTTGCCTCTGCTCGGCGGAAAAAAAAAAAAAAAAAGGACATGATTGAGGGGGGCCGGTAGCCAGGGCAAGCAGCGGCTGCGCTGCAGCGGGCGGTAGGACCGCGCAGACGCCGCTCGCCCCGCAGTGCCGGGCAGGCTCCGTCAGGGCAATTAGAAGCGCGCCGGCCGCGCCGGGCAGGGCGCTGTCAGCCTTAATCTGCGCGCTGACGGGCAGCGCATAGCCCGAGCTCAGCCCGCAGGAAGCGCGACCAGTGAACCCATATTGCTTTGACAGTTGCACTCATCTAGAAATAATGCAAAACGCTATTTAGATGTATATATCACGACCCTGTGCTCTAGGAAGAAAACAATCTAATGAGGGGCTGGGAGTCTGCTCGCCGACAACAAGCAGTTAGGAGACGTGTGGATGCATGCTCGAGTGTGGTGCCTTTGCTTCCCCTCCCCCGTCTCGCTCGTTCTCCTCTTACAGCTCTTCGTGCTTTATTCTGTGGGAGCGCCGCGTCAGAGCCGGCTTGAGGGAACTGGTCTTTGCCTCAGAGGCTTCGGTAAAGAATTTGAAAATAGACGGGAAGCTCTTCCAGGAAGTTAGCTCGTGACGGTCGGTGCCTGCAAAAAACACAGATTCGGTTACGAGGCGGCCTCGCTCGGTAACAAGGCACAGGCCGCCCGACTGCCATTCCCGAAGCCCGAGCCCCGCCCTCGGAGCCCGCGTCCCCCGCGTCCGGCCCGAGCTCCTGCGCCCGCTCCCCAGCCGGAGCGCGTCTCCAGGCCCGGACGCGGCCTCTCCAGGCCACACCTGTACGCGAGGGCTCTCTTTGCCCCCAGGGCTCGGGACTGTCCACGTCTGCTTCCTCCGCTGCTCTGCAGCTGGCGCCCGGGGCGGCCCTCGGAGACCTCCGCAGCCTCCGGCCCGAGGCCCCGTCCCGCCCCCGACACGAGGACGCGGCTGGGCCACCCCCCGCGGGTTGCCCGAGGCGCGGCCGGGCGGCCCCGGGGCCTCAGCCCCTCCGGGCCAATCGAGGCGCTCGGAGGGAAGGGCCACTCCCTCTCCCGCCTCGAAACCACCCACTTCCCCAGGCTTCGCGCGCGCGCGCGCGGGCGCGCGCGGGGATTGGTTTCTCCTGCGCGCGGGACCCGGCTTCTTCGCCCACCCCGGAGCACCCACGTTTCTCTGCTACCCAAGAGAATAAAATAAATCGGAATTTTTTTGCCTCTCTTGGAAGCTGTGCCGTTAGACATAATTTGTCTCAGGGAGGTCACGGCGACCAAATTACATGGGATGCTTCATGAAGGTTCAGATTGAAAGGAGACTATCCCTAGAAGTGCCCTGGGAGGCTACATTTTTACAGACTTTAGGGGACAGTTTTAGAAAAGCTTAAAAAAAGCGTTTCAAAAGCAGTGACTACAAAAAGAGCATCTAGGCCTTCTATTTTGTCGGGAGGAATTCGACTTAGAAAATACAAGTTTAGTTTGTCACTTTACTGGGTTATTTTACTACAGCTTTTTTTGTGGCTTCAATTTGATACTAACGTGTTTTTCAAATCAAACCTACCTTCAGTTTAACACAGGCAAAAACTAACATGATGTAGACATAAGAACAAATGAGGATATAAATCTGTTTCGACTCCTTGTGATAACGTTTCATTTCACCAGCCTCTTCATAACAACCATTTGTTTAATTACAAAAATAAAAATAATAACAGCAAAGACTCCTAGCATAGAAATGAGTGAACAGCTTTGAAACAGTTGAAATCTCTTCCTAGATCACTCAATTATGCAGAGAGACACTGCCTGGAAGTCTTGGGATTCAGGGCCTCTGTCTGATACTTTAACATTGTTAATGATAATTCTTTAGTCTGTAATAGTAGGTCATTGCTATGGTTACTCTACAATGGTGCAACACTTTGCTTTCCCCTTCAGCTATTCGCTGAGACCTGGTAACCACATTTGTTGCCTAGCAACAGTTTTGTGACAGTATCACAATCTGGGAGTTACAACAATAAGGATGCTATGGCTGCAGTCGACCAGAGAGCAGAAAGCTACAGTCTGTGCATGGGACTTAGATACGGGAACTGGCCCTACTAGAGAACCCCTGTCTTTAGAGGTGCCCTCACAAGGATGGTCTCTATCCTCTTATCCTCTGCAATTTGGCTTTATGATCTGGCACTGGGAACTTAGATCCACTATTTAAGTCATATCCTTGAAAAATATCCTCCAACACTACTGTATTCAGATAGCAAAAATGAGGTCATTTCTTGTTTGCTTACGCATTTTTGGCAAAATTCAATGTTATTCAATGGGAGAGAGAAATGAGTATAGGTTATTTTGGCATAACCTAAAGTGCCTGACTTGAATTTGACAAGTCTTAATAGAATTCTTGGGGGGAAAATGTATGTGTATATATATGTATGTATGTGTGTATATGTATGTATATATGCCTGGCTGCATCAAAGATATATAAACTTTCTACTTCCTTAAAACATACATAACATCCAGATATTTATCATTGTAATTCTCACTGATTTATTCTTATGACAATCTTAAAGAATTCTTTTGAATTTGGAAGGCATTTATATTCTCTAAACCCAAGTAGTAAGTCATTCTAGATATGCTCAGACATACCTACTTGAAGTAGTATTTTGTGGGTCTATCGAGAGAGGGCCTAGTTTCTGGATAGGTTTATGCAATACCTGTTCCTATTTCTACAGTGCTTGCGGATCTAGTGTCACTTCAGTAATAACTAATTGCACTAACAATGATAAAATACTTTAAAATCAATTGTATTCCTGTCTTTTGAAGATGCACACTACATGGCAACACCCATTTGCAAACACAATAAGAAAGAAAGAAAAAAAAAAGAGGTGTTAATTGTCTTCTTTTCCTTCTCATTTCCCATGCTTCCAGCCTCATTTGGCATTTCCTCCATAGTGATCACACTTACACTTAGTAGTGTTACCAAGGCTATGATCAATTTGTGAGCTTTCTCAGGGAATTCTTCTCATAATTCCTCCCACCCCATGAAAACCAATTCAATCTATGAATCTAGAGGGACCTAAGGAGTCAATGGTCTGAAGCAATTTAACTCCTTTATTTTTTCTTTCCTGGTGACAATCTTTCTGAAGGATGAACAAATTTCCCTGGTGATAAAATGACTACAAAGGCTTTTTAGTTTTAGCTTATGATGACTATCTGCTTGACTAGTCCTGGGCTGAAAAGACCAAAAATCCCTGAGTTAACCGAGTACCTGCACTGGCTCTCAACATTCACCCTTGCAATTTAAGGGTATAAATTATGAGAGTATGTGCTCTGTCAGTGGAAGGGAAATTGCTAGGAGTGAAGGTAATAAGTGAAGTGGGGTAGAAACTGAATTCCAGACAATGGAGTGGGGGAGGGAGAATTCTCCCTAAAATAAGGAGTAGTAACATGAATATTTTATATAAAAATGGCTTTCTTTTCAAAAATTATCAAAGGAGGTTTTTAATAATTTTTTTAAAATAACATTTGCAAGTTAGGTAATTGCATATCCATCTGGGGCTGCATATACACATTTCACGAACATGTTTGGAGACCATTTTCGAAAGGTCTGAGCCAAAGTTCAATGAAAATATTTATAAATTAATATGAATATCTACCTATAGAATGCTTAGAAAATTCGAGCCCCGCGTCAGGCTCTGGGCTGATGGCTTAGAGCCTGGAGCCTGTTTCCGATTCTGTGTCTCCCTCTCTCTCTGCCCCTCCCCCGTTCATGCTCTGTCTCTCTCTGTCCCAAAAATAAATAAACGTTGAAAAAAAAAAAAAAAAAAAAAAAGAAAATGGAAACTTTTGAGAGCAGCTTTCTAGTAGCTAAAAAATACACTACTTTAGGCAAACTACATGAGGACAGAAACACTGGGCCATTACATTATCTATTCATAAAAGGATATAAAAGTGGAAATTTTAGGCCAATCAAAAAAGGAGCCACTTATTTAAAGGTACTTTTTTTTTTTTTCAACGTTTATTTTATTTTTGGGACAGAGAGAGACAGAGCATGAACGGGGGAGGGGCAGAGAGAGAGGGAGACACAGAATCAGAAACAGGCTCCAGGCTCTGAGCCATCAGCCCAGAGCCCGACGCGGGGTTTCGAACTCACGGACCGCGAGATCGTGACCTGGCTGGAGTCGGACGCTTAACTGACTGCGCCACCCAGGCGCCCCAAGGAGCCACTTATTGATAAGCTGCAGTGGTGTGTGGGTAATACGGAAAATTATTCCATTTTGCAGTGACAACATTATGTATAACCATGGTCTCATCTCTATCACAACTTTACCCTAATCAAAACCTCATCTTTTTAGGGACTATGAACTACTTTCCATTTTTCAGACCCCCTTTACATAATCTAGAGGGGTTCCCACAATGTAAAGAACAAAGGGTTTCCATGTTAAATACCTGCCACGTTCTCAGGGAGTGATTTTTGTATCTTTTTGGATTGGCAGGCTTGTTCTTTCTGGATAATTCACCTTTGGGGCAAATTCAGTTTTCTAATCCATAGAATCAATTCAGTATCAAAATAAAACGTACTGGTTCCCAGTGCTTCATGACAAAAATGGGCCTTTGTTCAGTTTCAATAAGTGATTCTTAGTGGGCATGGCAATGGTCTCTGGGGCATTTTGGAAATGTGTAGGGGTATTTCTGGTGGTCAAGATGATTGGAAAGAACTATTGGCATTTAGCAGAAGAAGGCCAGAGATGGTGGAAATCCTACAATTTGCAGGGCAGTAGAGCACGATGAAGGATTGTTTTGTATCCCACATGGTTTTCAAATGTTCCGCCAGCTATTCATGTAGTTAAAAACCCTGTTTATAATTATATGGGCTCAGAATTTAGATGTGTTTAACAAATAATCTCAAAGTACTTTTGGCATCATTTTAACATATACAGAATTTTCCAGGAATCCAACTACCATGTAAATTGAAGGGATTTTATACTTTATGTTGTTCAGAATGTTAATAACCAAGAGTGGTTTATACAATTACCAAGAGTGGTTTACCATATGAGAAAAATCTCATCCCTGATAGCATCACTGCCCATGAAAGTTGAGCTGTCAATAAACACACCTGCATCAGCCTGCATTTGTAGCTGTTGAATCCATGGTGATTTTATGTACAGGACTAAGTATCTGACTACTATATTATGCCTTCTTATGTATATTTTCTAGGGCACCTTAAATATTGATGTGGATATTATTTTTATTATGAGTTACTTTTCTTTTATTCCTTCTATATGTTAACTAAAGCATTATAATAATTTAGCAATCTTAGAAGTAGGTGGATCGTGTTATCTTTAGAATTCATATCAAGACAGTAAAAGCACTGCATAAGATTTGTTTTAATAGGAGGTATTTAAATGATCAAGTGTCAGCTTAAATAAAAATGAACAGTTAATTCTTTTTTTTATTATATTAGAGAATAATTTTCCGTATAATCTGAGCCCTACTCTAGTTATCTCTTTTATCCTATACAGAGTAGAAAATGCCTGTTATTTCTCTTAATGTTTCTTCCATAAATACTGTTTGTTAATGATCTTATTCACTGGTAAAGAACCAAAAGGCAGGGAGCAGAGGATCGCCCATAAAATACTAGACTGATTATTTATCCTTTACTTATCACTTGTTTTAAAAAATAAACTGTAGCAAATTTCAAAGTGGTAATGATAGCACAAATGGTCAAAAGGATTAGAAACTTTAAGTATGAAGTACGAGACTGTAAATTATATGAGAAAGATCAAATTGCTAAAATGTGTCATTTGTTTTCCCCAAAGACTATGTATTTTAAAAAGGTATCTTGTAATGGAACTGAGAAAGAGGAAGGCTACATTTATATAATAGCATTTAGAAATTAAACAACAACAAAAAAAAAATGGTTGGAAATAGCACTGAGAGTGGAATGCTCAAAGAATAGGGTAAGAGAGAAGAAAACATTGCTGTTTCTTCTGTCTTGTCTATTCCCTTTACTTCTTCCTGTGATGACTTCAATCCAAGTGTTTCTTACAAGTCTGCCTTGTCCACACTCCTCTTCACTTGATCTTGGTGCTTATATTTTTTGGGCAAAAACCATGCCAAAATATGCTAGTGAGTTAGCAGCCAAAATCCTGATGTTTACTTTGGCAGATGTAGACTAGTCTGAAGCTGTACCTCATTTTATGCAGTAGATGTCTTAAAAACTTATATGTAAATATAATTTCTGTAAATAGAATTTCTTTAAAGGAAGAAGTGGGTTATTTACCTCCTCAACAAATCTTTTAATAAAGTGAAGAAATGTCTGGGAAAGCAAATAATCACTCTTCAAGTGATATTACACACATACACACACAGAGATGCATGCGTGTGCAGACACACATAACACACACATCAAATTTGTGAGCCAGAGATGAGGTTTACTAGTATAATGAGGGACAGTCTAAGTTCTCACTAAAGAGATAATTTAGAAGAATTTCTTGGTCAGCTACTTGCTATTCTACTTATTGCTAGTCACCTTATTTTACATGGCCCTAGACCAAAAGGTCATGGAATAACTTCAACAATCTATGCATTATTTACATTTTCTGGTCTGGTTTAGAATAGGGAATATAACTGTTGACAGAGTGACTTCTGAATAGAAAATATAATTTTTATGTCTTTGTTTTGGGTAAGGGAAACTAGCACGTGCCCCTACCCTCCTACCTTCTCACTGATATTCTCCAATCACCCTTCCCACTACAAAAATATACTTTATTTTTAAAGCAAAAGGTAATGAATAAATTTTGTTTCCTATAATAAAGGGGGAAAAACCTAGAAAGATATGAAACATTAATATTAACAGGATAACGTGTCTATGATACTTTCAAAATGACAAGGTTTGATTTTAAAAATTGATCTTTAACAAGAAAAAAGAAATATGGGCAATTAGGAAGTAATGAGGACCCTGTCAATATAGCTATGTTGATAATAACAGGTAAGGGAATTCTTGAGCAAATCTAATTTATAAAAATCAAGAGGTCTGTAATATGCATTATTGAGTCCCACTGGGATTAACTAATGAACTTATGAGCTTACCAGCAGTTATTTTTAGACAGTTATAAAGAATTAGAGAAATACTAGAGCACTGAAAAATAATGTGCCTTCTAAAAAGAAATAAAATATAACTACTAAAATTCATTTTAAAATGAATTCTAGAGCTTCTACGGAGAACATCATTAAAAAAAAAAAAAAAAAAAGTACAACTTACCAATATTTGAACAGAGAAGGGCTCCTAACAGAGACTCTCCAAGTTAGAAGGCACAAGTGTGAGACTCAGTCACTGTGGGGGGTGGTAAGTGGAGTGGGGTGGGCTATTCACTGGGACTGTGCACCGGAAATGCCAAGAGCAGCTTAGTAGACATGCTGCATTGCCTTGTTAAATTACTTGTGTAAGAAATCGGCAAATCTCGGGGCGCCTGGGTGGCTCAGTCGGTTAAGCGTTCAACTTCAGCTCAGGTCACGATCTCACAGTCCGTGAGTTCGAGCCCCGCGTCAGGCTCTGGGCTGATGGCTCAGAGCCTGGAGCCTGCTTCCAGTTCTGTGTCTCCCTCTCTCTCTGCCCCTCCCCCGTTCATGCTCTGTCTCTCTCTGTCTCAAAAATAAATAAACGTTAAAAAAAAAAAAAAAAGAAAGAAAGAAAGAAAGAAAGAAAGAAAGAAATTGGCAAATCTCTTTCCATTGCGTGAAAAATGCAATGCTGGTTAAGGCTGAAATTGTTGAGACCCGAAGGCCGGTTGTCAAGCTTGACCAGAAATAAGAGACAGGCAGAAACAAAGATGTGAACTCAGGGGTAGAAATCTTTGGGTCATTTGAATCTTTTGGCATCCTGTCCTTTCCTCCAGCTTCTTTTCTACATCTCTCATTTACAGAAGGGGGATTGGGGGTGGGTATGCAGGGCATAAGGCATCTTAAGACCCAGGGAGACAACTCTGGGAAGTAAACTTATTCTTAGGCAGAGTAGACAGCCTACAGTAGGTGGGGGTCTCTGACATTGAACCTGGAAGACCTCTCTAATCGACCTCCTAATCAATGAAAAATGGATGCATTTTTATTGCTTCCATTGCCTATCAAATTCCAACAACTGGTTTAGAAGTGCTTTCTTTGGTTTTAATTCTTGTGTCACATACTACTCCTAATGTTGCCACAAGGCCTGGCCTCCAGGGATACTGTTTCCTTTTAAAATTTGAGCCAAGATGGGCAAATGCTCCCTTTTTCCATTTTCCCTTTGTCATTTTCCGCAGTAACTTTACCAAAGGATAGCAAGAGGACAGAGCCCTATATAAGGGAATTTAAAGAACTAAAAAATAGTTATTTCCGTAAATATAGGTTCCTAATCCTATTCCCAACACACTCATCAGGAAGAGCTTTACTAGGCTCCATTCTAAAATAGTGTTGCCTGAGAAGACTGGTACAACTTGACAGGTATCTATCTTGTCAGGCTTCTCTTTCTCCTGGCTTCTCTGTTACTAGAGATAGGTATCCATAACTTAGGGATGCTAGTTTGACTCTGTGTATTAAGGGAAGGAGAGGAGTTGGGGAGAGAGGAGGAAGGGAGGGAGAGAGAGATGAACTGCAACATACTATCCTTATTTCAAAACCAAATCAAATGCAAACATTTACTAGTTCAAATATCCAGATCTTTTGTGATCTTCCTCTCTCCATTGTGGACTCTACTCTAAATGATATGTTTTGTGGGCAGATAGTTTTTCTAGAGGTTCTATGATTAATTTATACATTCATACATGTATTTATTGTATGCCAGGCACTATTGCTTGGGGCTGAGGATGCATTGGTGAGCAAGATATATACAGGCTCCACTCTTGTTGCATACATGCTAGAATGGATGACACGCAATAAACAAGGAAACCAGCGAACATGCTAATTTTGAACATGTTAACTTCAGACAGTTAGAAAACTTCAGACTGTGAAGAAAACAGCACCGGGATGTGAAGACAATGAGGGAGGAAGATGTGGCAGGACAAAGAGAGATGGTCATCAATTTAGACTCGGTGAAGACTTCTGACCTGAGACCTGAATGGCAAGAAGGAGCCAGATGAATGTCTGGGGGCAGAATGCAGCAGGCAGAGTTGTGGAGGAACTCAAGGGCTCTCTGAGGAGAAAAGAACTTGTCACAATTGAGGAATGGAAACGCTGGAGCACTGTGGGTGAGGAGGAAGCAGCAGAAGATGACTTGGAGGTGGGCAGCCTCCAAGCTATATGAGGTATGGAAGGCCGTAGTGAAAGGTTTGGATTTTATTCCAAGTGCAGTGAAAGAGCTGTTGGCAGAGTTGTGAGCAGAGGAGAAATAAAATCTGACATGTATTTAAAAAACAATACAGGATGGTATCTGGTGAATGGTGAGTGGATTATGGGAAGTTAGAATGAAGGATTTAACCCTTCCTGATTGTATTTATGGACTCCACCCATGTCTAGAGCATTCTCTGGGGCTCACTATTCTACACACTTCAGAGTATAAAATCTGTTTACTGCTAGTTCACATAAATACATTAATGATACAGTAAAAGTAATATGCAGTAAGAGTTGAGAGACTAATAAAATAATATTTCCAAGTAGTGAATAAAAAATGGAGTTGAACTAGGCAAAGCATTTTCCTAACAATTTACTTTTGTGAGTTACGCTGATACTTCTGATTTCTCAGTCCTTGGAAGCACTGCAGTATGTGATGGCAAGGTACTGGGATGGGGAATATGCTGTCACAGCATTCCATTTCTGCAAGCAGTCCAGAGGAAACTGTTGGGCTTACTCTCCAGGCGGGTTTTTCCACTGAGTTCTTCATTTCTATGAATGGACACAACATTCTCTTAACTACTCCAGCTGAATGCCTCTCAGCCATCTTTGATTTTTCTCCTCCCTTGTTTGTGGCTTCCTGATCCAATCAGTTACCAAATCTTGAAAATTACACCTAGGCAAAAAGTTTTTGCAATCTCTTTCTCCCTTTCTAATCCCTCTGTTATCATTCTAGATTTAATAACCTATCATTTAGAATCCAGCAACTTCCTCCTAACTCATTTCATTGCTTTCAGCCTCTCCTCCTTTACCTTGTACCCCTCTGACTACCAGATGAAAAATTCTAAAGTATCATTTGTGTCATATGCTTCTTTCTCTGTTCAAAAATACCTGTGAGAAATAAGCCCACCTACCCAGAGGCTTTAATCAATGTTCTTGCAAGAGCAGGTGTCTGATGGTAGTTACAGCAGGCAATTTATCTCCTAGTGTGCAAGTCCCTTCCCTGATTCCTTATTGGCTGAGTACGAGAGAGGTTACAGCCTTAACTGGACATCACTCATGCCCTGTAAGGCAAAAAGTGGTCTGACTGGAACAAATGTACATTCTCTGAGGTGACGCAGAGACTTTCAGTTTGTCCTCCCTTTCTTTGGTGCTTGCTCATTGCAAAGCTCGCGAAAATAAGCCCGAGAAATAGAGAGAGGAAGAAGAACCGGGAAATGAAGTGTCTAAAGGTTTGGGACTCCATTGTGTGTATGCGGTGTTGTACAAATTTCCAATAGGTTGTAAACCTACTGTTAACCACACAGCACAGCTTTCATTTGGTATTTGTTTTTTCTTTTTCTTTTTTTAAAGTTTATTCATTTATTTTGAGAGAGACAGAGACAGTGCCAGTGAAGGAGGGGCAGAGAGCGAGAGACAGAATCCCAAGACTCAGGGCTTGAGCCCACAAAATCATGAGATCATGACCTGAGCTGAAACCAAGAGTTGGACACTTAACGACTGAGCCACCCAGGCGCCCCTGTTTGGCATTTCTGAAAATGAATCCTCTCTCCCTTACTTCTCACTTATCTGATAGCTCTCCATAATCTACGAAATCAAGTAGAAATTCTTTAATATGCTTTAAAGCCCTCCATTCTCTGGCTTTAGTCTTCTTTTCTGAGTTTGTTTCTCAGTTCTTCTATTAGTATCCCCTATCATGTCCGTGATTTTGAAGTCTGGCCAGAGAAGAAATTAGCATTGTAAAGTTTTTGATGAGTCAATGGTCAAACTTTACTCATTTTAAATGCAGACTGATAAATACACCTTATGTTGAAGAATATGTTAGCTTTTGGAGTTAAGAAGTAAATTCCTCTAAAATTGGAATATAATGACAGTTGGAGACTCTATAACTAAAGCTGAAGGGAGTGGAATGTTTTTCTTGCTCTCTCCAAAAAACTGGTGAGGTGATGATCCACAGTCCATTAAGCAACTAGTTGATAAGCAATGACAAATACTCAAAGTATCTTCCAGATCTCTTTAGCTAAAATGTTGTACTTATCTAGTAAATACAATTTTCTAGCATCAAAAGAGGTTTAGAAGTCAGAACTAAGAACTCTCAGAAAAACTTTAACTGTGATTGTTCAAGAGCTTCTATTCCCAAGATGCAGTTGGTTTGGCCTAAATTTAGATGCAGATAGAAACATACCAAATAGAAAATAGTAAAGACATAGAAAGGACCCTAGATAAAATTTTACCCCAACAGTTTCCTTTCACAAGTAAGAAATCTATAGAGAGATGTGAGAAGCCAAAGGTACAGAGACATTTTACCATAATATAGTGAATATGTATGATTCAGTAAAACACTGGAATAGAAAAAAAAAATTCAGAAGATGTATGTCTGATTGCTTTAACATCCAATTCAATATTTACTTCCCTTAATAAGCTTTCTTTGGTTTGCTTACCCCATACCAACCACTCCCTTTCTTTCATGTTTCAGCACTTTGTATGTAGTGTGTATTGTATTATCATACACCCATTCTGCTTAACTAGTTATTTTATGTATGAAAAATACCTTGCTTTATCTCCAAATCTTTTGGTGGGGGTGCTAATGCTTCAAAACATTTTATTCCAGAAATCATAGTTGTTTGCTATATAAACATCATAGATGTTTGCTATATAAACAGCTGTCTGGGACAGAATTCACCAGAAAACTGATGCTTACTAAGTACTGTTAATTATAATAAAGCACAGAATCATAAACCTTTTCTGTGGGTTTTGCACTATCTTGATGATTATTCCCATTTTGAAATTAAGGAAAGGGAGGTATACAGAAGAGCACGGCATAAAAACTTACGAATTTGGAAAGCAAAATGCTACTGGTATTCTGAATACATAGATAAACCATTATATGAACTTTTGTAACCACACCATTATTTTGTATTGCTTTGTCAATTTTCAAAAGCAGACATGTTTGCTTTGCAGCCAGTGAAAGGAGGAAGGAGGCAGAGAGGAAGGAGGAGACAGTAAAGTAGCTATTGTAGATTGCTCATGTCACTTAAATTATTTGGAATTGTACTAAAGCTTATAGGCCAATTTAGTAAGAACGGATATATTTACAATACTGAGTCTGCCAACCAATGAACATGATATATTTTGCCCCTTATTTTTTTGAGAGAGACAAAGAGAGAAAGGGTGCAAGTGAGTGAGGGGCAGAGAGGGAGAGAGAGGGAGAGAGAAAGAGAAGTGGGGTTCACCTGAAGTGGGGCTCATGTTCACCTGATGTGGGACTGCAACTCACAAACTGTGAGATCATGACCTGAGCCGAAGTCAGATGCTTAACAGCTGAGCCACCCAGGTGCCCTTTGCCACTTATTTAGATCATCTTTAATGCTTCTTAGTGAAGTTTTATCATTTTTTCCATAGAGAATTTGAACTTCATTTTTAGATTAATTAAGCTATAATTATTACACTTTTTGGGATAATTTTAGACTCATGTAGTTGTAAGAAATAACAGATTCATTCTGTGTCCCTTTTATGCTTTTCCTCAATAGTAGCATCTTGTAAAACTGTATTATAATATGAAAGTACTACAGTTAAGACACAGCACATTTCCATCACCACAAATATAACTCATGTAGCCTTTTTTTTTTTTTTTTAATTTTTTTTTCTCAACGTTTATTTTTATTTTTGGGACAGAGAGAGACAGAGCATGAACGGGGGAGGGGCAGAGAGAGAGGGAGACACAGAATCGGAAACAGGCTCCAGGCTCTGAGCCATCAGCCCAGAGCCCGACGCGGGGCTCGAACTCACGGACCGCGAGATCGTGACCTGGCTGAAGTCGGACGCTTAACCGACTGCGCCACCCAGGCGCCCCTCATGTAGCCTTTTTATAGCCATGCTCACTTCTCTTCCAGGCCCTCCTTCACCCCGGCAACAACTAATCTGTTCTCCATTTCTATAATTTTGTCATTTCAAGGATGTTATATAAATGGAATTATACAGTATGCAGCCTTTTGGAATTTTTTTTTTTTTTCATTCATTTTAGTTCTTTGGAGATTTATCCAGATTTTTGTATGTCTCAATAGCTTGTTCCTTTTTACTGCTGAGTAGTATTCCATGGTATTGATGTACTATAGTTTGTTTAACCATTCACCTGTGGAAGGACATCTGGGTTGTTTCCAGTTTTTTGGCTATTATGAATAAAGCTGCTATAAGTATTCACGTACAAAATTTTGCATGACATAATCTTCATTTTTCTGGAATAAAATGCTCAAGAATGCAATTGCTGAGCTATATATTAGTTACAGGCTTAGTTTTTTAAGAAACTGCCACACTATTTTCTATTTCATTGTACCACTAGATGGTCAACCATGTCAACGTCACGGAGTTCCAGGAAAAACTTGGACACCAAGGCTTAGGTGAGCTTCCCTGGTTTGCAATACTCCATGTATATTCTCACACTATGTTGCTGAAAGAAGAAAACACTGTCTATTACTTGACTTGAAGAAGACAGCTAGAAACTCATCCTTGGAAATTTCTGACACTGTGCCTTATATGCCTCTTCCTTGACTGATTTTACTATGTACCCTTTTGCTGTACTAGACTGTCACTGTGAATATAATAGCTTTCAGTCAGTTCTGTGAGGACTTCTGGCTAATGATCAAACCTGAAGGCAGTCTTAGGGACACCCACTTGCAATTGGTATCAGAAGTGACAGTAGTCTTAGGGATTCCAGAAGTTTATATATCCAAAAAAATCTTGCTGGGATTTTGACAGGAATTATGTTAAACCTGTATATCAATTTGGAGAGAAATAACATCTTTATTATGCTGAGTGATTGAATATTCAAACACGATATACTCCTTAGCTTTATTTTTTACTACTGCAAGTTTGTTGACACTATTATAAATGGATCTTTAACTGCTTACTGTTAGTATACAGAAATACAATTGAATTTTGTATAATGATTTTGTATCCAGCAACTTTGCTAAATTATCCCTTTCATCCAAAAGATTTAACTACAGATACTGAATTTACTACATAAACAATCATATCATATGTGAACATTTTCAGGGCTTTTTTCCCTAATTGTTATGGTTTTTATTTTCTCCAGTTATAAATTAAAGAAAACTCTTAACTATAATCAAAATAGCTTCAAATATGTTTATACTACTAATTATTGAGATGAATAAAATATCATATAAAGCAAATTATTATAAATAACATAAAACTGGCACGAAGTGACTACATTTTCAATTTTGATGGATTTCTTGTTATATTTAAAAAGGATCTGGCTCTGTTACGTAATGTCATCTAGTTGCTGATGTTGGTCACGAAAGCTCCCTGTTACCTTACAACGGACACTGACGGCTTCTGGAGTGTCAGTGATGCTCCTAACACTGTAATTTCTTTTCATTCTAGTTAGTAATATAGAAATAGACTATTTCTGTTACCTTCAGCCTTTAAGTCTAGAGTCACCCTCATGCTGCCTGGTAATACACTTTAATTTCCTTACCACTTCTCTCCCCCAAAGCATTTCCTCTTGAATATCTTAAACACACACACACACACACACACACACACACACACACACACACACACACCAAAAACCCCACAAAAACCCAGGATGCAACTGCTTTTTACGTGGCAAGAATCTTTAAAGGATTCTGAACTTATTTACACAACAGCATTAATGCATAAAGAATAGCATCTTGGGTGTCTGGGTGGCTCAATTGGTTAAGCGTCCAACTCTTGATCTTGTCCCAAGTCATGAAGTCACGGTTTGTGAGTTTGAGCCCTGCATCCAGCTCTGTGCTGAGAGCACGAGCCTGCTTGGGATTCAGTCTTTTGCTCTCTCTGCCCCTTCCCCACTTGCTCTCTCTCTCTCTCTCTCTCAAACTAAATAAATAAACAAACTTTGAAAAAATTAACATCTTTCATTAAGATAAAGATGCACTGATTTTTAACTAAATACATATATTCACAAATATGTCATGTAAACACAGTAAATTCCTACTATGGACTAGTTTAGAAAATGACATGAAAACATATTAGAGAGGACTGATTACTTCAAATACCACATAATATTTCAGATTATCAGGATAGGGAAAATTCATGAGCACTAAATTAAGTTCCACTAGGGACTAATTGACAATAAAGACTGAACAGAACCAGATATGGCTAAATTACTAGAAACAGTTATGAAAATTACTTACAGTTGTAATCCTTACTGCATTTATACTGAAACTTTAATTTCCTTACCAGTTCTCTCCCCCAAAGCATTTCCTATCTGAACATCTTAAACACACACACACCCCAAAAAACCCACACAAAAAATTCAAAACTCTAACTGGGTGTTCCATATAGATTTTTTCTGCAACTGTCCAGAAGACATTTAGGCTAAAATCTTTCATTATTGGTTAAGGAATTTTTTTTTCTGGGATTACTTCTGGGTTTGTAAAAATTTTCAGTTCAGGTTTGAGATGTTGTAATGGATGGAAAAGTATATTTTATATGTATTACAAAATTTGGCAAGTACATATTATTCCCACTTCTTTGTTTTGTATACTGGCTCTAGGTAACCTTATATGTTTAATTATAAAACCATAAAGTTACTCCCCCCTCCCAAGGATTTTAAAATCGGTGAGAATTATTACTTGGATCTTGTTAAAGTAGCAATGGATAGGAATTATTTCCCAAAGAATCTCAAATATATCCTTTGGGTATCACTGATAGATGGATAGATTCTATTATTTTATTTCTATTCCATAGACAAAATTTAAAAAGTCATACTAATGGGAAAGCTCTGAAAACACTTACAAGGTTAATTAAGGTGGAGAACATGCACAGTAAAAAAGGAAGATGCTGATTATTGAAAATAAGATGTCTTTAGTCAATTTCAAAGCTTTTGGGTCAAAAATTTATACCCATTAGTAGAAAAATTTCTTTGAAAACTTTCCTCAAAGAAATTGCAAATGAAGGAAAACCTACATTATCAAGACAAAAGTACTTTAGGAGTCCCAATAATAATAAAGAATGTTATAACCCATATACTAGAAAAAACATTATTTACACATTTACAAATTGTGAAAAGGGGGCTCAAAGTTATACACCTTTATGGTGATTTAATAGTGAAAAAAAATAATATCATATTAAGCAAGAAAACAGTAGTAAATTACTTTTGCTTGTTTAATAGTTATTTATTCATATCTGTTCTTGAAAAAAGCATCTGAGATGACTTGTATATATATTATAGTAGGATAAAAGAAAAAGGGGTGAAGAAAAAAAAGAGAAGAAATAGGACAATGGCAGGGATAAAGTAAGATTAATACATAAACTTGACTAATACAAGACCTGTAAAATTGCCCAATTGCTGGATGATGGCCAAAATTTGAGCTTTCTATTAACAAATACAAAGATGATTATACAACTGATTATGATGCACTGTATCTGGGCGGTAAAAGCAAACGAGCCATGGAGAACAGCTGTTTTTCATACTTGTATCCTTAGTGTGGTCTTATGATACAACACCAAAGAGCAATTTGGGAGAGTTAGCTCTGAGGGCATGAAAATAATGTGTTTCAGGTGACCTGATAGTCTGTAAGTAGTGTGGCTTGTTTGAGAAAAATTAAGCACGTCTAAAGGAATGGATGGACTGTATCTCCTTCACACAACTTTATTTATTTTTTTAGATAGCTGAATTATTTTTATTTTTTTCCCATAACAGAAAGTCTGAGGTTACAGTCTCTGGCAAGAACTTGAATGACATTATTTTTGGTATTCTCGGGCCATCAACATGCTTTAATATCTACTCCAGAGTTTACGAAGCCCAACAAGGATATGTGCATGAATAGATGATTCCTCTACCTATAAAAAGGGGGTGTTAAGGAAGCGCTGGTGGGGAGGAAGAGCCAAGATTTGCTCAAAAAAATAGTTTTGACTTCATTTCAATAGATGAATAAATAGTTATAGAGGTCCTATATTGGACAGCATGTCTGTAAAACTTTCAGCCTAGGTATTACTCTCGCCACTAATCATTACTAATAAGTAGCCCATAGAGATGTACTCCAGCTGGCTCAGTCAGTGGAACATGTGAGTCCTGATTTCAGGGTCATGAGTTCAAGCCCCATGTTGGCCCTAGCATTTACTTAAAAAAAAAAAAAAAATAGCCCACAGAATGTGGAGAATTTTAAAAATTCAATTTTGAGCTAGTAGATTTAAAGTTGTGATATGGTTGTAATGTGTGCTCCTGGTAATTATTAGTATCATGAAGAAATAAACATTAAAATTAACTGAGTATCTCCTGTGTTTCTGGCATGGCACGAAACACCTTATCACACTGATAATTCATGTAAACCTGAATAATTTTACAGACGAGGTAGTATTGTCCTCATTTCGCTGATGAAAAAACTGAAGTCTGGGGGCATCTGGGGGCTCAGTCGGTTAAGCGTCCAACTTTGGCTCAGGTCATGATCTCACAGTGTGTGGGTTTCAGTCGTGCGTCAGGCTCTGTGCTGACAAGCTCAGAGCCTAGACCCTGCTTCAGATCCTGTGCCTCCCTCTCTCTTTGCCCCTCCCCTACTCATGCTCTGTCTCCCTCTCTCTCTCAAAAATACATAAACATTAAAAACAAACAAACTGAAGTCTGAAGAGGTTACGGAACTTTGTAAAGGTCAGAGTGCTAGGAAATACGAACATAAGCTCTGTGAAAGCAGGGACTTTGTTTTGCTCACCCTTTATTCCTGTTGCGTAGGGCAGTGCCTGACACATAAAGCCTCCTTTCTGATAAATATTTGTTGAAATAGCAGAGTCCAAATGCCAGACTATTAAACTCTACAATACAGGGCTACTAGGATATAAGCCCATATAAGGTTTCAGTTTAAGGTAGTTGATTGCTTACTTCTTTCTTAAAGTAAAGAGACCTACTGTGTTGACTTCTTGTTTTGGTAAGTCAAGTTGGAAAATGATAGCTGTCTTTGGCATGCCAATGTAGACTTTTAGAAGACATTTTGGTGCATTCAAGATTCTTTTTCCCATTTTCATATTCTTTTCCAGAGCTGGTAAGCTTAACTAGATCAAAGAATGGTTTTAAACTTATAAAAAGTTTTTTTTTAATGTTTATTTTTATTTTTTTATTTTTTAAAAATTTTTACATGATTTTTATTTTTTAAATTTAATTTTTATTTTTTTTAAATATAATTTATTGTCAAATTGGTTTCCATACAACACCCAGTGCTCATCCCAACAAGTGCCCTCCTCCCTGCCCATCACCCACTTTCCCCTCTCCCCCATCCCCCATCCAGACGGCCAACAGACACATGAAAAGATGCCCAACGTCACTCATCATCAGGGAAATACAAATCAAAACTACAATCAGATATCATCTCACGCCGGTCAGAGTGGCTAAAATGAACAAATCAGGAGACTATAGATGCTGGAGAGGATGTGGAGAAACGGGAACCCTCTGCACTGCTGGTGGGAATGCAAACTAGTGCAGCTGCTCTGGAAAACAGTGTGGAGGTTCCTCAAAAAATTAAAAATAGATCTACCCTATGACCCAGCAATAGCACTGCTAGGAATCTACCCAAAGGATACAGGAGTGCTGATGCATATGGGCACATGAACCCCAATGTTTATAGCAGCACTTTCAACAATAGCCAAATTATGGAAAGAGCCTAAATGTCCATTAATTGACGAATGGATAAAGAAGATGTGGTTTATATACACAATGGAATACTACTTGGCAATGAGAAAGCAAGAAATCTGGCCATTTGCAGCAAAGTGGACGGAACTGGAGGGTATTATGCTAAGTGAAATAAATGTTTATTTATTTTTAAGAGAGAGACAGACAGAGAGAGACAGAGTGCCAGCAGGGGAGGGGCAGAGAGAGAGAGGGAGACACAGAATCCGAAGCAGTTGCAGGCTCTGAGCTGTCAGCACAGAGGCTCATACTCACAAACTGTGAGATCATGACCTGAGCTGAAGGTGGACGCTTAACTGACTGAGCCATCCAGGTGCCCCTCAAAGAATGGTTTTAAATACTAGATGATTCACTTAATTTTATAGGATAAATATTCTCTATATATTCACAATACAGACTGAATACAGGGTTCAGGAAAGTTCCCAATTAGCCTCTGTTGATCAAAGGGGAGTAAGATTGAAACATATGGATGCTCCAGCAAAAGAAGAGCCCATACTGGAAAGCTCTTTTCTTACTGGTAGGTAACCAGCATACCATAGTCAAAAAAGAATACAAACATTTATTGCATTCTCCTATTTAATTTTCATCAACCTTCCTTTCCTTGTTTTATTTCCTCATTAATTTAATCTTTTAAAGTCAGATGAAAACCTGCTGTAAGACTGAGTTTTCCTGGTTAGGTTTTTAATTTTTTTTAATGTTTATTTATTTTTGAGAGAGATAGAGACAGAATGTGAGTGGGTTAGGGGCAGAGAGAGAGGGAGGCAAAGAATCGGAAGCAGGCTCCAGGCTCTGAGCTGTCAGCACAGAGCCTGACGCAGGGCTCGAACTCACGAGCCGGGCTCGAACTCAGGAGCCGTGAGATCATGACCTGAGCCGAAGTCAGACGCTCAACCGACTGAGCCACCCAGGCTCCCCACCTGGTTAGGTTTTTAAAGGTGGGCATTAAACACCAAAGTTAGCATAGTAGCCATGTCAACAAATAAAATGATGACACATGCCACAATGATAGGGTATGGAAGCAGTTAATTAAGTACAAAAAATCACTACTAATGTCATAGGTTAGCCTGATACTTTTAAGAAATCTGTGTATCCATTCTCTTTTTATATCCATGTCATTATCTTTTTTCTTTTTTTTTGTTAAAAAAGCACCTTGAACATGTCTTGACTGAGGCAAGGTGAGCATATGCTCTCAGCTACTATGGATAGCAATCTTTCAAAAACCATAAGTGCAAATCTATTGGAAAAAAAGCCTCAAGGTCAATGCTTCTAACTTTAGGTAGCCAAATCAATAGGTCACTTCCCAAACATGAGGTTTCTGTATCAGTATTCTCAAAAAGAACAGTTTTTCCCCAACATAACGCAAAAAACTTGTTATAGGCTTACAAATTTTTCCGAATGTTGTAAAAGAAATCTTATAATAGAAAGCAACATTTTCTCTTTTATATAATTCATGTGTCTTCCTCACATGAAAGAACAGCCAAAAGGATGAAGAGCACTATGGCTTCAGTGAAATATGCTGAATTGTAAAAATCTTGATTGTCATCTTTAAAGGGGAAATAGTGAAAATGTAAAAACCTGGGATGATACGATCTGCAAGACACTGAAATGTAGTATCTATAATAATTACTAGAGAATATTTTTTGAAAATTTCTTTAATGTTTATTTAATTTTGAGGGAGAGAGTGTGTGTGAACAGGGAGGGGCAGAGAGAGAGGGAGACAGAGCCTGACATGGGCTCGAACTTACGAACTGTGAGATCATGACCTGAGCTGAAGTCAGGCTCTTAACCAACTGAGCCACCCAGGTGCCCCAACCACCTTGTTTTATAATATATATGTGCGTGTATGTATGTATGTGTGTGTGTGTGTATATATATATATACACACACACACACATATATAAGACATCTGTTGTATAAAAAAAAGAGAAACCAAAAACTAAGTGATGTCAGATTTAATATCCTATTAAAACTATTTTAAAATTATCTTTATGAAGAAAATAAGTGTGAAGTTTTTGGATTATCACCAGGTTGTGATATCCAAAAAATATACGTATTTTTCAGAGAGCAAAGGCAATACATTCAAAGCTAAAAGTTTAATCTTAGGCAGTCCAGAACGAATAAGGAATTTGGTACATTTTAGTGATTTGTTCCATCCATTTGCCGATTATAAATTCCAGCTAAAACCTTATGAGTCTGCGAAGAGTGTGTGAAATTTTGGGAGTGATATTTGCTTTAATTTTAAACTTGTATTTTGTAGTTGTAAGTCAACATACTGTATTTACTTTATAATTGACAATACTTCATGCTTTATTTCAGATTTACATTGGACCTATATATAACAGTTTCAAGTTTTATGACCACAGAGAAAATATCCAACTTACTAGAAAAAGTGAATTATCTTACAAATTAAAATTATAATTAAAGAAAGCAGTTCTAGAAAAAAAAAATTCATGAAAATATGTTGGTATTCATAACTCTGGACTTAAAAAATTCTTTTCTCATAGTTCAGATAGCCTTGTGGACACTAATGTTAGCCCCTAATTACAAATTTAAAAAGAGTATTATGTACTTAAAACTTATCAAATTTTATAATAAGACAAATAAGATGTACCATTATGAAGTACTAATAACTCTTCACTTTAAAAAATTACCTCTAAAGTGACTGGAATAATCTTACAAGGCAAGTTAAAACTTTTAGATTAAAACTACTTTAGATCTTCACAAGAGGAAAAATGAGAATCTTCATACTTTTTAATCTACACAGCCATAGTTATTCTTGTATTATTCAATAACCTATCAAAAAAAAAAAAAAAAGAAAGAAAAGAAGAAAAAAAGAAAAAGTCTTGTTTTTTAATGAAGTCTCTGGTTAAACCATTTAAATGGTGAAGTTTTAGGCCCCAGAGCAAGACTATACAAATTTAAAACAGCTAGAAATGTTGACAGATGCTTAATTATAGTCTTACATATGGTGGAAAACATATACAATTTGAGAGGATATTTTTATGAACAATTACCATTTAAAATAACTTTGGAAATAAAAATCATTTGTAACTATGTCATTCTTAATAAAAATTGTTCTGTTCAGTCAGTATTTTTTCTATAATTTCTACTTAAGTTCATCACAATTTTTGCAAGTAAATTCAAGCATGAAGATTTTCTTTTGGTTAGCATTTCAAGTTCCAAATTTTCTTTTCATAAAAGAAAAAGATCATAAAATTTAGTGATAAATTATGTATAGTGATGCGATTCTCATGTTTCAGATTGAGAAACGAAAAGCATTCAGTCGAATGTATCTTAATAAACCCAGAAGTATTAAATTTAAAAATAAATTTTATTTTCAAAATAATTTCAAACTCACAAAAAGTTGCAAAAATAATACAGCTGACTCCTATATATCTCTAACCCAGATTCCCAATTTTTAAAAATATTTGTCACATTTGTTTTGTTATTTACTCTTTCATTTTGTGTGCATACATATATATGCATGTATACAAATACTATTTTTTTCTGAACTTTAAGCTATTTGCAAATATCATGCCCTTTAGTATGTATTTCCTACCAACAATGAAATTCTGTTATGTAACCACACTTACCAAATTCAGATTTCACATTGACAGATACTTTTCCTCTGCCATGTGGATGCCAATTTTGCCAGGTGTCCATTAGGCATTTTTTCTGTCAAGTACAGAGTCCAGTCCCAGATCACATAGTGAAGACTATGAAGATTCGATAAATATTTCCTTTAATTTGTATCCATTTTTATTTTTTATTATTTTTTATTTCCATCCATATTTATGGATGTTTAAAAAGATAGTTTCATTTGGCTTCAATCTGAAACTTCAGAATGACAACACTAATTCTATCTCAGTTCTATGACAGTTTTAGTCAATTATCTGCATAAAAACATAAGAATATGATTAAAACATTCCCGGTTAAGGTTATATGTCTACCAGTGAATAACAAATATCCATTTGACTCTATTTGATAAAGAAGCCTGCAATTCAGAGAGAAGAAAATTCCTGACTATTTCAATGTATGCCTTCCTGGCATTTTCTTGTTAGCTCTTAGAAGGTTACTGAATTAAAATTTAAAATAAGTCAAGTATTCTATTTGATAGAAATTCTAGTAAAATATTTATTTGAATGAGAGGAGACTGAAATTAGTGACTAAGTCAAGTTTCTCAAAAATTTGAGGCTTATATTCAACTATGAAAATTTCATTCCACGTGCATTAGAAAATATAGAAATAACTGCATATATTGTTGCTGATGGCCTAGAAATAGTCTACACAGCTGAACTGAGGGACTTAAAATTTAAGATCTATTTCTGGTTACTCTATCAATATGCATGAAATTCTAGATAAGCCATTTAACTTTGATTTGTCCCAATTTGTCTATTCCTAAAAGCAGAAAAAGTATTGTTTACCATACAGATATACTACTAGGATTTTAGATAGTTAATCTAGTGACATCATAGTATGAAATGCATCAAAGATTACAAAGAGTCATGATAAATATTATAAAGACTAATGATAAGTAAACCATTTGCCTAGAAGAGCAAAGAAAGGATTTTACTACTTAACCTATGTTTGTGGTAGGAAAAAGTAGTAAAAAGTAGAAAACACAAATAAGAAGAAAAAATGAAAATCACTAGTAACTCTACCAATCAGAAATAACAACATAGAATATCTTATTTCAGACCTTTTTCTACACATAAACATACATGTTTGTTTACAAAATGCATTACTTTAATAATATAAAAACCATATTTCAATACAAATACATTAAAAACATAATATTCTGGGGGTGCTTGTTCT
Source organism: Leopardus geoffroyi (assembly GCF_018350155.1). Lineage (NCBI taxonomy): Eukaryota > Metazoa > Chordata > Mammalia > Carnivora > Felidae > Leopardus > Leopardus geoffroyi. The sequence continues at coordinate 155,646,656 of NC_059326.1, forward strand.
AGTAATCAGTTAACCCTCCCACTGGTAACAATGATAAACTGTGGACACAATATAACATACAGTTATTTGATGGCATTGGAGAACAACCAAAACCAAGTAGAAACTGAAGGAGATGACAACATTCAAATAAGGGTTGTGCACTGGACAGCTCTTCATCTGGAAGAATTCCTTCTGCAAGGTACAGTGTGGTTAGAAACCAAGCAAAAGGCTGCACTTATTGGCTTGAAATGTCCAGAGATGGGGTTGGGGGAGGCTAAAGCAGCTGGAAACTAGGAAGGGAAATTCCTGAAAACAAACAAAAACAAACAGGAGCCAACCACAGAGGGGGATGTTCCAAATCTGTATACAAATTGCTTTCAGTTTTTAGTTGAATTCTGAACTATCTTTGCAGAGAAAAGATTCCAAGGAGCTGGTAGAAGGCTACAACTGGAAAGCTGAAGATGATGAACAGAGATTTAAGTTGCTGCACACCAAGAAAGAGACAAAGTTTAGAATCTGAGTCCTGTCAAATTAGAGAGGCTGGATAAACACCTTGGTCTTTCCAATGAAACCCAGGAAAAGTAAAGATAATGTGCCAGGTCTAAGAGTTCACCCTAAAACTAAGGGAAAACTCACCATAACAAAGTTTAAAATCCCATCTGAACAAATTCAAGGTCATCTGCCAATAATTTAAATGCCCACTAAAAGAAACACAAACACTGAGATTCTCAGAAGAATATGACAGAATCCCAAACTCAACGACTCATCATCACAATGTGCACACATGATAAAAACTTACCAGATATGCAAAAAACAAAAACAAAAAACAAACAAAAAACGGAGAAAAATGTAATCCAGAGTGAAGGGGTGAACAAAAGAAGAAAGAGACTCAAAGATGACCCAGATATTGGAATATTGGAATTAGCAAGCCAAAACTTTAAAACAACTATTATAAATATGTTCAAGAACTTAAAAGAAATGGCTAAAATGAGTGAAAGATATTTTAACAGACAAATCAAAACCTTAAAAAAAGCCAAGGGGTGTCTTGGTGGCTCAGTCAGTTAAGCGTACAACCCTTGATTTCCACTCAGGTCTCGAGATTTGTGAGTTTGAGCCCCGAGTTGGGTTCTGGGCTCCATGCTGATAGTGCAGAGCCTGCGTGGGATTTTCTCTCTCTCTCTGTCCCTCCCCCACTTGCACACTTGCTCACGTGCATGTGTTTTCTCTCTCTCTCTCTCTCTCAAAATAAAATAAACTTAAAAAAAAAATACTAGAACTGTAAAGTACAATATCTGAAAGGAAAATTGGCTGGATGGACTTTTTTTTTTTTTTTTTTTTTTTTTTTTTTTTTTTTTAAGTAGGCTCCACGGTGAACATGGATTTTAAACTCACGACCCTGAGGTCAAGAGTCACGTGCTGTACCAACCGAGCCAGCCAGGCGCCTACCCCCCTGCCGGCCCCCCTACTGGTTGGACTTAATACCCAACTGGAGAAAGCAGAAGAAAGTTTCAGTGAACTTGAAAACCTATCAACAGGAATTATCCAAGCCAAAGAACAGAGGAAAAAAGATTGGTAACAAAAAGGAAACAAAGCCTGAGTGACCTGTGAGACAACATAAAACCACTTAATTATGGTGTAACTGGAGTCCCAGAGAAGAAGAAAAAATGAATAAGGAAGCAAAAACATTTCAATTAATAATATGCATGAATCAAAAAAAAATCCATGAATCCTACATTAGGTGAAAAACATTAATTTAAGAATCTAAGAAGTGCGGCAAATGTTGAACAGGACAGATACAAAGAAAAGCACACACGGGGCGCCTGGGTGGCGCAGTCGGTTAAGCGTCCGACTTCAGCCAGGTCACGATCTCGCGGTCCGTGAGTTCGAGCCCCGCGTCAGGCTCTGGGCTGATGGCTCAGAGCCTGGAGCCTGTTTCCGATTCTGTGTCTCCCTCTCTCTCTGCCCCTCCCCCGTTCATGCTCTGTCTCTCTCTGTCCCAAAAATAAATAAAAACGTTGAAAAAACAAAGAAAAGCACACAGACACATCCTAGTAGGAGTACTATAACCCAAAGATAAAGAAAAAAATCTTGGGGTACCCAGGTGGCTCAGTCAGTTAAGGGGCTGACTTCGGCTCACGTCATGATCTCACAGTTTGTGGGTTCAAGCCCCATGTCAGGCTCTGTGCTGACAGCTCAGAGCCTGGAGCCTGCTTCAGATTCTGTGTCTCCCTCTCCCTCTCTGCCCCTCCCCTGCCCACACTCTGTTTCTCATTCTCATAAATAAATAAACATTGAAAAAAAAAAAAGAAAAAATCTTGAAAGCAGGAGGGGTAAAAAGGACAGGCAGAAAAATAATGATAGAGATGGCTGTTGACTTCTCACCAGAAATAATGGAGGTCAGAAGACAAGGAAATAACAACTTGAAAAAACTGAAAGGAAAAAAAACCCTCATCAACCTAGAACTCTATTTCCAAACAAGAAAAAAAAAAAAGGGCCTTTTAAAAACTAAGGTGAAATAATGCTAACTATACTGGAATTGACATAAAAAGGAAAAAATAGGTGAATTAAAGACAGTTTCAGGTAAACAATAAAAGGAAGAATTTGCTGTCAGCAGACTTGCACTAGAAGACATGCCAGAGTAAGTTCTTGAGGCTGGAGGGAAATAACATCAGATAAAACTTCAATTTATAAGATATGTCCAGCACTGGAAATGGTAGCATAAGGGCAAAAATAAAGACAAGTTCTTCTTCTATTAATTAAAAAAATAGTACTGAATCTTTAATGCAAAAATTATAATGCTGTATTATGCGGTTTTAGTGTGCATGGATTTAAAATATATGACAACTATAATATAAAGTACAGGAGAATAAATGGAATTACAATGCTGTAAGGCCCTTACATTTTATATGAAATTGTACAATATCACTTCATAGTCTTATGATAAAGATGTATAGATCAACCCTTAACCCCTAGAGCAACCATTAAAAAATAATATAAAAAGGCATATTAAAATGACCTCCAGAGCAATTAAAATACAAAAAAAGAACAAAAAAACTGGACAAACAGAAAGCAAATAGCACAAAGGGAGACACAAACAATGATATTAATAATTATATAAAATTTAAATGGGCTAGTTACTCCAAGTGAAACTAAAATTAAAAAGACTACAACACAAATGTTGGTGAGGATGTGCAGGAACTCAACTAGAACTTTCATATATTATTCGTAGGAATGTAAAATGGTATAATCACTTTGGTAAAAATATTTGGCAGATTTTAATTATTAGCATTAGCACTCCTACAATTAGCTATTGATCCAATCGACAACAAATGTCTACAAAAAGGCATGTAAGAAAATGTTCATAGAAGCTTTATTCACAATAGCCAAAAATTAGACACAGCCCAGATGTTCATCAATAGGAGAATGGATATGCAAATTGTGATATATTCATAAAATAGATACTACTTAGTAATTTAAAAAGAATGAACTACTGATACATATAACAACTTGGATGAATCTTGATAACATTCTGTTAGGTGAAAGAAGCCAAACACGAAAAAGTATATGCTCTAAATGGCCTTCATGTGAAGTTTAAGAATAGGCAAAACAATCTAAGGAGATAGATTATAACAGGTTTCAGTGGTAAGGTGGGGAGGGAAAGGAGAACAGGCTGGAAAAAAGAATAAAAAATTGGAGGTGATGGAAATGTTCTATATCTTTATCAGGGTAGTGGTTACAATTGGTATACACATCTTTCAAAACCCAACAGTTTGTATAATGAAGATCTGATCATTTTACTATATGCAACATTTATAATTAAAAAAGAAATAAAAATAAAATTTAATATACTTCAAAATATAATTCACATATAAATGTAAAAATAAAGGCACCATACTTCATATACAAATATTTAATTTATATCATTGAATATAACTTTTTGCTTAGGACATATTTTCCATCTATGGGCAAAATCAATGGCGTACCTAGGGATTAAACCCTTCTGAAAGTACTGGCTCACTGGTCTATACCAGTCCTTTGTCTTCTTCTATAGTCCTTAATGATTTAAAATTTAGCAAAAGAATATGTCTATGTTAATTAGATGGTGTTTGGTAACTCTATCTCAAAAAGATGAACTCATCTGCTAAATTGAAGAAAAGTCTAAAATTACGGTTAAGAAGATTGCAAAATCACCTCATCTGTTTACAAGATGGTGACATTCTCATTATGTATTCTTGGTGACTCTCCAAGTAGAGAACTTATCAGATCAACATGGTGTTATGTTCAGCATTTACAGGTAATAGACAGTTCTGGTTCTTAACAACTTGTCAATGATAAAGACAGTACTATAAGAGCACTTTATCACTACAGGATTTGCAAAGCTTCCAGAGAATGGTACAAATTATAGTCCCAAAAGGACAGTTCAGTAAAAATTCACCAACCCTTTTTATTACATAGACTACTAATATGAGTCATTACATCCCAAGGCAGCAGAACTAATGGGCATATAATAATAATTTAAGCTCTGACATTTTAACAAAATATATGACAATAAAGTAACAAAAACAGGCAATAGACCTAATGTTTTCCAAGGATAAAAGGAGAAAATGTAATGTTTTTTGAGTTGATTCAAAAAGTATTTGAAGTTCAAATATAGTCTGCTACCAACTGGCCTCACTCAAGAGATGTTTTAAATGACTCTTAAGTAACTGGAGAATCCTAGTCTGACAGGACTTAGTAAATTTATGTTCTTCATTTTTCTCCTGGTTTTAGAAGAGGAAATGGGAAGAAGTAGTTTTGACTATCATTGGCTTCTCCTCCAAGTAGAAATGCTTATTAAATTGGTTTAAAATCACTTGATTTAAACTAATGTTTAATAATCAGGATGATAACGTTCAGTACCATAAAATAAATCCAACCATTTATTACAGAACAATTTCTTACATGAAAAAACGACCCGAGTTTCTGTCTTCTTTCAGTACAATATTGGTTGCTGTCAGAGTTAGAAAAAAAATTATATTGAAGAATCTTTAGGAAATTGGTTGAACACATTTAGGAAAATAACAGATTAACTATAATTTCAAATAGTTTCGTATATATTTTATGGAGAGGACTGTGCTCTATATCTGTTGGTGTAACGGCATAATAACTGGCATAATGATTGCTGCATTTATTAAACATTTAACTTTTCTTTTCTTTTTTAATTTTTGTTTATTTATTTTTTCAACGTTTATTTATTTTTGGGACAGAGAGAGACAGAGCATGAATGGGGGAGGGGCAGAGAGAGAGGGAGACACAGAATCGGAAACAGGCTCCAGGCTCTGAGCCATCAGCCCAGAGCCTGACGCGGGGCTCGAACTCACGGACCGCGAGATCGTGACCTGGCTGAAGTCGGACGCTTAACCGACTGCGCCACCCAGGTGCCCCTAAACATTTAACTTTTCTTAAGTTTTTTCTCTGGACCTCTGGTTTTGTGGGATGCCAACAGCTGTTGATTCAAGGTTCTGTTCAAAGTTTAGGGAAGCTCCTTACTGCAGTCTTTCTCAAAGGCATCAGTGTGCTAATGTGCACTGTGACAGACAGAAGGGAGGATTTCCTTTTCTTTTTCATTTTTTTTTTAAAGGTTTTAAGTAATCTCTACACTCAACACGCGGCTCGAACTCACAACCCCAAGATTAAGAGTTGTATGCTCCACGAAATGAGCCAGCCAGATGCCCCAGAAGGGAGGATTTCAGTGTGCACTATCTTCCAAACATGTGTGAACAATGAGTTTTCTTGGGACAGTTTTGTGGACTTTTACTTCAAAAAACACACTTTGGAAAATTTAGGTCTAGAGGCAATATAGGTATGAAGTAGAGTTGTATAGCAGGTTGAAAAAACAGGAGAGAAAAGTGAGAGAGCAAATACTGGTTTAAGCCACATATTTCTAAGTACTCATTTTCTTAAATGTAAAATGCTATTTACTAGCTGTAACCTTGGGCAAGTTCTTTAATCTCTCTCTCTCTCTCTCTCTCTCTCTCTCTCTCTCTCTCTCTCTCTCTCATCTGTAAGAATGGGACTAATAGCAAGAATACCTACTTTGCAATTTGTGATGAGAACTGAGTATGATGTATGCCAAGTACAAGTACAGTGCCTGCCACATAGTCCTGCTTGAAAAATGACAGCAACTAGTATTATTGGAGTATTTTGGTACAACCTACATGAACTAGAGGCTTTCTTTTGATTACATAGGAAAAAAAAAAAGACATTCATTCCCATTTTAGCCCATTCTCCTACTTTCACAATACTAATTACCAAGTGAAAGGTTCTGAGAAGACCTGCTCATAAGAAGCCTGCTTATTATCTTTACTGAGCCCAGCATTTAGGTTTGACCAAAGGAACCTGCTGACCACTGGAGCATTTTGGCACTACAGTTTCCACAGAAAAATCCAGTTTTATTTGTGTAGCACTTGGTAACTTCTGGTTTATCTTCACATATACTATCAGATTCTATCCTTATAATAAACCAGTGAGGTTAGCAGGGCAGAAGCTGTTATCTCTAAATTATGGACATGGAAACTGAGGCCTAGAGGAGTTAAATTGTGAACTGCCTAAAGTCACAGGATTGGCAAGTGGCAGTGGTTAGACTCAAACTCATGTTTTTGGCTTTCGTGTCAGTATGTTGAGGATATGAATGAATGAGTGACTCAGGGGCCTCTGATTTTGCATTTTAGGATAATTTAGTTCAGTTTAATAAGCATTTATTGAGTTGCTCTTATATGCTAGGCAGCGTGCTAGGTGTGAATGAGACATTTCTATTTTTGTTCTTGAATAACTAGTGGTATTCAGAAAATCAGAAAACAGAAAAGAAAAAAAAGAAAACTAGTGATTCTAAATAGTTTTCTAGGGTTGTGACCTCCTTGATATGCTTTTTGGTATTTAGTTTCCCAGAAGTTCACCAGAGGAGAGTTGATGGTGACCATGGCAAGGACTTTGTGTTAAGAGTGAAAATCTGAAGAAATCCTCCTGTGGTGAAGGCAGTCCTTTCGGTGTTCATTCAGTCACCAATAGTACGCCATCCAGTAATGGCGAGGACTGTGGAAGGATTTGCTATGGTTTCTGTAACACTTAGTTTGAAATACCTTCCCTTCTTTGTGTCTGTATTTCCTACTTCAACAGATCACAGAAACGTACTTTCTACTTTAGAATGCTTAGCTGTTGGAACATCCCTGAAAAATATATCTTTCCTTTATTTGGTATCATTATATTTCTATGGTATTGTCTTTATTCCTTTTAGCACCCTCATATTTTCCCAAATTTATTACTTATCTTGACAACCTGTTCAATGGTTAATGCCTGTTTGTCCACAGAATTACTTGAACATGCTCTTGGCATGAGAACCCTCAATTAAAAAAAAAAAAAATCAGTCCCACTTTGATAACTGCAAAACTTTTATCATCACCACTTTGCTGTTTAGAAACTTTCCTTTTAAAAATCATTGATTAGTTTTCTGACTGAATTTGAGATCCATTTTTCTGTTCTTACTCCTGCAGCCCTCTGTTGCTAAAAGACACTGTTGGTTACTTTCTCACTGATGTGTTATTCACAGCATCAGATTTATAATCCTATCAACTTTCTGACTACTTCTTTTTAACTACTTCCTCCTGAAAGTATTTATTTGTAGCTATCAGTATAGTATAAAGTACATCGGCCTTGCAGACATAACCCCTGGGCACCTGGATGGATTACTCCCGAACTTTACAATTCTGTGCAAATCACCAGGCTGAGCCTCAGTTTCTTCACATACAAAATGAAGTTAATAATAGTACCTATTTTACATCATTGTTCTTGAGAACTCCAGGAGATGATATATGTGAAAGTATTTTATTCATTCCCAAGAGTCATCCAAATGGAAATAATAATTGCCATTAATATTAAATGGAAATATTAACCTGAATAATTAACAGTCAGATATATGAAGATTTTAAAAACGTCTTAATTTTAATTCCAGTTAGTTAACATACAGTGTTATATTAGTTTCAGGTGTACAATATAGTAATTCAACACTTCCATATACCACCCTGTGCTCATCACAACAAGTGCATCACTTATTTAACCCATCCCCCCATCCACCTCCCCTCTGGTAACCATCAGTTTATTCTCTCTAATTAAGAGTCTGTTTCTTGCTTTCTCTCTCTCTTATTTTTTTCTTTGCTTGTTTGTTTTGTTTCTTAAATTCCACATATGAGTGAAATCATATAGTATTTGTCTTTCTCTGACTTATTTCACTTAGTATTATACTTTCTAGCTCCATCCATACTGTCGCAAAAGGCAAGATTTCATTCTTTTTTATGGCTGATTAATTTTCCATTATACATATATAAACATACATTGATACACACACATACATATACATATATATACACCTATACATACATGTTTGTATATCACATCTTCTTTATGCATTCATCAACTGATGGACACATGGGTTGTTTCCATATCTTGGCTACTGTAGATACTGTTGCTATAAACATAGGGGTTTATGCATCCCTTTGAATTAGTGTTCTTGTACTCTTTGGGTAAATACCTAGTAGCACAATTGCTGGATCATGAGGTAGTTCTATTTTTAATTAAAAAAATACTTTATTTATTTTGAGAGAGAGCGAGCATGTGCATGAGCATGGAAGGGGCAGAAAGAGAAAGTGAGAGAGAGAATCCCAAGCAGGCTCCACACTGTCAGTGCAGGGCACCGACACGGGGCTCGATCTTATGGACCGTGAGGCCATGACCTGAGATGAAATCAAGAGTTGGTGGCTTAATGACTCAGCCAACCATGTACCCCTATTTTTAACTTTTTGAGGAACCTCCACACCAGATGTATGAGATTTTTATGTTCTTTACTCTCCAGATACATTCCAAGAGCTTGTTTTTTTAATATTATCATGTGCATATATTATAAATGATTATATATAATATACATTTATATATATATATACATATATAGATAGATAGATAGATAGATAGATAGATATAGATATATAAAATATATAAAGTGGAAAGTGACTTGAACCAATTTATAGGACAGCTTTATAGTTATGATCTACCAGTAATAGAAAACTTAATGCTTTCTCTCTTATCCATTTAAACATGGTGTCACCTTCAAATATCTCTATTTAAGCCTAGAGTCGACATGTGATTTTTGTTTTCTTTCTGACCAGCACTTGATTCTCCTTACATACCTCAGGGAATACCACGGTATGTAAGTGGCGGTAATGAACAGGTGGGAAGTTTCACCTTTTACATTTAGTGACCAATGCACAAGGGAAGGGGCAGCAAATGTGGTTGGACTAGTCTATTTCCATCACTTCTCCTAGAGAAAATGACTCTGTGGGGATGTCACATTGCTCTGCGGTACAAAGAAAGGCAAGCTGTTTTCAAACAGTTCAATGGTAGGCAGGAGCAGTAGGACCAAGCAGCCTCAAAAGCAGAAAGCAATTAGCTAAAGGAGAGTCACAGGGCCCCCTCACTTTCTGCCCAGCCACTCTTCAACCCATTATCTTCTTAAATGTTTGTCATAACCCAACACAACACTTAGCAACTGAAATCATGTGTTTTTTTTTTATTTACTAGCTTTTTTTTTTTTTTTTTTTTGGCTTGCTTGTTAATTGTCTGTACGTTCTGACCAAAATGAAAGCTCTCTCAGGTCAGGAACTCTGCTATATCTGCTGCTGTGTAACACCACAGTGACTAGAACAGTGCCTGGCACATATCCAGTGTGCAATAAACACGTGTTGACTGACGGACTGACTGGTAAAGTCTTTTGAAATAATTAGGAACTCAGTAAATGCTGAATTGAATTAAAAATGAAATAAGGACATTTTCTTACACTCAAAGAATATACTATGATGAAAACATTCAAAAATTATTTAAGTGTTTTTCGAAGAAATATAGGTGCTAGGGTCCAAATACTAAAAATGATAAGATAATGCAGGTTTTTCTTCTAATCTGCTGATAGGCCTACTGTTCTCAGTAACTCAATCCTTTGAGTAAAATGATCATAAAAAATGATTGCTAAAAGCTTCTTGAAATACAAGAAACATAACTTTAACTGTGTATTTGGTTAAAAACTGAATTTTCTGCTGCTTCATGGCTTTTGTATTAATAGGACTCTCACTAAAGGAACTATTTCTATGCCATAGAAATAATTTTAAGGAGTCATGTACTATTCACATTTATCTTGGAAAAGTATGGTAAAAAGAAAACAGATGACACTGTTCATCATTTTAATCTTTAACATATTTTTACATTTAAATAGATTTTGAAGAAAAACACAAATGTAACAGCCTACACATTTTTCTTTTGTTTCCCCCCAAAAAAGAAAAACCAACACTATCTATAACACTATATGGCAGATTTTTTTGAAATTTGAACACTATATGCCACTATATGGCAGCTTTAAGCCCTTGAATAATAACTTACATGGCACAACAAAAACAAGACAAACAAAAATTTATACCATCATTTAGTCCAACAATTTTCTAAGTGCCTATATGCGAGACATTGATGGATAGTACCATATAAAGAAAAACAAGACACAGGGCTCATCCTTGAGATTACAGTACTAATACCCCTTTGGAGGTATCCAAGATATACCTGCCTTATTCCAAACCGTACTTTATGGTAAATTTCATTAAAATGAACTCCGAATGTTATGTGAAAGTTGTATTTGGATGCATAAATTCTGCCTATAATGAAACTGACATTACAAACTTTCTAATTAGACTGAGAGACTATTTCTACCATACTGTAACTTCAGCAAAGTAAAATAATATAGAGAGACCCTCTGCTAAAAACAATAGTAACTACATTTGCTATACAATGTATACTGTTTTCTTTAAAAACGATGCTTATTTCTTAATAGATTTTTACTAAATAAATGGCTATTATCTACATTAGATAAGTATGAGGATCTGTATAACTTTTTCTCTGTAAAGACTGAATGGCCATCTTTGGTTACAGTAAAGTCATATTAAGTTGTGGTAAAAATTAATGCAGTCTCCTGTAGGAACCTCATCACTAGGTCATGATTTAATGTTATATTACAGGCATTAATTTTATTCTATTTTTTTTCTCCATTCTCTCCTCACAGGCTTTTACTGGTCATCAGTAAAAAAGTTAACAATATCAGGAAGACAAATAAAGGAAACAATCCTATTTTCAATCCCATCAAAAAGAATAAAATACTTAATAATAAATGTAACCAAGGAGGTAAAAGAACTATATACACTGATAATAAAACATTGATGAAAGAAATTGAAGACATAAGTAAATGGAAAGGTATTTCATGATCATAAATTCAAAGCATTGACATTGTTAAAATGTCCATAATTTTGAAAACAATCTACATATTCAATGCAATCCCTATCAAAATTCCACAGAATTTTTCACAGAACTAGAACAAACAGTCCTAAAATTTGTATGGAACCATAAAAGATTCCAAAAAGCCAAAGCAATCTTGAGAAAGATAAACAAAGCAGGGGGCATCATACTTCCTGATTTCAAACTATATTACAAATTTGTAGTAGTCAAAAGTCATTACGGTATTGGCATAATGACAGATATATAGATCATTAGAACAGAACAGAGAACCCAGAAATAAATCCATGCATATATGGTCAAAACTTTTTGACCAAGGGGTCAAGAATATACAATGGGGAAAAGACAGTCTCTTCAATAAATGGTGTTGGGAAAAATGGACAGCCACAAACAAAATAATGAAACTGGATCCCTATCTTATGCCGTACACAAAATGGATTAAAAACCTGAACATAAGACCCGAAACAGTAAACCTTCTGGAAGAAAACATAGGGGGTGAGCTCTTTGACATTGGTCTTGGCAATGATTTTTTACTTTACCAAAGCAAAGGTATCAAAAACAGAAATAAACAAGTGCAACTATATCAAACTGGAAAGCATGTGCACAACAACAACCACCCAAAAAACAAAGGCCAAACAAATAAACCATTAGCAAAATGAAAAGGCAACCTACAAAATGGGAGAAAATATTTGCAAATTACATATGTGATAATTAGGGGTTATGAAAAGGTCTGAATACACTAATCAACAGGGAAATGCAAATCAAAACCACAATGAGGCAATAGGTCACACCTGTTAGAATGACTATCATCAAAAAGACAAGAGATAAAAGTGTCGGCCAGGATGTAGAGAAAAGGGAGCACTTGTGTACTATTGGGAGGAATATAAATATAAACTATGGAATACAGTATGGAAGGTCCCCAACAAATTAAAAGTAGAACTACCACGTAATCCAGTAATCCCAATTCTGGGTATACATCCAAGGAAAATGAGAACAGGATATTGAAGAGATATCTGGACTCCCATGATCACTGAAACATTGTTCACAATAGCCAAAATATGAAAATAACCTAGGTGTCCATCTATAGATTAATGGATAAAGATATATATATGTACAGGGGACCATCATTCATTCAGCCATGAGAAAGAAGGAAATCTAGCCATTAGCAACAACATGAGTGGACTTTGAGGGCATTATGCTAAGTGAAACAAGCTAGGAAGAGAAAGACAAATACTGGTATCACTTACAAGTGAAATCTATAAAAAGTCAAGCTCATAGAAACAGAGAGAAGAAAAGTGGTTGCCAGGGACTAGGGTTGGGGGAAATAGGGAGAGGTTGGTAAAAGGATACAAACTTTCAAAAAACAATTGGATGAATAAGGTCTGAGGATCTAATGTATAACATGGTGAGTATAGTTGGTAAGAATGTATTATGTAAATGAAGTTTGCTGAGAGTAGAACTTAAATACTTCTACCAGAAAAAGATAAATATTCAAGGTGATGGATATGTTAATTAACTGGATGAAAGGAATCCTTTTTACTATGTGTATCAAATCATCATGATGTACAATTTATTACTTTTTAAAAAGTTTATTCATTTATTTTGAGAGAGAGAGAGCACATGTGTGTGCACACAAGTAGGGGAGGGGCAGAGAGAGAGGGAAAGAGAATCCTAAGGAGGCTCGCGCTATCAGCATTGAGCCTGACAAGGGGCTCGATCTCACGAACACGTGTTATCATGACCTGAGCCAAAATCAAGAGTCGGAGGCTTAACCAACTGAGCTACTCAAACACCCCCATGATGTACACTTTAAATGTCTTAGAATTCTGTCAACTATAAATAAATAAAGCTCAATAAAGCTGAAAAAAATAAAACTAAAATATTAAAAAAATCAACAGTATAGTACTAACTCGATTTTCTATAAACGTGTTCATGGAAGATTTGGCCCATTATGTTAGTCAGTGTTTCTTGGATAAGAATCCACGTAGTTTCATTTCATTTTAATTTCAACGAATATTTTTTTTCTAGGAGCTGGGGATATGGTGATTAACAAGACAGATGTGGTCACTGACTTCAAGGAGTTTACAATCTAGTGGGGGAAGAAGACACTAAAATAATTTCATAAATAACCGCTTGTTTACAAGTAAATATGTGATTACTTTGTTATTAATTGCAAGGAAATGATCTTTTCAGAAAAGTATATATGCTTTTGCTTTTTTAAAATTTAATTTAATTTTTTATTTGTATTCTTTTAATTTTATTTTTTATTTTTTTAAAATTTACAGCCAAATTAGTTAGCATATAGTGGAACAATGATTTCAGGAGTAGATTCCTTAGTGCCCCTTACCCATTTAGCCCATCCCCCCTCCCACAATCCCTCCCATAACCCTCGTTTGTTCTCCATATTTATGAGTCTTTTCTGTTTTGTCCCCTTCCTGTTTTTATATTATTTTTGTTTCCCTTCCCTTATGTTCATCTGTTTTGTCTTCATATAATGAAGTCATATGATATTTGTCTTTCTCTGACTAATTTCACTTAGCATAATACCCTCCAGTTCCATCCGCGTTGTTGCAAACGGCAAGATTTCATTCTTTTTCATCACTGAGTAATATTTCATTGTATATATATACCACATCTTCTTTATCCATTCATCCATCGGTGGACATTTGGGCTCTTTCCATACTTTGGCTATTGTTGATAGTGCTGCTATAAACATTGGGGTGTATGTGTCCCTTCGAAACAGTACACTTGTATCCCTTAGATAAATGCCTAGTAGTGCAATTGCTGGGTCGTAGGGTAGCTCTATTTTTAGTTTTTTGAGGAACCTCCAGACTTTTTTCCAGAGTGGCTGCACCAGCTTGCATTCCCACCAACAACACAAAAGAGATCCTCTTTCTCCGCTATATGCTTTTGCTTTTCAAGGGAAGATACTGTCAGTTATTATTTCCTTTTCTGCCTTGACTGTAAGGAAGCTAGAGATAAATCTCATGCTAAATTAATATAATAACAAACCATAGGCTGATGGACAATTATCTTTACATCTAAGTAGTTTTTGATATTATAAAAATCTGTACCTTAATTATTATGTCTTGTATATGTCTTATTCCCTGCAGGCTGACCAAGAAAATAAAGAGGGACAGGGTTGGGGAGTGGACTAAGCTATAAAGCATAGAGAAAAACAATTAAGTTTTCTTGAAGTCTTATTTCACAGTTATGTTTGAACCAGAATTGTTCTATCTATCCAGTGTTGTATAAAACAGTATAAAATTATTTTAGAAGTTCCAACTCAGAATTGTCTCTAAACCTTGTAATCGTACAAAAAATGAGTGATATTAATTGCCTTTAGCCCCATGACAGAAACAAGGGACTCATTAAAATTTCAAGAAAGTACCACAGAATATATTATGTTAAGAAATCAGAATTTCATAATCTTTTGAAGCTATGCAGTACTTTAATGGTACTTCTAATAGTGCCTAACACTTGGAAGGATTCCACGGTTTGGCTCCTATAAAGTGGTTTTTGACAGCAAATGTGCAGGAACCAGAATCTATACTGAAACTTGAATCTGAGCCACTTAGACATCATGATGTTGCCCAAATGTGAAGTGGTTTCCATTGGCAATACCATAATATCTTCTCACTGAAGCAAGAAACTGAGTTTGGGGATATTTAGCTACCAAAAGAAGCAGACATTATCTAAGTCTTGATCAGACAGAAAAAAATTGAAAATGACTTCCTGGCATTCATTCAGTGGAAAATGAAGACATGAAGAAGCCAAATAAAGTTAACAGCTCTAAAAAGAGGCTAGAAATTGTGGTGCTCTAGAGTCTTCGTCATCACTGCCATGCTCTTTGGTGCCAATACACATTCACTGGGCTCTCGCCATGTGCAAAGCACAATGATAGGGACTTCAGTTATAATAGTCTTGAAGGTCATGGACTTTTTATTTTTTAATTTAATTCTAGTGTAGTTAACATGTTATGGACTTTATATTACACCTCCTTATAATTCCTTGTGCCTGGCACAGGGTTTCTGAAGATAGCAAATATTCAGTAAAGATGTGTGGACCGTATGAATGTGACTGCAAGGGGTCTGGACTGTAACTGGGAGATAGGATAGGAGTGACTTCTTGCTAGCAGAGGTTGTTATCTTAACCCCTTTACACTGTTTCTACCTAGGACAGTGTCTAGCACATAATAGGGATCTAAAAATAGCCAGCTAATCAATAATGTGCAAATAATTTTGTAAAAAACATTTATTGAGTGATCACTATGCTTTCGATGATTTACTACACTGAAGTCTCACAATGGGAAAGTGCTGTTATCGTCCCCATTTTAGAGGTGACCTAGCTAACATTTACAAGGGGTTGGGCAACTTGTTCAGTTACCCAGATACTGACCTGAGGAGGTAGGATCTGAAGCTGGGCAGTATGACTGCATTATTGCAGCTCACATCTCTCATTGTCATACTATACGTATACAAAAATAAACACTACTGTAAGGCAGCATGTGTATGGCCCTGGTGAATGGCAGAGATAACAAGTCCTCTAACTTTAGACTAAGAAGTGATTACTGAGGACTGGGCAGTAGGAACAACTTGATGAAGAAAGTAGAACTTGGGGTAGGTTTTGAAAGAAGATGAGGAACAGTTAAGTGCTGATGGAGGAAGAGATAAGTGAACAAAGGGGTGGATGGAGATGCTCATAATATACTCAGAGATAAGAGGTAGACTTGTTTGGAGAGAATGAAAGAGTCCACATAGGACAGTAGTAGAAAGCATTACTAATTAGAGATTTGGCAGGAACAAGAGAATGAAGGACTTAAGAATTTGGATTTCATTCTTCAGGCAGAAGTGGAGCCAACAAAGTTGTTGTTGTTTAAATAGAGAAAGAGGTGCGAAAAGTGACTTTTTAGGAAGATATGTAGGATATAAAGACAGTAACAGCTATGGAGACCAGGAGGCCAGTCAGGTGGAGGTGAAGAAGACCTGGACTAAGAGGGCTGGCAGTGGCGATGGAGAAGAAATTACAGATAAAAGAGAAAGAAAGAATCAAGCAAACGTGATTGCCTTGATGATGGAGAGAGGGAAGAATCAGTACCAATGTGATGAATACTGATACTGTCACTGTCAGAAATGGGGACATTTAAAAAGAAGAGCTGCTTTTTGGCAGATTACTAAATTTAAAACTCTTGATTCCTAGAGGTTTAAGGCATTTATTAATCAAATAACTTAAACATTTGGATACCGTTATAAGCCAGGAACTGGGCCAGGTACCGGTGACAGAATGGTGAGCAGGAAAGATATGGTCTCTTTTTACAGACCTTTGAGTTTATGACAGAAGAGAAGCATTGGGTAATTATAATAACACTGATGAGTTTTACGATGGTGATGAAATACAGAGTATTATGGGACCATATGGTAGGAGCATACATAGAATGTGGTCTGAGACTTCCTTGAGGAGTGACATTTAAGCAATGGACCATGTTAATAGTTTGGTTAATAGTCCCCATATCAGGGGGTTAACCTGTGTTATATAGCACAGGTTATATATATACTAGAGGTGCCAATCATAGTATCTGCTCACCAACCACCCCTTGTAGTGAAACGACATTTATTACAGACCTGTTTTAAAGGACAGCAGCAGGGGCCATCTTTTTCACCACATAACCCTGCACCTTCCATCCACAGCTGACTGAACCTGGGATGGATACTGATCTAAGTGCGGCCAATTCATAGGATCATCATGTACGATATGAAGCAAAGAGATGAGAAGAAAAAAATAATTTTCTTAAGATTCTGAATGGAGGAAATGAAGATATTAGTGAGGGATGGGAACTGCAGTAAAGTCAGAAGTGGACAGGTCGAAAGGCTACCCATTTGCCAAAGTTCTGAGGGGACAGAAAGAGTAAGAAAGGAAGAAGCTGGTCCATATACAGTGAATAGAGGAATTACACAGAGAAACAGAGATGCCTCTAAGGGAATATACGTCTCATGAGAGACAAGTGGCAACAGTAGGTGCTTTGTATAGCAATATTAATTGTCAGTGACTTTCCAATGACAAGACAATGAGTATCCTCACAATAAGTCATACTGGGTTCATTTCACTTTAGAACAACATTCAAAAGTCTAACTGGCTTAAATTACAATTTCAGTATAGAGTTTAGTTCTTATAGTCTCTGTACAAATCGTATTTTTTTATTTTTTATTTTTTAGGGAGAGAGAGAGTTGGGGAGAAAAGCAGAGGGGGAGAGAGAGAGAATCTCAAGCAGGCTCCATGCTCATTGTGGAGCCTGATGAGGGGCTCGATCCCACAACCCTGGGATCATGACCTGAGCTGAAATCAAGAGTTGATGCTCAACCAAATGAGCCACGTAGGTGCCCCTGTACGAATCTTCTTTAGGAGACAAACTGTAAATTCAATCCAAGCTAGCTGAGTGGATTTCTATTGCTCATAGACAAGAGGGCTTAATTAAAACACATTATCCTCTCATGGATAAAAGTAAGCTGAAAAGGAGATGCCGTGTTGAGTTCAGCTACCAGGGTAAATAAATTATTATATATAAAAACAAATCTGTTTGCTACCTTTAAATGTCTTTAATTGTCATAATTATAGCATGCCTATCTCAACACAGATGCATACGATATATTCTTAGGAAAATTGTCACAACTGTTCATACTTACACTCAAGTGATATATTTGTATGCTGTATACCATACACATATACACGAAATGTATTCATACACCTAGCTAAATATCTGTAGTAAGACATCAATTATACAAATGTACAAACACAATTCTATGACTTCCTTGCAACTCTGTATGCATGCCAGGAACACTGAGGTGATGGTCCTGATGTAATTATTGTCTCTTTCCTCACTGCCACATTGTATAGCACCGGGTGGACAGATGAGATTAAGCAAGTCTATGCTTGGTAACATCATCTTTTGAGTTTTACCCATACTCTCTTATTCTGTCAGCCCATCTCCTCTATTTTCCTCAACTGTACTTTCTCTATTCTCTCTCTTGTTAAAACAAAGCTATAAACAACTGTAGCCAAATAAGTGATAAAACAATTAGGTTACCTGTGCCAAGCAGTTTTTATGGGCTAAAAATACGAACTTTTCTATAAAGTTACCATTTGGGACATGGGTAAGGTAGCTGAACTAGCATTCCCCTTACCCTGAAAGGAAAGCTAGAAGTTACCTCTTGGTTTCTCATTTTCCACTTGGCCTAAACTCAGTGGATAACTTGATTTTAAGAGGAGATGGGAAAGAAAATCAGGAGAAAATAAGAAGTGACGTTTAACTGGGCAAGGGAAAGGGATAAGTGGGTTTAATATATACCTATCTCTGTTCCATGCAAAGGAGGCTGTGGAACGGACTGTGCACAGAAAAACCTGCCTAAGAGCATTTATAACAAAGGAGAGGGATGGTCCTCCTTCCGTATCTCAGCTGGGCTTCAGTGGTGGCAAGTGGAGCAGACAGAGAAAGGAGAAGGAAGGAGAGATCACCCTCCTACTGTTCAGGCCTTGGTGACAAGGAAATAAAAGTAATTTGCATATGGCTAATTATAAGTATACTAAAAACAGTGGGTTGTTTTCCTAATGGAATAGTGAAAGTTGCAATGAAAAATTATACCTTTTTGTCCAAGTGAAAGGAATTTGTTTTCAGATAGAATTTCTTCAACAGTGAAGAGAACTTTTTGAAAAAAATGAAGGCAGTATTTTATAATACTAACTGCATTATTTAAAACTCATTTAATTTTACTATAATAGAGGAAAGCTTACCAGAGGGGCCATGAGTCAATAATGTTCTGATAAACATCAATTTAGTAAGGTAGGTGTTATAAAATATATTCTCTTGGTTTCTAACATACTTTAAAAAAAAATGGGTCATAATGTGACAATGTATATACATAACATGAATTACACAAATAAAAAAAAGCTGCAGAAATAGATATATCAGCTCTACCCTTCTGACACATATTATAAGACCTTCACAATAAAAGTAGACTGAAAGCATCGTATCATTTTGAGATTTATTAATGCATTTCTTAGTGTTTTTACACACACACACACACACACACACACACACACACACACACAGGGATTTACCTTATAAATTCATGTCAGCTACACACCCAGAGGGTTGATATAATGTGGTTAAAGAAAAAAAAGCTAAACCTTTGTTTACCTCCTTTAATAGTAAAAAGATAATAATGAAAGCATTGCAAGCAATTTTATTTTAAAGAAAACCAACTGAGTCACAGATAACAGATTTTGTAGTTTCTATAACTATCCAATTTCTGCATAGTGCCTAGAAGCGGCTATATATACCCCAATAGCATTTTACATCTACCTAGATTAATAGGACATGTTACTAAGACATTATCTACCCATGGTTCACAACAAACTTGGACAACATCCAGGTTTGAAGAAATGAAAACACGAGGTAGAAGTAAAAGGAGATAGACCGGAGCCAGAAACATGGATGGCAGAAACATAAAAACACCAGTTCCAACTTCAAGAAAACACAAATCAGTTTTCCTTATTAGAATGTGAGATGACAGAACAAACATGGGACAGGTACATGGTATCCTGTTATTACAGAAGTACCTTCCATGTTAGAGTTTATTTTACAACGAAAACTGCAAATAAATAATGATAAGACATCAGAGCGTGTCTGATAATCTGTGACAATTCTAACGCTGTCATTGTAGCCACCGGAGAAACCTGCACATACTGAGCCCTGACCCACCGAACCTTTTATCTGCCTGTGTACTCTCCACAGGCCAAGCAAATAAAGGCCAAATGATAATTTACACATGAATCAACTTTCTTTGCTGCATAGGCACCAGAGACGTTTCTTTTCTCTGTTACTGAGAGAAAGGCAGCGAGGTCTAAGCTTGTCTCACTAGAAATCATACAAGTGAAACAGTGATTTGCAGGAAAATGGCAGATCAGTAAAGGGAAGCTGTTCTAAATGTGTGATAAAAATGGCAGCCACAAAGGACTAGATGAATATTTAGTTTGAAAACAGGCCTGACAGTAACAATGAGTCTTTATCCTATTCAGAACAGGTAATGTCATACAAACTGAAATGGAGATACAATCCTGATAGAAGATTACATAAGATACCTGGGTGGGAATCTTTAAAGACTTCAACCTTCATTTGAATAAATGTACACTCATGGATCTTCTGCATCTGTATCTTATTCAGAGTACAGATAGTTATTTCACATGAATGACATGTAGATGGTATATTGCCCACTTCGATAATGAGAGATAAATCAATCGGGATGATTAAAAAAAGGCTTGTTCATGAATAATGGGTACACATTCTACACCTTGGAACGTGTAAAGGAAAAAAAAAAAGGTATTTTTCTTCAACCCAGACCCCCTGGTGCTTAGGTCAACTTTTTACAAATTCATTAAATTATCAAAATATTGCTATAGCCTTTCTTATAGGAATGTAGTAATGAACAATACTTGTCCTGGCTCATTTAACAGGGGAATGGAGATTTATTATTAAACTTGTGTTAATAGGCCATTGCAAAGACGATTATATAATCTTCTAACAAATGATAGGCACTAACAATTCATTTTTATTCCCTTATTACCACTTCTGCAGCTTTCGGTTTGCCACATTCCATCCATTTCGGTTTGCCCCTTGCAATGCCCACCTTCCTACCCAACAGTGTATATCCCTGATTTTCTGCAGACTTGGTTTAGAATTCACTGTTCAGGAAACTTTAGCTTAAAGCTCCAGTTTTAGTGCAGTGCTTAGACATAGAAGGCCATTAGTAAATGCTGTGATATACATGGACTCTCAATGTGTGGTAGGTAGTAGGCCAAAATCTTAAAAATCAATTTTATTTATGAGCTGTAAGTATAAGAAATGTGGTCTAATTTGTGGTTCATAAAATGAAATTCTGAATTTTTATTCCTGTAGGGTGCAGAAATGGATCTGTAAACTCCATGCCACAATCCATACTCTGAGACAACGCCAAAAATAGTAAGTGTTACGGGATTAAGTCATATCAGTTCTTGGTGATGAGTTGCATATGTCAAAAATCTTGGCAGTGAGCAGGTTTTTTTTTTAATATTACCTTAATTGTTTCTCTCTACTTTTATAGTATGAGTTTTTAAAAATCCTTTCAACTGCTTTCCTTACCTCTTTTGTCCTTGAGTTTGAAACCCTCTTTTGCCCCACCTCTCTTCTCAATTACCTATTCATTTCCCTACAGTCTGGCTGTTTAGTTGTTTTTGAAGTCAAAATTAGCATTTTCCTTACAGTGAAAACTCCTAATTGGTAAGAATCATACCTACAATTTTTACATAACTACAACCCCTTCTAGTGCCTCAGATAGTGTTAGCCATCAGAATATTCTAGAGAACTCAAAAAAATGGGTATAGAAAGAATGTTTTTCAACATAACAAAGGCCATATAGGACAAGCCCACAGCTAATAGCATACTCAATGGTGAAATGCTGAAACCTTTTCCTGTAAGATCAAGAACAAGACAAGGATGCCCATTCTTGCCACTTTAATCAATCAACATAGTACTGGAAGTGCCAGGGTAATTAGGCAAGAAAAAGACATAAAAGGCACCCAAATTGGAAAGTAAATCTGTTTCTATTTTCAGGTGACCTGAGAGTATACACAGAAAATTCTAAAGACTCCACCAAAATACAAACAAACAAAACAATGAACTAAATACTAAATTCAGTACAGTTGCAGGATACAACATCAATATATAAAACTCAGTTGTGTTTCTACACACTAACAACATACTATCAGAAAGAGAAATTAAAAAATATATGACCTCATTTACAATAGCATCAAAAGGAATAAAATACTTAGGAATAAATTTAACCAGGATCTGTACAGTAAAAACTGTGAGACACTGATGAAAGAAATGAAAGATGACACAAATAAATGAAAAAAATACTGTGTTCACGAATTAGAAAAATTTCTATTGTAAAAATGTCCATACTACTCAAAGCAATCTACAGATTTAATACAATCCCTATCAAAATTTCAATGGCATGGTGTGCCTGGGTGGCTTAGTTGGTTAAGTGTAGGACTCTTGATTTCAGCTCAGGTCATGATCTCACAATTCATGAGTTTGAGCCCTGCATCAGGCTCTGTGTTGACAGTGCAGAGCTTGCTTGGGATTCTCTGTCTCATTCTCTGTCTCCCTCTCTTTCTGCCCCATCCCTTCCCCCCCCCCACCCCATCTCTCTTACAAAATAAACAAATAAACATTAAAAACATTTCAATGGCATTTTTCACAGAAATAGAAGAAACAATCCTAAATTTTGTGTGAAACCAAAAAGACTGAATAGCCCAAGCAAACTTGAAAAAGAAGAAAGCTGGAGGCATCCATTTTCTGATTTCAAAGTATATTATAAACCTATTGTATAAACCTATTGTATAGGTTTATTATAAACCTATTGTATAAACCTATAAATAGTATGGTACTGGCATTAAAAAAAGACACATAGATCAATGGAACAGAACAGAAAGTCCACACATAAGCTCATACAATATGTCAACTGATTTTTGACAAAGGAGCCATGAATATACAGTGGAGAAAGGATAGTCTCTTCAACAAATGGTGGTAGGAAGACTGGAAACCATTATCTTGAAAACTTATCTGTACTCCCATGTTCATTGCAACATTATTCACAATAGCCAAGGCATAGAAACAACTTAAGTGTCCACAAACAGATAAATTTACATCAAGAAAATGTGGTCACATATATATACAATATAATAATATTTGGCCCTGAAAAAGAAGAAAATCATGTTATTTGTGACAAAATGGATGAACCTGGAGGGTATTATGCTAAGTCAAACAAGCTAGTTAGAGAAAGCTAAATACTGCATGGTGTCACTTATATTTGGAATCTTAAAAAAAAAAAAAAAGGAAAAAAGAAAAAAAAAAGAAAGAAAGGAAAAAAGTGGTTGAGTTGCCAGGGGCTACGGGGTAGGAGACACAGGGAGAGGCTGATAAAATTATTACATAAAAAACAAAAACAAAAATCTCTTGAGAGATGCCTACTGTTGAGGACTCTTCAGGATATATTTTTGAAAGTAAAGCCACAATTTACCTAGTGATAGTTATTCCTATATTAAGCCAAGTCACAGATAAATTCATAAAATAGTTCTGGCATACTTAAAGGTATATTTCATGACCATTAGACATGACAGCCTGAAATGTCACATTTAGTGACCTCAAAGACATAAAGTTTGGATGATAAAGGAGGAGCAAAGAAAGACTAAATCAGAATGGTCATGATTGTTTCCTCAATTTTATGAAACCTTTGGGGAATAACCTCAATTACTAAATTTCTCTTTCTATTAATGTTTTTTCACAAGTAGGTTTATTTTTGCTTTTTTTTGTTATGAAAAAGTTACCCTAATTTAAAAAGTGATACAAAAATATTGTGTTGACTTGATGTTCTTTTATTTGTAAGGCATAAAGGACTATGATCTGTAAATGCAAAGCAAATACATCTCCCCATATATAAAGATGACAAGAGAACAAGAATAGGATGCTGGCTGGCAGAAACTTTTCAAAAGCAACACGGGGGAAGAAATCAGGAACTTTCCAAAGTACAAAACAAAGCCGGACAGAAAAGAAAGTGTAAATGTGAATCAACTTAATTCAGTGCATTTAAGGTGCTATTTAATAGTTTGTTGTTGTTGTTGTTTTAGGTTTAGTAACAGCAGACAGCATGTGTATAAGCCTAGGAATATCCCCCAAATGCATCTCATTATGTATTTTGTTCTTCAGTATCATTACATTTGGTAAGACCAGCTTCTTATCAAAGTCTTCTCTCCTTGTCTTATCATTCATCTTGTTCTCTCCTTATTGATTGTCAGACGATGAAAGAGACAATGGTTAGCTTTACTAGGGTCAATATATAAAGCAGACATAGCATCTACTCAATCTACCAGGTCTGTCGATCTGCCATGGGGGAAACTGGATTGGTCTATAATTTGATGTTCGCAAAAGTGAGCTGATAATTGCAGAGAAATTTGTGATCCTCAAATGTTTCAATAATGATTTTGGATAACATCAGTACTTTGTGAAGTATCTAAATTAACTTGATGGGACTGTAACTTTAAAAGTCATCCTAATTTGCATGTTTGAAGTAAAGCACCAAATTTGTCCTTTCATATTCTGGTTTTCCTTATTATTGCTGTGCTACGAATGTAAACAATGAAACTAAAATCGACTCCCTCAAAGCAAATAACCTTGCTGCTTAGAATGTGAACACATGAACAAAATACCAAGCACACACAAAAGTTACCTATCAAAAGGTGATAAAACTCCTAAGTGAAGGATGATATGGTTTCCGGACAACTGTACCATAATATTAAAGTGGTGAAATGACAGTTGTGGAAGTGGGAAGACCTAGTTAGAATCCGGGAACATCTCTTCTTCATATTTGACTGCCAAATCGTATGAGAGGCTCTTTTTTTAAAGTCTGAATGGGGTGAGTAGAAAAAAAAAAACTTTTTGCAAAGGGTTACTTAGACACTGGGAAAAGAAGGTGTGAAACAGGCTTTCTACATTTGTCAGGCAACATTAGGCTGTGAATATCTATCTATCTATCTATCTATCTATCTATCTATCTATCTATCTATCCATCCGTCCATTCATTAGAGAGAGAGAAAGAGAGCATGCACAAGTGGGTGAGAGGGGCAATGGGAGAGAGAGAGGATCTTAAGCAGGCCTCATGCTCAGTGCAAAGCCTGATGTGGGGCTTGATCCCACAACCCTGGAATCATGACCTGAGCTGAGATCAAAAGTTGGATGCTCAACCGACTCAGCCACCCAGGCGCCCCTAAACTGTATGTTCTTAATAAAATGTCATTACAATCCCTTAATAGGGAAGTCAAGGGAAAGAGAACTTGGTTTTCGAGTTACATGTTTATGTTGGGGCTATTGAAAAAGTGCCCATCACAGTGGCCAACAGTGGATCTCCACCCATCACATGAAATCTGCATTGTTTAGAAGCAGCTAAGTTTGAGGGTATACAGCAACCTATGTTAGTCAGTGATGACTTTTATAGATCCTTACATTCTAGTCAAATAGCTTCTAGTTCATATTATGAATCTCATGTGCTGGTGAAAGAAAAATTTTAAAGTCACAAGCATTTGCTGTTTTTCTTTCCTGTCATGAAACCTCTCTCTGACTTCTAGAATACTTCCTTAAATAAGTGTTTAAAGATAAAAACAGAGCATGGTTGAATGCCAAAATTTTACTTGCAATTTTCCTTCCCAAACTTATTCCTCTCCTAGAACTTCCTACTCTCAGTAAATGACACTGCCCAGATGTTCAAGCCAAAAATCTAGGAATCATCCTTCATCCTTTCTATCGCTTCACTTCCCATATCTAAAGGATTAAGACGTGCTGGACACGTCTTCCTATCTCTACTACTACCATCATTCAAGCTACCATAATCTCCTGCCTAGGCTACCGCAATAGCTTCCTAAGTAATCAGCTGCTTACATTCTTGCTCCCCAACCAATCCATTTTCCCTCTATAAGTTAGATCCTATCGCTCTCCAACTCGAGAACCTTGGATGGCATTCTGCTATACTTTGAATAAGAAAGAAATTCAGACTCCGGGTCTACAAGTTCCTGAACAAATGGCCCTTGCCTTTATCCCCTCCTTGTTCTACATGCTTCAGGAACACTCGCCTTCTTTTCTGTTCCTTTCTGTTCCCGTGGTCTGTGTAGAGTAAATCTGTGGGTTTCAAGGCTGATAAATTTACATCATGATACATTTACGTGAATTTCCTGAGGGTCAAGGAAATATACTTAGCATAATTCAGGGTCACACACCATGTCTGTTAGTTGTACTTAGAAATGCCCTTAGTGTCATTAAGTATAGGGAAAAAAACATGATTTTGAACCCCAGAAAATGAGTATCCACACAGGAATAACTTAAAGTACCATTTCATTCTTTATTTGTTGTAATTAGTTATGTATAATGAGTGATATAAAATTATAAACATAAGATGTCTTACATACATTTCTACATGTGTAAAAATTATGAGTTTAGCAAGGGACAGACTTCCTCAAGGACTATAGCCTTCTGTTTATACATAAGAATGAAATTATGATTATACACTTCATAATGCTGAGAAGTTCCACATTACTTTCATTTACAGTTGTACTATTTAAAATAACTATACTAGGGGCGCCTGGGTGGCTCAGTCGGTTAAGCGTCCGACTTCGGCTCAGGTCATGATCTCACGGTCCGTGAGTTCAGGCCCCGCGTCGGGCTCTGTGCTGACAGCTCAGAGCCTGGAGCCTGCTTCAGATTCTGTGTCTCCCTCTCTCTCTGACCCTCCCCCGTTCATGCTGTATCTCTCTCTGTCTCAGAAATAAATAAACATTAAAAAAAATTAAAAAAAATAAAATAAAATAACTGTACTAAAAATTGTACTATTTTTTTTTCTTCTTCCTTGGCGTTTTGTAAAAGTGCTTTACAAGAGGAAAGTGATTTTCTTTTGGCTCCTCACAGGAACTTCCGGAATGCCACTGCTTGAAGACTTTCATTGTGATACACAAAATGCTGACACTGATTATACATTTGAAAATGATGAATTGTTTTACTCGTTAGTATGGGAAGCATTATAAACCCTTAAAACAAGGCATTTTGCATAGATTTTATCTGACAGGACATTAGTAATTTCAAACCCTCCAGAATCTTGAAGAAGCCAAATGAGTCTAAGGAAATAAATATGGACTGTCATTATTACTGTTATGTCAATTGTTACTGGGTAATAATTGTCAATAATGATTTTACTATTAGTTTTGTATTCAACTAAAAAGCACAGAATATAAAGAATCATAATAGAGAAATAGAAACCCTAGCATTAGTGTTTTGTTAAGTAAAGAATAAAGATAAAAATTCAAATGCAAAAAAGTAATTTTGGATGATAAAGTAAACTAAAGGAGAATTACAATGTTAATTGAGAAACTGTTCTGAATGGCAAATAATAAGAGCCCCTCTCCTTAAAAGGACTCATCTCCATAAAAACCTTTATGTATAGGGGCTTCTGGGTGGCTCAGTCGGTTAAGCATCTGACTCGTGATTTTGGCTCAGGTCATGATCTCATAGTGAGCATGGAACCTGCTTGGGATTCTCTCTCTCTCTCTCTCTCTCTCTCTCTCTCTCTCTCTCTCCCTCCCTCCCTCCCTCCCTCCTTCCCTCCCTCCCTCTCTGTCCCTCCTCTGCTCATGCTCTCTTTCTCTCTCTCTTTCAAAATAAACAAACATTAAAAAAACCCCAAAACATTTGTGTAATGGAAACCATCCTTGAATATGATTAATAAAAAGTAGGATTTGTAACTAATCAGAAACTGAAAATACAATCAGACTTTATATAGTATTAAAAAGTAAAGCCAATTTTCGTTTACAGAAACAATTTTTGGAAACAGCAGGTGTTTCTTTCCATAAGTTTTGAGGTGACTTTGCAATTTTTCAAACAAGCCTATACAGAAGAAGAGACTAAAGCTGAGGAAAAATACCTCTTTAATATGTATGAAATCTTTTTAAATTTTCAGACTTACCGGTTGGTAGCTGAAATAAGTGATCATTTAAACTGCAATTTTAAATGAGAGGAAAGAGAAGAACTAGCTTGGAAAAGAATCAAGGTATGAGGTAGTATGAAGAAAAATAGAAATGTTAGAGATAGGGGTGCCTGGGTGGTTCAGTCGGTTAAGCAACTGACTTCGCCTCAGGTCATGATCTCACGGTTCGTGGGTTCAAGCCCCGCGTCGGCTCTGTGCTGAACAGCTTAGAGCCTGGAGCTCTTCAGATTCTGTGTTTCCCTCTCTCTCTGTCCCTCCCCTGCTTGTTCTCTGTCTCTCAGAAATAAATAAATGTTAAAAAAAATATAAAAAAAAAAAAAGAAATGTTAGAGATATAATAAGCTCATTATTTCAATGGAAAGATCTGGTAAGTACATAGGCACAGTAGCAAACAATGGCTATAGAGACAGCAATTTTGAGAAAGAGCCAAGTGAGTCTTGCTCAGAATCAGTTTATTTTATTATTCCACAGATGGGTCTAAGTCATAATGAGAATTACCTCTAAATCTTAAATAAATATTTTATTATGTCATTATCAATTGTTGGTCTTCTAAATAACACAATCTATTTATATATGAAAAACCAAACCATTCCACGTCCCTTCCTGGATCGGGCTTGGGCATGACAACGTTGACTATTTTTAAAATGATGCGACTAGAGCAATATGAACCAACAAAGGGTTAACTGCATTTTTAGGCAGTGGTTTCAGAAAAAGGAGTGACAAAAACATTGTTGTATGCATCAGTGATATTCTAGTGCATGTAAAGCATTTCTTAAGATAATGAGGAAAAGAAGAAAAAGCAAGGATAATGGGTAAGGAATACTTTAAAAAACATAATGACCACAAAATTTAGTGCAGAATTAAACTGCGCTTAAATTTGAAGAAAAGAGAATTTAAAAATCTCCTTATTTATGCCTAAACTAGGAATAGCAAGTATGATCCGGGCAGTAGCTGTTATTAATCTTTAAACAATTAAGAAAACTCTAGAAAATCACAATCTGATTTGACTCTTTTAATCACATTACCAGAAGCTTAATGTGTGACTATAGAAGTTATCCTCAGTCTTTTTCATTTCTAGTCAGTCTATCTGTCATTTTAGCCACTGCAGAAACCAAACCAAATCAAATCAAAATTCATTTTGTTCACTAATATCAATACACATGAAACGTACTTGTCTCCAGATACTGAAATGTAATACTTTTCTAGTATTATCCGATAAAGAGAAGGTTTCCAAAATTAAAAGAGTATCTTTCATTTTCTTCTAGTTCCATTAAGTTTTTCTACTTTACCATCTGGGTATACACAGCCAGTAGGAATCACATTTCAAGTGTGAGGGAATTTTAAAGAAAATAATTTAAAATGGGATGTTTTTAAGTAGCACTAGTCTCTGACACTGATGGTTTTGTTTTGGGATACAGATTATAAAACCATTTCCCCAAGATATTTTGTGTTCAGCATAAAATATTTAAAATGTCTCATTTCTAAGAGATCTGGTGGGAGTTCATGACAGATGTGTTATTTCTATCTCTCTCTTTTTTAAACAGCATTATTTTGTCTAATTAGCACTGATGATTTACCCATGGCAGTATGAACTTATTGAGAGGAAAGAAAAGTAGACCAGCTTCTTTGGAGAAAAAAACAGACTGGGTAAGATGGAAGAAAGGCACTTTTTTTTTTTTTTAAAGGTATTTTGCAGCAAATGCCCACTAACAGCCCACAGAGAGTTCATTTATTTATGCATCACCATATGATCAATCTGATTGCCTTTAGTCTCAAACAGAGAAAGCCTCAGTACAAAGCATTCTCCAGGTGTTAGTTTAGGTTTGTCATTATTTCCTATTTATAGACTCTGTCTAGTAAAAGAAGACAAATTACTGTAAGTGGGGGTAAATGTGATTAAATGAGTCCTCTGAAGATAAGAGGGTACATGGACAAGGGTCATTAACACAAGTGACCTCCCTTTGCCCAGACCATATTTTTATTTTGTAGATTGGAAAAAAAAGAAAAAAAAAAACACTACAGAGCAAGAATAATTTCTACTACATAAAGCCAAGGAAAAATATATCCTTTTATCCTAATAAGCATTTTCATGCTTTTGCAGTATTTTAATAATACACTGATAATGCCAAAATAGTCACAGAATACACTAAGAACAATATTGGAGAAATTATTCATCCTAGGGAAGCTAATCGGAAATACTGAAGAAATGTAGTTATAATCAGACAAGATTTAAGGGCTAGAATGTAAATTAGTGGATACCAAGATCTTCTGATCAAATGAAAAGTTTAAATTTGTAAAGTTTCAATTAAAACATCTACACTCTTTCTTCCACCTGATTGTAGCCCCATATGGCAAGGTCAGCCCTTTCAGTGAACAAACAGCTCAGTCGCCTCCAGTGTAGCTGTTATCTGCCTCAACAAGGGGAGACATTTGGCACAGCCTAAAGCTGGGGCATGAACCCTGGCTAAGCTTAAGACATTTATCTGACAGCATCAGCTGACACTCCACAAACACATTTGCTCTCCATGACCTCAGAGCATTCGTGATTAATCAAAAATGTATCTTGGATCTTGAGAACAAGCTACAACCAGGCACACACAAAAAAGAATATGCTCTCGATCTCGCTTATCGACTCAAGAGGTATATTGAATTTAGAAATAGCAAATAGAATAAAATGATCAATATGTTCTCACTTGTCCATGGAAGAGCAAACTTTATCCCTCAAGCAAAAGACATTGATCATGTAAATGTTTCAGAACTGCTTTCCAACTGAAGAATGTAAAATGTACATGGCTTATTGGGGGTGGGGAAGGAGGCCTACCAAAGAGGAGCTTTTGCTTTAACTTAAAAAAAAAAAAAAATCTGTAACTTAAAGACATAGAACGTATGTTTGTATGTAGTGTGTTGTACTTTTAAAAAACCTGTGTATTCCGCTTAAAAACCTTTTTTTGGTAACATGTTGCCAAATGTTCTTAACAAAACATTATGAAACAGACTTTAAAACTTAATGAAGGAACATTATTTGTGCAGAGAAAACTCCCTGTCTCAATTTAAATGAGACACAGTTATAACATATCCCCTATGCACTATTTGCAATTTATAATTTATGTCTCTTGGTTCAAACTCACTATTTTCTGCAGTCATCTGCTAAGTAATATGATTAGCATGTGAATATTGTACTATTCTGCTTCCCAACACAGTATAAATTAGTCTATTTTTATTTTGCTTTATATTTTTCACTTTTAATAATAACACTAAACTCTAATTAAAGCAAAGGGAAACAGAAGTCATATGCCCCATCCTTGATAATATGAAAATGATTACTATTAAAAAAAATCTCTACAACCGAACTTATTAAATCCCATTCTTGCCTGGTTACCCACTGGTTAGGTTACAGTTGTTCACGATCCTACGGCAGATCGTTCCACTGAAGAAAAACTACATGTCCCAGTCCCTGTTGGCACGGCAAACAAACTTTCATAGCATGTGCTCACTCTATAAAATGGTGGTACTAATTAGAAGATATAAACTCATGCTGAGACATGATATGAATCGGCTTTATGTATCTAGTAAGCTCACAGCAGTACTAGATTTATACTGTTGTTGCTTTAAACTAACACTAAACAGAAAATTCAACTTCTAAATTTGTACCATAAGAGAGCAAAAGTGATTGAGTTGAAAAAACAAAACCTCAGCCCCTCATTTTAGGTTTCACTTCTAAACTGTTTCCTGTGCACTTAGAGGTTGCCCAGCACTCCTCTCCCATATGTTTACCTAACTTAAATTCTTCAAACATGAATTGCAAGTACCAGATAGCACAGCTGTATGTTTTGACATCCATGGTGAAAATGAGCAGAAAATCTAACTGTTCCATATCAAGAAGTATTTTTACTAGTGCTAATGTGCCTTAAATACCTTGTTCCACAGATGAGTGGCCTGGCACCTGCTGCATGAGAAATAGCCAATTACTGTTCAGTGTCTCTAATTTTCTGATTCAATTAGCATGCTTCAGAGCTTTCCAGTTTAATTGCAAACTACTTCACAGTTAGCTCTCTGATTAATCATTGCCCATCTGCAAGCCATCGGAAAACTTAGTGGAACAAATTTGTGTACTTTGGAATGCTGGGAGCTTAGCAAATCAAACTTGTTTTGGTATATAAAGCTTTAATTTTGTTTGCCCTTTTCAGCTGCACTTGTGAGAAGCTCTGTACTGATTAAACAGGAAGTCCGGACAATAATATGCTACATTATGCATATAATTACTGTAAATACAACCGAGATTGTAGAAACATCATTTAAGGTTAGGCACTAACATGAATGGAGAAGGAGGTCAAGAAAACACATTTGGAATCAATTTCTTTCCATTATGACCAAATGTAAGTATCAAAAAAAAAAAAAAAAAAAGCTGTGTGACATACAGTGA
Organism: Leopardus geoffroyi; assembly: GCF_018350155.1. Lineage (NCBI taxonomy): Eukaryota > Metazoa > Chordata > Mammalia > Carnivora > Felidae > Leopardus > Leopardus geoffroyi. Next base: position 155,679,026 of record NC_059326.1, read on the forward strand.
TGTCATTGCAGCACCTGTTCCCCTGAAGGCATTTCAGATTCTGGCTTTTCATGTATTCATAAAATCTTTCTTGTTATTTAATTAGTAGAGTCCTAAGTTTTATAAGCTTTGTTTACAAAACATATATTAGGGATTTTAAAGCAAACTGGCATCACATTGTTTATGCTTCATTTTCCAAGCTTTCTTGCTGGTCCACTGAACGTATGAATGATAGTGTCAGAAAACAAAACTGTTTTAATCGAGCTTTGAGTGGAGTTTAGATTATATCTTAACCTATAATCACGACTTCTTCATTTCTGAACAATGAAACATGAATTGCACATTTTGTTCACTCCTATGAGCAAATACCATGGAGAGGAATCCGCACTGCGTGAGGAAGGAGGCTCTAACAAATGAACTCCAATGTCCTTTCCAACTCTCAGTTTCTGTGCTTGCTTCACATTTTACAAAATTTAAAATTATTCCGATATAATTTTGAAAAGCATCCAAATGTGTCTACTACATCTGAGCTTTTATTTCCAAGACGAAATCATAAGCTCAGGAGGGCAGGGACTATGTATCTAGATCACCACTGCATCTCGGTGCATCGGGGAGAGACTGCACATCCTTGGTGCTTGATTAAAAATGGAAGGAGAATCAGTTCTGAATTTTCCATGTCATGTTACAGTGCCAGGTTGTACACTCTGTTCTCCTATAACCTCAACAGGATGCAGTCACGCTATCTCATAAAGATGTTGACAAATACCATCATTCTATAAATATTTGGATGAAAGAATAATACAGAGAGAAGAGTGCTTTGCTAATTACGATGTCCTATCATGGTTTGTTGTTAACAACAAATAACAAAAAGATTTTTTCTGCCTTTTATGAAGATCCTTAACATGTTATGGAAATTTCTAAAAGCTGAAAGCTAAAACCCAACTGAAAGCTCTAAAAATAACATTAAAGTTGGAAGAATGGTTTTTGGAAATTGCACAGCACAAAAAAGTTCACTTAAAAAATTTTTACAAATAGAGATACTCAGCGTGGAGTGACTCTCTGATTCTGTTAACAGTAGACACATGTGCTACCAAGATGCCATGAGCTCTTTAATAGTTCCTATTCTATCTCCACTCTAGGCTTCTCTGAACTTCACAGGCAGCCAATGCAAGAAACGCTGAGAAGGCGTAATCTGATCATAGCAGTTCAGGCAAGTGAGCAGGCATGCTGCCACATTCTGCTGCCCACGAGCAAGCGGGGAAGCACGGCTGGAATCCCCACGAAGATCAAATTACAAAATAATCAAGCTTTGTGGCCAGGCGGCACGAGAGGCTATTGTGAGGTCATGACATAAATCAGGGACTAGCCTGGGCAAAACTGGGCAGTCAGAAATAACATTTTTTTGGTACATGCTTACAGCATGGTTCTCTGTGGAAAATAAACTGTTAATGATGTTCAGTTTTTTAATTCAGGAAAGGGCAAATGGCTCTCCTCACACAAGCTCCCACCAATTGAGCCTTATGTTTAGAGATAAGCAATTAAACACCACACATCAAAGAAAAACAAAGAGCTGTCCAAAATGGAATTTAGCCAAGAAGAGACCAAACTGGGCCTTGTTCCCTGTCCTGGGGTTTTCAGTCCTACCTCTACCTCTTACCTACTGTGTAGCCGAATGTCAATGTGTATCAGAGAATAACGATGAAACAACTGCGTGCATAATGGATGAAAATGATTGCAAAGCACACTGAAGATGCTCAAAGGGCCCAAATACTATTTGAGATGGTAGCACGTCTTAGGCCAAGAGAGACATTTCCAAAAATAATCCCATTATGCCAAAAGAGCAGAATATTCTTTGGGAAGCTGGCTGCTATAGGTGGCTCTAATATGGCCCCAAACCCCAGACAATGACATTTTACAGGGAAGTGTTAACTTTTGTATATGGTTCCCACAACTGAACCTGCTATAGAAATAACATTTTAGTTCCTGAGAAGGTTCAACATGATTGTCTGGGTTTGATGGTGTTTTCATATTTAAGAAAGACAACAAAATTGCAGAATGCAGTTAACCTTTGAAAAGAAGAAAAATATAAAAATGAGGATGGAGGTTTCAGGGGACAATAGCAGGACTTCTAGGGAACTACCGTTTGGCACACTTTGGGGCAACCATAATCACGGTGGGCAGAACTGCTTCAAAGACAACAAACAAACCAGCAAGAACCTAAGTGCACTGTAATCAAGGCTCTTTGGTAAACAATAGTAACAGGCATACCAACAAATCAATGGTAAACCATTTTGTAAATATTTCCAACAGACGCTTCAAAGAAACACTTTTAGGTGGTCTAACGTGAACTGAGGGCCATGTGTTGGTTTTTTACTTGTATCCCTGCTGCACAGACGAATTATCATCAGTAATATCTTTCTAGCCGTAAAAGCAATATAGTATTTACATGCCACAAATTCAGAGTGTTCTTAACTTTTAAAAGGCAAAATATAAGTGACTGAAAGTTCACAAGAATATTTTAAAAATGAAAATAAAGGCAAAAAGTAGTTGCTTTTACATAGGGAATCTTATAAGATATATGAAATTTAACATCTACTGTACTTTAAGCCTGTATCTTATTGATAATTTAAAATTATAATTAGTGTTCTTGGGACCGAAAGCTACACAGAAAACTAAATATGCACATATGTATGAGATGTGAGATGCTGCTGCAAGAGAGAAATACCCTATTTTTAAAGCAAAAAAAAAAAAAAAAAATCGTAGTGAAGTCTATCCTTTCATTTATATGTCTCATGTAAATTACACATAATTTTAAATCTTCAACACGTTGAAAATGGCCAGGTCTCATGACACTTCTCCTTTATTATCTTCCATTTCACTTGGCCACGGCAACGGGGACTTACTAGAGATTTTTAGGGCTTAAAAATTATATACTTTGAATTGAACCAAAAAATGACCACTAGAAAAAAATTAATTTTTATTTATATAATCTGGTAAAAAAAATATAATTTTTCTACTCTAAAGGCATTTTCTTATGCAGTAACACCACAAAAATAGCATAAGTTTAAAATAGTGGATTTCCCATATGGTTAGTCCACAGCAAGATAAAGTTGTAAATGAGGGGACTATGTGAAGAAAACATAAAAAAGCCTTAAGGGCACATACAAAAAATGTGATATTGTATGATTTACATATACAATTTTATTCCCCCAAATTCAAAGAGAAAAGCTTAATATGTCATAATTTAAATTGTATTTCACATCAAGTATTCCTGATTACGTATTTAACTCTAAGATGCATAACTCAATTTAGAGCATAATGTGGGAGAGGAGTTAGTAAGAATCTAACCTTTTGCATTTCTTGACTTTTTTGGGCTTGTGGTAATGTTGTATTTATAGAGATTCTACACTTTCAAATTTAAGTCTTGAAATGTCAGAAAAAATCCCAAAGCTGAGATCTCACAGAAGGTGATTTTTAACAGTCCTTAAAAGTAGAGACTTTATGATCTTCTGACAACTGGAGCTTTCACATTTTAAGATTTAAAATTTTCAGTCCTAATATTACATAAGCACACACACTGGTACACTTTTAGAGATTCCATGATCTTTGGTAAAGTTTGAAAGAAGAGGAAAATAAGAAAACAGAAAGTTATGAATTCAGGAATATTACAGAAGTATAAATATAAAGAAGTAAATACTTAAAAGGTCTTCTGCATTTAAACATGGTCCCTCATAAGAATATATTTCCACTGTAGAAGAAATCACAACATCCAGTTAATTTTTGGCTATTTATAGTATTAAAAAAATGGAGATCTCTCAATATTTTGGAGCTGGATCTTCGACGAGGAAATAGAGGCCCAGAGAGGTTAAGTGACTTGATCAAGATCATACTGCTAGTTAGTATTAGAGTTTTATTTGAGATCTACTAGGTCTCTCATTTCCAAGTTTCTTTCCTACTCCTTACAGCTAACATTCTATAATTCTTGAAATTCATTATTTTCAATGTATCCAGCTACCACTTGTGTGACCACAGGCAAATCACCTACTCTCTGGCTTTCTCATCACTTTCAACTGTCAACAGGTATTTTTCCACCACCTACTATGAGTCAGATGTAGAGATTACAAAGATGATAAGACACAGGTTAATCTTATTCTTTGACATCTTATGACTTATGCAGGGAGAGAGGAGTGGCACACAAATATCATTAAGGGAATACTTGATTTGACTAGAAAGGCATCAAAATCAAAGGTGAACTTCAGTTTCTGATTGCCAAGATTAAAGACAGGGTCTGGAATAACTGATGTCAAAGTTCCATTCTAAAAAATAGCTAAATTTCATTTTTTCCCTCAACTCTTATTTCTTAGGTGGACTTCTTAAAAAGTAGGTATTTGATAAGACCACAATTTCTAAATATTGAAAGTGATTTCAGTGGAAGACAGTGATATGTTTATGAATAGATAACAAGCCTCTAAAATTTTTTTTAAATATTTAATTTTGAGAGAGAGGGAAAGAGAGAGAGAGCACGCACAAGGGAGGGGCAAAGAGAGAGGGAGACACAGAATCCGAAGCAGGCTCCAGAATCTGAGCTGTCAGCATAGAGCTAAACGCAAGACTCAAACTTACAGACCATGAGATCATGACCTGTGCAGAAGTCGGATGCTTAACTAACTGAGCCATTCAGGCGCCCCTAGATAACAAGCCTTTTATGTGCAAAAAAAGTTTGTGAAATTATGGCTTTCTTTTTTATAGGCCTTTAATGTATTAATGGCCATTGTAATTCTAAGAGGAAAATTTAATATGCAATGTTTCCTTTATTTCATTAAGAAAAAAATCCCTCCAACAGAGGCTTTTATTACTATCTCTATATCTCAAAATTAGTATTCCAAGAAGCAAAGTTTGGGTAACGCTGCCCCTGGATTCTGGTGATATCCTCTTAACTGGTTTTCTCCACCAACCCATCTTACATGTGCACTGGCTAGTTAATCCTCCTAAAATGCTGCTTTCGTCATATTTCCCTGTTCAAAAACTTGCAGTGACTCTTTGTGGCCTATAAATTTAAGTTCAAACTCTTCAGATCTTCTAGATGCCGCTTGTACATTCTGCTTCGACTTATTCTCTCACAATTTCTTTGAACAAACTCCAGGCAAAATATCACGGAATTTACCAAGCTCTTTCTGTCTTGGATCCCACCACTTTCCTTTGCCTAGAATGCCTTTTCCTCTTCACAAAATTACCAACAACTTCTCTGACAAAATCCAGTTCAGGCTCTGTTGTCTCCATCAGTGAAGAAAGTATGCCACCTCTGACCTTGTTATTGGAATTGCTTTATATAAAACTGTCATTATCTTCTCTTTTTATTGATATTTATCATTTATGTGTATATTCTATGCCTGTTTTGGCTACAATGGGTAAGCTCATTGAGGCCAGGTATAGGCTTTGCATGCCAGATTTTAGCACATTCTCTTGTACCTAATAGCATTTAAAATGATGGTAATGGTGGGATTATTAAAAGTAGTATTAAGTAAGAGAAGGACCTAAAAATAAACCCGGGGCTTGAATGTTCATTTACAAACTACAAATACAGTGTTTTACACAAATATTAACCACGTTTTCCAAATGTCAACTCATGACTGCTCAGGCAAGAGTTTTCAACTTTGTTGACATATCCTAAATGTATGATATAATTGAAATATTTATTAAATATTAAATTCCTGCCTAATATTACAACACTAGTCTTTCTTATTTATTTATTTTTTTTTGGGGGGGGGAAGGGCAGAGAGAAAGAGAGAGGGAGGATCCCAAGCAGGCTCCACACTGTTAGCGCAGAGCTCTGGATCCCGGGAACTGTAAGATTATGACCTTTGCCGAAATCAAGAGTTGGATGCTTAACCAACTGAGCCACCCAGGGGCCCCTAGTCTTACTTTCTTAGTTTTCTTAAGTTTCTTAACTTTCTTAAGTTAAATACTCTTAAATAGCTTTAGAAGGAATAGTTTTATTTCCAAAAAATATTTCTACCCCAGTGAAGTCATTTTAAATACGAAGTGCTCCAGTAACAAGTATTTTAAAAGGTCATCAATTGTAACTAATAAATTAGAAACAACTACAAACTAATTACCAGTTTTTAGTTCTGGACTATATTGAAACTTTTTTTACAAACATTCTTCACAATTCATTTGGTGTTGCCCATTGAAAAAATGAATGTTGTACAGTAATATTTGGTATTGCAATCATAAATTATTCTGAAATTTGGATAAAATTTAACCTCAAGTGAACTTAGTGACTTCTCACCTCATGAAACATTTGTATTTTTAGATAAAAAATTTCCCCTTTTAGTAACTGAAAGGAACATCTCTTGAATAAGTTTTGACTAAACAGAGTTTTTTTTTCTTTTTTAAGTAAGATAAGCAGGCTTAAAATCAACTATTAAAGTATGAAAATAACATTGCCCTTACTGAATGTATGAGTGTACAGCATTAGAAAAAATTTTTTTTTAATGTTTATGTATTTTTGAGACAGACAGAGACAGAGCATGAATGGGGGAGGGTCAGAGAGAGACAGAGACACAGAATCTGAAACAGGCTCTAGGCTCTGAGCTGTCAGCACAGAGCCTGCCGCGGGGCTCGAACTCACAGACTGCGAGATCATGACCTGAGCTGAAGCTGGACGCTTAACTGACTGAGCCACCCAGGCGCCCTGAATGTAGAGCATTTATTAACATACTGCATTATATTGAATAGTTTTGTAATTCTTATAAATGTAATTCATTAGTTATGTCTATTGTGTTAGGATGTATCTACTTTCTTCCTTTTTAAACACTTATTAGAGGATTTAGAAGATTCAAGCCATGACAGCAATGATCCCATTGTCTCTTCATCACTGTTCCTCGGGACTAGGATGGCACCTGGCACATAACAGATGACAAATATTTGTTAAGTAAATGAATTGCAAGAATATATGCTCCATGAGAAAAAGGAATAGATATTTGATGGTTTATTTGTTAGAAATCTGGCTCTTGTATTCAGATATGTAGTGTGTGAATTCTGGTTGCACAGAAATCTGAGATCTCCCTAAACTTCCTTCCTCACCTGCAAAATGGAATAGTAATAGAATCAGCCTCATACAGTTATTGTGAGGATTAATTCACACAAATATTTGCACATTGGGAACATTCAATACCTGTTAGCTGTTATTATCATCATCAACATCATCATTACCTTCTTCATTTGTCTCACTCTCCACTTATCTCCTGTCCCAAGCATGTAGTCTATGCTCAGTAAATATTTGTTAAGTGAAGAAATGAATCCATGAAATGCAGCTGTATCTGTATATACAAATAGGCTTGACTACCTTAGTATCCTTTTAGGCAAGAATGAGACAGCAATTAAACAAAAATGACTCTATGAGTTTGTATGACTGAATTACTCTTATTTGAACCAGGTGTTTGGAGATCTAGTCCCAAAGTCCTCATCATTCTCCAGTCTTTATAGAATAGGTGTTCTTTTATTTCCTTTTGGAACTTCTTTTAGTGCCTAGCACAGAGGTTTGTTTCATTTATACTAAAAGGAACCCCCAGATCCTATTTAGCAACAAAGTCACATAAGGTAAAATTTGAAAACAAATGAACACAGATTATAGAATGGGTAGATGCTAGAATTCTCATAATATTTAACTACATTACCTTAACAAATCCAGTTTGCAGCATTTATATTTCTTGCAATGTTGCTACATACTTAAGTGCCATAGTGAAAATCATTACTTCTACACTCTCTAACCTAAACCTAAAGTAAAAATTGTGTAAATAGCAACTAGAGTTATATTTCTGTGAACTACCTCATTGTGAGTGGACAACAAAGTAAGTCTCAGGTTCTGTGGCTTTGAAATATTTATTTTGTCATTGACTTAAATCATTTTAGATCTTATATTCATAATATTTCTCATCAGAAATATACTAAATAGTATTGAAAAGTTTTCTAATTTATTTTGAGCTTCACTATGGAAAGGTGCTATAACAGATTACAGAGCAGCCTTGTTATATGTAAGGCTATTATTAGTATGTTTTAATTTATAAAAATGAATATAAACTTCAGCAGCAAAGAGTTTATTTATTTATTTTTTATTAAGGCAAGATCAATAGTGAGTATTTTAAGTGGGTGAAGAAAAGAAGGAAAGCAGACCTACGCAACAGTTGCCCTTGAATTCTTCCCTTTGTGCGCATTCTTTGTGCAATTATTTTATTTCCACTCTATTTTCCAGATTGAAAATAAAATTTAAAACACTTATAAAATACCCAAAAGCCTTTATCCTCTTCATCACACTATCTCCCACAAATGTACTGAAACAAGAACTGCAGACAAACCAGGAATACTTGTTAAAAATGCAGATTCTTGAGCCTCACCTGGAATTTACTTCTGCTCTCTCGGGGTGCGGCTCAGGAATCAGAGCAAAGGTGCGAAGGTGAGAGCAAAGAATACTAACCAATATTTGTTTTTCTATCTAAAAATCTAAAAACTTCCTTCTAGTTGCTTCTTTTCCTTCTTTGCCTCTTTTTACATTCCCTGGGCTCGAATATGGAGCTCTAGAGGGTTCGCAGATACATTCCCAACCCTCTTGGGATTCCGAAAACAAGCTCATGCTGAAGCTACTTAGTCTTTTTTACACTAGATCAGGGTTGCTGGAATTCCAGACCTTAAACCTGAAAGGAATACCAAACAAACACCAATTTTAAAACACATGTAAATCATCTCCCTCTAATATCATTATAATTGCTGTAACAAATTGAGTACTAATATATGTTAGGCACTGAGCTAAGTGCTTTACATACATTATCACTTGCTTCTCCATACCAAAAAACCTCCCAACATGAATACAGATAGTTCTGATTCTGACTTTGACACTGACTTTCAATAAAATCTGAGTTTTTATTTCTTTAGCAACTTCAGGACTCTCAAAGGTAAATGAAGACTGCCAAAGGTGTTGGTGAGACAAGACCCTGATGTTCAAAGGATGATTTTCTGCACGCTACTCTCACCCAACTTCACTCAAGAGGGGAGACTCCAACACTGACATGAAAAACCTATCCAATACTCTGACCTCTCCATTTCTTGGTCTTCAATGACCTCTTCTACTCCACTTCGACGAACCATTCTTAATATTTAACTCTGGTCATTACGGCATTCTTCGAAATAGTAATTTAGATATTTCCCTAGTTTGACCACAACCTCCTATCTTTTTAAACCATCTTACTCAAATAATCCCTTTTTCCAACTGCAAAAAATATCTTATAGGGCTTCTAGTCCATTGATTCTCCTTTTTTCCTTACTAGCCTTTTTCTATTTTGACTTGTCTTCTTAATGGCTTATTTCAATGTATTTTTTTCTAAACTGCCCTGACTCATTGTCCATTTAATGCAGTTGCCTGGAAAACTCCAATGTTGGGTGAACCCAGATGACTGGCTTCTCTCTAACAGATTGTTACCCCTATAAACAAATCATCATCAGCCACAGGCCCTTCACAACATTCAGCCACGTACTATGTAATCCTAGACAACTTTCCAGATGTTACGATTTAAAGGTTAAAAAAATCATAAAGGCACTAAAAGAAAATGAAAGAGAATTGTGTATAATTGTGGAGTCGGACTTGAGGCACAACAATAAGACCAGACACTACAGAAAAAAATGATTGACATTTTTGCCTCCAAAAGGATTAAAAACTTCTGTATGGATAAAAACAAAACACACACACACACACACACACACACACACACACACACACACACACACACCAAAACCCACTCCATAAGCAAAATGAACAGACAGAAGGCAAACTGGGCAAAAATAAATCACATATAACAAGGATTATTATCCATCATTTGTAAAGAACTACAAATCAATAGGGAAATGACAAAGACTCAATAGAAAAAATATCTGGTAATTTATAAGATAAATGTAAATGGCCAATTTTATATAAAAATATGTGCAACTTTCCTGCTTATCAAATAAACACAAATTTAATTGTTTTTTTTTTTTTTGTAGATCAGCAATGATCAAAATAATGAATCACACTTTTCCTTTTTATTATCCTTTAGACTTTTAGGAGCATTTGACACTGTTGACCATCCCTCTGACCCAGAGCATTCTCTTCCCTTGGCTTTCATTTCTCTGATTTTTCCCTTAGTTCTCTGGTGCCTCCGTCTTTGCAGCTCCTCAGGGATCTTGCTGTGCTTTTCACTGAACGTGTTCTCCTGAGGTGACTTCGTCAGCCCTATCACTTGTAAATCTCTTCCTTTTGAGCTATGGTCAATATATCTAATAGCTTATTGTTCATTTATACTTGGAAGTCTTACAGACACCACAAACTCAGCATGTCAAAACTGAACTTATCATTCCCACAGCAGACATGCTCCTCTCCTGTCTTCATTTTCTCTGTTGATGATAGAACTTCCATACAATTACCCAAACCAAAAACCTGGCCGTCAACCTTGTTGCTTTCTATCCTATCACCCATCAATTCAGGTCCTGCTGACTCTTCTCACATCAAAATATTTCTTCCATTTCCACTGCCTCACTCAGGTCATCATAAACTAACTAGTCTTGCTTTAGTCTTGTCATCTCTAATATATTGTCCGCATCACACAGCTAGAATATTCACTGAAAATGCAAATTGAATAATATTGTATTCTCTTTTTTAGAACCCTTCTTTCCAAGCTCTTTTATGAGGTTGAGAAAGCTCTCCACAATCTGGCTCTTGCTTATCTTTTCAGCCTGATGACTTTTTATTTACTACTCTACTCTCCAGCAACACTGGACTTTCTTCAGTCTTCAAATGTACCATATATCTCTTGCCTTTGTATCTCTTTGCATCTCTGCCTAGAACCCAGAAAACTATTTTATGTGCCCCCCACCCTTTCCCCTTACATGTAATTCTACCCTCCCCAACCAGAAATGGCTAACTCTTACATTTTTCAGGCCTTAGCCTTCTGAGAATAGAGATTGTATTTGTTCTTTTTGAGTTGTATCCTTAGCCCTTAGTACAGAATCTGGCACATGGGGGGTGCAGAGTGGCTGAATATAAGTGAATGAATACTGTGTCAAAAGCCACAGCACTGGGTGCTTTGCAGCAGCACTGTGAAAGGTGTGATGATTAAAAGTCTTACTATCACAGACTAGTCTAGACCAAAATGGTTCCCCATATTGCTAAGACATAGCATTCTCCCAGATGTCTGGTCATGTAATTAAAAAAATAAAGCCATTTATTTGGAGTCAAGCCAGTCCTTAGACTCACTCTCCATTCTTTCCCTTACTGTTAAACCCAGCAAAAATAGGTCAGAAGTGTAGATATCTGGTAGATACCCAAAATTCCTTATGTCTAAAAATTAAGGAAAGATCTTTCCCCAGGAAACTTTTCACCTCTCAGACTTGTTAATTGGTTAATGGCATCACCAATCTTCCACCTTAAAGAAGTAGAAAGCACTCATTTCTCTTTCTCAACCCTCCTATCCAAGCAGCAAGGAAGTGATGGTCTCTGTTGCCTAGCAATTTATTCCTTCCTCCTTCGTCTCCATAATAACCACTTTGATTTCATTCTCCACACATACCCCTGAATTTACTCCTAACTGGTCTCCTCTTGTTCAATCTCCTCTCCTCCAGTATATCCTCACACCATCACCATCAATCTGACTATGCTGTCCCAAACTTACAAACTTCTGATGGCTCCCCATATCCTAAGAGGATAAAATCCAAGCTACTCCTTAGCATAAAGCCCTCTATTTTGAGGACCTCGTTTGCTAGAACTCCTCATCTCATTGGCTCTTGTGCTCAGCCACAGTAAATCTCTGCCATTTCCCGAACCTGTCACACTGTTCTATATTCTGTACCTGGGTATATGATCTTATTTTTCTGCACAGAATGCAGAAAATGACTCTCTCAAGTCATTACTTCTGGAAACAGTTCAGATTTTACTTCCTGTGAAAACCATCTCTAAACACTCAAGGTAAGCTGGTAACTCCCCGTTGCGCATTCATAGCACTTTGTATGTTTTTCTAGTGTAACACTTCTCACATTGTTCTGTAATAATTTATTAACATGTTTTTGGGGAGACTGCTAACTGTTCATGAAAACCATTGCTTACACAATTGTAACCAAGCACATAAATTCTCAATACATTGCATTTACCACCTTTCCTTGCAGTTAGGTGTGGTCAATTGACTGAGTCTTTAACAAAATAAAGTAAAACCAAGACGAAAGCAAAGACCAAGCACTGTCATTGGTGTCATTTCTGGCCAGTTCCTTAAGGAAATGGGTCCATTCTTATCCCCCTCTTTCTGTGATCCAGAATACTGATGAACCTGCAGCCAAGCTGTGACCATGCAGGTAACCTTACTCCCTAGGTGATGGCAGAGAAACAGAATGGAAGGGACCTGGTCCCTGAACATGGCTGTGTGGGGCAGAGCCATGTGCCCAGCTGGAGTGCCCACCTTGGACTGTTATGTGTGAGAGAAATAAACTTCTATATCCTCTATGTACCTGCGGTCTTTTGGTTAGAGCATCTTTCTCTCTCCTTCACCTGTTCATCCCCATCTTAGGCCATGCTTCATGGTATTAATACTCTTGAATAGCCTCTTCCACCTGAATGTGGGTTGGCTTCATGAGGTTTTTTTTTTTAACACAGAATATGGTGGAACTGATGCTACCTGTCTTTTGAGGCTAAGGCATAAGTTTTGCAGTTACTGTCTTGGATTCTTGACGTATTTACTTGTTCTTCAGATGCTCCCTCTTAGAGCTCAGCATATGCTGGAGAAAGCCCAATATACGGAGAGGTCATGTGTAGTGCTCAGCCCAAGTTGAATTTCCAGCCTATAGCTAGCATCGACTGCCAGCCATGTGAATGAGTCACTTGAGGTGTCAGCTCAGTGACCTTTCAGATGAGACCAGCCCCACTTTGAATCTGATTGTAACCATATGAGAGACCCCAGGTGAGAACTTCCCAGCTAAGCACAGTCAACCTATGGAACAATGAAAGATAATACATGGCTGTTTTAGGCCACTAAGTTTTTGGATGGTTTGTTATGCAGAGATAGATCATCAGAAACACTAAAACTGACACAAATCCAAGTCTGCATAATGTTGTGAGGATTTTATGAGCATTACTTGGAAGTGGTTTGGGCTACTAAAAAACAATGCCTCTCACAAGCCAAAGTAATAGTCTCAACTTTGTTCTCAATTTAATGCTTTCTTTTTTTCTTTTAAGTTTAAAATCATCATAAAATAAAAAAGTTGAATGCTTGAGGGGGCTTTTCAAAAGCCTATTCTTCTTTCAAATGTGCTTACTTCTGGGTAGAAGAAGACATAAAAGTACTATGTAAACAACAAATAGACTAAGTTATGCTTAACCTTCTAAGAAAGGATAAGTTGGAACTGAACATAGAGTCAGAAAGTAAGTACAAACATATCAGACTGATTATTGTATATTAATGCATAGATTGCAACTGGCAATACTTATTACTAAATGGACACAGTTGGAATGTATTCATTGTGGTATCTAATCAGAAGAAGGTGTCAAGACCTAGACTTATACCTACTCCACACATTCCCCATCAAAATTAGATTATTCCCATTTGACCTTCACTCAGTCTGGGTCACTTCCTTTGACCTGTAGAACCAATAATTTGCTTCCACAGGAAAGTATCCTAAAGGTTTAGTAATCTTAGAGGAGAACAAGATCATCTGAATTCTGAAATCACTTAAAAATATATAAAGTTTGAATTCAAGTAGCTTAATTTCAAGTCTCAATTTTCATTCATTCTTTATCAACCTCTCCAATGCCCTGTGTCTCAAAGTGGCTCTTGGTCTACCAACTGCAATATCTTGACTTGTAAGCATCTCCATGCATGAAGTCTTTCCTGAGCTTCCATTAAAACCTCCCTGTCCTGTGTCCCATTCTTTCCATGATTCTATTACACAACTAATTGACCCATTTGAAGAAAAATCCTGAAGATGACTCTCGTGGCCAAGTCATATGGATTCTATGTCTGTATGTCTTTGGATCCTATCCTCTCTCTTTCCTTTCACTCTCATCACTGGCATTTAGGCCTAATATCCTTTTGCAAGACTATAATAATGGACTTTGAACTGTATTTTCCCTATCTTCAGCCTTTCCTTCTTAATATATTTTACTCTAGCTGCTAGATCCATCTTTCTGAACTATTGTGCTGATAGTTTATTTCCTCCCCCAAACCCCTTTAATCCCCAGGGCTTAAAGACACACACATATACATATATGCATACTCACAAAACCCCTCCTTAGCCTATCTTTTAATGTTCTCTGTCATCTCATTACTACCTATAACTTTATTTTTCTTATTCTTCATTCCCACCCATCATGCACCTATGAAACTCCCTTCTTGCCACTGACAATGCTTATGTAACATATTCTGTACTTCTACTCCCTTGCTCAAGTTGGCAATCCTAGTTGAAATATTCTTCCCTTCTAGAACTCTTTAAACCCTACCCCTCTCTCAAGGTTCAACTTAATGAATTTCCCGTCCTCCATTCTTGAATGTCCTGTTGGACCTTGTGACCAGATAGAATCACACCATCTTCCAAATTTCTCCATTACTTTTACAAATATCTCCCTTGTGATCCTTATTCCTTTCTCCTTCAGTTATTACATTTATGAATTTTTATCTCCCACCTACTGTCTTTTGTTCTATTAACAGAATACGTTGCATATGTAATAGTGCTCAATAAATACTGTTGCATGGATGAGGGTGTTATTATTTCAATACGTTACTCATTCTAGATGATATTTACATCTTACCACTGGCCACAGAGAGACTAATATGGGGAAAGCAGTGGTGAGAGAAGGGAGAAGTTTTTTTTTTCTTTTTTTCTTTTGATGGAAAAATCTGAATAAAAAATACTACAATGCCTGCCACACCCATGGCTCTCCTCTCTTCATTTTTTTTTTTTTTTAATGTTTATTCATTTTTGAGAGACAGAGAGAGACAGAGCCTGAGCAGGGGAGGGGCAGAGAGAGAGACAGAGACACAGATTCCGAAGAAGGCTCCAGGCTCTGACTTGTCAGCACAGAGCCTGATGCAGGGCCCGAATCCATGAACCACGAGATCACAACCAGAGTCAAAGTCGGACACCTAACCAATTGAGCCACCCAGGCGTCCCACATGTCACTCATTTAAAAAGACAAGTTTGGTTAGATATTCCTGTCAGTGTTGAGGAAAAGGATCATCCATCTCTTTATTTTCACATTTAGTTTTTGTTCACTTATTTATATGTATTTATATTTATTTGTACATATTTATATGTATTTATATTTATTTATATGTATTCTCTTTCAAATCTTATGAGATAGCTTCATCTCATCTATCCTAATAGCTACTGGTTCTCTCATTTGTTTGCTCTTGCTTTTGGGTTTTAATATTTTCTGTGTATCTCTCCCCTTTATAAACACTTGGGAATTGCCTTGTTTTGGTATATAGTACCTGGCTTTCCTGCCCATGTAAGGAACCAATCACTTGTTGTTTTAAAATATTTCAAAACTTTCCTTCTTATTAATGTTTATTTATTTTTGAGAGAGAGACACACACAGCATGAGCAGGGGTGGGGCAGAGAGAGAGGGAGACACAGAATCCGAAGCAGGTTCCAGGCTCTGAGCTGTCAGCACAGAGCCCGATGTGGGGCTCGAACTCACAAACTGTGAGATCATGACCTGAGCTGAAGCTGGATGCCTAACCGACTGAGCCACCCAGGCACCCCAAAACTTCCCTTCTTATTAATGTAAGCTTACCTAAATCACTTATAATATCAATAAGATTATTTAAGTAGGTAAATAATCCTAGAAACAGCAAGCTGAATGAAAATCTTACCTCATGCATGACACAGAGAGCCTTTATATATATATATATATATATATATATATATATATATATATATATATGTGTGTGTGTGTGTGTATGTATATATATACTTTTAAATATGAAATTTATTGTCAAATTGGATTCCATACAACACCCAGTACTCATCCCAACAGGTGCCCTCCTCAATGCCCATCACCCACCCTCCCCTCCCTCCCACCCCCCATCAACCCTCAGTTTATTCTCAGTTTTTAAGAGTCTCTTATGGTTTGCCTCCCTCCCTCTCTAGCTTTTTCTTTATACATTTTTAAAGGTTTATTTATTTATTTTGAGGGGGGAGAGGGGCAGAGAGAGCAGGAGAGAGAAAATCCCAAGTAGGCTCCATGCTGTCCGTGTAGAGCTTGATGCAGGCTCAAATTCACAAACTGCAAGATCATGACCTGAGATGAAGTTGGACACTTCACCAAATGAGCCACCCAGGTGTCCCAGAGCCTTTATATCTTTTAATATGTGTTTCATACACAAGTCCTTTCTAGTTCCTACATAATTTTCTTGTTCAATTTGTGTTCTTGTGATGTCTTCATAATGAATTCAATTAAACATCCAAGTGAAAGTTTAATCTTAATGAAAAAAAAAATTTAACAAAAATAATGCAAGGACTTAATTTATAATTCACATTATTTCATATTCCTTCAGCACACTACCTTTTCCCTGCTGATACTGGTGCAATGTACCATTTTATGCTGTAACATGTAAAAAATAAACTTTTTATGAAAATAAAACCCCTACTAAGCTGGTAGAATGAAACATATTTTAATATAGATATTTTAATTACTCTTAATTAAAATCTTGCAGAGATTCTCATTCATGTTCTATGGAATGTTCATATTCACATATTTAAAGAAGCAGTTGCCTTTAGGGCTTAATCACTTAAAACAATGCCTCTAGGGGTGCCTGGGTGGCCCAGCTGACAGCCTCTGACTCTGGATGTTGGCTCTGGTCATGGGTTTGAGGCTCATGTCAGGCTCTGCACTAACAGACTCTTTCTGCCCCTTTCCCTGCTGGCATGTGCACACCCTTTCTCTCTCAGTCTCTCTCAAAATAAGTAAATGAACTAAAAAAAGAATGCCTCTGACACTATAATCCCATATTACTTTAAAGACATAATCTCAGATGAATATTATTTCATGAAATAACCTGAAATACATTCCTCAGAATGGCCCTTGGAGGAATAGTTGGGTAAGGATGATTTTCAGAATTTGGAAGATGGGTTAAAGGGCTCAAGGAGGTGAAGTATGTACATTTAGCACACTCAAAAGCACATATGATTGAGCTCAAAATGGAACTCAAGGTTTCTTATTTCAAATTCTTTGGGTTTTTTTTTTTAAGTTTATTCATTTTGTGTGTGTGAGAGACAGAGAGAGCGAGCGAGTGCATGTGCGCTCCAGTAGGGGAGGGGCAGAGAGAGAGGGAGAAAGAGAATTCTAAGCAGATTCTGCACTGTCTGCACAGAGCCCAACATGGGGCTTGAACTCCTGAACCGTGAGATCTTGACCTAAGCCGAAGTCGGATGTTTAACCCACTGAGCCACTCAGGTGCCCCATTAATTATTTGTTCATTATCCTTCAATAGTAAATTTGCTTTCACTTATTTCTAAGTTGGTAGCTAGCACCAATGCACTGAAGTTGTTAATAAATTAAACAGGTATTTTAAAAGTGCCTGCCTACTTTGTGCCAGGCACCATTCCATATGCTTTGAGATATATCTGAACAGAACCAACAAAGCTTACATTCCAGTGGGGGGCGGTGGGGGGGAGGTGCAGGGGAGGCCAATAACAAATTATCAACATAACAAATCATTCAAACATAGAGGGCTGGACTGTCATAAATAGTACAGAAACACAGAACAGAGGAGCGACAGAGATGCGATTTTAAATGATATAGTCAGGACAGGAATTGAAGTAACACCATAAAGACCTGAAGGAGATGATGGGGTGAGCTCTGTGGATATATAAGGGTGGAACATTCTAGGCAGAGGCCAATACAAAGAAGTTGAAATCAATCATTCATTGCCTATCAGTTTCTGCTGAAACCAGGATGATAACAGTGTTAAAGCAAAACTCTGTGGATGAATAATATTTGTCATACTTCTTTTATTATATTCTATTAAACATTAATCTCATAATTATTTACAGGCTACAAACTATATGCTGGGCATTGAAGCAATAACGATGAAAAGACAGACATGGTTTTTGTCCTCATGAAGTGTACGCTTTAATTTTTTTTAATGTTTTATTTATTTTTGAGAGAAAGAGAGAGACACAGTGCAAATGGAAGAGGGGCAGAGAGAGGAGACACAGAATCGGAAGCAGGCTCCGGGCTCTGAGCTGTCAGCACAGAGCCGGATGCGGTGCTCAAACCCACGAGCTGTGAGATCATGACCTGAGTAAAAGTCGGACGCTTAACCGACTAAGCCACCCAGGTGCCCTTCATGAAGCTTACACTTTAATGGAGGTTGGAGAGACAAGTTAATAGATACTATACAGGTAATATACATATGGTAGGGGTGGTACAGGGAGCCATGGGGACAGAAGATAGGAGTGCCTCTCTCAGACTACAGGAATGGGACTTTGGAGGGAAAGCTATCAGAGATTAAAGTCTTTCGTTTCTGTCCCAACAGCACAGACATCAGAACACATTGTATATAGAATCAAGTAATAAAGGCTTCACATGTATTTAATCCTCACAACACTGTATGAGGATGCCCTATCATTATCATTTTATAAGAGAAGGAATGAAAATCCAGAGAGGTTAGGCAACTTGTCCAAGGTCACAGAGATAGAAAGTGGCAGAGAAAGGACTTGAACTCTGGCGGGATGGCTCCAGAGTCTGTGCTCTTAACTACTCTATCTTGCACACTCTCTGAGCAGCATGCCTGTAAAATAGTTCATGAATAAAGACCTTTGGGTATGTTCCAGCTATAGGTATGGTGTGGTATGGATTGTCTATAGTTTGATTATAGAATGAGTTTTTATCAGCATGATCTAGAATGAAGAAATTCTGCTTTGTCTAAAGATTAAAATCAAAACATCTTGTTCACACTGTGGTATGAACTTCTGACACTGGTATTCACTAGCCCATTAGTATAAAAAGTTTGCGTTAGGAGCAGCTCTTGGGAATCCTTTTTCCTCCTGTCTTTTGACATTCTAAATAAAGAAAGGGAGGATAACCTCTTTTACTCTGAGTATTGTCTACTGGGTGCAACAGATTTTGTCAAATGATGAGGGTCCACAAATACATGGTAAATATCTGTCCTCTACAGACACAGCCCTGCTCTTAGATACTACCTTCACAGAGAGAAATCAGACATTCTGGACCAAATCACAAATTACATGACTTATTCCAGGTTAGTAGAGAGCTGTCGGATAGTAACCATCCTGAGTAGAGGTCGCACTAGTGACCTAAATGAAAAATCCAGAAGGGCTCTGGGCAGACATCCATGTGGATGTGAGAGTGGGCTGTGGAACCCTGCAGAAATACTATTTGCTCTGCTTGATTTCTAACAGCTGATTTCCCACTTTCATCATGCCCAGCTCCCTGACTAGTTAGACAACTGGAGAGTCTAACTGGGGATTGCACAAATTCTATCTGTTGAAGAAATAACATTCTCTGATAATGATAAGTGATACAAATTCCGACTGGAATTCTTAGAAAGGCATAAACAATAGAAAGAGCAACTGTATATGAAAATAAGGAAATGGCAGGCTAGGGAAATGGAATTGAATTATTTTAAAGACCATGGATATGATAATTTTCCAGTTATGGCATAGCAGAAAGCCATTCAATGATTTAGGGAAAACTGTATGAATATGTACACAGCTTATATGTAAATATCTTTTGATAACTTGATTATTTTCAGGTATGATATATACGACATTAGATAATAGTGAAGCTTTATGTCTCTTAAATCATTCTGAAGGCTGGATCCATCATAACACAATATCCTAATAACAGCTAACTGATGAGAGAGACACAGATTAAGAAAAGTCACAGTCAGGTAGAAATTTCAAACAGAATAGGAAGAAAATAGATTTTATCACAGACTTTGGGTGTAATGCTACTTACAATGATAAAAGATAAACAGAAGTCAGAATAGGATGAAAGAAATTTGGCAAAAATAGTCATCAAAGATTAACGCTAAAGTGAAATGGACTGACCATCACATTATATAATTGTTACCATGTCATGCAGTGAAAGGAATCATGATCAATCTTCTATTTATAAAGAGAGCTAAACTTATTCTCAAAGAAAAATATTGACTAGGCTTACAGTGAAGATCAACAGTTGTGATAACTAATTTTCAGTTTTATCCTTTAATCCTATAATCTTCTCAAGGCAAATAAATGTTTCTATAAGATAGAAATAACACAATTAAAAATATTAAATAAAAATATGCAATAAAATATGTAAATGCTACTTTTAAGTACTATTATACCTGTCTGAACCTATATTGAAACATTAAAAAAATGTTCTTTTTAAAACACTAGATTGCGTCTGAGAGATTAAGAATTCATAAATTTATAATGGTAACCAAATGAAAAAAAATAGAGTAAACTTTCTAGATGAAAATATGACTTTCCTAACTAAAGGCTAAAAAACAAGGGAAATGTAATGTGCATTACATTCTTATTGTGCAGAATGTGTTTATATCTAATCTAATGCTTGCATACATTATTCCAATGCTGTGAGAACAGAGTAACAATTGTAATGTTGCTCTGAATCAAAATAACAGAATCTGTCAGTTGACATGTTGTAGTGTTTGCACTTTCATTATTGCTCATAGAATAATTGTATACTTCTTTTTACTGTTATTTTGTGGCAGTTTATCTTTTTAAAAATGCTACCCAAACTATCATCTGCAGGAATCTGAAAGTCATAAACAGTCACTAAGTTTCAGTAGACGTTTTCAATATACCCATACATATGTTTATGCATTATCTGTTTTGATAAAATGTGATTCTTACATGCCTAGTCTGTTATTTCACCACAATTTGCATTGTTATAATAAGTTATTGATTGATTTTCAGTTTAAGGGACTAAGGTAGTATTCAGTAATGACGGAGTGCTACAAGTTTATTGCAAGTGCCCAAGGTTCACTCACCCCAAGCAATTTAGTCAATAACCAATTTTTATACTTCTATCTCCTTCAAAATTCCAAACCAATAATCCCTGTGTGTGTGTTTTTTTTAATTATTTCAGTATCAGACTAACATTTCCCATGGAAATCAATATGGGTGCGATCTATTAGCCAAAAATCTGCAGTACTGCAATGCAAACATATTAAAAATATTGATCTTGCAAAGCTACTGATGTTTTGATTGACTTTAATGTTTGTAAGCAGCAATAACAGAATTTCAATGACTGAAACAAACTTTTGATTAAAATTATAGATTTTCTTGGGGGGGGATTTGCTATTTTACTGGTTCAAAGCTTACCACATGGCTTACTTGCCTGCCATAAATGAATGTGGTGGGATATACTTATCCAATTCCTTATTTGTAAATATTTTAGTCTATCATGGCTTACACATCTTTATGTACTTTGAACTTCCCTGACATTTCAATTCCACTTCTTATTATATCGTATACTGTGGTGGAATTTCAGACTGAGAATGGTAGGAATTGAGATCTCTAATCCTTCTTTTACCATTATGCAACCTTTGGGAAGGCATTTAACTCTCAGTTTAAATTCCCCAAATGTAAAATGGAATTAACCTTGCGAATCAATGAACATTCTTATTATTTTTTAGATCAATGGACAACAAAGACCATAATTTATACATATAAAAGATTATTTGACCCAAAGATGCATCCTTTGCAGAAAGCACAGGATTTTGCAGCCATTTAGTGATAACCTAGCAATGCTCTCATTTTATATACAAAGATACTGAGGCCCCAAAAGTTCAGTGATAAGGCCATTCCTGACCACCCCATTTAAAGTATACCTGTGCACCCCCATCTGCACTCTCTCACCCTTTAACCTACTTTATTTTTATCCTGACACCACTACCTAAAACATTTTAAATGCATTACAACACACACACACACGCGCGCGCACACACACACACAAACATTATGTATAACATTCTATAGAATATAGCAGAGTATATGTATATAAATACACACATATATACATACACACACACACATATAATCTGCTACCTATTATCTATTTTCTCTTCTAAAAGTTAAGCTTGATGCAATAGGAATATTGTTTACCCTTATCACTGCCAAATCTCTAGCATCTAGAATAGTAGGGCATATAGGAGGACTCAGTAAATATTTTCTGAATGAGGGAAGGAACGAGTCAGAACTGCTAGTGGAATGAGGTTGGGTTGGGTAGGAGTGGAGTAGGGGGAAGACTTCATTCTATTAACTTTCAATCCAGTGGCACTCTAAGGTTTCCTTCTTAATATGCTTCTTTTATTTCTTGGGATTCCCAGATGTAAGCATCAAAGGGTATCTGGATCCATATCTATTATACATGTTTTTGCCAAAGTTCAAGGATATTTTCAAGTTTATTTTAACCTTTTCATTATTTAATTATTAATCCTTCCCCTGAATTTTTTTCACCATTTGTTTACTCTACCTTCCACTATGTTAAAATTGGAATAAATCCCTTGCATTTTTATTTGCAACATTTCACTGGAATAAAGAAAAATATTAATAATTTAAGCAAAAACTAGAAATTAAAAATTACCCATTTATTAGCTGCTTGTTTCATTTTCATTCTAATCACTCCCATAGAATTCTTCAGGGGAAGCACCAAGGACAAGCTTGCAAATGTGCAGGGACTTTAGCATCCTTACAAATTTGATTAGCTTCCACCCTCCAAATTATCCGAAATATACACAATAGATTTGTAAATACACAATGCCGCTCAGGAACAAGTCCACTGGCCCTCTTCCCTGAGGCTGCTGCCACCACAAGTCTTCAGGAACCTCCTCTGTAGCTGCTGTTCTCTGGTGGGTATAGGGGAAACAGTGCGGGTCACAACTATCAGATCTGGGCTAGAATTCCAACTTTCTCAACTTATAAACTGTGTGAACTTTGGTTTCCTCATCTGTAAGAAATATCTAACACTCACTACAAAGATGTACCACAAGGGGTAAACGAGACGATACACAGAAAGTGAGTGGCACACAGCAGGTATGCAAACAAGGTTAGTTTTCTTCTTCCCTTCACACATCAGTTAAACGAAACCCAGCTAACAGTCCTTCCTACACCTTACTACTTTTTTTTTTCTTTAAGACTCTCACTTCTGTACATTGGCTCACAGGACTGGAATTTGTGTATAAGGACCACAGTGCAGAAACTAAATCTGAAAAAGTGATATTTATGTGGGACCACAAGTTGGTTTTTGGATACCAATAAGGGGTAGATGGAAGGTAAAACCATTTCAAAGAACTGACCAAGGGGATCAAATAGTCAAAAGAAATACTTTGCTGGCTGGAGAAGATACTCTGTACAAGTACTAGAAGCCTCAGGGTAGAAGCTGATGTCATAATAGCATTACACTCTTCCACTTGCCCTTACCTCTGGCTATGCCATCTCTGTAAGTAGGCAGTGCCCTACTATTCCCACCTGCCTCCACCCATTCCTAGAAATCACCTTCTGCAGCATAAGCATTTGCCCTTGATACATCCTTGAAAACAGCTCTCTATCAGCACTGCAGTGGATTATCTGTTGAAACCCTGAGGTCTATCAGTAGCTTTAAGGTTATAATGCTGGTGAGCTTTGGATGAGATCTCCTAGGGCTATCCAAGGCCCAGAAGCAATAAACTGAGCTATTCCTCCACTTTTAGGAGCATCTGATTATACTGACGCCCACAAAATAGCTTTAAGGAAGGTGCAGGACCCCTGCTAAGGGACATGTATATAGTTGAAGATTAACAAAGTATTAAAGAGAAGGATGAGTTTTCTCAAAGGTCTGTTTTTATTGCTAAAAAATGACAAGTTCTGTAAGTATGAAATGATGGGAAAAGCCAGTATGCAAAAGGGATTATTTCTGCCCAAGTAAGCAGTGTGTCTTGCAGTGAGACCTAACAAACTGAGCATTACCGATTCTCTGCCACTTAGCACTGCTATTACGTTGACTCTGCAGTCGAAAGCCCGACAGAAAAATACTCCTGATTCAGTCACACACCATCCAATGTGTCATGGTGCCCCAGGAAGTGTGTCCCTTTGCTTTCAGGCACTGCTAGGGCTACTGGATCTTCACATTTTGGGGTTCACATACCACTTTGGAAATATGACAAAAGCTAGGATTCTCCTCTCCATAACTCCGATTCAGCACAGAACTTCAAAGGGTTATGGAATTCCCTGCAGCTCTTCCATGGATCCCCAAGTCAGAGGTATTTCAGGGTAATCCTTCTGAGTCGGAAAATACCAAGATGCTCTCTCTCCTCACAGCATTGCAGGTACATAGTATGAAGACATTTGCTTGTGGGTGAAGAGGGCAAGGAGAGGAGGCAGTCAAGTCTTAAATAGAAAGTGTTGTTTTTCTTCAAGTTAGAAAATATTCAGATGAAGGAAAAAGACCATTTAAATGCCAGGACTTGGATGAATGCAACATAAGCTGAATGCGTGCAAGCCAGAGATTTGGCTTAATACCAAGTATAAAATATTCCAGCTCCATGGGGAAGCTAACCCTAGGCCAAAACCTCAAAACATATATGTGAACCGTTTAGTTTTTTAAAAGGTCCAATATTTTAGTTTCTCAAGAAATTCTCAAACTTCTCAGAAATTTCAGTAATGCAACCATTTGAAATATAGAAGGCTAGCAGTTGCTGAGAAATATTTTGGCATGGATTCTAATGGAGATGTGTTGATTTTTTTTTTCTGGGACGCACTAGGAAATTTAAAACAGTTACTGAGCACTAAGAAGACACTACCCTAATTTAAAACTTTTTTTTTTTAATTTAAAACTATTTTAAAGTATATCTGATTAAGGTCTGAAACTTCCAGATATAAGTTATGCTTCTAAACTGAAAGGTAAAGCATGTGTCCTCTTTAACTGAAGACAAACTTTAGGGAAAAAAATATTTCAAAAGCTCCAACTCTAGTTACACCCCTACTGCCATCCACACATTTTTCAATTACACAACTATTGGTCAGAGAGCACAGAATAAAAGCCCTCCAGTGAATACTCAAGTACGCTGGTAGAGGAATGCTTACTAATGTCAAAAGAGAGACCTCAACCCAAATCACTCTGTAATTGACATTACTGCTCAATTTTGGGGGGGGGGGTGATTTTGGAAGTTCTCACTTTATAAGGTTCTCTTCCTCACAGACTGGTCTTAAAAGTCTATGTTAAAAAAATATGGCCAGAAAAACAGTTTGGCAATTCTTCAAAAAGTTAAAAACATACAATTACTACATGACCCAGCAGTTCTCCTAGGTATATAGTCAAGAGGATTGAAAACAGGTGTTCAAACAAAAACTTGTACATGAATATTCATTTCAGCATTATTCATAATGACTAAAAAGTAGAAACAAATCAAATGTCCATTAATCAACAAACGGATAGACAAAATGTGGTATACTTATACAACAGAGTATTAATGGGCAATAAGAAGGAATGAAGAAGTGATACATGCTACAACATGGGTGAACCTTGAAAACATTATGCTAAATGCACAAAGCCAGACATGAGAAGCTACTTACTGTATGGTTCTACTTATATGAAATGTCCAGGGGCGCCTGGGTGGCTCAGTCGGTTAAGTCCACGACTTCCGCTCAGGTAATGATCTCACAGTTCGTGAGTTCGAGCCCCACCGTATGGCTCTATACTGACAGCTCGGGTCCTGGAGCCTGCTTTGGATTCTGTGTCTCCCTCTCTCTCTGTCCCTTCCCTGCTCATGCTCTGTCTTTCTCTCACAAAAATAAATAAACATTAAAAAAAAAAAAAAAAAAAGAAATGTCCAGAATAGGCAACTCTGTAGACACAAAAGCAGAATAGTGCTTGCGAGGGGCTGTGTGGTGGAGGAAAGGCAAAACTGACAGTGATTGCTTAGTGGGGATGGTGTTTCCTTTTGGAGTGATGAATATTTTCTACAATTAGACAGTGGTGATAGTTGCACAAAATTGTGAATGTACTGTAAGTCACTGAACTGTAGACTTTAAAATGGTTACAATGGTGGATTTTATGTTATGTGAATTTTACCTCAACTTACAATGTGGATAGAATTGTTTTTCATTTTTTTGCAATTCTGGTGAAGATATTAGTGAAATTCCCACTGAAACTAAAAGTTAGAAATTACCATAGGTACTTTTTTTAAACTCATAAAATTTCTAGGTCTGTTTGATTAGGCTGTGCCTCATTGAAGTGGAAAAGTAATCATCTGGATAGTTAAATATATTATCATAGGTATATTTTTATAATTCTGGCAAAACAAGATAAGAACAAATGGGGGAATAAACTGACTTTGCCCAAAACTGAATGGAAGCTAGGCAACTCTGCTTTGTTTCAGATTTGTTTAGATAAGTGAACAAAATCTTACCAAAATGTAGAGATTTAATAGTCAAAAAATAAACCACTTATTGTTTTTTATTTACCTTTCTTGATGGGCAGAAGCAGTTTTTTTTTTTTTTTTTTCTGCCACAGGTACAATGCAAGATCTACTTGCTAAGATTTGAGAAGTTTGAGATGAAGTAACTGTATCAAATATTCATAAAGTATCTAATTACATATCTATCTATACTGCAATTGCTATGTTAAATTCAATTTAAACATTTTTTTTTTTCAACGTTTATTTATTTTTGGGACAGAGAGAGACAGAGCATGAATGGGGGAGGGGCAGAGAGAGAGGGAGACACAGAATCGGAAACAGGCTCCAGGCTCTGAGCCATCAGCCCAGAGCCTGACGCGGGGCTCGAACTCACGGACCGCGAGATCGTGACCTGGCTGAAGTCGGACGCTTAACCGACTGCGCCACCCAGGCGCCCCTAAATTCAATTTTTAAATAGATTTTATATTTTACTTCATTTTTTTAATTTAAAAATTCGTTAACTTTTAGCACTTATTCTTTTTAATTTTTTTTTTTTTTTTTTTAGCGTTTATTTATTATTGAGAGAGAGACACAAAGAGCGTGAGCAGGAGAGGGGCAGAGAGAGGGGAAGACACAGAATCTGAAGTAGTCTCCAGGCTCTGAGCTGTCAGCACAGAGCCCGACTCGGGGCTTGAACTCACAAACTGTGAGATCATGACCTGAGCCAAATTCGGTCGCCTAACCAACTGAGCCACCCATGTGTCCCAGCATTTATTCTTTTTTCATATAAGCATTTAGGAGTATAAATTTCTTCGTTTAGTAATCTACTATACCAAAAAGTTTCTGTATTTTCATTATGGTTCAATTCTAAGTATTTGCTATATTGATTCTTCAATCTTTAAGTTATTTGGAGAACTTTTTCTTTAGTCTTTCTTCCACTCTTCTATTCCCTCCCCAACTTTGTTTAAAAAAATTAAATGCATGAGGTGCAATAGCACAATGTCTACATTCTTCCTCTAGATTCAATAATTGTTAATATTTTGTCACATGTGCTTCATTACCTTTATATACATTATTTTCCTGAACCGTTTGAGAGTTAGTTGCAAACAAAATAATTTATTTAACAACTGCCCCTTAAGTATTCGTGTTTTCTGTCAAAGTTATAAGAGTTGTATTGGGATATATTATTCACTATAGTCCTCAACCTTCCTAACAGTTAAAAGTTAGAAAATGCATTAAAAGAATTATTTGGGCTTTTATGTAAAATTTCTCACTATTCTATAAGCATGATCAGGGAAATAAGCCTTCCACTTCTTTGATATGGTAACATTCTAATTTCTGACTTTGAGAGATTTTTCCCTCTTAAATGATTCTCTGCATCTTCCAATTCCAATCTTCCCCCTTTTTCAAGCTTCATCTTCCATAGACACACCACACATATTCATACATCCATTCTGTTAGCCTTGGAATACGTAGGCCTTGCTGTGTGTAATCCTTATCTGGGTACTTACTTTAGGCTCTAATATAAGTTTCAGTTGCATGACTCACTGCCTCAATGAGATCATAAGCTCCTTTAGGATAGGGTTCAGGCTTTTTTAACCCCGTGGTCAGTGGATGCTAAAATTCTTCCTCAACTTACCTGCAATCTTCATAGCATGATACTTGTTGAAGGAATGTAAGTGAATTGAAGATTATATACATTTACTTTTATTGTGTTATATATGTGATAATGTGCTATAAACTCATACAAATTAACATTATAGTCTGGTTGACAATTTATCTTTGTTTCATTGGATTGACCTCATATTCTCCAAATGAAAGCATTTTCATGCCGAAAGGAGTTCTTACAGATTGTCTAATCTCAGATATTATAATTTTTGAAGTAAAGAAATCTATAGAAGTTAAATGATTGACCTAACATTGTAAGACTTTAATGGAATCAAATGAGTTAATACATCTAAAGTGCTTAGACCAGGGCCTGGTTGGCAGAGGAAAGGCTTAAGGAATATTATTAACCACAGAATCAAGAGTTTTGGATGACTAGTTCAGGGCATTTTCCACTAAAACACATTACCTCAGAACTCTACAGTAAAATAATGAAGACAACCATTTGGGGATCCTGTTATGCATTATTTTGTGAGCAAGGGATATATGCTAAGAAGCCAGGCAGAGGTTGTTGTCAGAACAGGCGCTGACTATTCTTCCTAATCCGAGCTCACCAACTGGCTGCCCGTGGGCCTGATTTGGCTGGTAGCTATTTTTTTAGCCTGTATAATAGCTTTAAAAAAATTTTTTTTAATTTTATAACCAAGTTAGTTAGCATACAGTGCAACAATGATTTCAGTAGTAGAAATGTATAATTGTTTTAAAGCTTAAGTTAGTTTCAATGCTTAAAACTAAAGAGATTTCAAGTAAATATACAGATCTCTGGCTTCTCTGAGAAAACTGGAAAATCTGACAACACAGGGCTTGCATTCCTGCATGTCACCGATCAGCTGGTGTTTGAATTTGTAACTCCTGTTCTTTAGCTAAGGCCTTGACTATGATTAATGCATAGAATGATAACTTTGAATCACGTAATAAGAACTACATTAGTCAGGAAATACTAAGTAGTATTTGCTTGCTACACGTAATGGCTACCTATGCCTAGGTAGTTTTTTCCTACAGCAGGAAAATGAATTGTTATAATAAGGATAAAAACAAAGGTGATTGTTTTTAAGGGGTTAATTATAATTTAACCAGAAAATTCATCTGAAGAAAAGAGCTCAACTCTCTGGACTTCACTTACCCAAAATGCCACTGTATTTTTCTTTCATGGGAGATGCTGGTCCAATAACCTTGATTCATGTGTTAAATAAAAACAAATGACACAATTATATTTGGAACCATTTTTCTTCCCTAATGTAAACATAGCCCTTAAGACCTGAGACTATTTTAGTTAGTCTGCTTTTGACCGGAACTAAGCAGCTATAAGAAAAAAAAAATTAAAAATAAAAATAGGTTACAACACATTAAATATCCTCTCTCTGCCACCTTACACTTTTTGGTGCTAAAACATATGCTCTGCCACCTGCAGATAAAAGTCACACACTGAGAGTGTATATTCTGACAAGAATTACTAGTTTCAAGCATGCCTAGTGATTTTGGACAGTAGCACTTAAGAAACCTTCAATCTGGCAGTTTTATCACTGCACATTTTCTAAACCATTCCTACAGTCTAAAGTTGTACAAGTGTTGGGATCTGACCTTTGGGAGAAAACAAAATAAAATGAAACAAAAAGGATCCCAGGGTAGTATTTTGATTCAACTTGCTCTATTTTATTTATTTATTTATTTATTTATTTATTTATTTATCTATCTATCTATCTATCTATCTGTCTGTCTATCTATCTATTTATTTATTTATTGGTCTAATACACACCTCTTCTTCTTCTTCTTCTTCTTCTTTTTTTTTTTTTTTGTCATTTATTTTGCACCTCAATGACAAGATTATTATACTTTCTGACAGGGAATAACTCTACTGAAAGCCCAGGACAACTTCCATTCCTAGGCATACTGGGAAAACTTGTCATAGGAGTTAAAAATTATTGTTGCTACAACGATATTTATGTTCTTATTTTTATACTTCCTTTATCTGTGCTTTACTTTTCTATTTGACTTTATTCTATATTTATGTATTGACTGTTTCATCTTGTTGCAAAAAGAGTTGGGGGCTTACAAAGAAGAACCCAGGCAGGACTTCCAGGGATGGTAGGTGAAGAGTTGGCAAACTGTCCCGACTACGATACAACTATAAAAGCCAAAAGAGTTGTCAGGTACAACTGTTTCAGCACTCTAGAGATCAATTAAAGGCAAACAACAAAATGAAACGTGTTTATTCGTGGAAAACTGCTGAACTACAGGTAGGAACAGTGATAGTCTGTGGTGGGCAGCTCGGAAGGAAGGCACAGCTGCGCTGCCAGGGTGAGACTGGCTGTGAAAACCGGCAGCTTCACTGCTAGAGGGCCTGACTTTGATTTGGAGTAGGAGAAAAGCCCCTGTGCAATGATATTATCTGCAAATAAAGCAAACTCGGTGGGATATTCACCACCGAAGCCCACGGCCCCACCACACTTCAGCTGTGATCTCACTTGGGGTGGGCAACAGACTGGTGGACTAGTTTGATAGGAAGATCACGGAAGTGAGAGCGCCACTGAGAGACTCAGATGAACCCCCGGCATATCCCTACTGTCTGGAAGGCTGAGTGCCAGCACAGAAGTCCCAGGAAAGCCTAGTAGAAAATAAAAGCCTAGGGAAGACTTGAAAACTGCATGAGCTTTGAATATACTCTGCAACTCACACACAGATCCATCCATAGAGCCTTACTGGTGTGGGATGATTGAGCAAAAACTCTGACCATTAAACTATGCAGCAGAGGGGTGATCTCTAGGAAGCAAGCCTAACATAAAACAAAAATAAGAAACCAGATTATCAGCATGTACGTACTGAAGGGCAGATAGATTCTACAGATTAAATTCAGGCAAGTTTCTACAAATAAAACAAGACAGAAACAAATGAAAAAACAAAAAAATAATACCAACAACAATCCTTAAAAAAAAAAATCCAGTTTTTCTTACCATTCCTATTCAACATAGTACAAGAGGTTTCAGCCAGTGTAGTAAAGCAAGAAAAGAAATTAATGGCATGAATATTGGAAAGGAAGATGTAAAGTGTCTTTATTCATAGATGATAAGCTCCTGTATTAGAAAACCCAAAAGATTCTACCAAAAAAAAAAAAATCTAGAACTAATAAACAAGTTTTATCTAGGTTGAAAAATACAAAATCAATAAGCAAAAATCAAAGTTAATATTTTATACTAAAAATAAACAATTTGAAGATGACATTAAGAATTCCACTCACAATATCCTCAAAAAGAATAAATTTAACAAAAGAAGTGTAAGAAAACCAGAAAAAAATTGCTGAGAGAATTTACAGATGATCCAAATAAAGAACAACAGTGTAATTTCAAAATTTATGATAAAGCTACAGTATTCAAACCAGCGTGGTACTAGTGTAAAAAACAGACATATAGATCAATGGACGAGAACATAAAGTCCATTAATAAACGCTTACTTCATGCTCAGTTGATTTCTAAGAAAGGTCCAAGGCAATTCAGCAGGGAAAGGGACAGTGTTTTCAACAAGTGCTGTGGGGAGAAATGGATATCCATATGCCAGAAAAGGACCTTAGATCCTTACCACACACCATATACAAAAATGAACTCAAAGTGAGTCATACCTAAATGTAAGAGGAAAAACTGTAAAACTTCCACAACAAAACATAGTAGATAATGTTTGTGATCTTACATTTGGCAAAGATTTCTTAGATATGATGCCAAAAATATAACTCATAAAAAATCATAAATTAAACTTCCTCAAATTTTGAACTCATAAAAACTTCTGCTCTTCAAAAGATAGCACAGAGAAAACAACAACGACAACAACAAGCCACAGCCTGGGATAAAATATTCGTACATCACAAATATCATAAGGGACTTGTATCTAGAATATATAAAGAACACTTTCAACTCAATAATAAGACAAATACCAGATTAAAAAAATACAGACATTTCATCAAAGAAGATATATGTATGACTAATAAACACATCAAAGGACATTTAATATCAAGTAGTCATTAGGGAAATACAAATTTAAATATCACAAACCTACTAGAATGGCTATAATAAAAAAGACTGATATGTCAGCATTCCTGTGGATGTGGAAAAACTGGAACTCTTATGCTTTGCTGGTATGAGTGTAAAATGGTGTTGCCACTTTGAGAAATAGTTTTCCAGTTCCTTAAAAAGCTACACATAAACTTACCACATGACCTAATACTTCCACTCCTAAGTATATACTTAACATAAATGAAAACAGGTCTGGACTGATTCAAATTTGAATGTTCGTAGCAGCATTAAACATAATACCTCCAAATTAAAATAATTCAAAGATCCATCAACTGGTAAATGGATAAACACAATGCAGAATATCTACACAATGGAATACTATTCAACAACAAAAAGGAATGAACTACTGGTACGTGCTAGAACGTGTTTGAATCTCACAAACGTTGTAAGCAGAAGAAGCCAGACAGAAAAGACCACATACTCTTTGATTCTACTTCTATGATATACAGAGACAGTAGATCATTGGTGGTCTGGGGCTGTGGGTGGAAATAGCAAATGGGCACACAGAAACTTTTGGGGTGATGGAAATATTCTAAAATTGGATTGCGGTGATGGCTGCACAACTGTAAATTAGCTAGAAAATATTCAGTTGTACATATACAATGAAATTATTTTATAGCATGTAAATTCTACTGCACTAATGATATTTAAAAAAATTAAACACAACATAAAATTGTATGAAAACACAAAAACATTTGAAGAAGTCAAGGCAAAAGCAAAAATGGACAAGAAAATAATGAATGCATGTGATTAGTCCTATGGAGTTGCTACACATGTGATGCAAATTTAGCTTCAACCTTCCAAATGGTGAAAGCTAGAAGGGTATGTCAGTGGTTCCCAGACTTGGGGAACAATTGGGAGCTACCTGGGGATCTTTGAAAAAGGCTGATGCCTGGCTCCCACCCTAGACACCGTGACCACACTGTGATAGGAAAGAGGCCTTGGCTCAAGTAATGCTCTGTGGAGCAAAGTTTGGGAAACAATGGAATCACATACTGTAAGGTTTTCATTGACATAAGATGAAAAGAAATAATTGCTTGGTGGAAAAATGGAATTTGGGGAAAGATTTCTCCTATGGGTCCTCCTAAGAGAAGACTTCATAAAATGTAGTAAATTATTGTCTCTAAATCAGCCACCTCTTGGCCCACAATGGGTCCTGAATGGGTCACAGGGGTGCAGAGACAGTGCTGCTTCAGTCCTCAGGATAGCAGAGGGGACCAGGGGCAGCTGGAGCCACTGTGCCTGAGGCCTCCATCCTTGAGAAGTCTTCTCCATCCACACCAGAATACTCAACAAGTATTATATTTTTGTAGCATGTGCCGTAAAATAAAAGGCATGTCATCTAAAAGATACCTATGGCAGCAGTAATGGGGATGTTTATATATTAGTTTCTTTCAACAAGCTGATTATAAAACAGAGTGAATGATTCAGTTAAAACATTTTTCCATTGTATATATAAACCACATCTTCCTGGGGGAGGGGAAGGGGAAAACATTAGAGAAGGAAGGAGGCAAACCATAAGAGATTCTTAAATACTGAGAACAAACTGAGGGTTGATGGGGGGAGGGGAGTGCGGAAAGTGGGTTATGGACACTGAGGAGGGGACCTGTTGGGATGAGCACTGGATTTTGTATGGAAACCAATCTGACAATAAATTATATATATTTAAAAAAAAAACATTTTTGGCAGGGGCCCAAAACATCCAGTTATCTGCTGTCTGGCTTCATTTATCCCATAGTATTATATGTGGCTACAAAACTTACTGAACTCTTCCTTTTGGGTGGCTCTTAAGTTAATGAATTTAAGTTATTTGTTAATGAGACCATGCCATTTATTTATTTACCACGAGGCCAAGTTTACCCAAAAAGAGCTGGTCATGTGGCCCAATGGGTGCTAACCAGGCCTCAGAAACTGTGAAAGGCCCATGATGCTCTCCTCTCCAAGTCCACTTCTTTACATGTAGTTTTTAAGCTTACTGTAAACACAACATGAACTATACTGTGTAATATAAGCATGTGGCATATTCATGTTATTTATGAAGAACTGACCTTAGATTAAAAAAAAAAAATAGTTCACCTTTAGTCCAAACCTTCCCCTCCCACTCCATTTTAATTCCACACAGAGTGACTGATTATAATGTGTGTCACTGGGGAGCATTAAGATTCTACCCTTCAGAATTTTTTCGAGGGATGAAATTTCAGGTAAAATTGCTGGTATAGAGTTCAAGAATATGGGGTATGGCTTATGGCTCCATATACTTTCTTGGTCACCTGCATTTCCTGTGCAGGAGAATATTTCTAGTGGACTTTTCCCAGCAAATAAGACTTTGAGGAGATAGCCCTGATAAGTACATTAGTCAATCTTTATGGTCCTCTACCCCATTAGTCACATCACTACCCTAGAGTTACACCAATGACAGACAGTAAAATCATCTTACATGTTAATTTCCCATATGACACATCAGATTCTCACATCAAGAGCTATTGTTTTAAATCAAAAAGTTAGGTTCTTGACCATGTAACCACAATATTCCACTTAACTATAAAGAAATTCCATTATTCCCCTAATGAATTTTTACTATCTATAAAAAAGCGAACCGAGAGGATTTTACTCTACTTCTATGAATATTGCAACCAACTTTCTTTACTTTGAAAATGAAAGAATGAGAGTATAGGAATATACTTGTATTACTAAATATATATGTATAATCAAAATAGGATTTCAGAGAAAAGGACAAATGTGAGGACAGCCAAAAGTTAAACGTAGTACACCAATGTTCAGCACTTACAGATAAAACAAGCAAAAACTGTACCTTAAATTTTTTTAAGCACCCTTAAATCTCTTCATTAACTTAAAATTTATCACGAATACATAACTGCATTCTGCTGCAATCCCCTTAAGTCATCTTGTTAAATTTTGTCACAACATGTGTTACTGTAGTTCTACACTTTTACCTTTGCACTTTGTAGTGGGTAGCAGAGCAACATAATTAACCACTGCTAGGTAGTGTTTACGTTAGTTCTCAAAAGGTTAAGAAGCTGATTATAGCTAAAATCAGCTTTGCCTGAGGCTTCAGGGGCTCTGTGTAATCAAATTAGACAAGCAGGGCACAGTGTCACCTAACACAAACCAGTGGTACTTTCTTCTTTGCTCTGACCCCTTTCCCCCTTTTTATTAGGGGAACAACTCATGCTTTGTGCATTTTCCAGATAATTTAAAAAGACTTGTTTCTAATAAATTTGGCATGCAATCTCATAAGATGTCCACCTGTTTATAAGTAATGAGAACAAGTAGGGCAAATAAAAAAATATGTTGATAAAAATGTTGATAAAAGAAAACTAAATTTGGAGAGATTAAGATGTTATACACAAAGTATTTCCTTAAAAGGCAGGGGACAACATGATCGTGTGTACATGATATTAAGGATGTTTCCTAGCTTTCGATAGGCTGCCAGCTTTGGTCTACAGAAAACCACACAATGGTTTATCCGCTTCCAAGAGAACTCAGAGAACTTTATAAACCTGATAGATAATGCATTTGCATTTCTAAGAAACCATGGCTAACCCACTCTGCTGAGTTATTGCTCATCCTCTCTCCAGCTCTACTCTTTGTCAGGCAAGGTGAACTGTATAATGGACACATTTAAAGAGGGGGTTTATGAAGGTGAGGAGAAGAGCAAATGAGCCCTACAGACTCCCTTTCCACACGGTTCTATATTTAAATGCAGTAAGACGTATTAGACAAATCCAAATCCTTGCCGCCTTGGAGCCTAAAGGGAACAAAAGCATGAACACTAAAGAGATATTCAGAAAGAGAAGGAATGGAGAATTTAAATAAAAATATAGAATCTCATTCTTAACAAAATTTATGAATCATTATGAAAACAATAGGTAACATTTGTTACATCTTTATCTTCCTAGATTTGGCTTTGAACTTTTGGTTCAAATTCTACATATTTATTACTTTGCTTGAAATACACACACCAAATAAATATAAACATCCTATGAATGAGAGATCAGGAGAAAATGAATTTTGCTAATGATTTATTCTGGGCAATAAAATAAAAACTTGTTATTTTAATTGATTAAGTCATAAAGAGTTCCTAGAGAAGTCAAATCTCACTATTTGCACAGTCAGACAATTTCTGCTAATCCAGCAGTACTTAACAAATTCACATGTGGTTAGCTTGTCTTGCCATAGCTGTATATCACATTTCTGTGCTGCAAGCTGTGCAAAAAAAAAAATCAATATGCCAAGTTTAACAAAAGGACAGGAAACATGATGTTCTCCTATATTTTCAATGAACCTCAAATGACTCTGCTGTTCATACTCAGTGCAATTTATGGCAGAGAAATGTATTCTTCAATGAAAAAAAATCTACCATGGAATGAATTATATAAATTCAGAGCTGAAGTTCTGCCGTATTCCATAATAACGATTTATTTAGAAGATTCTGACATTCTGATTCAACGTGCACAGTACAATCAGCCATTCATGCGGCATTGTTGTTTTTTTTTTTTTATAAAGGCTAAAGTATATGCTTTAGACCAAAGAAATATATAGTATTTATGGCAATAGTTTGATATACGTATTTAATTTAGGTTTTGGAGACTTTTTTTGAATGTCTCCTTTCACATGTGAAACAGGATTGAGATGGTATCTATTGAACAAATGCTTTAAATTATAACACTAAGGAAAAAAAATCCCAATGGATCCTGAGATACTTCACTGGTTAATTGATTCTAGATTTTTACGTCTTCTTTTACTACTGCAGAAGTACATTATGTGTGTAAGTAGATTAGTATGAAAATGTTGAGAATGAAGTAGGAGTGGTCATGACCAATAGGTCAAAACAAAGCACTGCTTCTTCTGCCATCTCAACTCAGCGATGTGGAACTAAGTGTGGCAAAACAACCGGGCAGTTGGATTTCAGCCAAAGGATTCAGAACTGTTGCCACAGTGTTTTTTTTTCTTTCTTTTTTTTCTCTTCCTCCCTCCCTCCCTCCTCTCTTTCTTTCTTTTTCTTTCTTTCCTCTTCTTTCTTTCTCTTTCTTTCTTTTTCTTTCTTTCTTTCTTTCTTTCTTTCTTTCTTTCTTTCTTTCTTTCTTTCTTTCTTTCTTTCTTTCTTTCTTTCTCCTTCCTTCCTTCCTTCCTTCCTTCCTTCCTTCCTTCCTTCCTTCCTTCCTTCCTTCCTTGAATAAGAAGAGACTTGGCTTTAGGAATCATCAAAGGGCCACATACACAAGAAAACAAGAAAACTAGACAATTCACAAACGCATAGAAATTCACATATGGAAAATTCTTTGGCAATGTCTCTTCATTCAAAAGTAAATGAATTAATGGCACTTAGCTGGGGAGAGCATGTCACTGATCAATACTGAAGGTATAAACTGTTATATAAAACACATTCAGAGAATTACACTTATTTCTAACTTTCTATTAATGTGTCAATTATAAGACAATTTTCATTCACAGATAAAAATACCATTTACAAGACGATAGGCATGGGGTGCCTGGGTGGCTTGGGAGGTTAAGTGTCCAACTCTTGATTTTGGCTCAGGTCATGATCTGATGGTTTTGTGGGTTTGAGCCCCATATTGGACACTGTGCTGACCATGTGGAGCTTGCTTGGGATTCTCCCTCTCTGCCCCTCTCCCACTCATACTCTCGGTCTCTCTCAAAATAAATAAATAAACTTAAAAAAATATATAAAAGGATAGGCATAAAGTTCCCAACTAGAAAATAACAATATAATGATCTCAAGTGTTAAACAACATTAACGTTGCTATAAATGGTCATTTCAATATACAGTTGACCCTTGAACAATATAGGGGTTAGGGGCACCGTTCCCCTGCATAGTTGAAAATCTGCATATAACTTTTGACCTCCCCAAAACTTAACTACTGATAGATAGCCTACTGCTGACTGGAAGTCTTACTGATAACATAAACAGTGATTGATATATACGGCATATGTTAAATGTATCACATACTGCATTCTTACAACATAATAAGCTAGAGAAAAGAAAATGTTACTAAGAAAATCATAAGGAGGGCCACCTGGGTGGCTCAATCAATTAAACATCCGCCTTCTGATTTTGGCTCAGGCCATGATTTCACAACTCACGTGTTTGAGCACCACATCAGGCTCTGTGCTGACAGTGTGGAGCCTGCTTGCGATTCTGTCTCTCCCTCTCTCTCTGCCCCTCTCCCTCTCCCTCTCCATCTCTCTCTCTCAAAAATAAATAAACATTAAAAATAATCATAAGGAAAAGGAAGTACATTTACAATTGTGTACTGTTTTTTTTAATGTTTTTTTTTTAAATTTTTTATTTTGAGAGAGAGAGCTCGAGTGGGAGTGGGTGCGGGACAGCGAGAGTGGGGGACAGAAGATCTGAAGCAGGCTCTGTGCTGACAGCAGCAAGCCCAATGCGGGGCTCGAACCCACGAATTGTGAGATCATGACCTGAGCCGAAGTTGGATCCTCAACTGACTGAGCCACCCAGGCACCCCAGTTGTGTACTATTTTCATAAAAAAAAAAAAATACTTGTATACACGTACCCAAGCTGTTCAAAACATATTGTTCAAGGATCAATTGTAATTCGTATTCTTATTTCAAAATAGAGGGTATAATATGACTCAGAGTAGTGATTAGAAGTTTCTTCATGGATATTCAGGAAACCCAGAAAACTAGAGCGTGGGGAAGAAAATTACACCAGGGTGTACAAATCATAATTTAACTGTGTATGCAAGTAGACTCTTTAAAGTCTGTAACCACAATTAATAGTCAAATATTATCCCCAGTTAGTAGTATGGTTCTAGTATATATATAAAATCTACTCTCAGGAAATGAGAGAGCTAACATTTTTGGAAAGTATGAGAGTGAACATTTTTGGAAATTGCTTAATTATTTTAACAACAACAAAAAAATGGTAAATAAGAGGTAAACATTTTACTTCTGGGGAGTAAAAGTACCTTAACACGTTACTGAGTTTAGGCTTCATTAGTAATTCAAATTATTTTTCCACATTCTTCATCTTTGTAGATTTTATATTTTCTAGCTTTTTCTGATCTCTAAAGGCTCTTTGGCAGTACCTTTTTCTTCTTCACTCGAAAACATCTATGCATTAATGAGATTTCCCTATCACTTTATTGTTAATAAGTGAAACCTATAGATTCACTTCTGATATAAATGCCTTGTCTCTGCTCTTCAGACAAGCTGCTGGTTCTTTCTTGGAAGTCTTCATTTCTTTAAACTTCATTTCTTTTAACTCAAATGCAGGGGTCCACCTTCACCTTTCTCAGCACTACTTAATTTCTCCCACATCACTGGTAACTTCACATTTTATCTGCCCACACAGGAGATTTCTCCATAGCTTTTATATACCTCAAAATGTCATAATCTTCACAAAATCATCATCAGTTTTCTACCATGGCTATTATCTACAGTGCAGAGTAAACCAGGTGTTGCAAGTGGAAACATCTGGTCTGTTTGAACTCTTAGGCTGTGAAGTGTGAATTTAATTCAGTCTGAATTAAGCCTCTAGAAAGAGAACCTCAGAGCTAGAAAGGATCATGAAAATTATCTGCCTAACCATCTAATACTTAAAACGATGAGAGATCAGGACAATAACCGGCCCAAACGCACATATTTGTTTGCAACACTCATCATTCTCCACTCACATTGTGCTTTTTTAGTCCCTTGCAATTATTATGCTCCTCAAAGCAAAACTAGGGGGGAACCATCAACTAATAAATTTCCTTCAGATAACAAGGATCAACACATTCCTTATATTTCTTCTGTTAAAACTTCAACACGTTTCTACCACATCTTAGTGGGACTCTGGTCTTGTTCTTATGTATGCAAAGGCTATCTTGGTCGCAAGCTGCTGTGGACACATTACATCCTTCCTGACACTGCTTACTGAGTATCCTTCCTAAGTCAAATGGAACCTCCCAAAAAGTCCATCTATGACCTATCTCAAATAAAGTAAAATTTTAACTTCTCATTTTCCTATTTTGTTCTCTTCCTTTAAGTAATGCAGATATAAAATCCTTTGGTTTCTATTTTTAGCATGCTAAAAATCCATTTCAGTTACCACTTTTTTTTTAAAAAAAGCTCCCTTTCTCAATGCAGACTGGCATAGCCACTCTTGAAAACAATAAGGAGGTTCCACAAAAAATTAAAAATAGAATTACCCTATGACCCAGCAATTGCACTACTAGAAATTTATCTAAAGGATACAAAAATGCTGATTCAAAGGGGCACATGAACCCCAATGTTTATAGCAGTGCTACCAACAATAGCCCAAGTATGGAAAGAGCCCAAATGTCCACTGACTGAAGAATGGGTAAAGAAGATGTGGTATAACAAAAGTATGGCCAACTAATCTGACAAAGCACTAAAGAATATCCAACGGAAAAAAGACAGTCAATTTAACAAATGGTGCTGGGAGAACTGGACAGCAACATGCAGAAGAATGAAACTAGACCACTTTCTTACACCATTCACAAAAATAAACTCAAAATGGATAAAGGACCTGAATGTGAGACAGGAAACCATCAAAACCCTTGAGGAGAAAGCAGAAAAAAACCTCTCTGACTTCAGCTGCAGCAATTTCTTACTTGACACACCTCCAAAGGCAAGGGTATTAAAAGCAAAAATGAACTATTGGGACCTCATGAAGATAAAAAGCTTCTGCACCGCAAAGGAAATAATCAACAAAACTAAAAGGCAACCAATGGAATGAGAAAAGATATTTGCAAATGACATATCGGACAAAGGGCTAGTATCCAAAATCTATAAAGAACTCACCAAACTCCACACCCGAAAAACAAATAATCCAGTGAAGAAACGGGCCGAAAACATGAATAGACACTTCTCTAAAGAAGACATCCAGATGGCCAACAAGCACATGAAAAGATGCTCAATGTTGCTCCTCATTGGGGAAATACAAATTAAAACTACACTCAGATACCACCTCACACCAGTCAGAGAGGCTAAAATGAACAAATCAGGAGACTATAGATGCTGGCGAGCTTGTGGAGAAACAGGAACCCTCTTGCACTGTTGGTGGGAATGCAAACTGCTGCAGCCGCTCTGGAAAACAGTGTGGAGGTTCCAAACAATTAAAAATACACCTACCCTATGACCCAGCAGTAGCACTGCTAGGAATTTATCCAAGGGATACAGGAGTGCTGATGCACAGGGGCACTTGTACCCCAATGTTTATAGCAGCACTCTCAACAATAGCCAAATGATGGAAAAAGCCTAAATGTCCATCAACTGATGAGTGGATAAAGAAATTGTGGTTTATATACACAATGGAAAACTACGTGGCAATGAGAAACAATGAAATATGGCCTTTTGCAGCAACGTGGATGGAACTGGAGAGTGTTATGCTAAGTGAAATAAGCCATACAGAGAAAGACAGATACCATATGTTTTCACTCTTATGTCGATCCTGAGAAACTTAACAGAAGACCATGGGGGAGGGGAAAGAAAAAAAAAAAAAGGGTTAGAGAGGGAGGGAGCCAAACCATAAGAGACTCTTAAAAACTGAGAACAAACTGAGGGTTGATGGGGGGGTGGGAGGGCAGGGAGGGTGGGTGATGGGTATTGAGGAGGGCACCTTTGGGATGAGCACTTGGTGTTGTATGGAAACCAATCTGACAATAAATTTCATATTAAAAAATAAAACCAGCTGAACACAATGTAAATATTAACAACAACAACAAAAGAAGATGTGGTATATATATACAATGGAATACTAATTGGCAATGAAAAAGAATGAAATCTTGCCATTTGCAACAATGTGGATGGAACTGAAGGGTATTCTGCTAACTGAAATAAGTCAGTCAGAGGAAGACAGATATCATGATTTCACTCATCTGTGAAATTTGAGAAACTCAACAGATGAACATAGGGGAAGGGAAGGAAAAATAAGATAAAAGGAGAGAAGGAGGCAAACCATAAGAGACTCTTATATACAGAGAACAAACTGAGGGTTGCTGGAGGGGTGGGTTAAATGGGTGATGGGCATTAAGAAGGGCACTGGTTGGGATGAGCACTGGGTGTCATATGTAAGGGATGAATCACTGGGTTCTACTCCTGAAGGCAAGACTACACTGTACGTTAACTAACTTGAATATTAATAAAAATAAAAATAAATTAAAAAACTCCCTTTCTCATTATCCTTATGCTCACTTTTCCGGACATGTTAGAGTAGGTTCCTTTCTCTCCCAAACTTTAACACTAGTAGAGATATGCATTATTTTCCTTACCTAGTCAGGCCATCATGCCTTTTCCCTTTTAAATCTCTTTAAGATATCCATTTATGAATCTTTCTTTATAAAATCTATCAAATTACTGGGCTACAGTCCATAGCCACATGCTATTGCCATTACTTACTCTTCAACTTCATTTCCTCATATCTTTTAATTTTATTTATTTTTTAAAAAAATGTTTATTTGTTTTGAGAGTGAGAGAGAGAGAGAACATGCATGCACAAACCAGGGGAGAGGCAGAGAGAGAGGGAGAGAGAGAATCCCAAACAGCCTCTGCATTGTCAGCACAGAGCCTGACAGGGGCTTGATCTCACAAACTGTGAGATCATGACCTGTTGAAATGCAGGGTTGGACACTTAACCGAATAAGCCATTCAGGCGCCCCCTCATATCCTTTAATTTTAGAAACACAGAACTCTAGGATTGAGATAGATATTAAAGATTATTTAATATAATCTCTAACAAAAGTAAGAATTCCTCCTATCATATTAATGAAAAGTGGCTTTGAGCCTTTACTTGAATGCTTCAAAAGACAGAAGGCTCACTAGTTTATAATGTGGCCCCTTCCGTGTCTCAAACAATCCAATCATTATAGTGAGCCTATTTAATTTCCATAATCCACAATCAAAGCCTTTGTCATAAAGTATTCGGAACATTTTTTTATGGTTCAGGGTTGATAAAGCTAAATCATTAAATCTCTGTGAGTTCCTTTGGTGCTATAGCTTCAAGATCTAGATGCTATCTGCTAGATTTCAAGAGCTGCAACTATTAGAAGAAAAACTGAAAATCTTCAGGGGACACTAGCTGTACAGTTCTCAAGAAACTGCCCGGTGTAATATTTTAGCAACTACTTGGTTATGAGTATGGGACGAGCTTGAACATTAAAGTTACTATTAATTAAAAATAATGAAAATGTTAATTTGCACATAATTGGAAAACTATATATCCATGTATTTCTCTTACTAGAGAAAGCATGTTTTTCCAAAAATTATACTTCAGGCATTCTGATGGACAATCAATGCATTAGATTTCATTTCTTTTAAGTTCACTGATTTACAGGGCCAGCTACCAGACTCACCTTTTAAGTTTTCATTTTGTGACGCCTAACTAAAGAGGAAAGTGCATACACAATCTTACCTACATGTGTATACTATACTTTTGAAATAAATATAATGAAGAACATAATGTGAACTGAGCCTAAGGTCCTGTGGTAAAAGGCATAATTCTGGGAAAAGTTGAATGAATAAATGAATGAACGAATGAATAAATAATAAATACGATCTACTCTTTAATGGTAAAATCTTGAGGGGCGCCTGGCTCAGGTTAAGCGTCCGACTTCGGCTCAGGTCATGATCTCCCGGTTTGTGAGTTCTAGCTCGGCATTAGGATCTGTGCTGACAGCTCAGAGCCTGGAGCCTGCTTCGGATTCCGTGTCTCCTTCTCTCTCTGTTCCTCCCCTGCTCATGCTCTGTCTCTCTCTCTCTCAAAAAGAAAGATTTTTAAAAAATTAAAAAAAAAAAAAGGTAAAATCTTGAAATTAAGCTAATATGCCAACTCCCTGGACTGGTTTAACTTCAAGATTCGTTTAAAGAGTAGTCTTTAATTTGACAGGTTTGGAAAGGGGGAAGGCGGGAAGCAGGGAGTGGAACCTAGGATGGCAGCTTGTATGACCCGCTGTTCGTGGTTCGGGTGAAGCGGCTGGTTACAGTGACAGCTGGGAACTGTGAGTGTTACAGGCTTTGAAGTCAGTTCAGCTTTGATGTCTTCCTCTCATAGTTAATCGTAAGATAGTACAGAACAGGAAAAAAATAAGACTTTCCAATACTGTCCTTGGTGTCATTGCTCAGGAAATCCTACCATGAAAAAAGATCAGTGTCTGTGTAAACCTTAAGTAGCACTAGTCTGCTCTTTCTTTCCGAAAGGTTTTAAATTATTGATATGATAATTAAAATTAAAATTGTTAGTTTGGAAAAAAAATAAAATTGTTTAGGGCATGCACATGGAGATAAGCAAAAACATTCTTAAATTTGTGATTAGAACCTGTGACTCAATCAATAAGAACACACATATTCATGTGATTTGGGACTGTCACTATACTAACTACTACTTAGTTATACATACGTGGTTCCCGACCATGAGGAACTTATCAGCCAACGACTGATAACCCTGCCTGGCAGGAACCTCAGAAATCATCTAGTCCAAGAGTGAAGTCCGGAGAAGCTAGCTTGTTTCAGAAGCAAAAGATGAAACTACCAAATACACACATATGTATACATAAATTAAATGACAACCAATAGC
This sequence comes from Leopardus geoffroyi, assembly GCF_018350155.1. Taxonomy (NCBI): domain Eukaryota; kingdom Metazoa; phylum Chordata; class Mammalia; order Carnivora; family Felidae; genus Leopardus; species Leopardus geoffroyi. Next base: position 155,723,732 of record NC_059326.1, read on the forward strand.
ACACAGAAATAAAGGGATAAGGGTATTTTTGAGTCTTTGGTTAGAAGAAAAATTATGATAATTTCATATTGAGGCAGAAGACTGTTCACCTAACTCCATTCATTTGTACAATACTTTTATGCATTTTGCCGTATGTAGAAACTACTGTTACTATGAAAACAGCTGGCATTTTCTTTACATCGACTCACTTTTTCTATATGCCTGACCCTAAGCAGTAATATTCATTAAGTGGCTTTCACATGTTATTCACACCCTTTCTAATACTTATTAGGATAAACAAATGACTACAAAAAGAAAAAATGGTTCATCCATGAAGCACCATAAGTATGCATATAAAACACTAGGATGGAGGACTCAAGGGAAAAATATTTCCTAATTATTTCTTGTGATACTTAAATGAGAACTATGATTTTTAACTCTGCATTCTTTAAGTATTTAGTTGTCCATGTGATCTGGGATCACCTGAATTTTAAATGTTCTTTTCTTCAGGGTCATGTGGTTTGATGCCTCCCGCCATAAAATGTTAGTTACTGGGAACTTCCCCAGTTTACTTCATGGATAATAAATAATCTACAGTTTGAAGAAAAAAACTATCATTATAAGTGACAGTAATTATAATCTGAGACCAAGGTAGTCACAAAAAGTTGAAAGGAAAAACATTTTCTTTTGATTCTTTCTTCATAGGGCACTCTTGCTGCCTGCCCACGGCTTAAAAAAACAAACAAACAAAATACCCCCAAGCTTTCTAGTTTTTCTAAGTAGAAAGAAACTACAGAAATCTTTCAGGAATGACTTTAATGGGAAAAGGAGAAGGATGATTAAGGTCTATGGCATTCCTCTTGTTTACGTGTTGGTATCAAGTAATGAGATGAGAAAGAATCCAAAGTCAGATACTAGAAGAGAGGGGTTAACTACACCTCATGAAAACAAAAGGTCATTCCTCTTAAATTCCTACCCTTTAAATGCATTTGAGTTGACTGTAAACATAAACAAAAGCCACTGGTGGGCAATTACATTTGAAGAAGTGGCCCATAAAAAGTGGAATATTCAGTATGTATTAGAATCAGTTACACAACATCTGATTTAATAGTTAGGTTTTAAGCGTTCCTCTCATAATACATGTTAAATGATCTCGACAAATCATATTCTGTAATGCAGCAAAATGACAATTTCATATAGTATAAGGCTGGTAGGACAAGAACATTAAAGCAAATTAATCTGTAAACCTTTATCTACATTAAAAGGTTGAAGATCTGCAGGCATTTGTAACAAGAACTTTACAATGAATTTGCCATTCCCAAAGTCATCTCACAGACAGGAAAGAGGAACTTGGCATGTGACCAATAAATTATGAGAGAGCAACACCTCAGGGTTAGAGGGCACTGATGACTTCAACAAATCTCACCAGCTAGGGCACAGATTAAGCCGGGGGATAGGATGCCCTACAACCTTAACCTGCTAATACCTTTACATTCTTAAGAATGATCTCTACTCTGCTCTTTCATATTAGTTGTTAGTTACACTAATTACAGCTTAACTGGTATTGTTGGTACCAGTTTCTCCCTCAAAAGACATGCAGAGAAAGGTTATCTCTAATAGCTTGAAATAACTTCAGCCAAATTCTGTTGTACACATTAGGAGCACTTAGCTCCAGTGTTGAATGGGTCTTTTATAGACATCAAAGGAGAGACACTAAAAGCAATGTGTGTTTGTGGATTCTATAAAGCATTTCATATAGGAAGCTGTAAAAATAAGAACAGTAACTTCTCCTGTGACGAGAATTTCAGAATGGTTTAAAACAAGGTAGCTTATTTTTGATGTTTATTTTCAACATACAGGGGCTGGTGATTTCAAATATAAGGGGCTAGTTATATCGTAACCACACTACTGAAGTAAAAATACTTTGCCCATGAAATTCCCTCAAAATTTATGGTTTTTAGAAAAGGAATAATGAAATTTCTATCACGATTTTTTAGAATCGTTTTAAGTTCCACATTTACACTGATGTTAACCTAACATTATATGGAACTGTGCACAGATTCCAAAGCCCATTTACGAAGATTCAAATACCATCTGTGGAGCTGCAGTAAATTACCCTGTAACATTAATCTTTAAACCAGGCACTAAATCAGAACAGAAACATACCAAAGAGATTTAAAGCAAGAGAGTCATAACTGAATTATCGAGATTAATGTAAATAGTTTCACATATAAGAGTTGCAGGTTCTCAATATTACACTGTCTTCACTTTGAATGAAACATATAAAATTACATCCAAATCTTAAAAATGAATTACTAATATCTAAGTGACACCAGTGGTTTTTGTACATACAACAAGAACTGAAAAGGATGGCTGAATGGTGTTGTTAATGTAAGCGTGCTCCGAATTAAGAAATACAGTAACAAAATTTATATTTTATAAAATAGATATATTAGGAAGTGACTATTAACGTTACAAAAATAAACTTAGCTTTACAAAAGGGAATCTTTTTTTTAAAAAAAAATTTTTAACGTTTATTTATTTTTGAGACAGAGAGAGACACAGCATGAACAGGGGAGGGGAAGAGAGAGAGGGAGACACAGAATCGGAAGCAGGCACCAGGCTCTGAGCCATCAGCCCAGAGCCCGATGCGGGGCTCGAACTCATGGACCGCGAGATCGTGACCTGAGCTGAAGTCGGACGCTTAACCAACTGAGCCACCCAGGCGCCCCCAAAAGGGAATCTTTAAGCCAAACCTAGACTTCTTAAAAGATGTCCATCAGCAGAATTTTCACATAAATGAAACTCTTCAGGACAATGAAGAAGGATAATTAGAGCACTATGTGTCATCAAATTCAAAATGCCATTAATTTTAAGGTTTGTCATTATTCCCCATACCACTTAGGAAGAAAAAAACACTGCCAATTAAACTATGACACAATGTTTTGTTTTGTTTTTTTTTTAATGTTTATTTTTGAGAGAGAGACAGAGAGAGTGTGAGTTGAGGAAAGGGCAGAGAGACAGGGAGACACAGAATGCAAAGCAGGCTCCAGGCTCTGAGCTGTCAGCACAGAGCCCGACGTGGAGCTCGAATCCACGAACCATGAGATCATGACCTGAATCGAAGTCAACATTCAACCAACTGAGCCACCCAGCGCTCCTGACACAATGTTTTCTAATGACATTAACTGCAAGATATATTTGTATGTTATGTAGTTACAACTGCATCTTGTAATCAGTGAAATACAATATTTTATAATAAATTGTCTTGCCTATTAATGCACTTAATGAGTATGTTTGTATGTAAGAGCAATCTAATTTTGAAATCTAGTCACGAGGTAATAAATTTTATTGAATATAAAGCACTGAGAGGACATTGACCATATATTTTTTATCTTCTCTGAGGGCAGAAGTGGACAAAGAGCAACTGATACATTGGTAATTTTGGTTTGCTTGGGCAATTTACTGATTCACTAATATTCCTACTTTTTTCCACCAAGGATTTAAGGCAGATGACAAGAAGATCATATCCAATAAAATAATTAGGGAAATAAGAAATAAAACATCAGAACTGGGGAAAAGAACAAAAGCAAACAGATTGTAAGAATTCACTTCAATTAGATATAAAAATAATTTATGACTAACAAAATAGGTCCTAGATTTTTATTTTTCACTTATTTAAAAAAATAAGCCATAATATATTTGTCTGTGACAGTTAATGGACAATTTTGTCAGAAGTATGTAGGACCCTCCTAATCTCAAGTAATTTCCATAAAGAAGAGTATTACAGTGTTCTATTACATGCTAAAAGATAGATACCAAATAAAAGTATAACCAAGAGAGAAATTAAAAACTGGGGTAAATAATCCCAAAACATCAGAAGCTTTCCCTTGAAAAGATTAATTTTATTGCAGCAATAGCTAAAGTAGGATTAACATGAACAACCAGTGGATGAAGTCTGTGTATGTGCAAATGTTAAAACCGTTCTGTGGTACAGCCACTGCTAAGCTATCTTAGGATACAGGTGGGTAAATGAATGGGACGACCATTCGTTTACAACTTGAAGGTACTAGCTGGAATGAATACTTGTGCAAGTAGGCCCTCCACATAGCGGGTCATAGGCTTCATGCAGTAAAAGGTAAGTGCAGCAAGATGACCCAGGGCATTGTATGAACATTTAGATCTATTTCAAAATCACAAATGGGAAAATAATCTGCTGATAGATCAGTTCAAGAGTTTAAAAAGTAGGATCTTCCTGTATTTAGTCACCCCACATTTTCTCTTCTCTCTACATCAGATAACATAAGCATCTGACTGTGGCACGTACATTACGTTTTCCAAGAAACTAGACAACTATGGGGCATATCCAAAATGTTTCTTTGGGGAAGCTCTCCTCTTCAATTCACACAGCTTTTGTTGGACTAACAGTTACAATGTCATGCTCAGCCCCAACCCTTTCAAGACATGGCTAGGCCAGGCTGGCCAATCACAGCCAGTCCTACTATTCAATCTCTTTGGTTTCAGTGATTAGTTCAGGGATCATCATAGTACCCAAGCAGGGCCAATAATTTTCACTAACATTCTTATTCAGATGCTAGCACTTTTTCTCTGGGATATTGCTAAATAGAAGATGCTACATCTGCTTATATCTACGCTCCCTGTACCCGGTGAGAGAAAGCCCTGTTTTAAGAAAGAAAGAATGAGGCCAAATGGCAAAGAAAAGTAGAGAAGAACATGGAGAGAGAGTCTGGATGACAGAGTTTGAGCCCCAATATCTAGTTGTACCAGAAGCAGATTTACCCTTGGGTTTCTCCATTTGCATGAATCATTAAATTACTTTTGTTTGCTAAGAAGTTTGAATAGGAGTAATGTGACTTATAATGAAGGAAGTCTCTACTAACACAGTAATTTAAAAGACTAGATTGTATTCTACTCTTTTTTTTTCAATTGCTATAAAATGTGAGAATGATATTCATGTGTGCATATTTGAATTCATGGGTACATATTTGAATCTGTGAAATAACTATACAGTACATTTTAATAGTAGCATCTAAAAAAATGTTAATGCATGTTTTTAAGTAATCTCTACAGCCAACGTGGGGCTCAAACTTACAACCCTGAAATCAAGAGTCTCATGCTCTCCCAACCAAGCTAGTCAGGCAGCAAAATGTTAATATGTGTTTAAGGGCAAGAAGGGTCTGAATTATCCAAGTAAGTGCTACAGATAACCACACAGGTAAGTAATCCAAAATAATTCATGTTCAGTTTTCTAGTATTTAATATTTATTCAGTTTTTTAATATTTACATAATGAAGAGAGAAGGGCAGTGGGAGAGGGGAAGGAGCTTATTCTCCTTACTATGTTTTTCTAGGCACAACTAAAAGTAGTTTGCATTTGCTGAAAATACATGAGCTTAATATTGGGAAAAAGAGGCACAGAAATGTACTGGGGGAAAAAAAAAGGAATGCTAACCAAAGATGGTTTTGCTGCAGATAATTCCCTGAAAAAACAATGCACTCATAAACAACTGAGAGTTAGGTGCAGCTATTTCTCTTGGGTAAGAAGGCCATGGGCATTGGGCAACAAGTGCTTTTCCAGAATGAATTTTCATATTGCTTGCATTTTAACGTGTAAACCATTGTAAAAATGGACTAGGAAAAAAAACCTGTCATCTCACTTTATGATTTGAATGAGCTATAAGTCCACCTCGAGTTACAAACAACTCCAATAAAAATACCTGTGTTCTCAGAATGATTACTTACCTTCCACTTTCTTATTAAATTCCCACATAGTTAACTATTAGAAGCCTCAAGTAACTAGGCTATCTACCTCTGGCTATTCTCTGTTGGTAGTAAGGGTCTGAAAAGGCAATGGCCTCATGGAATGCATTAGACATGAATCTGATACCATAAGCAGATGTCTCAAAATTATTCACCTAACAACTATTTAATCATACATACTTTGGGGATTTTCAGAAGTAATACATATTCATAAGAAATAGACCTATCAGTGCTGGATCCTAAACGATTTCTGGCCTGTTTTCTAAACAAAATTTGCCTGTGGGGCACCTAGGTGGCTCAGTTGGTTAAGCAATTGATTCTTGATTTCAGCTCAGGTCATGATCTTATGGCTCAGCTCATGGGTTTGAGCCCCATATTGGGGCTATCAGCACAGAGCCTGCTTGGGATCCTCTCTCTCTCTCTGCCCCTCCTCTGCTCGTGCTCTCTCTCCCCCTCTTTCTCTCAAAACAAATAAGATTTAAAAAACAAACAAAACAAAACAAAAACCAAAAAAATAACCCCACAAAATTTGTCTGTTGAAATAACTTAGGCTAAAAAGTGTCACTTACACCATACACAAAAATAAATTCAAAATGGATGAAAGACCTAAATGTGAGACATGAAACCATCAAAGTTATATAGGAGAAAACAGGCAGCAACCGCTTTGACCGTGGCCACAGCAACCTCTTACTTTACGTGTCTCTGGAGGCAACGGAAATAAACAGAAAAATGAACTAATGGGACCATATCGAGATAAAAAGCTTCCGCACAATGAAGGAAACATTCAAAAAAACTAAAAGTCAACCTTCGGAATGGGAGAAGATAGTTGCAAATGACATATCAGATAAAGGGTTAGTATCCAAAATCTATAAAGAACTTCTCAAACTCAAACTCAAAAAACAAATAATCAAGTGAAGAAATGGGCAGAAGACATGAATAGACATTTCACCAAAGAAGATATCCAGATGGCTAACAGACACAGGAAAAGATGTTCAACATCACTCATCATCAGGGAACTACAAATCAAAACCATAACGAGATACCACCTCACACCTTTCAACATTGCTAAAACTAACAACTCAGGAAACAACAGATGTAAGTAAGGATGCAGAGAAAGGGGAACCCTTTGTATGGCTGGTGGGAATGCAAACTGGTGCAGTCACTCTGGAAAACAGTATGGACGTTCTTCAAAATATTAAAAAAAATTTTTAAGGTGTATTTATTTTTGAGAGAGAGAGAGAGAGAGAGGGGGGGGGGGGGGGGCAGAGGGAGAGGGAGACACAGAATCCAAAACAGGTTCCAGGCTCTGAGCTGTCAGCATAGAGCCCGATGTGGGGCTCAAACTCACAAACTGTGAGATCATGACCTGAGTTGAAGTTGGATGCTTAACTGACTGAGCCACCCAGGTGTCCCAGTTCTTCAAAATATTAAAAACAGAACTACCCCATAACCCAGCAATTGCATTACTAGGTATTTACCCAAAGGATATAAAAATGCTGATTCAAAGGGGCACATGCACCCCAATATTTATAGCAGCACTATCAACAATAACCAAATTATGGAAAGAGTCCAAATGTCTATTGACTGATGAATGGATAAAGAAGATGTGGTATATCTATACAGTGGAATGCTACTCAGCAATGAAAAATAATGAAATCCTGCCATTTGCAACAATGTGGATGGAACAAGAGGGTATTATGCTAAGCAAAATAAGTCAGTCAGAGAAAGATAGGTATCATATGATTTCACTCATATGTGAAATTTGAGAAACTCAACAGATGAACATGGTGAAGAGAAGGAAAAATAAGATAAAAAGAAAGAAGGAGGTAAACCATAAGAGACTCTTAAATAGAGAACAAACTGAGGGCTGCTGGAGGAGAGCTGGGTGGAGGGTAGGTTAAATGGGTGATCAGCATTTAGAAGGGCACTGGTTGGGATGAGCACTGGGTGTCATATGCAAGAGATGAATCACTGGGTTCTACTCCTAAAGCCAAGACTACACTGTATGTTAACTAATTTGAATTAAAAAAAAAAAAAAGTATCACTTGGTATTTAAAGACAAAGCATGGATGTCAAGACACGTTTTTTTTTATTTTTTTATTTTTTTTTATTTAAAAAAAAAATTTTTTTTTTCAACGTTTATTTATTTTTGGGACAGAGAGAGACAGAGCATGAACGGGGGAAGGGCAGAGAGAGAGGGAGACACAGAATCGGAAACAGGCTCCAGACTCTGAGCCATCAGCCCAGATCCTGATGCGGGGCTCGAACTCACGGACCGCGAGATCGTGACCTGGCTGAAGTCGGATGCTTAACCGACTGCGCCACCCAGGCGCCCCAAGACACGTTTTTATTGATGGCTCTGAAACTGGTGAGTTTGCTTGATTTGGGAAAAATATTCAGTCTTCAAATTCTATGTTGATACTAAGGACTCATTTTAGGTAGTTTTATTAGAATTACTATATGTGAAAGCATTTCAGTATTTATGGATGGAAGCAACATTAGATTTATTTAAAGTTTGTTTGCTTGTTTGTTTTTTACAAAAAAGAGCACTATGAAGCACTGCATTGTTCTTTATGGCTTCCTAAGTACTTTGCAATGATTTTTATGAGGATTTTTTTTTTCAGGGCGTTCTAAGAATGACTTTACAGGAGTATGTTACAGCAGTCATTTTTATTTCATATGAGAATTAAACACAGATGGATTAATTATTTTTCATAATTAAATTATATGGTACACAAATTTAGACATCTATTCAATCTCTAGTGTCATGGGCAGAGACAGTAGAACTGTTCCATGACAGTCAACTTGAGTTTCTAATCAAATGTATTTTTGCAAACAAAGGAAACTAAGCTACTACTACGTAACACATTTCCTTTGGTGCCTTATAGTTTTTTTCAATAACCGAAACCTTCTCAGTATTTATAATATCATAATAAGCTTAAAGGAAATAGCTTTTTTATCAAAAGCCTCGTGGAGGCAATTGACTCTAGAGAACAACAGGCCAGCAGATCTGCTGACTATTAATTTCTGTAGATTTGCTAATCAGTAGTGTCAAGGCAAACCATCAGGAAGCTTTATATCAGTACTATACTAAACTATTCTAGTTCTCAGAAGGAAGGCCTTAAAAACCTCAAATCTTAGTATTAAGGCTTAGGCTATTTGTCATCAGTCAATATAAAAACCAGCCACATGAAGAATAACTTTTTTTTTTCTTAACTAACAATATCAACAAAAATAATATAAAGAAATTATCTATTGTGTTGCTCACTGTCACCTGAGGAATGATATGTTAATCTTTACATTTAATGTTAAGAAAATATTTCTCGTGGAAAAATATTCCATGTTCATGGATAGGAATAACGAATATTGTCAAAAGGTCCATACTATCCAAAAAAATCTACAAATTTCATGCAATCCCTATCAAAACACCAACAATTTTTTTTTTTTTCACAGAACCAGAACAAACAGTCCTAAAATTTATATGGAACCACCAAAGATCTCAAATAGCCAAAGAAATCTTGAAAAAGGAAAATAACACTGGAGGTCTCACAATTCCAGGTTTCAGGTTACACCACAAAGCTGTAGAAATCAAAACAGTATGGTATGAGCACAAAAAAGGACACATAGATTAATGGAATAGTATAGAAAGCCCAGAAACAAAACCATGATTATATGGTAAAATAATCTTCGACAGAAGAGGCAAGAATATGCAATGAGAAAAAGTCTCTTCAACAAATGGTGTTGGGACTGGACAACTACATGCAAAAGAATGAAACTGGGCCACTTTCTTTCACCACACACAAAAATAAGCTCAAAATGGATTAAGAAACTAAATGTGAGATCAGAATTAAATGCTTCTGCACAGAAAAGGAAACTATTGACAAAACTAAGACAACTTGCTGAATGGGAGAAGATATTTGTAAATGACATATTTGATAAAGGGTTAGTTATCCAAGATATATAAAGAACTTATAAAACTCAACATCCAAAAACCAAATAATCCAATTAAAAAATGGGCAGAAGACATGACCAGACATTTCTCCAAAAAAGACATACAGATTGCTAACAGACACATGAAAATATGCTCAATGTCACTCATCAGGGAAATGCAAATCAAAACCACAATAAGATATTACTTCACACCTGTCAAAAAGGCTAAACTCAAAAACACAAGGAACAAATGCTGGCGAGGATGTGGAGACAAAGGATCCCTTGTGTACTGTTGGTGGGAAACTGGTGCAGCCAATCTGGAAGACAGTGTGGAAGTTCCTCAAAAAATTAAACGTAGAATTACCATATGAGCCAGTAATTCCACTACTGAGTATTGAGCCACAGAATATGAAAACACAAATTCAAAAAGATACATGTATCTCTATGTTTATTGCAGCATTATTTACAATCGCCAAATTATGGAAGCAGTGCCAAGTGACCATTGATGGATGGATAGAGAAGTGGTATACATGCATGCTTCCTGAAGACAACATTAGGAAAGTTGAAGTCAACTACAAGAAAAACATTGGAAATACCATAAATACATGGAGGTTAAAGAATATCCTGCTAAAGAATAAATGGGTTAACCAGGAAATTAAAGAAGAAATAGAAAAATACATAGAAACAAATGAAAATGAAAAACAACAGTCTAAAACCTTTGGGATGCAGCAATACTGGTCATAAGAGGGAAGTGTATAGTAATACAGGTCTACTTCAAGAAGCAAGAAAAATCTCTAATACACAACCTAACCTTACACATAAAGGAACTAGAAAAAGAACAACAAATAAAGCCTAAGGCCAATAGACAGAAGGGGAATAATAAATATTGGAGCAGAAATAAATAATATAGAAACAAACAAACAAAACAGTAGAACAGATCAATGAAATTAGGAGCGGATTCTTTGAAGGAATTAATAAAATTGATAACCCCCTAGCAAGACTTACCAAAAAGGACCCCAAATCAATAAAATCTCAAATGACAGAGGAGAGATCAACAACGGAGAAATACAATTGTAAGAGAATATTATGAAAATTATACACCAACAAATTGGGCAATACGGAAGACATGAATAAACTCCTAGAAACATATAAACTATCAACTTCCTGTGCTGAAACAGGAAGAAATAGAAAATTTGAACAGACCCATAACCAGCAAAGAAATTGAATCAGTAATCAAAAATCTCCCAAAAAACAAAAGTCCAGGGCCCAATGGCTTCCAAGGGGAATTCTATCAAACATTTAAAGATGAGATAATACCTATTCTTCTCAAGCTGTTTCAAAAAACAGAAATTGAAGGGGCGCCTGGGTGGCGCAGTCGGTTAAGCGTCCGACTTCAGCCAGGTCACGATCTCGCGGTCCGTGAGTTCGAGCCCCGCGTCAGGCTCTGGGCTGATGGCTCAGAGCCTGGAGCCTGTTTCCGATTCTGTGTCTCCCTTTCTCTCTGCCCCTCCCCCGTTCATGCTCTGTCTCTCTCTGTCTCAAAAATAAATAAACGTTAAAAAAAAAAAATTAAAAAAAAAAAAAAAAGAAAGGCTAAGAATCATATGATCTTTCAATAGATGCAGAAAAAACATTTGAGAAAGTACAGCAGTAGGGATAGATGGAACATACCTCAACATCATAGAGGCCATACATGAAAGACCCACAGCTAATATTATGCTTAAGGTGGAAAGACAGAGAGCCTTTTCTCTACGGTCAGGAACATGACAGGGATGCCCACTCTCACCATTGTTATTTAACATACTATTGGAAGTTCTAGCCTCAGCAATCAGGAAACAAAAAGAAATAAAAGGCATACAAACTGGCAAGGAAGAAATCAAACTTTCATTATTTGCAGATAAATTATTTGCAGACAGGATACTCTATGTAGAAAACCCAAAAGACTCCACCAAAAAATTACTAGAACTGATACACGAATTCAGTAAAGTCGCAGGATATAAAATCAACATACAGAAATCTGTTGCATTTCTATACATCAATAATGAACCAACAGAAAGAGAAATCAAAGAATCAATTCCATTTACAATTGTACCCAAAACTATAAGATACTTAGGAGTACACTTAACCAAAGATATAAAAGATCTGTACTTTAAAAATTATAGAACACTTATGGAAGAAATTAAAGATGATACAAAAAATGGAAAAACATTCCATGCTCATGGATTCGAAAACAAATATTGTTAAAATGTTTATACTACCCAAAGCAATCTATGCATTTAATGCAATCCCTGTCAAAATACCAGGAAAGAATATCCATTGGGAAAAAAGACAGTCTCTTGAACAAATGGTGCTGGGAAAACTGGACAGCAGCATGCAGAAGAATGAAACAAGGCCAATGTCTTACACCATACACAAAAATAAATTCCAAATGGGTGAAAGACCTAAATGTGAGACATGAAACCGTCAAATCCTAGAGGACAACACAGGCAGCAACCTCTTTGATCTCAGCCACGGCAACTTCTTACTAGACATGTCTCAGAGGCAAGGGAAACAACAGCAAACATGAACTATTGGGACCTCATCAAGATAAAAGGCTTCTGCATAGCAAAGGAAACAATCAACAAAGGAACGGCAGCCAATGGAATGGTAGAAGATATTTGCAAATGACACATCTGATGAAGAGTTAGTATCCCAAATCTATAAAGAACTTCTCAAACTCAACACCCAAAAAACAAATAATCCAGTGAAGAAATGGGCAGAAAACATGAACAGACATTTCTCCAAAGAAGATATCCAGATGGCTAACAGACACATGAAAAGATGTTCAACATCACTCATCATCAGGGAAATACAAATCAAAACTACAGTGAGATACCATCTCACACTTGTCAGAATGGCTAAAATGAACAACTTGGTTAACAGCAGACGTTGGTGAAGATGTGGAGAAAGGGGAACCCTCTCACACTGTTGGTGGGAATGCAAACTGGTGTAGCTACTCTGGCAAACAGTATGGAGGTTGTTCAAAAAGTTAAAAATAGAACTACCCTATGATCCAGCAATTGCACTATTAGGTACTTACCCAAAGGATACAAAAATACAGAACTGATGGATTACCAGAGGGGAAGGGTGGTGGGGAGATGGATGAAATAAGGTGAAGTGGATTAAGAGAATACTCATCTTGATGAGCACTGAGTAATACATAGAATCGGTGAATCACTATATTGTACACCTGAAACTAATATAATACCGTATGTTAACTATACTGGAATAATAATAAAAATAAAAATAAAATATTTTTCCTAATACATTCTGGAAGATTCATGTAATTAGCTTCAACTGAGACTAAGGTACGTAAGTACTGAGACCTATGTAACTTTTTTGCTATGGCTGCCAGGATTTTAACCACTACATTTAACTCTGAATTGCAGTAACTAATCATAGCCTAGATTTTTTGTCAAAAAAAACTCTTTTCACTTTTCCTTTCATTCCTGACTTTTGGTCTTTTCTCCTGGTTCTCATACTCTCCACTTAACAGCTCCTAGTTACCCGTGAAGTCTTAGTTCAGGTTGTCCTGGCTCTTAATAACGTTCCTGGATATCCCTCAGTGAGTTATGTGCTCCTTTCTCTGTGCTGCTCATTTGCCCATTCCTCTAATATGGGCCACCTGTTGAGGTGATTCTTGATTTTCTCACTTCTTTACTCAATCTAGCCTATATGTTCCTTGTCTAATTCTGAGTCTTCAGTGCTTAGCCCCTAATAGGTGCTTAGTAGATACTCAGTCACTGAGGAAGTACAGAAGTATAATGCAATGGCTTATGGGAATGTAAGAATGTGGAACCTGGAGGAAGAGCAGGAGTTGATCTGTGGGCTACAGCAAGGATGTCTGGAAGATGGTGAACAGCTGCCATCCTCAGTGCTCTCCTTTCGCTTGCCTTGTTATGGTGCATTACTTTTGATCTATGTAGCTCATATTTTATATAATGTATTTATATGAATATTAGTATATATGTGCACATGTTTTCAGAACAGCGAGAAATGAAATCATCGCTCTATAAATTTAATAATATTTGCAAGAATATAAAAATACATGTAGTCAGATCATGTAATTATACATGCATATTTGTGATTGGGGCAGGTGGAGTTTTATAGGTGAATCTTAGAATGTACATGGAGATAAACATGCTAAAGATTTATGAGATATTCCACTGAATACATGGAATCATTATTGTCCTCATTAAAACAATGATAGAAAATCTATACTAGCTTTTTAGTAGAAAGTGGTATTTCATTTATATGTGGTTTTATTTCAACTGCAGTATCACTGGATCAACTGTGAGAAAATATTTAAATCTCACAAATTCAAGTACCTTCTGTTTCCTAAATGTTCACATGGTGTATATATGTGCACAGAGAATGTTCACCAAATAAATTGTTTACTGACTAATGCAAGAAACTCAGTTTAAAAATAAAAATGATATAATTTTTTATGGAGGGTGCCATTTCTGGAAACTCAAATAAAAAGGATAAAGATTCTTTCACTTCTCATTTAAAACCATAACATTTCTGTTAGTATTTTGCTTAAAATTTCTTGGCCCAGAAGACAAAAATTTATGGCTTTAGATTAACTACTTTAATGATGTGACACAGAAACAGCAAAATGTTCTTTTCTACCTATGGTGTTGGTGTGATTGCTTCTTAAGGAGAGAAAAGAACACAATAAATTCCTGTATGGTAAGTCTTTTCCCACTTCTCTTTAGTTTAAATCTCAAAGGTAATACATATTTACAGACAGACAAGAGCGATAAAAATATGTGTGAAATGAGGTAATAATCTACAGTATTTGCATGTACTTAATGAGTTACTATTACAGAAAGAATGATTTACACTTCCTGTACTGAGAAAACTTACTCGGTGTCTACTTAGATTTAGCAGTAGTCTTAAAACAATCAGTGTCTAAACACTTGCTATCAGCTGTTTTAGCTCTGCTTTTCATCAATATAACACAATCATAACAAATTAAAGGCAAGTCACTTGACTGTCCTGTTACATTAGCTTGATGAAATTAGTGGCTGGCAATTCTTAGTGGAAAGTGACAGGGCTTTCTCAATAGGTTTACATATCAATTTTTCTGGAGAGAGTAAGAATCATCTTTATCAAAACATCCAAAATTTTCTCTTCCTTCCTTCCTTCCTTCCTTCCTTCCTTCCTTCCTTCCTTCCTTCCTCCCTCCCTCCCTCCCTCCTCTCTCCCTTCTCTCTTTCTTCCCTTCCTCCCTTCTTGTTTCCTTTTTCTTTTTTCTTTTCTTTTCTTTTCTCTTTTCTTTTCTTTTCTTTTCCTCTCCCTCTCTGTCTCTCTTTCTTTCTTTTCCTTTCTTGCAACCCAACCAGCACTGGAACAGAAAATATCCAAAATTTTCTTCCTAAGATAATATTGCTCAAACTCACTGAGGAGATTTCAACTGTTCTGTCCCCAAAATAGATACAAGTAAATAGCTACTGTAATTCTTTAGCCCATAAAGTTATTGGTTGGGATGGAAGAAATGTTATTTTTCTGAAATGTTCCCTTAGAGTGGTGATCTGTCTATGTGAATGGCCTGGAGACAGGATACAGATCCGAAGCAGTTTGACTCTATGGGTAATGTTCTTTCCTTTCTATCACGCCACCTCTTATTTAACTCTTTTGTAGAAAAAAATAAACAAGTCTCTTTGCCTTCCTATATCTCCCCCACATCTCACACTTACATTTTCTCTATATCAGGAGTGGTGGGTGTTATGGGTTGAATTGTGTCCTGTTGAAATGTGTATTTTGAAGTCTTAACCCCAGTATCTCGGAATGTGACCTTATTTGAAGACAGGGCCTTTACAGAGGTGATTAAATTAAATGACATTATTAGGGTGGGCCTTAATCCCATCTGACTGGTGTCCTTATAAAAACAGGAAAATTGGACACAGAGACATGCACAGAGGGAAGATGTTATGAAGAGACAAGAAACAGAAGATGGCCACATACAAGCTGAGGAGAGAGGTCTGAAACAGATTTTCCCTCACAGCCCTCAGAAAGAACCAATCCTGCCCCCACCTTCATCTTGGACTTTGGATCTTCAGAACTGTGAGACAATACATTTCTGTTCTTTAAGCCACCCAGTTTGTGGTGCTTTGTTATGGCAGCCCTAGCAAATGAGTACAGTAGGTTTTGAACCAAAAAGCTAGAGGGTGTGAACATTTTATAGTATGTATAAAGGCAGGATTGGGCTACATTTGGAAGAGCCATAGTATATCAGAATAGAGAGGTTAAATGGGAATCATAGTAGGAAGATCAGTGTCACCCTATTCGGTCCATTCCTAGAGTCTGTCTCCTCCTAGCTCCCATATTCAGTCTGTGGTGCATTGTTTTGTTCTTATTTGTGGAGATTCATACAATTATTACAGGCTAGAAATGAGTTCAGAGACCATTCCTTTCAGTGACTTAACACTGTATGGGTTTTCAAAAAGCCTTCATCTATACCCTTCAAGTCAAAACTATCATCTGTTCCTTTACCTAGTTGTCATTTGAGAACTGAGGAAA
The DNA here is from genome assembly GCF_018350155.1 of Leopardus geoffroyi. Taxonomy (NCBI): domain Eukaryota; kingdom Metazoa; phylum Chordata; class Mammalia; order Carnivora; family Felidae; genus Leopardus; species Leopardus geoffroyi. Next base: position 155,739,985 of record NC_059326.1, read on the forward strand.
TGGACTTTATGACTATTTTCCAGTTACTACAATTTTGAAAGTTGTTTCCTAATATCAGATAGTAAGGTTTCTGGCAACTGAGACTACTGTTTCTACTTTTTCTGTTTTCTCATTTATTCAGTTTTGGCTATTAATTGTTGAGCACCCACTATGTGAATGTTCCTAGGGATGCAAAGGAATGACTTATGAGCTATAAATAAAGCACAGACAAGTAGAGTGGAAACACAATGGAGGGAAAAATTATTGAGTGCCTACTGTATTAAAGGGAAGTCCTAGGGGGTTCTTTCTATATTACCCTATTTTATGCTTTTATCAAATCTCTCACCCTGTGGATTGCTAGACATGTTTTACACATGAGAAAAAGGAGCTGAAAGAAATAACTCACTTAGAGACTGTAGGTTACTGAGCTGGGATTTTAATCTGGGAATGCTTGTGTCCCTAACTATGGCTTGGTTATAGGTCCACAGTCCCACTGCAGGTAGGTCCCTCTGGTTTAGAATATTTGTTAACACTGGTGTTATCAGAGACAATACATATTATAAAAAGACTATAAATAAAATCTAAATGAAGACCTTCCCCCAATATCTGATAACCCCATGGTATTTATTACAAGTTGCAATCACATGTTTATTTGCTTAACGTCCATGCCTAACCATACTTTAAGCTCCTTGAGGGTTACGATGGGCCTATTTTTGGTCACCATTGCATCTTAGCACCTAGGACACTACTTGTTATATAGGGCATTCAATTAATATTTGCTGAATGAATACAGAAGCAAATAATTAAATCTAGTTGAAATTTTAATTGGGCTGGTGCTATGAGCTGAATTGTTTCCCCACAAACATTCATACGTTGAAGTCCTAACTCCCAGTACCCTAGACTTTATTTGGAGATATTTACCGAGATAATTAAGTTAAAATGAGGTCTTAATCCAATGCATAACCCAAGTGCATAATCCAATGACTGGAGTCTTTATAAGAGGAGGAAATTGGGACACAGGTAGCTATACAAGGAAGATAATGTGAAGACACGGGGTGAAGGCGGGCATCTACAAGCCTGATACAGATCCTTCTCTCATAGCCCTCAGAAGGAACCAACCTTGCTCACATCTTGATCACAGCCTTCTAGACTCCAAACCGTGAAAAAATAAATTTCTGTTCTTTAAGCTCCCCAAGCTGGAGTACTTGTTACGGCAGTCCTGGCAAACTAAGACATGGTATACTGAACCAAACTCTCCTTTAACAAAAAGGTATATGTTAAGATTTGCCCACTACTCAGTCAATAATTGTCAAAGTTTTACAGCTGTTCTAGGAACATAATCATCCATTCTAAGATAATAAATCAACTTAAAGCATCTTATACACTGCCCTGGCCATTGCACCAACAACTAAAAGGAGTTCTACACCATACATCCTGGGGGGAAGAAGAAGACTAATTATTAAACAATGCAGTTACTCTTTTGGAGAAAAAGAAGAGATATAACAGGTTGTACAGTTTTAGAAACGAATATTGAATCCAAAATGTAGTGAATTCTCAGGAAGGCCTCAATTCTTCCTTTTCCAACCCTAGTCTTTGGCAGGCAGTCAGTAGCAGAGTCAACAGTAATAAGTGAAGTTGGTTGGTACTTCATCATTTTGTTGGAAACTGGGGGATGCAAGTCTAAAAAGCCCAAGTTCAATGCCAAAGTAGCTAATTTTGTCTGTAGCAGAATTCACAGCAGGGTTCCGAGCTAAAAGTGAGGTGGCAGGGCAGCAGCCCAACACACTGATGTGCTGCACTGTCTTCTGAAGATAGCCCCGGACGTAAACAACACAGTCTCTTCAAGATCGTCTGGTAACGTTTCTATTCACTGGTGTAACTGTGATTATGCTAATGCTTTGCGTTAAGGATTTTACTGGGTATAGGGGTAGATTCATTTCATGACAGTTCACCTTTCACCTGGCTGGGGCTGTAATCACAGGAACTGACCCTGCCTTCAAACCTAGAAGTCTATGGATCTTATTTATATTCATTTGGTTTCTTCAAATATGACAAGCAAGGAGGATTCTACTGTGATAAAAACAGGATTTTGATACTTTGAAATGGTTTTTAAAATTGAAAAGTAAACATTCAGAAACATGAAGATGATTTGGGCTTATATTATATTCTAAATATGGGTTAACACCACTGAGGTATATAAACACACTGATTGTAATTGTAAATTACCATGTTGTGCAGGAAAACAGACATATGGCAGGTGTCTTCACTCACTAAGCTATACTACAGCTCTTTAACATTAATGGGCATCTGATTTAAAGGAAAAAACTAATTTTTAGCAATGTGTCTCTGATATATCCCAATACTCCTCCCGTTTAGAGAACTGCCTTTCTTTTTAAAGAAACTACAGGTCTGACTAAAAATGAAAAGGCCAAATTTAATATTTTGAAATAAAATTGCCTTATAATTAAAAATTACCACTTTATAGATAAAAGAAGACTGGAAGAATGAATACTTTTAGGGACCCTAGATTTCCTAGCACCTTCCTTTAGAAATTTTTCTTAAATATTTTTATTGTATAATACATATAGCAGAATAATTTTATAAAATCACCAACGATAGTTACTTATGTATATATTTCTATATGTAACACACCTTTTCCTTAAGAAATAAAAAGTATCATAAAGCTTAATAAACTGTTTTGCCTCACTCAACAATCTATTCTGAATTTTGTGAAAACTGTAACTCTATAATACAATTTTTACCATATATGGTGGTCCTTTTGATTTACTTAGCCTTTGTTGAACATTTAGGGTGTTTCTAACTTTTTGTTGTTAAAAAAAGTGCTTTAATGACCACCCTCATCACTAAATTTTTGCACGCACATACAATTTTTTCTTATAAAAATTCATTAAAGTTGAAATGATTGTCCAAAGAAAAATCACATTTTAAAACTTCCCATATGAATTATCCAATAGCCTTTCATGAAGGCTGCCTCAATTCACACTCCCACAAAATGGAATAGTCAAATAATTGTTTGTTAGTTTTGTCTGTAACCACCACCATACTGTTTATTGTAGTTTCATAATATTTGGTAGGACAAGGACACCCTGACTCTCTTCTTCAAAATTTTATTTTCCTAAGTTTTATTCTTTCCATTTACAACCACCTTGTCAAGAAATACTCTCATATTCCACTAGGATTTTATTGGAGGGCATTGTAGTTTTCACTTTCAAAACATTGTTTTACATAGATAATACAATTTTGTACCCTAAAAAAAAATAGATTCTGCCAAGGAAACGAATACTGTTTAGTAAGCAAGACGATTTCTAGAAGAAAGCTATAAACAGAAGTGGCTACAATGAAAAATAAATCTCCTGATGTAGTTTTAGTATAATAGGCAAAGATGTATAGTATGTATACTTGAAAAATATGAAATTATAGAAAACATTTAGATGATATTTCAAGAACAATGTTTTGGAATAAGGGAGCATATCTTAACACTTCAAGTTTTCTTAGACAATAGATGGAAAGATTCTAGGAACTAGAGAAATTGTTCTTTATGATAGGAAACTCATTAAAGTGTCAAAGACTGATGAAAGTATAAGAACAATAAAGGCAATAATTAATAGAGTATTTGGCTGAATTTGAAAGACTTATGTAAGAAGTGGTTCAGGTCCTCTATTCTACGCTGAGTTAGAGATATCCAGAATATACAGATTCAAAGAAAACCAGGAATTACCTGTTAGACTGGTATTGGGTCAAGGGAAAACTCTTGAGAGTAAGGTGGCCAAAGGGAATGTATTTCTAAAATTCTGAAACTGTAGATCTACAAAGAGCTACGTCTCCTTTGAGAATGTGATAAAAGCTATCATCACCATCTTTAAAGATGCACACATGTACAAACACACTATTCTGCCTGTACTGTAAAGGGGTGCGACGTCTTCAGGTTAAGAATACTTGCCTTGTCTAAAGAAAACATGAGATAAAGGAAACATTTGATAAAAGAAATATTTCGGAATGACGGTGAAGATCTTATTGAGTGGCTGGAATTTGTGTTTTTAATTGACATTAGGGGAAATCTGGTGAATACGGAGACTCTGGACTACTGTTTGACTTTTGCCTCTGCCAACCATTCCACTGAAAATGTTTTCACTCTAGTATCACTGACACCTTTGCTAGCGACATGGTATATCTGACTTGATTTTATGTTACTTTGATCTCTGTATATTTGATATTGTTCAGCACTAACATCACATTGTTGGTTTTCTCCCAATTCTAAGGGCAATTCAATTATCAGTTTTGAGGGGTTTTATTATTAAGGTTTCTACTCATAATCTTAAATCTTTGAAAAACCTGAAATCCTTTAAAGATCAAAGTTTACCTAAGGTCCAGCCTTTTCTCTTTACATAGTCAAGTCAAGAGGACCAGTGATGGAAAAATCGCATTTTAAGTTATGTGAAGGCTGATCAATGACACAACGTGGTGCTTGCCTAACCAGAGGTGCAGCAGCTGTGTGCAAGACGCAGCTGTGCAGGTGCTGAGGCAGGTCCTTGGAGCTGTTCCCGAGATCAAAAGCCCATTACCAATTCTCCAAATACGCAGGGGCTACAGAATTCAAGAAGCAGCCTGGGTGAGAGAGAGCCTCCTCATATCTTTTAGGAGCTGAATGTTGATACAACCACAGTTGTTCATCCCAGCATTAAATACTACCTGGCCCTCTGCAGAAACATCTCCCTTTCAAGGTTGTCCAGAAGGGCTGTCTGGGAAAAGGAAGAAATGAGACTGGTGCTCTGTGACTTTTACTGGGAGAGTCCAAGAATAAGTGACTAGTCATCTGTTGAATCTAAAGTTTGTCTCTATCTTCACAAACCTCTATGTATCATCAGTGTTTTATCTTCAAACACTGACAAGAGAAAAATATACATCGGGAGAAATCAGAGAAAACTAGAAAAAGCAATTAATAGAAATAAAAGCTACAAGTTAATTAATTAAAAAATAAAATAAAAACAGCAGTAAATAAGATAAACATTTTTACAAATACTTGGTCTTTGAAAATACCTATAGATAAATATTTTGTAAGAACTGATTAAGGGGAAAAAAAAGGAGAAAGAAAAAACTGACAGATTAGTAATTAAGAAGACAAACTCATATATAATATTTAGTGATGGAATCAGAAAGCAATAAATATTACATGCAGGTATGTCTGTTTAGTATATGATGATCAAAATTTACCAATGTAGAAGGAGAAAACTAGAAAAGACCAATTTTGTAGGAGAGATTGGAAAAGTGGTATAAGATATACCATCACAAAAACCAGGGAATGTTGACTCAACCATCACAGATATTCTCTAAGATGCATATCTGAGTTCAAAAGAAAGTAAGGAAAACAGCCAGGTAATAAACCAAATGGAGCTGAGAACCAGAGAAGTGAGCTGGAGCTGAGGCTGAGCAAGTGTTTTCCACCTGGCCAACCTCAGTAAGAAAGGGGTTCCAAACACAACGACCCGGGCAGGACTGTGGATAAACCAGTGGGATTCCATAAGGTGGAGATCTGGATTGAGACCTCCACCTGAAACTGAGCACTCTAAATGAAAAGGTGAATTAGGAGGAAAAAAAAAAGCATCTTTCAAGAAAGGGAGGACCACAAGAAAACACTTGTATTTCAGCATGGTCCCTTGGGTAGGTTTTGTGTACTCTTTCCGTACCCCAACCTCAAACCTTCCCCCAGAGGTTACTATTATCTTGGACTCTATGTTTATTTTTACATAAAGTTCTGCTTGGTTTTGATTAAAAAAAAAAAAGGTATACTGAAATAATCTTCTGTGTTTGAATTTTTCACCCAATGGTGTGTTTATAAGGAAAAAAATCCGCTGTTTACTGATAATCACAAGGAATAACAGACACAAGTAATTTTCAATTAATAACAGAGAGAGAGAGAAACAAAATATCCTAAACCATATACGTAATGTACCTTAAAGTCAATGCTAGGTAAAAACACTGGAATAATAAACTTCAACTTCCCTCCCCTGAATTTCCTAAACAACTCCCAAACCATCCCTTAAGTATTAACCTCTTTAGACAGTTAATGGAGCTCTTAATGTTAACAGCCCTGAAATGAACCTCAGGCATCACCCATTTCCCCAGTTCAGCTCTGCCCAGAAGGGCAGGCCCCTCAGTTTGAAAGCCTGGAGTAGCCAAGAGGGGTGGCTGGGGCAGAGAGGTGGGTCCCCTCCACAGGGTAAGGGGTGAAGTGTATATAATAGGGCCCTTCATAGCAGGGGGAACCAAAATGGGGCCCTGATGCCAGAGGAAAGCATACCGGCCCCCCTGGGAAAGGAGGCCACCCCCCTGCCCCCACATCCTCCTGTGGGGAGAAATCAATGGTTGGCTGACCATCCATCTTGTTCCGATTATAGAACCAAACTCGGACCAGTTCCTTCTGTAGCCGGAGCTGCCCAGCGATGCGGCTGATTTGCTGGGGTGTGGGCTTCGGGCACTGCAAGAAGAGTTTCTCCAGATTGTTTACGATGCGTCGCTCCCTGCTTTCCTGTCTTCGCTTCCGAGCCTGCTGCAGGATCATCTCTATTTTGCATACACCCATAAAGTTCTTGGTGTCCACTTCCTCCAGCCACATTTTCATCAGCAGTCCCAACTTCCACATGTTGGCGATGCTGAGCTGCTGGGCCTCAAAGCGGCAGACGGTTGTCTGGCTAAGAACCTTTCCAAAGAGAGCCCCCACGGCGAACGCCACGTCGGCCTGTGAGTACCCCAGGGCCATTCTCTTTCGCCTCAGCTCCTTGGCCAGCTGCTCCATCTCTTTCTCTCTGGCTGCGACGTCCTCTGGCAGTGCCAACCTTGGGATGCACTGCAGGACGATGTAGGGCCTGGGGAAAGTGCCCTCTGAGGGGCTCGGGAACCAGGCTCCCACCTTGCCAGCTCCGACCCCGGGCGTGCAGGGTGCCATCCCGCCCCGGAATTTGTATGGCAAGGGACCCAGGGGCATCTCCCACACCTCAGGGCCTGGGCTGCCCCCCTGCTTGATTCCCGGCTGGACCATCAGCATGCTCGGAGCCGCCTGGGCGGTCAACCAGACCGGAGTGTCAACCCGCACCGGCACCGGTCCTCTGGGCCCGCCCCTACCACTGCCTGGCAGTGGGGAGAAGTATGAGGGCCTGGGTCCCGCCATGGGGTAAGACGGCACCGGAGCAGGGAGTCTGGTAGGAACTGATGGTCCTCGAGGCTTCGGAACAGCCGCCAGCCTTGCCCTCGAGCCCCGCCCCCTAGTGGGCAGAGATGGAGGTGCAGGTGAGAGAAACTGAGGCCAGGGGTGTATTTGCGCAGGGGTGAGGAAATCTAGTAGACCTACCGGTAATCCCTTGGGTCTGCAGGATTAAACGAGTGGGTTTCCCACCCTGGTCTATGCTTCTAACTCCCTCCGTGGTATAGGTCTCTCTCTCTCTGGCTTTGTACTTTTAAGAGGTCTGGGATCTCAGTCACTGCCTCCATCCTCTCCCTGAAGGGAACCTAGGCATTTTCTAACAGCTCTTCAGAACTCCAGTATCGAATCCTTTTCCTCCACATTATCTGTGGAGGAACGACTCCTTTTGGCTTCACAAATATTTATTGAACATCTATATACCAGGTATTGCTGGGACCAGTCCTAAATTCATTAACCATCCCCTCACTGCTATCATTGTGGTCACAAGCACTGCCAATAGCCTTCCCTGCCCATCTTTAGTTCCTGTGCTCTAAGAAACCTAAGCACTCCTCCCTAAATTTCTTCTAGTGTCTATCAGTTAACTGTCAGCTTCTACTCCCAGCCCTCACGCTTTGTCATTGTACTCTCTCACCGGGGCTGAGTTTCTTGACTAATTATTCATGTTACCCCCCACCAGCCCCCCAGAGCCTTTGCTCTGCAGCCTACCTCAGCTTCCTGGTCCGGTTTCCACATACAACAGAGACTTATATGTTTCATCTTTCTCCCCCTCTGGAGACAGGTCTCAGAACAGGCCCAACCTGACCTGCTGTTCCCCACTGAAGATGCTCCCTTTAATACCTGCTTCACCAACATCAGGCTCCCCTGTCCCTGGCCCCTTTCCCATCAGAGACCCAAGGATCTGAGAATATTTGTCCCTCCATCATGTCCCCATCTCAAGCATCCAGTACTAGGCTTTATGTGAAGAAAGTTAAGGAAGGAGTAGGAGAAGATCTGACCTCAGGTTCAAAGCTTCCAAGGAAGAGTTTTGGGAAGGGAGAAGACAGTCACCTTGGCTGGACAATCCCAGCCTCTTACCCTTTCACTTTCTAACTGAACCATGATGTGGCTTTGCCCTATCGACATCTACTGAAATTGGCCTTCTTGAAGTTATTGCCAACCTTCCAAATGTCAAATCTGATGGCCTTTTAAAAATTCTCATCCTATTAAAATTCTCTGCAGTATCTGACAAGGCTGACTACTCTTCTTGCTCCTTCTTTTTAAATTTCCATGACATGCTGGTAAGAGCCAAATTTGTATTTTAGCCCTGACTCCTAATATCCAATTCTGTATCTCCCACTGCCCCAAATCAAATTCATTATTTGCATTCCTAAAACTGCCTCTCCTCCAGGGGTCCCCGAGTTGGTTAATGGCTTTATCACCCACTCAGTCACCCAAGCTTAGACCCAGAAACTGTTCTTGGCCTTTCCCATTTCTTCCTCCCTCCCTCTCTTCCTTCTTTCCCAGCCTCATCTACCACACTCTCCCTGCTTGCATTCCATCTTGCTCAGTGAGAATATCTCCCTTTGCACTAAAGATGTTACACTTTTCACGACTATTATACCTTTATTCATGCTGGCCCTTCTGTCTGAAATGGCTTCCCTTTGCTTTTTGGTCTCATTCATTCAGGATTCTGCTCAAATGTCATCTCATTAGAGGCCTTCTCTGACTATCCTATCTAAAATAGTAACCGTTATCACTCTCTGTTCCCCTTATTAAAGCTTTCTTTTGTGGTATTAATAGGCATCACTACCTAATATATAATTATTTGTCATATGCTTATTGTAGGTTTCTCTGCTGCAAAGAGAACAGGGACTTTGTCCAGTTCACTGCAGTGTCTATGGTGCCTACAACTGTGCCTGGCTCATAGAAGGTGCTCAGTAAACATTCCCTGAATAAATGAAGCATGCTCTATTTCCAGCCACCTTTAAGATGCAGTTTAGAAGTGGGGTGCCTGGGTGGCTCAGTTGGTTGAGCGTCCAACTTCGGCTCAAGTCATGATCTCGTGCTTGTGGGTTTGAGCCCTGCATCAGGCTCCATGCTGACAGCTCAGAGCCTGGAGCCTGCTTTGGATTCTGTGTCTCCTTCTCTCTCTGTCCCTCCCCTGCCCACGCTGTGTCTCTCTTTGTCTCTCAAAAAATAAAACATTAAAAAAAATTTAAGATGCAGTTTAGAAGTGACCTGATGGTGAAACCTACTCCCGCGTAGAGTTAGTTCCTGCTTTTGTAGTGCTCCCCTTATTTGATATATGTATGTTTTTATTATAACATTTATCAGTAATTTTTATTTTATGTCTCTCACCCTCCATCTAGAGTGTGAGGTACTTAAGGGCATGTAGGTGTTATAAAAGCCTGGAACATAATAGAACCCTGACTGATACACTATTTAATAAGTGTTTGCTGAATGAGTGAATGAATTCTCACCTTTACAATTCTGAGAGTAAAGCACATTTAGTTCCAGAGTAACAAGAAGAAACTTGACCCTCTCAGGAGCATCTCTATTCTTTCTCTCTTGTACTAGAACAAGGCCCTTAAACACGAGATTGGGGGTAGTAGTACCGTGAGACTAAATTTAACACAACACTACAGGTAACAAGGTCATAGATGTGACCTTGAAGCAATGGTAAAGGGAAAAAGAGTTGGGAAGTCAACTGCCATCTTTGTATGTGATTGTTGTCTGCATCTCAACTGTAGCCTCGGCTAGAATGTATGCTGGTAAAGAGCAAGGTCCTTGTCTGTCTAGTTCAATGCTAGATCCTCACCACCTGAAAGTGTATCTGGCACAGAGAAGGAAGCTAATCAATACCTCTTTAATGTTAAAGAAATGAATCGGTGTAGCATTAATGATGAGAAGACATCCATATTTGCTTTAAGTTAGGTTTCAAGATGACAGTCTACCAAAAATAGTTTACAAGATACAACATTTCACTTAAGAATAATTTTGCTGTTATCTTTCCAGGTATACACACATGCTATTCCTTTTTCAAAACTACAAAGCAACCAGTGTCTGCTAAACAGAATGGAAAGTGGATCACAAAGAGGAATAAGAGACAGCAATTATATAAATTAAAACCCACATATTGAAACCAGCCCATTTGCAGGAGAGAACCACAGAGAAAAGGTTCATTAGTTGTCTAAAAACAATAGCTGGAGAAAAATATTTTTAGTGAATTGGAAAAAAAAAAAAAGTGAATTCAAGTAAATTCGAGGAAAGATTATATTAAATGAGTGAAAACATAGTAGCTAAAAACATTTCCTAAATGAAAAAGTAAAGCTATATTAACTTGATGGGTTTTAAAATTAACTTGGGTGCTTTCAATTAAGGTTTTCTCTGTACTTGGGCAGATTTCATCAGCCAACATGCCTATCTCCCGTTAATGCATGTGGGCCGCCACAAATAAAAGCCCATATTCTTAAGAGAAGTCTTGACATCTCCATAAAAGTATACTTAATATGCTAGGGAAATGGAGTGATCAGGGGGAAAAAAACAACAAACAGGAGCATATTTGGTTGGAAGAGAAAACAGAGATCAGAAGAAGGCAGGTGATGGGTATGCCCAAGACAGCCAGCAATGCTTGGGCTGGGGCGCTTGAAAGGCTAATCCATCACCTTCAACAAATACAGAGACCTCTTAGTGAGTGATTAGATTACAATGTACGAAGCGGGCCAGTCTTATCCATAGGGAATTACAAAGTAAGGATAAGAAACACATGGTCCCAGGCTCCTGTGTATTTATAATCTAAATGGGGAAGAAGAAAAACTGTCAGGAGAACAGGACAGCTACATTTGCTCAAAGAGAAGTTAACCATTTTCTATTATTAGGATCTTGGGAGTTAAGAGAAGTTGGTTTTTAAGCAGAAATGCACAAAGCACCAGGATTTGTATTATTAGGCTCTCCGTAAGTATTCTCTATTCTAAGACAGCAAAACCGGATGCCAAGATCCACTAATGGTAAGAAGCAGGAAATTGTGGAGGCAAAGTTAATAATAAACATTCTTATAGGGCTTGCTTCAAGTTTCATCCCTTTGGGAAGTTTTGCCCATACACTGGGGACCACAGTGGTCTCCCTTGGCCCCGAACTTACTGCATTTCCACTTAGATAAATTGGCAGCCTTAAAAGTTAGCTGGAGTTTCACGTCTTACCTCCCCACCTAGGAGATATGATATCTCCTATGGACATTATAGACACCATTCTTTTTGTACTTATGGGCCAAAGCATGTGCTAATGCATGAGCTATCCACAGTGTTCTCAGTATGGTATGTGCATAAAGACACCTGGATGTGAAGGAGATCCGGCTTTCACTCACACTATCCTGTTGATCAGTTATCTTATTGGCTAGGAGGGTGATCTTCGCTTCCTCATCTCTCCAAATAACACCTCTCCCAAAGCTGCTCATGCTCCAGACAGAGGAGAGGGCTTTGTTCAAGAATATATGAGAAACGTCATTTCTCTAGCAGAGGAACAAAACCAAAACAAAACAAACATTTTGAATGTAATTAAATCAACAGAGTAGACTGGGAGATCTAAGAATGATGAACAAGTCAGGCAGAGAGGGTAAGGCAGATTGGATGGTGCTATTTTCAGAGTTTCCTCCACTCGGCAGGTGTCCTAATAACCTAGCACTGACCATGCATCAGGGTGTAAAGGCACTGTTCACCTGAAGGGCAGGTGTAGGTCCCCAAGAACCACATTAGTCAAGGAGCAGGACAAAAGGCAAAGGTAGGAGACAAGATCCAAGCACTCAGAGGTTTGTTTCTCTCTAGGTCTAGGAAGTAAAGTCAGGCATCCAGGAAAACTGTGGCAACTGAGGATAGTCAGGAAAGATGCCTCGCAACTTCCAGTGAGAGAGTCAACACCACACATTACAACAATTTAGTTCATTGAAAACTACCTCAAAATACATGGAAATGATTAAACCGTTAAACCTTTGTGTGGATTTTTAAGTAAAAAAGTGCATTAAGACAAAGTGAGGCATCAAAGATAAATTAAGCAATTAAGACATAAGTGTACCTGCAGGTAAAGTGCACAGAATAATAATACTGAAGTTGTGAGGCACCTGAGTGGCTTAGTCAGTTTTGCGTCTGGCTCAGGTCATGATTTCACCGTTTGTGGGAGCCCCGCATTAGGCTCTGTGCTGACAGCTCAGAGCCTGGAGTCTGCCTTGGATTCTCTCTCTCTCTCTCTCTCTCTCTCTCTCTCTCTCTCTGCCCCTCCCCTGCTTGTACTCTCTCTCTGTCTCTCAAAAATAAATAAACGTTAAAAAATAAAAATGTTAAAAAAGAAATAAATGCATAAAATAGATTAATAGCACTGTTCGGCACAGGAGAGAGTAGAAGACAAGAACAGGGCGAAAGGACAGCTACTGATGGCCAAACGCTTTACTCATAAAATATGTAGAGAAAAACTAGAATGTAGTAGGACTACCGACATAGAATCTCTTCATTATCTTACTTTCAGATTCAGATTATGAAGGGCTTTTTTTTTTGTTGTTGTTACTTCTTTTTGTTATTAAAAAAAAATGACTCTGCTGTGATATAATTGCTGCTTAGAAGTAAAAGTTCATGACACAGATGTAAAACAACCACATAGCCAGAGGCTACAAAGTGGTTTTGCGTATATGGGGAAAAATCCTTCCATTATATTTCGTAGAGCTGCAGTGTTCATGAACTATGAACTTCCTGTGCTATAAAATAATATTAAATATAAAAACTCTACAGCCTTCACCAGAAGCCTCAAAGAATTTTAAATGTCTATCTATATAAGGCAGGAAGAGCAACTGAGCTGAGCAGGGCTGAGTTGAAAGGCACTCTGGTGATGAGTCAGGTATATTCACAGATAGTCACAGATAGATAAAGTGTAAAGGTTCTTGTTATGTCAAGTGGGATTTAAACAAACTTTTTAGCTGAGTTTGCCCTTGTTACACAAGAAAAGCTTTAAGGATGTTCTTGAATTGATTAGTCTAGTCACTGTTCTTCTGCATTCAAATTTGTACTCTCCTTACACTGTAGAGCAAGAGACACACAACTTGTTTAATGAAAAATATTCCATTATATTGAGTAGTAAAATACACCTAACAGAAATGACAACTTATGACCAATGAAACCAGTAATTCAGGAGGTGACATGGCCTCAGAGAAGTAAATGAGAAGTAGAGGAGAATTTCTGTTTATAGGAGATAATTCTTTTAGGCACTGTATTTTTTTTTTTTTGTTGTTGTTAAAGAAATTCCAAATTAATTGATCTTGGTGCCATTACCATCACAATATTTGGAGTCTCTGAATTTCCCTGGAATCTCCTTAGGAAACTATGAACTAAAGCAGACCTAACAGAGACACTTATATCTTTTCTGGAAAAATGAACACTTACGTTCAGTAACATGAAATGCAATAACGACCACGGAGAAGAGGTAGTACCAGACTTAAAATTTTAAGTTCCAACACAGTAACTCTATCTAAATATATAAATTAAAAACTCCTTTTAGCATTTTAAACCCGACAAAGTCCCTGGTTTCAGACAGTGAGGTAGTAAGTCAAGTTATTACCTGAATCCTCCTCAAAGTCATCTCACTATGATTCCAAAGGTCTTAAAGAGAACCAACCAGGCTATCAACGTCTCTTCCGAGAAGAACACTCATACCCAAACCCACATTTATTTCTCTAGAGTTCACTGCAGTTCTCAGTAGCCTGTTCTCCATCCTAGGTGTGTGCACATAACATCAGGCAGATGAAGGTTTCATCTTCTGAAAGCCTCAGAACTCTAGGAAGCAATTATGTCAAAGCAGCTATGTGTGAATGGAGAACTGAAAGCAAGATTTCAATTATCATTATGTATTTAATGAAAATTTAACGGTTTTTTGGAATGTCCAACTCTATATTCACATGGCTCCAGAAGTATAAAAAGGTATATAGTGAAAATGCACAGCATTTATTTTTAATTTTTATTTTGTTGCCAATCGTGGCATCATTTCCAAGTGTTAACTTGGTTAACTTCCAGCTAGAATTTTACATTTTGCTTACACAGAATTTCTTGTAATAATTTAAATTCAAGAAAGACATTTGTCTTCTATGATTGACAGGAATGTAGATGAAACATAAGGAAGAAACCAATGAATTTAAAGAAGTTTCTCACAGGGATATGTTCTAGGGCAGGTGTCATTCTGAAAGAAAAACAATTTATTAAAGAACCAAGCGTCTTTCAGGGAGTGTGGAAGAACAGGACATTAGCAAGAAGAATGAAAGGGAAAAGGGTCAGCATGGAATTTTAGTAGATTAAGGACAATGAAGAAATGAGGTTGAATACTAAAAAACAGGCAAACTGAGGATAAATACTGTATTTCAATAGAAGATGCATGGGGAGGCTCTAAGAGTTAACGCTGTGAAAAGACATGACTGGAATCAGGACTTAGTCTAGAAAATACAAAGATACAAGCAGGAGAGAAATGACAGAAATTTTTAAATTCTCAATATTGAAAAAAACTGAACAATTTCTCTAAAACTGTAGAACTTGACTTGCTGGATAAAACAATTTCTAATAATAATAACTATAGGAAGTCCTTGCTCTGCACAGTATAAAATGACTATAAAAAATGACCATGTAAGTTGAAACCATGCACAGTGATCATGACAATCAATGGGAAAAACTATGGTTGTTCCATGACCTTAAATTTTTTTTTTTTTTTTTTTTTTTTTTGTCAAAACATAAAAATCCACCTGTGGCCAGCAAAAAGCAAGTAGGGGAATTAAAAAAAAAATGATAAAAACAACTGTATTTAGTACACTGTAATTTAAAGCATTAGAAACAGAGGCACCTGGGTGGCTCAGTCAGTTAAGCGTCTGACCTCAGCTTAGGTCATGATCTTGCGGTACGTGAGTTAGGGCCCCGCATCAGGCTCTGTGCTGACAGTGCAGAGCATGGAGCCTGCTTTGGATTCTGTGTCCCCTCCTCTACTTGTGCTCTGTCTCGCTCTCTCAAAAATAAATGAATGTTAAAAAGAATTTAAAACATTAGAAACACTGAGAATGAAAATGTTCTATTTCTTGGTAAAAAACTTACCAAAGTTGTTCGAACAGTGCTTGCCTTCTCATAGAACTTATGATAGAGTTCAAGCAAATCTTTTCTATGCCTTGGCTAATTTTCATACTCCTAAGTTTGGATCAGCTTCCAGCATTTTATCCTTCGCACTTCCAATGTCGTGAAATACCTCTGAGCATTCATTTCATGTGGAGTGTTTTTTGCTAGCGTCACTCTCTGTGGGACATCTTCATCTTTTTCGTCACAAACACTTTACAATTTTACTTCCTGCATTCCATTTCTTTGCTGCACTTTCATCTTTGTTGGCCAGGTCTCTTTTGGTCATCTATTTTTATAAAATGGATGATAGTGCTATCTGTGCATAAACTGAATAACAGATATGCAGTGGCCAGTGAAAAATTAGAAAGAAGTGATGTGACTGGCTGCTGATCACGATGTGCTTCTGTTATTTACATAGAGATTTGTACTGAATGCAATCATTCCCAGTTAATACATTGGGGTAACTGAAATGTGAACCTTGTTTTTTTTTGTGTGTGTGTGTGTGGGGGGGGGAATTTGGCGTTATTTAACTAAACTATGGTAACTGAAATTTGGGTATTTGGGACCATGCAAAGTGAAGAATGACTACATTTACTGAGCCTCAACTATATGCCAGGAATTTTAACAGTCCTATATGGATGGTTTCACTTAATTCTGACCATAACCCGCTGAGATGGTACTAGTGTTATCCCTATTTTATAGGCAGTGTGGTTATAAATCTTCATCTGATCGTATTATACAATTAATTCTCCTACATATTTGGGAGAATACAAACCACCCACAGTCATGACAAATCCAAAGCTTTTACTCATAAGTGGTGACTTACTACCATTAAAGAGTTTGAAATGACAAGTAATATATTCATTTGAAACAGGTATCTGAAGTAAAAAGTCAGGGTCTCACAATAGCATGGAAGGAAGGTGGACAGTTTCAAAAGATGCGCTAACTCTTACGTGGCAGTGGGGTACCAGTCAATAAAGGAGGATGTCAGGGAACTAAGAATTACTCTTGGGTCCTGAAAGAGTTTACCATATGTCCTTAACTTTCCTCCCCACTCCATATATTTCAATGAATGCTCTCTATTTAGGAACAAAGAGAATCTTTGCAATAAACAGAAGACTTTTTGCTAGGAGACCACAAACTCCTTGAAGGGCAAGAGGCACATCTATCAATCTTTACACTGTTAGTCTAGACTAGTGCCTAGTACACATTAAGTGCTCAATAAATCTTTACTGAATTAAGGAACACATATTTACAGTTAGTTTCTTGCCTCAAAACAACCAAGAATAACTCAAGTTTGTGGAAAGACAGGAAGTTAGACTCTAATCTTAGGGGAAACTAATTAATTAGAAATTATTAATTGGTAAAAATAACTAAATTTGGGTTTTCCGAAATTTGGGCTTTGCCACATATGTTGATTTTATATGCTTGATGTTATTTCTGAAGAAAAGCAAAACGAAGTAACTCTGAGAGACTGTTCTTCCATATTGGTGCTGCAAAAATTGGAACTACAAAGGTTATAGAACACTGTACTTTCACTATAAAATTCAAAATGCATATCATCTAATTCCACAAGTAGCTTTCCCACCATTTCTCACTAATGTTTCTCAAATATTGGTTATGTTTATTTAAAAAAAATTTTTTTTAAGTTTATTTTTGAGAGACAGAGGGAGACAGAGCACAGAGGAGGGGCAGAGAGAGAGGGAGACACAGAATCCAAAGCAGGCTCCAGGTTCTGAGTTGTCAGCACACAGCCCAACATGGGGCTCCAACCCATGAACCATGAGATCATGCCCTGAGCTGAAGTCAGATGCTTACCTGACTGAGCCAGCCAGGTGCCCCAAATATTGGTTATATTTAATCACTTGTATTTGTGGCCTTAAGTCAACCATCTCTTTTTCAAAGCTTAATCATTTTCCTTGTGGAAACTAAGCAGGAAAGGTATGGCTACTTTGCCACATAAATTAAAATGGGAAGAAACACTAAAATTTTTTGGAGGCAATTTACTAAAACGAAATAAAAGTAAAAATCTGAAATAATTCATATTTGCTTTCTAAACATACCTCAAGTATTTGCTAAAACTAGAAGAATCTCTAAGCCAATACTGAATTTAGCCGATTATTAGCAATTTTTAATTTAAGGTCTCTTACAAGAGTCTCATTTATAGAGATCTTTGCTATACAAAGCTTAAAATGATGTTTATGTTTCTTTGCCCAAATTTTCAACAAGTAACTTCTAAGTATTTTAGAAATTAAGAAAGTATGTAATACAACTGAATTCTGTCAAGGATTGTGTCATGAGATTATTCAAAATATCTATACACTAGCTGGCATAAAATTTCTTTATTTATTGGCATAACATATTGAATACTTGGGGTGAGATCCGTATGAGTGAAGGGATATTAATAAACAAAATGGACAGAAATTCCATACCAATTCTCAAGGAATATTTAGATATCATGTATCTATTAAATCAATTCTAGTACCTAAAAACTGAACTCACTCATCAAATTATCTCTCAAAATTTATCATTAAATAGAACCATTTTCCTCTAAAAAAGGGCTATCTTTTTAACAATATGATGAAACAAAAACTTAAAAAAATACTATGACTTCTTTTAAAGTACTGATAACGAACTTAGAACATCTTGGTATTTTATACACTGAAAATATCTGGCCTGCCTATGGTACCTAATGTTCACTTTGAATTTTCACCTTGGTACTAATGAATTTATATTTTAGATGTTTCTGATCACTTTTAGAAAGCAATACAGTTTTTCTGAAGAGTTCTGTGTTCGGGGTAATTTTGTCAGCAGATTTGTCACTGGTGACTTGACGTCCGTCTCTGACAAGACACACAGAGCAGGCAGGGTGGGTGCAGATGGAAGCAGACACAGAATGTGTGGCTAAGGGCAGAGACCTTGTGGCTTGAGGGAGGCACAAAGTGCACAAAGAGGAGTGACGGGCTGTGGACCCAGGCAAACCACACAGGTCAGGCAGGGAGGGGCGGGCAGAGACGGTGGGCTGGGGGAGATGTGATGCCACAGGCTGCAGACAGAGACTCTAGGTGGGGGGACTGAAGCCAGGGAGACACAGAAGCCAAAAACTGTAAGGGAAGAATCAGACACAGAGACTAAGCCAGATGAGAGACAGAGAGTCAGAGGTCAGAATACAGACACAGAGGGAACCATCAAGAGCAGTGACCCAGACCGAAGTGACAGAGGGAAGGAGAAATAGAGGACAAGTGAAGCACAGACAGCCATGGGAAGGGAGAGCAATACTTGATATACGGTAAGAAGGGTGAACATTTCTGTCTTAGGTACTACTGGCACTGACTTACTTTTCCAACAATCAGGGACACAGCATTAAGAGCCATGAGACAGTGCTATCGGGACAGTAAATGTAATCGCTCTTACAAATTAACTCAAAATGTATAATTTTCAAGTACAAATACAAATTCATATTATTTGGTTATTTATCCTAAAGCATTCCAAAAATAGTTTAATTTTTTTTTTATCTTTAAAAGGAAGAGTTAGCTCAGTAAAAGGAGAGTTGTCACCTTTACTGCCAAATTCTTTGAAGGATTTCTCGCAAATTGGTTCAGAAAGCTGTAAAAAAACATGGTGGCTATTTTTAATTTTTTTTTAAGTGAGATTTTTGAAGTGCAACTAGTTATATTCTCTGTGATTACTGGAAAACTGAATGAATAAAAAGCAGAGGAAAATATTGGATCTGATTAAGTATATATAATCAGGGAAAATACTAGTGATCTACATAAATATCACATATTTAGATAGGTTATTCTAAATGATTCTCTAATCAGTTATTTCCCCAGAATTCCTGATGCTAGCTAATTATAATGAATGATTCACTGAAAACACAAGAATTTCTGGTGGTCAACTTTTAGAATACTCATCCCTTACATTAACTAATAATTATAAGGTAGCATAGAACAATGAATAGGGAAACTAACTGATGAATAACAGCTACAAGGCCAATTCTACAGTAATGAACAAAAACTGCCTGAAAAGTGCTATTTAGTTAATGAAAACATCACTTAAAACGATTAGAATGTATATCCTTTGAATGGGAAGAGGAATGCTACAGTTCTTGAGCAGTACACATAGTCAAATAGTGGTACAATATGATAGATGAGAATATGCCTTGAATTTTAAGTTCTGTTTACAAGGCAAGTATAGATTTTCAATTACCTAATTAATTTGAGCTGTGTCTAAAAACATATTAGACAACTCAACTTGTCTACACATTCTGAATGACACCACATCTAGAAGCAATTACTGTTGATTTTTCATTGCTATCTTTAGAAGCAAGTGATTATTCACTAACAAAGAAGAGATACAACTCTTTCATGTCATTTCCTAAAGATATGTTTTCAGCTGTAAACTGAAGTAAATATTTAGCAAATATTCAGTAAGTTCAGTCACTATAAAGAGTTAATCTGGACTATTTAAGCAAAGTAAAATTGGGGTTATGTTAGCAGGTTTTCTACAATTCAAATATACCTAGAAATTACTAATTTTCCACTTTCAGTTCTGGAGGGGGAATGGGGCTTGACAGGCATGTGTCATCAACAGCCTCCTTCTACATCCAGAACCAAGATGAGGTCATCTAAATATAGTAAGTTTTCAAGTTTAATTCTTAACCCCTAAGACATCTACTATGGTTCTCTTTTTTCCTTTTTCTTTTTTTAATATTTATGCTATTATCTTTCCAATTTTGAGGTGCCCTGATTTATATCAAGTGTTCTAGATAAAATGAAATATTAGAGAAAGGCCTGTCTCAAGCTATGACAGACAAGGACAAGGAAAAATGAGATGGATACAAGTTCTGGGAGGAAATAAGTTGACAGGCATCACATCTCTAGACTACACAGCTTTAGTGAATCTAGCTTCAGGTATTTCCTTCACAGTAGGTGGAAAAATGAAGCTGTGAGGAGGCAGAGCCTGCCATCCTTGTGAACCTGGTGCAGAGTGACCACAGGTGTGTCAAAATACTGATCCTTTTACCCTGCAGGTCTCCTGGAAGTGGCTCTGTCCCTTCACCCCTGGACATAAGCAACCTTGCCTGTGAAAACCAGGGCACCATATAAATGTTACACTTTTCTATATGTGTAGCTCAAGGAAGAGTGGAGTACCTTAATAACTTGCTCATTCCTATGCTTTATGGTTACCAGAAATCTTAGAGAACTCATAAAATATATCTGATGAGGAGTTGAGGTTTTCAAGGACCCAGAACAAGAGAATGCTGGGAGGGAATAAGGGTACAGAATTTTGAGCTCAGTAGGTAGCCTGGAATTTAGGAAGGATCTCTAAAGTCAGATGGGCAAGTACTGTCTTTATCAGTGGGAAGTGGCTGGAGAGCAGGACTAGAAGGAATGTCCCAGAAATGTCATCTTCTCAATGAGGCCTTCTCTGGCCTCCACCTCCACATACTTCAAGTCCTCTCTTCCTGCTTTATATTTCTCCTACCAATTACCACTATCTAGCATGCTACATGTTTTCCTCATTTATCTTGTTTACTATTTGTCTCCCCTTCTAGAATGCAAGCTCTGTAAGGGACCTTTATTTGTTGTAATTCATTGCTACCCCCTTGGCACCTGGAACAACATCTAGACTGCAGTAAATGTTTGCTGAATGAAGGTGTGCCGACTGAACACACACACCCAGAGAGGCACGTAGGGAGCACAGTTGCTTTCATCCTGTAGTTTCTATCTTTCTGTGACTCTGGTTTCTGTGAAATATTTTGTGACCCTTATCAGTGTCACAGAGCACAAACGAAAATATGAACAACTAAGTTATTTGTTGTTTAAGATTAGAATTAGAGACAGGGGAAAGGAAGGGACAATATGTCTGCAAATGCTTTTTCATTCCCATATGATTAAAATAATAATAGTTTTAAAATGATAGCCTTAAATTCTAAAATGACGAATGAGAATATACAGTACCACATTAGGTTTTTACAGGGCTTTCTTTCTGATGAACTCAAAATGTCCCTCCGGATACTACACAAATTATTCTTACAACATTTCTACAAGATAAGTGAGGTGGATACTTACTGTTGCCATTTCATAACAGACATACAAACAACGAGAATGTGGGCTATACAATAAACGATAAACATAGGTCCTACTAACCTGTTATGTAATTTCTTGAATAACAGTGTTTTTAACTGGCTGATTTTACTAGTAGGAAACACCACTAATAGGGGTGGGGCAAATAGTCTGTTGACAGATATTCAAGACCCTTCAAATATTCACCATTCCCTATATGATAAGTGAAAAGTCAGCCTTCATTTTAAGTATAAGGTACAACACTGCCAACTTCTAAGTGTGGAGTTGTCAAGTGTAATATTTGTTTTCAAAAGAAAAATAAAAACAACATGACTGTACTGATAATAATGACCATGGATGTGTTAAATACAACTTAAAAATTTTATTGTACCTGTTTTTAAAATACATATATATTCACAGATAAATAACAGTGATAAAATGAATCTATTATGAACAACTGATCTATTTTTTTGTAAAGGGAAACATATTCAGCAATGAAGGAAAAATACCGTCTTAAATGAGTATGTATTTTTACAGGCAATTTCACTGTGATGACCACAGACTTTAGTCAAACAATAAAAACAATATCGCTTAAGAAAAACTTTATAAATTAGAAAGATGGGGGAAAAAAAGACTTCACTAAATTGAATGCAGAGTCTAGATACCCATTATTAACTTGGGCTTGGAGAATTTTAGGTATTTCCAAGGTACAGCAACAAGCTTTGGTTATTTCCATTTGAACTTCCTGCTGTCCCTCAAGTGTCATCACCTCAATCAAGTAGGCCATAGAATAGTTTCATCCTCTCTTGCCCTTAACTGATTTCCTCCTCCAGCTCCTCTATATTTTGGTAATGTTTTCATCATCCCAGTTACTTCTCATTCTAGCTTACTTCTCCCTCTCACTGAACCTCCATGTGCAATCTATTTGCCAACAGGGAGTGCAGATTCTTCCCGAGTCATATTTGTCATCTCTCTCCTTTCCTGTCTGTTCCAATTGCCACCAATCCAGTTCACCCCATCCGCCTCTACTAGCGTTATCGTCACGGCCGGCTGAGTCTGCTGCCTCCAGGTTCGTGCTTCTTTCTTTTATCCATTTATTAAATTAATCTTCTTCAAAATCCCATTTTGGTCATGTCATACCTCTTGTTCAACATTTTTAAAGAACTGTTTGAGAGAAATCACTGATTTTGACTGAAAAACTGTTCAGTTTTTATAAGTACATGTGGAAAATGCTGGGGGTTTGGCCCTCTTTTCTCATGATGCCAGTTTCAAAGGGAGGAATCTACCACTAGCAGAGGTCCAGGAAACAGTTCTTTTTAATTTTTTTTTTTTATTTTGGGGGGAGAAAAGATAGTCATGATAAGCTATTGTTTACTGCTATGCCCCCAACTTCCAGAATAGTACCTGGAATATAATAAGTGCTAGAAAAACATTTGAGGAATAGATAGGTATATGCTGGGGAGTGAACATGAAATCTCCTTCTGATTTAAGCCAAATTTTTTGGAATAAAAACCCAAAGGGAATAGAAAAGTTACAGGGAGCAGCAAATTCTGTCCTAAGAAAAATAAGAGCTACATAGTGAGAAGACTTAGTGATCAAATGATATAGTGTGCAAATGTGATAAAGAAGAAACTTAACATCTTTTCTCTGATACATTGTACAGCAAAGTCTAATGAGGCAGTCAGGGAACAAGGCTAGGAATGAATTATCTTCAATGAACTTTTTACTGCCTTTTTAGAAAGCTGCTCTTAAATCCTAAGATATCAGAGCAGGATGAGCCTTATAAGGCTTTAGCCCCCAAAAAGCTTCTGGTGGTTTCTACATAGGCTTGAGCAGTCACCAGAGGTGCAGTTTAAATCTGTTGTATAAATTACTTACTCCTGAAGAATAATTAACCCCAAAACTGGGCAGCTTAAAACGAGACACATTGAGCACACACAGCTTCTGTGGGTTAGGAATCTGAGTGTGGCTTAGCTGAGTAGCTGGCATAGGGTCTCACCATAATCAAAGAGTTGGCTGTATCTCAAGGCTGATCTGTGAGAGAATCCTTTTCCAAGGTCACGCACGTGGCTGAGGGCAGGCCTCAGGTACTCACTGACTCCTGGCCAGAGCCACCAATTCTTTGCCACATGGGCCTCTGCACAGAGCAACTCACAATACAGCAGTTGGCTACCATCAGAGAGATCCAAGTCGGAGGACAAGAAAGAGCCTTAGCTCCACCCACATTCACTGGTCTTACCATATTCCCTGTTATCCCTTAAGCAGCAGGCTTCATAAAATGGTGACTAGGTTACAGTGCCTGTTAGGTGACAACACCTCATGGGGCTGAGAATACATTGGTATTCTAGGGTGTGGTACATACCCTAAATCAGCATTTAATTCATGTGATAATTCTCCCAGATCTGGGAATGAAGGGATAGAAATGGGACTGGTTTCTCTTGTTATTACCCTCAGTGACCTACTAACAAAACTGTGTCTTCTCATTTCTATGATTTCAGGCTCTGCTGATCTAAAGGTCTTAGTTCCACAGAGAGGAATGCTTCTATTGAGTGACACAACAATGATTCCATTGAACTGGAAGCTGAGACTGTCATCTTGCCACTATGGGCTCCTTACACCACTGAATTAACAAGGAATGGAAGAGTATTACTATATTGGCTGCGGTGATTGATCCTGATTACTAAGGGATAACCGAGTTGCTACTACACAATGGGGATAAAGAGGAGTGTGTCTGCAATACAGCAAACCATCTAGGACACCCGTTAGTATTTCCTGTGATGAATGTCAACAGAAATCTACAACCATCTAATTCAGGCAGGATACCTAATGGCCCGGCTGTTTCCAATGAAGGTATGGGTCAGCCGACCAGGCAAGGAACCATGACCAGTTGAGGTGCTTGTTAAGAACAAAGGGAACATGGAATGAAGGTAGTTTTAAATACCAGCTATAGCTACAGGGCCAGTTACAAAAATGAGGAATGTAATAACTATGGGTATTTCTTTCTTATTTTGATTTGAACACACATATTAAACATTTTTGTTTTCCTCTCTTATTTCTTTATCATTTCATGTAAGATGTGTCAGCATAATTAGCTTTATCTCTCAGTATTTAAATTACAGGATACAAAAGGTAAGAAGAGTGGACATCAGCCAAGGACAATTAAAGGACTTTGTATCCTTTCCTGAGGAAAGGGGTTGTGTGTTTTCGTTCGTACGTGGGATAGTCGTATCACATCAGGTGCAAGCATGACTTTGTTAATGTCTACAATTATTTGCAGATTAAGTTTGGTTTAAGAAGATGTGGATAACTGCCAAGGTGACAAGGGGTGAATGTGGAGGCTCTGTAATGTGTCAGTTTGGCTACACTGAACTATGTTTCCCAGAACTATGTTTCAAATTGTGTGTTTCTGGTTAGGATGCTACAGAAAGGAAATTTCTGTGGGACGTTTGGAGGGCTGAAGTCAAGCGGCAGCCATTTCTAGCTCATGCGTGTTGTAGTTCATCTGCTAGCTCAAGCACCGGCATGCGGCCAGAAGTGCACCTGTTCCACCCTCACTGAATTCCCCTTCAGCATCCCTGATGCCTGGGCCAGGTGTGCGTGTGTGTGTGTGTGTGTGTGTGTCTGTCTGTGTGGACAGGGCACTGCCTTCTCTAGGACACCCACACCACCAAGGACAGAAGCAAAAAGAACTAACATGAGCTTAAGTTCATCCTCATGGGCTCCAGTTCATGCTTATGGGGGTCTCATTCTTGCTCTCCATCACTTTACATCCATCTCCCTTTCATAAACGTCTGCTCTGTGGTCTCAAGCTCCAGCATGGATGCAAAGTCGACATTCTTACAGAGCTTAACCAGCTCTGGTCAAATCCCAGGTCAAATCCTTTTAACAAATCCTTTACTATATATAGTCAATCCTCATTATTTGTGGATTCCACATTTGTGAATTCACCTACTTACTAAAATTTACTTAAAACCCCCAAATTGATGCTCATGTGCAGAGTGGTGAAAAATGTGAGTTGCCTAGCTTGCATTCCTAACTCAGGTCAAATAAGGCCATGCTTAACTTTCTGGTTTCAGTTCTCTTGTTTCAGTGTCCTTTTCACAGACTATTTAGTGCCATGTTTTTCACATTTTTGTGCTTTTTTTTTTTTTTTTTTTTTTTTTTTTTTGGCGATTTCACTGGCTGAAATGGCCTCCAAGGATAGCACTGAAGTATTGTCTAGTGTTCCTAACCACTAAGCCTTAGTGTTCCTAAGAAGACCGTGATGTGTCTTATGGAGAAAATTAATGTGTTAGATAAGCTGCATTCAGGTACGAGTTACAGTGTTGATGGCTGTGAGTTCAATGTTAGAGAACTCAACAATATTTATTAAATAAGGTGTCTTTAAATAGAAACATTCATAAAGCAAGGTTATACATTGGTTGGTTAATAAAAATGTTGTGGCCAGAAGCTTGTAGGAACCTAATCTTGTATTTCCCCAGGATTCACTAATTCAGCATTCTCAGCGACTTTATAGAACATAACTACTGATAATAAAGAAAGTTAATTATATAATATATATATAATATCATACATGTATATGAATGTATTATATATACTATAATATATAACATATACACTGTATAATATATATAAATACACACATATACATATTATATAGATATATTGTAGCATATATATCTCCTATCTGTTTCTCTGATTGAACCTTGACTGACAGACCTGAAAAGTTTATCTGTGACAGTGAGGCTGAGTTCAAGTTTAGGTATCTGTGATAGTGAAATACAGTGGTAATAATTTTTTACGTAATAGTTCTTTACCTAATGTTTGACATGTTCTCCAAATTATTTCCTTCAATTATGTAAACATGTCTGCAACTCTAAGTGCTTAGTGATTAACTGTTCGCTATGACCGTCCTATGGAGTAATTTGTGTTCAAAACTTCTGCTCGTTCTCTGACATCTCTGGCCAAAGCAAGCCCATTTTTGTTCTGCAGCTATAACCAGATACCACTGCTCATTTTGTGTTTACCATCCAAACTGGTTGGGAATTGTGAAAGCCAAAACCAGAAAGCAACAAAAAATATCATCACTCCTCTTATCTAGACATGACAGACTAATGTACAAACTCTGTTGGCTGGAGATCAATTCCATCCTTAAATTGTCTTCCTAAGCTCACCTGCTTCCTGAGGTACCTCACCCTCTACCTCTTCCAGTAGGCAGGCCCATGTTGCCTTTGTTGCCTGTGAACATTTTCAGATCCATTCCAGCCCTTATTCCTTACACTGCTCTGTTCCCTTTGCCTAGAATATCATCCTGATGTCTTTCTATAATCCACATCCTACCTATTACACGAGGTCCAGCTAAAATATTCTGCATGAAAAATTTTTCTAAAGGTCACAGCAATCTCTCTTCTCTGAACTCACAGCCTTGACTGTCTGTTCTATCACTGACTTGGTACTCAATCCAAGGCAAATATTCTGAGATCCTGATTAGCTACCAGTCCCTGTCTTAATCAACTTTTTGTTTATGTATATCCTGTCTCCCTAAGCTTCAGCGGCAACTGTCTATATTACTTGCAAATTGCTTCACCTATTCATCTTTACTAGATTTGTTAGTAAGCATTTTCAGCCACTTAACAAATTTCTGGTAGTAGATCAGACCCATGCCGTATGTTACCAATAATTCATTCAAAGATACGAGGCAGAACAACATGCTTAATTCGCAAAACAGAATTCCACATTTCATTAGCATATTTTTCACCCTAAAAAAAACCCCCACACATTTCTCATCAAACACATACCTGCTGAGACTCGAGGACAATCGGGCAGCATGGACTCCACTGATGTGTCTAATGGTTCTGAGCTAGAGACCCAATTACAACAATTCTGCAATGCAATAGAGACAATTTTCCGTTGAAACATTTTTTAAACCAAGACCAACTTTTCTGGCTGCAGAGATAAATTTATCCTATATAATCAACCACTAGAAGCTATATCCAATTTCTTTTCCATGCACTGTAAAAAAAAATTCCTATATAAACAGTATTATTCATGACCAATGTGGCTGTGGAAAAAAGTTTATCTTCTACAATTCAGCAAATTATCTGTTCTGATAAGAAGACATGTAAGCTTCTGTGAATGATGATGGAATACATTTATAACAAAAGGCTAAGATTATAATTAAGGAAAACTGAAAAGGATGTCCATTTTTAACTTTTAGATGGAAATAAATATTAACTTGATCACATGAAAAAATATCTTCATTTTTGAACTATAGTCTTTGTCTCTGTAATACTACAAGAAATAAATTTTGCATTTACTCCTTAAAACTTAGCGTATATAAATATACTGTAATTTTTTACTTCAACCTGGGTTCAATGAAGGCTGTATCAAATAGTTCAAAAGAAATACAACCTAGTGAATTGAAGCTGTGTGGTTGAGGACACAAAGCCTTCAATATTAAAGCCAATCTTTAAGATAATGATGACTTACCATTCAGACAAATGAAATAAAAACAATGTATATTCCTTCTATACATTTTGATTCTGTATTTAAAGTCTGGCTTAAAAAAATGTGATTAGCCTCATATGGCTTTTAAAAAATTTCTAACACACACACACACACACACACACACACTGAATTTCCAGACAGATTTTATTTTAAAAGACATCATCCTATCAATCATGTTGGAAAAATCGCTGATTGCTATTCTGGTAAACAAGCATGTATTGTATATTTTTAGATGCTTGCTGCCCTGGTTGTGCACCATGGAATCCGTCCTCACTGTGGAAAGATCCTTGACTGGTAGATCAAGTGTCTTATTGTATTTCCTTAATTCATTCTGTCTGGAAGAAGATGTCAGCTGTGTTGCAGTGAGGAGAGAATTTCAAAGGCCCCAGTCCCCACCAATAAAGGCCGAGGAATGGCTTTTGAATAGATTTGTCAAGGCAACCCTACTGTTCTGGGACCAGGGAGAGCAGGAATAACATAAAGGAAGGGTTGCTGTATGAGATTAGAAAGTGAAGTTCACAAAGCATGGCAGATTTTTGTAAGAAACAGTAGATCAATGAAACTATTGAACTGTGTGGAAAAAAAAAAAAAAACCATGAAAACAAACACAACATCTAGTAATGTTCTTAAATGCTTTCTCTCTTTTTATATTTAAAATGGATAAAATATTAGTATTTTATGTATTACAAAAGCTTGATGGTTTAAAGTGAATATGTATTCTATAACTAGCACTCCTAATCTTAATTAGCAGATGAATGCAAAGTTATACAATGTGAGAAAGCAGAAATTATAAAAGAAGTAGGGTTTTAGAAGATATTTGATACATCTGAAATAAGTAAAATTAATATTACTATTGATAGAATACCACATCACAGAGTTCTAGATAATGCAGAAGATTAGCACACAATTAGCCAGCTTTTATATACAATGTGACACTTGCTTGTAAGAAATAAGTATTCTCCAAAGCAGTGTCAAGATATGTAAATGGATGATTCGTTTTATCATTCATCACAGCCCCTAATAAATTCAAAAATCATGACTTCTATAGGTACTAAAAATAGGCTCCCAATGATACAGGGAGATAGCTTCAATGAAGAATGACTTTCCCTTTTTCTCTCTTTTTCTTAAACAATTCACTCTTTTCAATGACAGCAATTAGCGCTACCTACAGACAGGCAGCGATTAGGTATATATTTTAATTATTATTCATCCTCGTAGTATCTCCAAATCTGATGAAAGTCAGCTATTACCCAGGTGATATGTCAGTCTTAATACTGCTCACCTACACTTCACATATGTAAAACTACGTCTTATAGGATATTTCTAGTATTAATGAAAATGATGGTACATTACAATATGCAGGCGATTAATCATTTTCTAACTCATTATCACTGACTTTAAAAAGCTGAATAAAATGGATTTTATCCAGGTCACCTTTAAATCAAACATTTAAAACAAAAGATAGGTTAATATTTATGATTCTGAAATTTCAGTTTTTATCTAGATCCATGTTTTAGTCTTTGATCTCTCATAAAAATAGGTTAGAAAATAAACATCCTATAAAGTGAGTATGTCCAAAAGTTCTCTGGAATGACAAAGTACCTGTGAAGGACAGTTAAGGCTTGAAAGAAGTTTGATGAGTGTACATGGACATGTGTGTGCACGTTCGTGTAACATTTTTATCCCACCGGGAAAAATATGTAGAGAAAAGGGTAAAACAATCAAAAAATATGTTTGCCATGTGACAGAGCATAACAAAATAAATAAATAAAGTGATAATAATAATATTATTATTAATGTAAATGTATGCGAAATACATGGAAATAAATATGAGAAACACACAGCCATTACACCTGAATTCACATGAATTCAATCTGTCTGAAATTCCATCATATCAAATCCAACTTCCTATTCTTTTTTTTTCCCCAACTTCCTATTCTGAGATGCATTTCTATAGTTTAAAAACTAGAGTTAAAAACCAAATTTCTTTCATTGTTTTCCTAATGCTTATTCTATTCCTCTTCTCGCTTCACCCTCACTTTGCCCTCACCCCAGTTCTTCAGCTGAGACGGACACTAGTGTAGTGTCCTGGATGGCAACAGAGGCAGCTGAGTAGGAAAGTCCTACCTAAATTCAGAACATGCTGGAGTGTGTCCTAAGCCCCTGGAGATCCTATTCTAAGGAGCAGCCAGGCATGCTTTACTATAGATAGCAAGTGAAACATGTTTGGGCCTCTGATGTAGCCCTGCCTCATCCCAACCAGAGAGAAGGAAGCCCCTGGCCAGAGCCAAGAGTTTGGGATGCACAATGTAACTAAAGTTTCTCTGGGTTTGAGGGGAAAAAAAATTGGCAATACAGAGAGTATTTCTTAGAGTTAAGTGTTCTCAATTCAAAGGTCTTTTACTCTGAAATAATGAACTCACAGTTTTTTTGTGGTTATAAACTGTCTTCTTTATGAAATCCAAAATGTTGGGAACAATATTTCAGTGTAGATATGAAATGAATTAAAATTTTTAATAAGAAGATTAGAATTTAGTCTATTATATTTAAAGAGAAAAATATGTACTAAGTATCCTGTGCAAGGTATCTGGAGATATATTTGCTGACCTGGTTGAATTTAGGTACTTCCTCATTTTTATTTTATTTACCTGAGATCCACCAATGCCTCAGAGGTAGAGCTTTAAAATGGAAGGCATTGTGTCCTCAGACAAGAACAACTACAATTCAGCAGATTGTATTTCCAAGGACTGCCACTTAGATCTGATGGTGCTGGGTAAGGGTTCATGACAGTTATGTAGAACCATACATCTGGCTTGGCTGGAGATTTTCAGAGGCCAAGAATATGTCAGGAAATGACATTTGCCCACTCAGCCTTTTTTTAAAAAAAATTAAAAGTATGTATTTAAGGTGTACAATGTGATGGTGATGATTTGAAACAGGCATACATTGTGGAATGGTTACTACAGTCAGGCTAATTAATTTTCTCACATAGTTACCATTTGTGTGTGTGTGTGTGTGTGTGTGTGTGTGTGTGTGTGTGTGTGTTGTGTGAAAGAACCAGAAATCTATTCTCTTGGCAAATTTCTAGTATTCAATACAGTATTGAATAGGTACTAAGTATCCTGTGCAAAGTATCTGGAGATATATTTGCACATCATGCTGTACATTGGGCCTCTAGACTTATGTACCCTTCATAAATGCAACTTTGTACCCTTTGACCATTTATCTCACCTCCCTGCCACTGGTAACCATTGTTCTGTTTCTATGTAATTGACCTTTTTAGATTCCACGTGTAAGTGTGATCATGTAGTATTTTTAATTGTGTCTGTTTTTTTTTTTTTTTTTTTTTTTTTTTTAAATTATTTCATCTAGCATAATATCCTGCAGGTCTCACCCACTTGACAGTCCTGGAGCTTGAGATATGAAGTGTCTTTTAGGAGCTGCCTCAGGCTACTTTTTACCTCTCCTCATGAGTCATGGTTAAGTATGGATTCTTGGTCTTTTGGTTGGGCGTAGTTCTCACTCAGAGTGATTGTCAAAAGTAGCCCTCAAATTGTTATTTTAAAATTATATAAGTAATACAAGAATATAGTACTTAACTTTCTTTCTGTGTGCTAATTGCTAAAATTAAAAAAAAAGTAAATCAGCTTTTTATACTAAGTGAATAGTTAAAATCAGTATCTTTATCATATTAATTTAAATATGCTTACAAAACAAAAAGCAGTTTTATCAATTTGTAGTATAAGAAGAATGACCAGGCAGTTTGTACCAGAAGACACTTCTAATGTTTTTAAAGTGGTGTTTGGTGAAATAATGGAGTTAATCATTACGAGGCCAAAAGCAATGAGGCTTCATCTATAACCAGACTACTATTTTTATGGACAACATTCCAGTTAAGTGAAGTTGTTTTTCTTGGGAGGCATATTTGCAAAATATCTTAGATTTTGAGCCGATTGCAACTGAAGCCAGAGGAGGAGGTGCTGAGGGACACAGACGTTACCCTACCACACCCTTCTCTCAACACCCGTGCTCAAGACAACAGCTCTTTTCTATTCACTGAACCCAGGGTTGTTTGTTCTTCATTATTTCAAGGAGTCTTGCAGAGTGGACAGAGACTAAAAAAAGAGAAAGAAAAAGCGACAGAGTTTTATCCTGAGTGCTGAGAAACACCAGATTCTTATTTTGCCAAACCATACTGAATTCTCCCTGAGGGGGTCACACATTTAGGTGGGTTCCTACAAGGATATCTGGCAAAGGCTTCCAAAGTCTCCTTTTTTATTCTTGTTTTAGAGAGGCGCTCTGAGCAGGGATAATTTTAAAGCTCCACAACAGAGATCTAGTAATTTTCATCTCTGGGATATTACAGTGTTTTCTAGAACACTACTTTTTTTCACAAAGTAGTTCACAAAGTAGATGGGATAGGAATTACTGTATCTGAAACAGGCCCAGAATGATGAGGTGGCTTTCCCAAGACAATAAGCCTTCAGTAGAGTACCTGGTATATGCCAGATTTCAGTTAGTGATTTAGCTAGTGAGTGACTAAGCCAGAATCATTATCAAAACTCAGTTCTTCTAACTCCTTGCACTGAATTACTACCCTATGGCAAGATATTTTGAATATGCAAATCATTCATAAAACAAAAGAATACAACTCATGTATTTTATATTACTTG
The DNA here is from genome assembly GCF_018350155.1 of Leopardus geoffroyi. Lineage (NCBI taxonomy): Eukaryota > Metazoa > Chordata > Mammalia > Carnivora > Felidae > Leopardus > Leopardus geoffroyi. Next base: position 155,772,536 of record NC_059326.1, read on the forward strand.
CGGGCAAGAAGGTAACAACAGTAAGAACTATGATTTATTGAACTTCTTTAAAATGCCAATGTCCATGCATTTTTTTTTTTATGTATGCTATTTTCCAACTGTACTTGCAAGGCAGGTATCTCATATTTCAGAGATGAAAAACTGAATCTCAAAGAGATTAAATAACTTAGCCAAGATCACACACTTAGGTAAGTGACTGAGTTAGAGTCTGAATTTCGGTATGTCATAATAAAAAACTCTTCATGCAATTTCATGCTTAAGGCATAAATGAGGGAATTAAAAGAACTATTCAGGAATAGGTCATTTATAAAATTATATAATATTAAAAATTTTAATAAAAGCTATGCTTACAAAGAAATTAATGCCAGTGCTGATTAAATTGAGATGAATTCAACTATTGCCTATTTCAGTCAGATGAAAAAAGGCATAGATTAATATATTCTGATTTTTGAAGGCAGCACCTACTCCAGTCTTCGTTACAAACAGTTGAAGAAATAAATCTACTATAGAGAAGCAGCTGCTGGTTACCAAAGGGCAGATAGGCAGGAGGGGGGCGGGGATGGGTGATATAGGTGATGGGGATTAAGGAGTGCACTCAGATGAGAACTGAGTGCTGTGTGGAAGTGCTGAATCACGACATTGTACATCTGAAACTAATATTACAATGTACATTAACTAAATGGAATTTGAATAACAACTTACGGTAAATCATAATAAATCAAAATAAATTTTGTTATGTTCGTCACCTGGAATGAGATATGAAGAAGTTCCAATTAAGAAATGATGAACAGGGATGTTTCTAGTTTGGGACAAGTACTAAGTTCCATAGTGGTTGTATGTGGGGGAAAAAGTACGCTTATTAATCTTACTACTTACATAATGCTGGGAGATGTTTTCACACCCACTTGGACAAAAAAAAAGTATAGGCATGAAATACACAAAATTTCTCTTGAAAAAAAATTAGGCCTTTGGAGAAGATAATTAAGGATGTGGATAAATTGTGAAAGGAGAAATATGAAAATCAATGTGGTTAGAAATCACCTGGATGTTAGAACAGATGAAAAGTCCACCTTTATATATTTATAACATTATGAGGAATGGAGTAAAAATATTTTAGATTTTTGCATCATGAAGGTACTTTTTCTTCTCTCTTTTTTTTTTTTTAAAAAAATTTTTTTTTTCAACGTTTATTTATTTTTGGGGCAGAGAGAGACAGAGCATGAACGGGGGAGGGGCAGAGAGAGAGGGAGACACAGAATCGGAAACAGGCTCCAGGCTCTGAGCCATCAGCCCAGAGCCCGACGCGGGGCTCGAACTCACAGACCGCGAGATCGTGACCTGGCTGAAGTCGGACGCTCAACCGACTGCGCCACCCAGGCGCCCCACTTCTCTCTTTTTTTTAAATCTGCAATTTATTGTCAAATTGGTTTCCATACAACACCCAGCGCTCATCCCAACAGGTACCCTCCTCAATGCCTATCACACAGCCTCCCCTCCCTCCCACCCCCGCATCAACCCTCAGCTTGTTCTCAGTTTTTTAAGAGTCTCTTATGGTTTGGCTCCCTCCCTCTCTAACCTTTTTTTAATGGAAAGAATAACAACAACAGTGAAAACACACTGGTAATATTATGATTATACCACTATGGGATTATACAGCTTAGTCCTTCTATATATTCAAGACTCTTTCCAAACATTAACTCTCCAGTCCTTACAGCACACCATAAGGGCTGGTAGAAGTTGCCCACCATACCCATGGTAAGAGGTCTGCTGAATAAATGTCTGGGTTTTCTATTAAGAACAAGTGGGAGAAAATCAGGAAGGTCAACTAGTTCTCGTTTAAAGAAATATATGATTTGACTGGACAAGTGATATAGCATGGTGTAGATGATGTCAAGTGCTTGTAATATCAGAAAGATAAGTATAAATAAAAAAGAAGTTTCAGCTGTACATCTATAACCAAAATAAAAGAAATAATAGGTTGAAAATTAAAAAAAAAAAAAAAAAAAAGGAGCATGTTCAACGAATCATGATAGTTTTCAGGCTCACTAGCCCTCAGGAATGGTAAAAGAAGTTTTCTTATCCTGAGCTTGGACCATGACCAGCCCTTAGGTTTCTCCAGGCCCAAGGGTCCATCTGGCAAAACGCTATCAGCTTTTTACTTCTCCCCCTACTGGCAGTAGTGAGCCAATCCATTAATAAGTGTCACATACTGACCACCTTTCAAGAAAAGGGTGAGACCCAATGTACATTAAGCTACTTTCCTGTAACTGAGCTGCACCAATGCTAAATAGCTGGTGGAAAAATTAAAAAATCAGAGAATAATAACCTCCTAACAGATCATGACCTTCTTTAGCCCAAATTCCTACTGTATACTATATGCATACATAACATGCTACAGAAAGCCAAAAAAAGGGAGAAGGGCTTTCAGAAACACATTTGTTCTTCAGAAGGGTTTTCCATTATTATTTCAAGCGTGTCTACTTTTTTATATTCTCTCTAAATGTTCCGCCTCTAGAAAGGGAGTTTGGGGGCGGGAGGTGATATAAGTTGGTGGGGGCTCAAGATATAAAGGCTCTCACTCATTCATCTCAGCATTGAAAAAAAAATCTCGTCTCACCTCTCTCATCCATTCTCGAATCGTTTTGCCTGCTTCTTGATGCCACACATTGTGAACAGAGTCTGTCAACGCCACAGCAGTTACCTTACTTTTTACATCTGCTTCTCGTTGAATCATCTGTTTCAAAAAAAGGAAAATAAAATATTGGCTATAATTTTTTTCCCTACTGGGTGCAGCCTGCTTAGTCATAGATAATAATATATTAAAACTGAAAAAGTAACAGGCATCTCTTGTTCAAAGTTACTCTTTTCTGTACCAAACGCATGCCCTGTTCTTGTCCAGAGATGTGAAAAGACCTAATATTTTCTTTTAAAAAGATAATACCACTTAAGTCTTAGAACTACGCAGCTCTATTATTTTCCATGCGGTTTGACAATTCAAGGATTAAAGGGATCACAGGGGGAAAAAGGAGGAATCCCTGAGGGTTTCTTTTACAACTTTCTTCCACCACTTCCTATTTCAGTGCTTCAGGGAAGTTAGCACCCGGGGCTCACTGTTAGCTACTTAGGACTAACTTCTACTTATTTTCAGTAGATGGCATGTCAGTAATGAAAGATGTCTTGCTTTGACTTCTCCAATTTAACTAGCCTGCTCTTCAACACAGTCTTGTAATTCCTTGGTGTTTTAAATGCCCACAAAGATCTTTCTCTTCAAAGCCTATCAATATCATTTGGCTTTCTAATGTATTTCTTCACGTTGACACGCTACAGTATTACACTCTAACTTTTTTCTTTAGAATGCAATTTCTATAAAATTAAATGGTTCTGAAACTTAAAAAAGAGCCATCTGGCTTAAAGAAAACTGAAGAATTCATCAGACGTCTGCAAGATAAAGAAAGTGAAAAATAATAGCTCCACATCGAAAGAATCATGAGAGGTTTTAATCTACTAAGACTAGGGACTCTGATTGACACAAGCATAAGAAAGCTTAATAAAAAATTACACTTAAATCAGGAAGCAGTAGCCCTAAATTTCATAGCCATGCCCTTACTGTTTCTTGGCATCAAATGTCTTTTCTCCCTCTAAAAAAGAGCAATTTCTTAATCATTTGCTATTAATTTCTATGAATTGTCTCTCAAAAGTATATAACTGCATTTTAAAACAGTGAGACTTCTGAGTGGTGATGAAAGCTCATACAGTGAACGTTGAAAAGCCAGGCTTCTGATACCAAATGATGCCTGTTGGCATTCTGAATGAAAAATGTCTCTCTCTGTTTTAAATGTCTTCAAACCCTACATACACACATCCCCTCTCACTGAACACTACCTAATGGGAATCGAATTCACTGTTAATGCTGCTTCAGCAGAATTTCCACACCTTAAATCTTTAGGCCTTTTGTTTTCTGCTTATATAATGTGGAAATCTTAAAATCAATGTTGCTTATCAACATCATAATGTAACTGCAAAAATTCATCTTGCAATATCAATCATATGTTTAAAAGCATAAAATAATACTCTAATTCAATACTTCACATTCATTATTAAGTAGTTTGCTACCTTCTAGATTTTATTTTAAAAATAGACTGTCATTCATAAAAAAGAATGAGATTGTGCCATCTGAGACAACATGGATGGACCTAGAGGGTATTATGCTAAGTGAAATAAGTCAGTCTGAGAAAGACAAATACCGAATGACTCCACTCATAAACAGAATCTAAAAAACAAAACAAAACAAAAAACCCAAAAAGCAGAATAAGAACTATAAATATAGGGAATAAACCAAAGGGATGAGGCAGGGGGTTGGGCAAAATGGGTGAAGGGGAAAGGGAGCGATAGGTCTCCAGTTATGGAATGGGTAAGTCATGGGAATAAAAAGCACAGCATAAGGAACACGGTCAATGACATTATAATAGCAATGTAATGGGACAGATGGTAGCTATACTTGTGGTGAGCATAGCATGATGTATAAACTTGTCAAACTGCTAAGTTGTACACCTGAAACTAATGTAACATTGCGTATCAATGACACTCAAATTAAAATATAATAAAAAAATAAAACTACCTTAAAGAATAGATTGTCATGGATCATGTTGGCACTAGAATATAAAAATTTAAACTGACATCAGATAATAGAACTCAAAATTCCACAACAGTGAATCCACCTGGCTCATGAAGAAGCTACATGTCCTTACTCTCATTTTCTAAACAGTTAACACTTTTAGAGATCTACAGCGATTGTTGCTAAAGTTACAAAACAAGAGCATGCTCTTCTGGTATTCTAAGAATATGTCTGCATTTTAAAATATTTGCCCTGGATTTTGTTGTGGTTGTTGTTAACAAATGCTGACTTCTGTAAGGTGGCGTTATCTGAAGACACAGAATATTGAAAGCCATTTGTGAAACGACATAAAATTAAGAGTCAAACAGGCTGAGGATTTAGTGGAAAAGCAGGAATTGTGGTAATTAAAATTCCAAACTTGGAAAAATATACAGTTGTTAGATGGACTATCAGAGAAAAAAACCTTTGGTCTGTTTTTCCATCTGGCTGACATTTCACACAATGGATGTGACGCTGTGTAACTTTTCTTCACAGAATCGAGCATGATATCTCTTATACAGTTTTAGTCCTTTACAGTATAAAAATCACTTTCACATTATATTACTAGAGGTGAAGAGTGGTCAAATTCTAGAGGATCTCAAAGAAGAGCGGGCTACAAATGCACCCAGTACAAAGAATTTCAAATATTCGACTGTTTAGTAGGAGTAGTAGAATTGTAAATTGGTGAAAATCTTAACAGTTTAGTTCTTTGGATTAATTTACCTCTATTCTAGCCTCACTGAAGGTACTTGCAACTGCCATTTCTGTCCAAAGCCTCTGGCTTCTTGTATGTGTTTTCCCTCTCTTACTGCCTCCACTGGGAGTGAGCACTGATGAAGAATGCTGGAGAACAGCAATGATGGGGTAGGGCGAACACAGGAATCAAGATTGTTTAATAAGAGACAGACTCTAGATAGAATATAGAACAGGTGGAGGTGCAAGGTGGTTTTTATTAGGATCCATGGATAGGAACTCCTTTGAAATTCCTTGCAAAATTCTGTCTGTACATGATAGGAATATTTTTCTGGCAGAGGGTCCTAAGCTTTCATTAGATTCTTAAAAGGATTTTAGTCTCTAAAAATAATAAGACCCTGTAATTTCAATGTTCCCATATAGTCTTGGATGAACTTTGAAGTACCTAAGTGAACTCTTCAAACAATGAAGATCAATTTCACACCTATACCAATCTTTCAAAAATAAAGGATGACCTTCCATTTTTTGTTGTAATATCTTTAGTATGGTATCAATAATTGAATAAAAGTGATAAAAAAATTTGATGTCCTAGACATCAACATCTCAAAGCTTCATGGCTTAAGAGGTTATATATGATAAAATTATAATTAAGATACTATTTATTTTTATTTGTGTGTACAATGTTTATTTACATCTGAGTAGGACTTCATAAATTTAAAAATGAATAATCATTCTTATTTTATTCTTAAGTAATATTGAAATATATACAAAACTTGAATTATTTTTCCCATTTGTGGAGGAGGAAACTGGTTGAGACTGAGAAATTGGTTAAAGGCCACACAGATACAAAATGACACAACTCTGCATTTTCCATGCCTTTAAATCCTGTGTTCTTTCATGAAAGTCACATGGGGTCTATTTCTCAGTAATATATCATAATGCTTTTCCATAAATGAACTCACTTGATTAATCCTTTTCTTTACAGTATTTCAGTAACACAGTATTTCATTGACTTGGACATTTAAAAATGGTTAAAGAAATTCAAATCCAGATCAGTAAAGAATGTTGAAATTCTACAAATCATACCAACATAGAAATCAGTCATGTGCTAAACCAGACTATCAGCAGCATTTAAAAATTATTGTTACAGTTCTAAAGTAAAATGATGTCTGGGATAAGAGGGAAAATTGAATATTTCTTTAAAACATACTGATGATTTGAAAATACAAAGTATTTGATGCTGTCACCTGATATTTTTGCCCCCTCGCTTTTTTTTACATTTATTTATTTTTGAAAGAGAGAGAGAGGAGAGGGGCATAGAGAGAGAATCCCAAGGAGCCTCCACACTCTCAGCACAGAGCCCGATGTGGGATTCAAACCCACGAACTGTGAGATCGTGACCTGAGCCGAAATCAAGACTGAGTCACTGAGTGACTGAGTCACTGTCTCCCTTTCTTAATTGTATTTATCTCTTCATAGTCCTCTCATCTTAGCTTCTACAAAATTAATTTGCTCTTTTCTTCCCCATATTGAGTGTTCCTAGTCTGACAAAAGCTTAACTAACCCAATAAATATGAAGTACTTTGAACAGATTAAAAACATATACCATCTGTATACAGGCTCATCATACTCTTAAAATTTTTGGAGTTTGTATTATTTTTTTTCTAGAGTAAGATTTTAAACATTAAGTAACTGTAACAAGAAAAGAAAGCCTATCAGACCCTAAGAGTATTTGGTGAGATGAAGATCAGGGGATGGGGGGTGTGGTGTGGGAGGGCCATTGTTAGCAGTAGCCAGCCTTGCTCCCCTCCATGTGCACTATGGCCCTTCCTGCTACCATTTCTCCCCCGAAATCACACAGATCTTTTCTGTCCACGTACCTCCCCTCACCATGCTTTCTGCAAGGCTCTCAGAGGAAGGACCTGCCTACTATCTTCACAGGTACCTGGCCAAATCCAAATGTTCATGTCCCTTTAAAAGTTTCTTTATTCCCTTTCTGTACCTATTTCATTTTTCCCACACATCTATCATAAACTACTTTTAGAAAAGGAAAGCACAGGCTCCTTTACTTCTACCAAATTAAGTTAAAAAGTTGCTGTCCACTTGTCTTAGCTTAGACGATAAGCTTTTGAAGGCAGGGGATGTTCATGTTAGAGAGACACTCTGCCATGAGTCTTTAGAAGCAGTTTCATATCTCTAGCTGAGGGTCTTGGGTTTTGGAAATTATGAATCCAACCCAACACAAGGTTCAGTTCTCTCAACATAAAGAAGTGAACCCTGCATTGGGTTTGTCTTCACCCTAACCTAAAAGAAGTGCATTATTTCATTTTCCCATATTTGTGGCCCAGCAGCTATAGTACTCAGAATAAATTATCTTAGATTTTAAAGTCCAAGGGGGCCTCTGGAAAGAAGGCAGTGTGAGTTGGGGGTAGGGATGTGATAGGTGCATACAGGTCCGTATCTATATTAGCATATATAATATGTTTTAAACATGTTTTTGAGGGAAATGTCTTAATGTCTTTCATCAGCAAAAGTCACTACCTTCCTTTAAAATTCTGACATGTGCTACACATATGCACTGTGAGGGTTATAGCATGTGATTCGCTTGTACAGGAAAGAATATTCTGAAAGAAAATCAAATAATGCATGTTTCCATCAGATTAGGATCTGATACTACTGCACATTTATAAATCTGAGGATCATTACTACTGCATGAGCATGAATGAATCATCACTCTGATTAATAGCACAGTTGAGATGTCTTTTAAAAATGCGTGTGTGTGTGTGTGTGTGTGTGTGTGTGTGTATAAATAGATTAGCTCCCTCTCGAGCTCCTGGAGTTAAGATTGCGGATTAAGCTGTTTCAAAGGTTTGAAAAGTGTGAAAATGTGGCACCTTGTAACATTTTTGTTGTGCAGATTATAATTGCACTCAGTGCTTCTAGTTGAGTGTAGTTTTTATGTAGTTTGATAAGCCATGATACTTTACCACAAACCTCTCCCATCACTTTACATTAGTGCCTGTACATCTCCTGGCTCATGGCACACTGCCCTGTGTGCTATCAGGCCCACTGGGTTGGAAATGTATGTTGGGCCAAGATGACTAATCAGGCGACGCTGGGTTTGGCAGAGTCTTTTCTGTTAATGTCTTCCTGAAGATTCTTTTGTACATGTCAATCCCAATAGTGTGCTATTCACAGAACAAATATCACTTTTGCCACAATATTGAAACCTCGGTCCTGTCACCCAAGGCCCTTGAAGTACCTCTAGTGATTACAGTGAAATATACACACTTCAGTAGATGAAATATGAAGACTAAACTGCCCAGCAGGAAATCCAGACAACTGTGACATTCAGCTCTCACACGCTACTCAGTTCACATTTCTAATCTGCATTCACTTCTTTTTTTTTCTTCTCTTCTTCTTCTCCTTCTTTTTCTTTTTCTTTTTGGAAAGTAGAAACTTTCGAGTAAGCAGTCTTTATAAGGGATGCAGTGGTTAGGTTCAAGGAGTTTGGAATCAGATTCCCTTGCTTCAAATCCCTGTTCTGCCGCTTCCGGCAATGATCCCTTGAGTGAATTATTTCAATTTTTTCTGGGTCTCAGTTGCATCACAGGTAAGAGGGAGATGGTAAATACATCTAACTCATAGAGTTATTTTGAGTTGAAATGAACCGAATATAAAGCGACTAGTGGAGGATGTGGTACATAGTACACAATTATAATAGATGATACCATAAAAACACACCAAACTACTCCATACTTGTAAACTAGCCTTTCTCAGTGTAAAAGGTAACAGAAGCTTACCCAAGAATACCTTTAATGACAAATACTGGTTTTTAAAAAGACACAGGTCCATGAAAGAGAAGAAACTTATGACAGGCTGGTTTTGCTTTAGAGTACATGGTTCAGTAATTCGAAAACTACCTGGCCGAGAAATAGAAAGAGGTGCTTATTGTGTCTGTTTAAGATCTTGTAATCAGAACACTGGACCTGTAATAGCACTATGCACTTAAAAATTACAACAGAATTGGTGAAGCCATACTGTGGCAGCTCTCGTTTCCTGCCATCAGTGAGCCCTTTCAGAATTACTTGGGCCAGCAACAAAGCATGGAGCCGTGGCATAGCAGTGCCAAGCTGGCAGCGAGTCCCTGTACCACTTTGTTTCCTACATAGAGGAAGTATAGCTGACTACATTAAAAAAAAAAAAAGAAGACAATCACAGAGATACAAAGTATGTCGGAAGGAAGGCAGCATAGTGTTGCAGTTAAAAGCATGCATGAGCTTTGGAACTCCTTGTCCCTAAATTTTAATTTTTGGTTCATCATTATGAGAATAGAAAAATGGGAATAATAATAGTAGTAGTTACCTCATAGGATCACCGAAGGACAACTGAGACAAAGCATGGGAGCAATCAATATTGTCAGCTGCTATCATTATTACCTTGACATTCATTTTTAATTTCTGAAATCTGCTCTTCCTTTTAAATATGCTCTCTATGTACTCTTCAGTGACATCAACATTTGCACAAATTGGGTAGCAGTTGTGTGTCCTACAACTACTACATCCCCTGCTCCATCCCCTAATTATGTAAAGCGATTTGGGCTTGCTTAAATGATTGTAGAGACAATGATTAGGTATAAATAGGATAACTACACATTCTAATTAGCCCGGGACATTCCTGGTTCATAACTACTGCCCTGGCATAATTATCAGTCATGTCTCTTTCCACTGTTAAAAGTATCCTAGTTTGGATGATAAATTATACGGTCACTATATATACAACAGAAGTTCAATGTTATTCTAGCAAACAGGTAGATCTTACAAAGTTTCAATGCTCAACAATTTAAGCATATACCCCAAAGCTATAAAGTTATCACTATAAAAATAATCATGTAGGAAAACATCAAGAAATACTTCCAGAAGTTCCTAAGTTTAAAATTTAAGGGCAAGCCTTAGCGCTGTGCTGAGCCCCTCACAGACGGACATACAGCTTCACACCCTGGGTAGATAAACATGGCCAGCTGGAGCTCCACGGTAGCAACAGGATAAGACAACATTCTCTTTTCCTGTGCTTTGAAGCCCTAGCTACAATTCTTACAACCTTTGTCTAATTTCAGGAAGGAAAAGGCTCTCCACAGGCAAGAACCCCAAGGGATAGGGTATGTAAACTGAAACTTCTTGGGTCACATGTATTTATGAAGATAAGTCTCCAGCCACCAGTTAGGGAATGGCAAGTTATGATTTAGTATTGTAGGTGGCCAGAAGAGAGCAGTAATAACTTCCTTTTCCTTTTCTGCCTAGACTATGCTGCCACGTGCAGGCTCCTACAGGGACAAAAAAAGCATACATGGAAGGTAGGTTTAAAAGAAAATGAAAACAAACAAACAAACAAACAAACAAACAAACAAATACAAGTGATTGACAATCTGGGAACTGGAAAAGAAGACCAGTGCTTTACAAAAAATACATAGCGACAGAAAAAAGGCAACAGTTTGAAAAACTTCATCAATCATGAAAGTGGCAAGTTAATTGTAAGGGAAAAAATAAAAGAGGTCACATATTAAGAAAACAGTGTAAGGATTCATCAAAGTGATTTCTTTGATTAAAATGTTTTACGATGTAATGTCATAAGACTGATCATAAGAAGGCAGGATATTATAAAACATAGCTTTAAAAATTATAATGAACATAAATCAAGTGGATATATTAAAAAGATGTAAGTAAGAACTAAACACTGCCAGTCTAAAAAACTGGGGCAGGCTTGGCAAAGGAGATGTTTAACTGGTGACAATACATAGTCTTAGATGGAACAATGAGAAAACTTATTAAAACCTTATAAATGTACGATACACCCAGAAATGTTTCTGATACAAAAAAGTAGTAAGCATGTTCACAATACTCAGTTTGAAAATCACTTATGACAGACGACTGGGTGGCTCAGTCGGTTAAGCATCAGACTCTTGGTTTTGGCTCAGGCCATGATCTTGCAGTTCGTGGGTTCGAGCCCTGTGTCAGGCTCCGTGCTGACAGTGAAGAGCCTGCTTGGGATTCTCTCTCTCTCTCTCTCTCTCTCTCTCTCTGTCTCTCTGTCTCTCTCTCCCCCTCTCTCTCTGCCCCTCCCCTGCTTGTGCGCTCTCTCTCAAAATAAATAAAGTTAAAAAAAATTAAATAAAAATCACTTATGAGCCTTTATCAATTGGCATATGCCAGAGATACTTTCGTATATACAGAATTTGTCAATCACTGAATGGTTTAAAAACTTGTGGCAAAAGATTTCATTAGGTCAGGTAGAAGCAAGGAATACACATCTGGCTGAGAAAGTGTTAATACACTCGTTTTAAAGCACACCATTTTATTTTGGTCTGGGAAAAAGAAAGGTAAAGAGATAAGGTTTCTTGCCACAAAGATATATAATAGATAACCAGAGTATAGGAGATTATGTTATTTAACAAATTTTTCTTAAAAGCTTTTACATTAGTCAGGTGTGAGGTGATGGATATGCTGACTGACTTGGCTGTGGTGAATATTTCACAATGTATACAGATACCGAGGTTATCAGGTTGTATACCTTAAGTATATACAATTTCAGTCATCAATTATACCTCACTAGACCTGGAAAAAAAAAAACCTTTATTTTGAATTTCTACATAGATGTTTGGTGTGTTTTAAAATCTACTAAAGTTTTCAAAGTTATTTTATAACTTTAAAAATATTTTTGTAAAAAATTCAAGTTTCAATTACTTTATCTTAAGGACTGTATACTCTGTTACCTGGAATAAACAGGGAAAGCAATATTGTAATTTATCAGCTGTTTTAGGTAATGCACTATTACTACAAAGTTGAGGAAGACATGATTTCTGACCTTTGGGAAGAACTCCCAATTTAGGAAGGAAGGCATGTTCAGGTAAGTTCTGTAGAGCCCTTTAACATTCTGAGTGTTTGTGTGTGTGTGTGTGTGTGTGTGTGTGTGTGTGTGTGTGTATAGAACAATTTCTTTTTAAGTACATTGGTAGCTGAAGGATTATGTACCTGTTTTTTTTACATGAGGAAATTGATGTTTAGAGAACATGACTTGCCCGTATCACATAGTTACTAAGTTGGCACTGCTAGATCTTTTAACTCCAAATCCTATGTCTTTACATCATGGCTATCTGTATATAATATCTTAAATGTTCTCTCTTGAAATACTTGTTACAGTGGTAAGGATTAGTTCACGGTCTTTCTTTCCCACTGAAATGGAGGCTCCATGAGGGCAGGATCATATTTGCCAAGTCAGCAACACATCACCATTCCCTGCACAATGACTGACCTATGCTAAGTGCTCAGAAACTACTTGTGAAACAAACAGAGGTGCTATTTACAGAAATGCAATAGATAAGGGAAAGTGATGGTTAGCAAGTTAGAGTGATGTCTGGTTTGGAGCATTAAGAAACAGACCATATTGTAGGTTGGATTCCCGAGGAAACAGACTCTGAAATGGAATTCAGCATGCAGGATGTTCACAAAGGATGATCAACATCTGAGGAAGGTGTAGGGGGTAAAACAAAGCAGGAATGGGCAGAGAGAGAAGTCAAGGTGAGATGGAAGTCCAACGATCATCTCATACAACCCCAGGGAAGCTCTGCACCTAGAATGACCCTTTGGAGTCATTCTAAGCTGGGCCTAGATGGGTTAGCCTTTAATCACCCATACTGTTCTGTCTTTGAATATGAGCCCCCACAGCAGCCAAGTCAATCCCTGTCTTATGAAAGCACTCTTAACAGTGGGGGCAACAGAATCCTTTATTGAAGGAGTAAGTGGGCAGTGTATCACAATGTCCACTACAGGCCGTAACTGAAATTAAGCATTAGCCTACTGTCCATTCAAATCTAAATCGTCCTTCTAATCTGCCTAGCACTTAGTATTTGTGTACTCAAGATTGCATTATGATTTAACTCACTAATATCTATGAGATCAAGTAAATTCCTCTTGGATTTTAGGTCTCTCACAATCTAATTCCATATTATCTATCCTGTCAAATTTTGCATTATCCCCCAACTAAAGATTCTAAAGGAAAAACACAAAGTCAAAATATGGAGACACACTGACTATTAAAAAGCATAAAGACATCAAAATCACAAAATTCAAAAATTATCTTACAAACCCATTGGGAATGATTTGATTTCTTAGATTTCAAATGAAATGTGTATGTCAGAAAAGCAAGGTATACTTGTGATTTCAAATCTGAGTGCAAAATAACCCCAAACTTCAAATAAAGTATGCAATAGTCACTTAGTGTCTGCCATCATAAACTCAAACCTGGCGGTGTTGGTAGGCAAAAAGGAAGGGTGTGCACGAACAGGGAAGTTTCACTGTAAAAGTAGTTGGGTTGGCTTTTCAAATGGCAGCCTTGATGATATAAATAAAGACTGTGCTATCTAAATTTGGGGATTGAATAAAGACACTTAAAAGATTTTTATTCTTTCCAAGATCTTAGTTACTCCATGTCCTGAGATGTTTCTGAATTTTTGCCTCTAGGAATTGAGGGTAATCTTCATTTGACCATATTTCTTCAAATGCAGGGCTCAGATTTATGCAAAAAAGTGCAGCATAAACTGGAAGGGGACTGTTAACTTTTAGATTCTAGTGTAGGCATTGACCCATCGATACAGGAAAACAAGACCACGTAAATGTTCCTAAAACCAGATGTGTTAATCAACTGTGAGTTATGAGAGTTATCAAACATTGGGAAGAGGTTGACACCCATTTTTAAGGGGAAAGTGACATCATTATAGTAAGGAGAAGTCACAGACTTCCTACATGGTTTGATGATATTTGGACAAGAATCTCGAGATGGCTCTTCTACCTGGGAGGTTATGCTAAGTACTTGGAGCTTATTTGCCTGCTTAAACATTCAAGTGAATATTGTTGCTGGAAGAAATTTCTATTCAACTACCTATGAGGGCTGTTTAAATGCAAACTCTACTGACCAACAAATATAGGACGATCCTTTAAGTTAGGGTATTAAAAGATGATTCTGGGGCGCCTGGGTGGCGCAGTCGGTTAAGTGTCCGACTTCAGCCAGGTCACGATATCGCGGTCCGTGAGTTCGAGCCCCGCGTCGGGCTCTGGGCTGATGGCTCAGAGCCTGGAGCCTGTTTCCGATTCTGTGTCTCCCTCTCTCTCTGCCCCTCCCCCGTTCATGCTCTGTCTCTCTCTGTCCCAAAAATAAATAAACGTTGAAAAAAAAAAATTAAAAAAAAAAAAAAAGATGATTCTGATTATATGTTGGAATCATTTTTCTTATGAAAGCACATATCACATTTCTGAAGTGATAAAGTAAGTCTGTGGGAATAAATGGCTTGAAATAGATTCATTTGAGGGGCTCCTGGGTGGCTCAGTTGGTTAAATGTCTGACTTCAGCTCAGGTCATGATCTCACAGTTTGTGAGTTCCAGCTCTGCACTGGGCTCTGTGCTGACAGTGCAGAGCCTGCTTTGTATCCTCTGTCTCTTTCTCTCTCTGCCCCTCCTCTGCTCGTGCACACACACACACACTCTCTCAAAAATAAACAAACATAAAAAAAAAAACAAGAAATAGATTCATTTGAGATCGGACTTTTTAGGATTGTATTTACTGCACAAAACCATGTAAACATTAAAAGGAAGAAAAGATGGGGCTGGAATGAAAGTAGGTATTTACGTATATGGCTACATCTTCACCTCACAGATAGAGCACGTATACAAACTGTAGTAAAAGAGCACTTCTGAGTTCATATACCAGTGAACTATAAACAACAGTCACTGTACACTAAGTGTCCTCTATCAACATCCACTGTAATGGCAAACGCTGGAGTAGCACTTCACATCACTAAAAGGAAGAAGAGAACCCTGAAACCTATCATTTAGACACCTGATGACAGCTCTGATGCAAGATGGCAGTGAAAAATTTA
Organism: Leopardus geoffroyi; assembly: GCF_018350155.1. Lineage (NCBI taxonomy): Eukaryota > Metazoa > Chordata > Mammalia > Carnivora > Felidae > Leopardus > Leopardus geoffroyi. The sequence continues at coordinate 155,787,812 of NC_059326.1, forward strand.
TACCGAGGAAGGGTTGATGTGTGAATGAAGGAGAATTATTCTCCAAGCTGTGTTTTAAAATTCCTTCACGTGTCTGTTCATTAGCACTTCTTTGGGGGAGATTCCACTAGTTGAGTCAGGAATTTAGGGTCTATATTCCATTATCATTAAATATTGCCTCAGTTACATGAGTATGAAATAATTCAAACAGTAAGAAATCTAAAATAAATAAACTCAGCACAGTACATGATGTTTAATAAGCTTCAGCATTTATTACAGTAGGAAGCAGAATTTCTGTTACATCACACCTTTTGTTAAGTAACCAGTTTAGCCAACAGGTAATCCTCTAAAATGGCAAAGATATAAAATAGAGTCAGTAGTTCACTCATTTAGAAATTCAATTATATGTCACTGTTTCATAGCAGGTTAATTACTCCATTTACATTTTTGCAATTTTAGAGTAGTGCATGAAAGGCGACAGACTGACAGCACTGCCGACTGAAATTCTTACACTATCTTCCTGAGTGTGAATAATATAAAAGACAATGTACAAAACAGAACTACACAGAGGTTTTATGTGGTGAGATTCTCAGTGAAACAGACATGGTGCGGAAATGGGAGAAGAAGAGAGGTGCTTTCAGAAAAAACTTTATTGAAGAGATAAGGCAAAGGGGAAGTGGTCAATTGGTAGGTAGTTTCTATGCTGTCCTTCTAGGCATATATGTATGAAAGAATGGAGGTCAAATATCTACAAAACATCAATGTGTCTGAAGGGAGGCCTGCGAATGACATTCAAGAGAAGTTCAAAGAAGAAATCTTAGGCAAAAAAGAAACAGTGACTCCTTGTAGGGAAGGTTATCATAATCAGGAGTGTAACAAGACGCAGAAAAAAAGATACTGCCACAGACAGATCACAAAAGAAGACAATGCATAGGCATGAGGAACAAATGTTGAATTTCCATAGTTCTGATCCTAACCCTCTTTCACAAGAACCCAACCTGCCATCCCTCACTGTGGGTGTCATGATGAAATCTACCATACTACTTTCTGTCACTGAGTTGTCAGGAAAAGCAAAGCTTCCCTAAGTCTGTCTCTTCCTACACAAGCTCCAGCACGTACTATGATCTATTAGTCATTTTCCTCCTCACATAGAAAAAAAAAAAACTCATTGGTGAATTTTCCAGTACTCAAATTAAATGTTTCTAGACATTAATTTGATATTGACACCACTTTTTAATGGCGTGTGGGAGTGGGTGAGTTAGACCCTAATGCCTTAAAACGTACATTCTAATAAGAGTCATGAATGCATCGCAATATCTCTTATGGTCTTTTATATAAAAGAATGAATTTACAGGTGGCATCAGAGTTTAGTGAAACCAGTAAATATTAATTAATGCTGATGTGCCTCTACCTACAATATTGAGGTAAAGAATGGAAAAGTTGTTAGAGACATTAGAAATTACACAGTCCATTTCCTTTCTGTACAGATGAGAAAAAGAAGAAATGACTTAGATATAACCTCTAGTTCTGAAAGACATGGGATTGGCCCAGCTATAACTCAAAATTCCACAAATGATAATGCCTCTCCTTTATTCTGTGCCACTCTGTACTACCTAAAAGCACACATGCCATTAGTTCCTTGGTGATGTATCCTAGTGCTCTGCTTCCTTGTAATACTATGGGCTCCAAAGTGACAGACATACTCTAATGCAAGTTTTGGAGATGGCAAGCCACCAAGGTAGTTTGTACACATAAACTGCTTTAATTCTGTGGACTAAATAGCTATTGTTTTGTTCTTTTTCTGGTCAATATGGCAGGTAAAGTCAGTCAAACTGGTTTCTTCATGTAGATACTGCCTTACTATGGAAATGAATGTGGAAACATTCATCTTTGTCAGAAATTATGTCAAATTATTCAAATTTATTGGTGAATTACAGCAAACATCCCAGCTGATGAACATCTCAGTCATATGTTTTTTAGAGAACACTTATGGTTCTGCAAAGATAACACTACAATGATCCTTCCCATTCTGAAGCAAGATGTTTGAAGAGAGGACGGGGTCTGTTATTCAAGATAATAATTTGTTTTAATCATAAAACATTCCAAAGATGTCCAGCACTGTAAGTATTAAAATGCATTTCTTCCGATAGTGTTGCTATTATTTTTCTCTCTTCCTGTTCCCCTCTTTCAAGACCTTTACAAGGCCATCTTCTAAGACCTTTCTGTCAGTCTCCATCTTTTCCATAGACATACTGCGGCCTTCACATTAACACTGCTTCTCTGGCTTGAGGTAATAAACGATTAGCTACAGCACACACATTGGTGTGATGTTCGTGTTACTCTTTTGCTGTACTACACCCAGCCACTGTCTCAAAAATTAATGCAAGTATATCAGGATCTGAAATTAACTTTTTATAGCCAAAAGCAATGTCCTCCTAGGAGGAGAAAAACCTATTATAAATGGGCTAGCATCTGATTGCTTGTAGGTGGTGAGTACTAGGAAAATAACATTTCAAATTATAAAATGGGGACTATAACAAAAGCTGCCCCATATTGACTAATCAGTGTTTTCTTACGGACTGGTAAGGTCTAACTAGGTGGTACCTATTTTTAGTAAGTGATAAATCTATTAGTGAAGTTCAGAGATGAGGCTAAATTAGCTAATGCTCTTACAATGTTATACAGAAATAATTTGAAAAATACTTGTATGAATAATAACAGATAATATTTCTCTATGAACTGTGTATTAACCTTGAAAACTTCCCCCCCCCAAGAAATCATATCAAACTAGCCACTGAATATATTTAAAAGTATATGTTGTTCAATAAACATCGAGAAATCACTTGGAAAATTAGAAAAGAAAGAAATCAACCTACAATAATGCACATATCCATTTCTCTTCGAAAAAATTTTAATAATTTCTCTTTATAATACGCATTGAGAGGAACCCAATATGGGGTACCATGAAGCAAAGGTATTTTACAAATTTTATTTAAAACTTCCCATGTGTTTATGCTCAGATATTTTATTGGTGTTCAGACCAAGCTTCATCATACTAACTATATTTTTATCCCTTTTGGTCAGGATGTAAAATGTATGCCATGAAAATGGCATAGATCTGTGAAAATACTTTATTCTAATTAGTCATGTTAAAAGTCAGTATCTTTAGCTAATAAAAACGGCATGATCTAATTGCATATTTTCTTCTATATGATGTATGGCTGTAACTCTAAAGGAGAATATGGAATTTTACTAGTTCTCTCATGGATCTGATTAATTAGGAGAACAGAGAAAAATAGTTTTCTTTATTGTATAGGCTATGATTGCTTTCCACCTTTGAGTAGGGGGGACAGCAAGAGGACAGAGAGTTTTATTTCAAAAATATAACAAAGTCATTAATGTCTTTAAAAGTTAGAGGTAGTTCCTTAGTGTGAAACATAAGTATTTAGGTTTAAAATAGACATTAAGATTCTTAAAAATAACAAACAGAACAAACCTTTGTATTTTGAAGATCAAATGATAATCGTGAATTGAAAAAGTTTAGGTAATTATGTTGTCATTGGATGATCAACTAGTGGCCACAGTTCTAATCTATAAATATAGTTATGAATGGTAACGAATCCACTTTTCTCTACTTAGTTTTAAGTGATCACCTAAAATACAAGCTTAATTACAGTCTTTAAAATACTTTAGAAGAATTGCAGGTCACTTTTTAATTAAGTACGTGCTTAAAAATTACAGACAGGATCACTGAAATTATATAAGCAAAAAGGTACAAATTATTGCTATTTGTGCTCTTCATTCTTACGCTTTGCTTATCTTTCTCTTGACCTTTATCCAAATGAATCACACAAACTCTTGAATGCTTTCTCTCACTTGATTTCTAAAGCTGTTCATCACACTTGCTGGCTAGAAGCACAGCTGGCAAGGGATCTAAACCTCATCACTGGGCAAACTTGCCCTTCTGGTTTTGCCAAGAATGACATTTCCAATGGGGGAAAAAAGTTACTGTATGGGGCACTGGATACTGTATTTGTTTGTAAGAACCAATAGCTCCACCCCCTTTGTTAGCACTACATATAGGCACTAGAAATAAAACCAAAATAACAAAGAATTAAAAAGCCTAGAGTTCTCTAAATTCAATTGTTAATTAAAGTAGGAGCACAGAAATCAGCTGAGTATTTTTACTCATTTCCTGAAGTAAGATGCAACTGAGGATAAGCAGTGCCCCCTAGTGTCAATAACCACAGACAATAAAAGCTAAAGGAAACTTGCTAATGTTAACTGAACTAAAATTATTAAAAATATATGCAGGTAATAAATTATAAATCCATCATTATTCAAATTTTAAAATTTACATGTATATAAAGCTACACCACATAATCATCTATTTAATACTGATTTGCTCAGGAATGTGTGCTCACATGAAAACACACACACACACACACACACACACACACACACACACACACACACTGTACACAGACTGACATGGCCAAGATGTCTTTAATGTTCCAGGCAGCTCAGAAAAAATATTCCACCCAGCACAGCAGGCCATGCATGAAGCGGGTGTCAGCAAGCCCAGCAGAATCAGTCACTGTGAAGACGTCTAATAGGAACTGCTGAATACACAATACAAGGCAGCATGGCCTGAATGGCTAAAGTGGAATGGCCAGAATGGAGTCCGAAAACTCATCCGAAATTGTAATTAAACCTGTAATGAATGTTTAAACATTTTTCTTTTTCTTTTTTTTTTTTTTGCTAGTAATAGAAGGTTAGCATATTTAGCCTGTATTAGAGACGTATTTTATAAATGGTCTAACTTTTACTGTGCATGTTCTGAATATTGGATCCTAAAATTTTAAATACAAATAATATATATATATGTGTATATATATATATATATGTGTGTATATATATTATTTGTATATATATATCTGTTTTTAGAAGAAAATGCAACACACAAGATTAAAATGTTAGAAAATATCACATATATTTTATGGAATTGAAGTTGACTAATAATTTTTCTGACATAATCTATGAGAAAACTTAAAAGTTATTTTTAAAGATTAATGAGGTATCTACAGAGTGATACATGTGACACAAAGGTAAACTTAGCATCTCACTCTATAAAATACTATCTAGGTCAGTCTTTATTAACAGCCAATTTTTGGCGTAGACCCCAGAAATGAAAGCAAACAAACAAAAACAATGTAAAAGAAAATACCCATACAAATAAAAGTGACAAATAAAAAAGAAAAAAGCCAGGAAGAGTACAGTGTATATGACAAAGAGGCTAAAACAAATTAATAAAAAACAGTTGCTTGATTTTGTTTACATAAAATTACAGGGCCAAAAAAAAAAAAAAAAAGAGTTCAAGGCTATTTAAAACATGCGTTTATATAGGAAACCATTTGTCAATTACTTTTCCACATAAACCAGTGATGTATATACTACCAGTTTGCAGTTTTAAAAGCAAGGAACATAATTAGGCTTTTATGAAAAGATTCCAATGTGTGTTTAAATTGCTACATCTTTAAAATGAGGAAGGTGCAAATGTAGTAGTTTAGTATGCATAAACACAATGTCTAAATGATAGTTAAAAGTCAATAGGTATTTAGGACCTTTACTATAACTTCTGGTTAAAGCAGAAACTTGATACTTCAACTACTTAAATTTAGGAAAAAGTTGTGAAACGCCTACTTTTGAGATTTTTAAGAAGTTTAACTCTAGCAGGGCTGTTAAAATCTCGGGTTAAAATTAAAAAACAACAACAACCTTTTTGCTTGTCACAGTACTTAGGTAATGTTAAAAAGGATATTAAAGCATATGGACATATTTACGTTCAATTTAATTGTATTAATATCTATTTTGTTGCATCCTAAATCAGGAAAAATAGGTACCTGCTTAGATAGGTGATGGTGACAAATCAAAGCTTATAAACGTGAGGGGAGAGGTCTGATTTTTTATGTTGCAGAACTGTTGTACAAAATGCTACTGCAATTTGTACTAAACATCAAGTAATTTCTTATAAGCCTTCCAGAGGCAAAAACATAATTCATAGGAAGTTGTTGTGTTCTTTTATCTCTTTTACAAATTTTTGTTTTCATGGATCTTTAGTTTCATCTTTAATGTAACTATCCATTATTTGATTATTTGTTATTAGTGTAGGCACAAAGTGATATGAAATTCCCAACCCCACCCTACAACTGGCCTACATCATTTCCCAAAAGACCCAAGAAAAAGAGAAGGATAACTTCTAAAAGCTAGGAGATAATGGAACACCATTAAGAAAAGCTTCCATTTTCAGAGGTAAAAATTAATTTCTTAAACTTAACCCAGGACATTTCTATAAGTGTAGATTTGGGGGATTTATGAATAAATGCCCAGACTAGGTTTTTCGTGGATAAAGAGGAAGGTAAATAGGTCCACGCCTGTTGCATGAAAAAGATACTGGGTTAGGAGTATGAAGACTGTGAAGCTAGGTTTACACACAGCTGGACAGAAATGGTGAGAAGGAGCTATTATTATTCCTACAAGTTAAAAGAAATGGACAAGGTTTGTAATCCATGTACTCTATTAACATCATGAACATGGCAATGATTACATTTGATTCCTGCCTAGAACATCTCAGATAAAAGAGTTTGAAAGTATATGTACACAGACACCAACACAAAGATACAGTTTTACAATGTGAGCCTTTAGCTTTAATTTCCTAAAGCCTGCATTAAAAATGTTCAAATACAGATTTTCTTTTGCATATGTATTCTAAACAACTACAAACAAGAAATTCTTGTAAAGTGTTTAGAGGCGAAAAAGAGTATGAGATAAATAATTTCAAAGGAAGGAAGGTTATTTCCTTAACACATGTGTATTCATTCAAGTATCTAACATGTAACAATCTCTTCATGCATATGATAGCACAAAGATTATTAAATGCTTCCACATACTTATACAGTCATACATATGTATCAAATAATTGACCATAATAAATTTTTAATCAATAGCTCTCATTATACAAAAAACATTTTCTTTAGGATGATAAAGCAAAACTGTACTAGACTTTTAGAAATAAATCAGTATTATTAAAAGTTGGAAAGAACGAATAGAGCATAAAGTAAATATTAGTCCTTGACATTATTTGTTTAGCCACAGAGATATTTTAAGTATCATTTACAGCTGGTTATATTTACCAACAACGGTTAGTACTTGCTTATTAACCAGCAAATACTGTTTTAAAATATTATCTTGGGGCAGGAGTGAGGAAAATTAAGAGAAGGGTAGTAAACTATTTTTTCATTCAGAAATTATATAATCTTTTATTTATTTGCTTTACTTTTAGAAAAGTAACACTTCTGCATAAAACAAACTACAGCTTGTTTTGATGATTTTTTATATTGTATCTTGAAAAATTTAGAACTTTTACATATCCTAGTGTGAGTTAAAAATCTATAGTTACAATTAAAACTTAAGTTTTAATCAATCAGATATATATATATATATATATATATATATATATATATATATATATAATTAGACAGTGACAGGAAATTTACAAGGGTATCCTTAAAGATGAGAATATCAAATTTTATTTCATGAAACAATTGAGATTTTATGAAGAGATATATATAATATATAATTAATGGTTAATAATTTTTACTACTAAGTCACTGTAATATTATTAGAAATTCTCAGACCTACAATATGCTGCACCAGAAATACGGTAACTTCTAGAAATCGCCAATAAATATAGGATGCTTTGTCAAAGGGAAATAATGAGAAGAGGGCTGAAATCATTGTATCCTTCCTTCTATGATTTAAAAATAATTATTCTTGTATTTGAAAACCCATTAAGCTTGAAAGCTTTTTAGCAATTTCTTGCTTCTTCATTAGATATGGGAAAAAGTAATGGATTTCAGTGGACAACTTTTTACCAGCTATTTCATCATCTTTATGTTTCCCAGCACCTGACAACAAAGCCTCCCCCCCTCCACAGGTTTCCTCAGAAATGTTTTACAAAGAATCTGAGCACAGCGAACATATTTTATCCTCAGACCTCGATATTCCCTGCACGGGAAAGTCTGGAGGACTCTTCTAAGTCTGAGGTCCTGAGTAGTACCTGAGCAATAATAAAAGGAGTGGGCATCATACAACATCTTGACAGAATTGCACAGAGGCCAAGTTCCTTTTTTTCCCACCAAATACTGAATTATATTTCTTCAGTGTGGGTCCATTCAAGCAGCTGATTATGTGGTGTAAATTTGGAGGAGAAATATAGCAATTGTGACTGAATTATATAGCAGAAAATCTGGCCAGCTCAAGTGTGTATTTATACCTATTCAGAGTTGCACATGGTCATTTGTATTTGGGGTTGTCATTCAGTCCTATAAGGGGTTTTCAATGGATCTCCTGTACCACCATACACTTGTTGGTTGTATGCAGTCAATGGTTCTTCCACACAGCTAAGCAAAAGCACTTTCCAGCATCTGAATTAGCTTGTTTGATCATGGCTTGCTGTGAAATATAGACTCCTCTGACTTCTGAGGTAAAAGAGCTCTCCTCTACTCATGAGATTATTTTACATCTAGCAGGAGCTTAAGATATATACTTACTCATTCAGATATGCAAATTTAACCACCAGAGACAAGTAAATTATGCAAGATGATGTACGTTTCATTTTAGCTGGAAAAAAATGTGCAAACACTATACAATTCCATTTCAGAGAGCTATACTTGCACAAAGTTGAGATGCTCTGAACAAAAGTTGCAAGGTAATATCCATGTTTCCACAGACTGGATTCAGTTTTGAAGAGCTGTTTTTAAGTATCTGAAGAGGTTTTTCATGTCAATACTTTGATGTGCCTTTTTTCATCGGTATTTTCACAAGTTATTTTCCCAAATTACCCACTTATATTTAAACTTCAGAAAAAAATTATATCACTATTGTATGAATACTATTTTCATATTTATATGACTATATAAAATTATTAACAATTTAACACAATTTAAGCTTCACCCACAAAGCTAATTTTTCCTATACAAGGCCCCATTTTCTAATGCATGTTATTTAAATTAATAATTGTTTACTGCCATTTCCACTTGCTGAAAAAAGTTCACATAACTCACATATATACCTCATGAATGCTGTAGCTTTTAGAGACACCTTTGAAACAGCAAATGACATTATCTAACAGCTTGACATGGTTACTGCTCTTGTATAATAAACACTGAGTTCACTCCAGGTTTAATTTTAAAGCACAAATTCTAGCATCTCTGAAATGTGACCTCTAATATTTTACATCAAATTTTACAAAACAGAATTATTAAAGTAGAAGAAAGTTTCTGTGGCTTATCATTTACTGAGTGATGCCACAGTGATACCACTGAACAAAATAATTGATGCAGCGTTTTTCTGTTACATTTATTTCTTATACTTTAACAATATTCAGAAATAGTGACCTGTTTAATGAAGATAAAGTAGAATATATGAAAATGTCCTGATTTGTAGTAAGTGTTACTAAATATGCTTTCCGAAAGCATTGAGGAATTGTTGTAGCTGAGTGTAATTACCAACAGCACAATAATCAAATTCAGCCATGACACATTTCTAAATCTTTGCCAAAAGTAAACCTTCTCATAAATTCACATAGCCTCTGATGAAACAGCAAGCTGGTTGGGAGGAGGATGTTGCCGTGCATCTTGACAGAAACCTACATTTGTCTCACCAGTTCCTCACTAAAGATGTAGTAACTAGGTTGGGGGTAATGGGCATCTTCTTGATAATTAGCTGTGTAGGCAAATATGTTCTTTGGCAGACAATATAAATGTTGATTTAAGGACCAGCCAATAAAGAGTGCTAAACTGTAAAACATTCATTGCTCAGTTTCTCATAGATTTGGTTGAAGACTTAATTTTTATACTCAGGTTTCTAAAATAACGTACCACCACCACAAAAGTCATGATATAATGAAATGAACTTTACATATTTAATATTGATATGTAGCTGCTTAATAACTTCCATATTTGACATGTGATTCACAGTAACATTACTTACTACTAATGATGAATAGTTACAAGCAAGACATTCTGGACCACTGTTTCTTTGTGAAACTAATAAAACTCTTTATTTTCTTAAACACAGAAAGCAATGCATGTCTCACTGAAACTAAGAAATCTATAAAGCTAGTAAAGATAAGTAGATAACCTATCACAACACCAGTAAATTTTAGTTTATGTCTACGTTTCAGAGATCATCTTTAAAGAAAACGGTTTTAAGCTGGAAGTGAGATACACTGTTTTAAAAACAAAAATAGCACAAGATAAATGGCATATACTCTGGCAATTTTCTTTAACGTAGCTTTTTCAAATATGATCTAGTCTACAGTGCATTCAAACTGCAGAAACATCCAAATTATTTAAGAAAAAAAAGAAGAGATACTTATCCTTGCAAAAAAGGGCCTATACTCAAAGGAACATCTGAATAAAATTGAGACATCTGCAGTAAAGTTTTACCTCCTCCCTAGAATGTTTGAGATGAACTCAGTGTAACACTGTCTTCCAAGAAAAGACAAAGTGATCAATGCAAGAACACATCAGGCTGCCTTGGACAGGCCAATCAATGCAAGAAAGAACCTTGCCCAGGGCCTTATGCAAATAGAAGCACGTCCCTCAACCTAGGGAGGGAACATGCGCAATAGATCAATTGGATCTAAAAAACCTTACAGCTATATCAGCTTCAGACAGTAAATATATACTGATGAATACCTCACACTTACCGCGAATTCTTAAAATGGGTTACTTTTAATAGCTAGTTAAAAACTTTCTGGGATCCAGAGTACAGCAAAGAGGAAGAAAACATCATGGGAGAAACACTCAGCATTACTTTGGAGAATGCAAATAAAATTCTTGAGTTCTTAAAATTTCTAGGCATAGCTGAATTTTGCTGATGTTTCAGAAGGTTAAATTTTTAGTATGTTTGTATTCATGAACAGGAAATGAAAATCTTAAAAAAAAGCAGAGACTGTCTCAGGTAGTTCTTGAACCAGGAATAAATGAAAATGTTGTAGGAAAAATAATTCAAGTTTTAAAATTATAGTCATCATTCTCAGTCACCGAAGATTATCTTCTATAGTGGTTAACCTATCGATATAGAAGCAGTTTTTCTTTTAAAGGTAAAATCTCTATTTCCAAAAACCACTCTAAAATCTGATTAGAATGCATAATAAGTTCAAGGGCTACTTAGTACACAAAGTTAGTACACAAAGCTCTATCCCTGTTAAATGGTCTTGAAGGCAAGTCAGATGCTGTATAAGGCTACATCGAAAATGCTCAATTATCAGGTATTCAAGCAAGTACCTGAGCACAAAATTATTTCCAAAATATTTTCATTTTTCTTTTGTTTTTAAACCTACAGTCTCTCCTTAGGAATATCACATTTTATAAAAGCCCTTCATAACTTAAAAGCCAAAATCATATTTTAAATAGGAATTATAGCATCAGCAACTATAATAAAGATACTGCCAAATGAATAAAAGACTCTGTAAACATCTGCTAGTACATTTACTTTGAAATTCTAAATTTAAAACCCTAGCTGCAGATACATTTGCTAAAAGGTGTGTAGCAAATATTTCTAATATTAAAAATAAAATATATGACTTTTCCTTTACTTATTGATGTGTGAGCTCTCCTTAACAAAACACTATATAAAATATGAAAATCAGACATCTAATATAAAGCTTCACTATGTAAAACCGTTTATTTAGCTGTTGAGAGGACACAGATACAACACTCGTTTATTTAGCCAATGAAAAGAAATATGAGACTATGCAGGATAAACATAGCTTACTTTTTACTTTTTCACATTTCTAGTGCTTTCTACATTAGTAAGATTTTAAGTTTAAATTTACTCTAATAAATTTTTTTTTCCTAAGGCATAAGTAAGTATGTCATTCATTTGTTTGAGCCTCTTTACTTAGAGTTAAAGCTTTATAAAAACTTTGCTGTTTACACGGAGCAAGCATGGAGATATAAAATCAAAGCACCATAATGCCCTTTTATAGCTCTTCAAATATTAGATATCAGATGAAGTGCTTACAATAAATCAGAGACACAAAATAGCAGGTTAATTCCAGGGACTCAAATGTTTCCTTTTTCTATTTTTAATTTTGAGTATAAAACTTTTGATCAAGTAGTCTGATATTTGCAGTGAAATGTAAACTCCAATTTACAGTAAGTAAAATTCAAAGAATGAAGCAACTGTTGTTTCACTTTTTGTTACAATATTTAAATTGCATTATTTTCTCCAATATGCAGGAAAAAAATAGAAAAACAATTTTAGAGTACTATCATCTAATATTTGATATGTGTCGATGTGATAGGCAATGAATAACATTCTTCCTGATCTAAATCTGAACAATATGTGTATTTTTTGCTTTTAAGAGCATGTTCTCAATTTAAAAAGTATGTTAGGTATGATACTCAGTTTACCAAAAAGTTCTGTACTTTACAAATATAAATGTAGAATTTCTTTAAATGAGAAATTCCCTCATCAATTAAAAATATCCTATTATAATATAGATTTGTTTCATGCAGTGTTTTCAAAAACCCATCAGAGGGAAGAGCACTTCTTGAGTAAATTCATTAATTCTCATACTGCATTTCAATTTCAAATTTGATTTCAAGGTGGATTTCCATTCTGGCTCTGACCTTGGTTGTGCAACCCTGAACAAGTTCCTCAACTTTTCCCAGTCTTTCACCTGTTACAATGGGGCTAATAAGACCTACCTACAGAGTTAAATCTAAGTTGTAAAACGTCTTGCTAAAACAATGTGTAATGACCAAATCCAATAGTATCCTAGACTAATGTTCTGTTCCGAGGGGCAGTATGTATAATGGTTATGAGCATAAACTTTGGGGCCAGAAAGCTTAGGTTTAATTCGGCCTCCATCACTTACTGGTTGCATGATCTTAATACTTAACATCTTGGTGCTTTGGTATCCTCATTTGTAACTGAGAATAACGCTAATACCTACATCATGGCGTTGTTATAAGGATCACATGAATTAATATATACAAAGCACTTAAAACAATGTCTGGTACTTGGTAGGTGCTATGTTACATAGCTATTACTTTCAGGTGTAACTTACAGATATGGATAATGCAAAAGAGCAAACACTGGTAGCAGAGACTGTTCCAGTGAGACTTAAAAGGTCAATTCTATTTGGTTGGTATTAGAAGACAACTGTCTATTTCCAGAACGGAATGAGCTACAAAGAAGAGCCAACCAGGGGTTTGGCTAAGGAAATTCAGCTGCTTTCCAGACCTTCATAAACTGTTTTCAATTTTTCAGTTTAAACTGAATTTCCAGAGCACCACATCAAAACATATTCAAACTTTAAATATAAATGATTTGGGGACTGCCTGTTATTTTAAAATTTCTACACCTTCTTTCCCCTTCATTAGTTAGGGTAATTAAGAATTGATTAAAATTGAAAGTCTGCTTGGAAGGCACAGAAAGGAATAAGCAGTAAATAGGACACAGAATAAAAACCAAATCATCGTGTACTGAGAAATGTATATTTGAATCCTGAAACACATGAAAAACCAGGAGGCTGTGTTTTAGGGATAAGAGTTGCCATAGTTAGTATATTATATCATTTATTCCGCACTACTTGATGAGAGGAGAAACAAAACCCACTGTAACAAAATGAGAGATCTAAAAACAAAACACAAAAACAAAAAAACAAAATGAGAGGTCTGCTTTCAAAGGAAGAAAATATATATTTAAATGTTTCTCATCTATAAGATGGGGATGATAACAGTGTCTAGTTCACAAAGATTTATGAGGATTAAATGAGATAAAATATATTTATATAAAGTATATGGTAAGGACAGGGCCTAGTGCACACTGAGTATCATTAAAACATTAGTGACGCTGCTGATGAATATGAAGATGCTGTTGCTGCCTTCTGATGTGTAAGACATTCATAAATGCCAGTTCTACTTAAAATGTCCATTTTCAAAGACACTGCTACGAATTACTTAGAACTGTTCTTGACCCAACCATGTTTTGAGCACCCCCCTGGATGGCTGACAGATTATATGGATTCTATTATAACAGCAATGACAGGGCTTCATGAGAATGAGAGAGGGCTCAAATACAGCAATCAGATATGAAGGTATCTGTTTTGCTTGAAAATATATTGTAAAATCTTGGAGAAAATGTAAGTATCACCAAATGTTAAGGTTTATAATATGCTAAAGATAGCTAATATGTTATGACACATTTAAATATTTGGACATAATATAAACATAAATATGTCTAATATTTAGATAGATATCCTAAAAATGCAAAATTGAAAATGTAAGACCCAGCCTGTAACAGTGATAAAAACTATTATTACACTACTAATGATACTGAAATTAGGAATTTTTTCTGAGGTATACTGAGCAGTAATATAACAAAGGCAATGCAATGGGGCTAGTGATCTCATATCATTTTATGACAATTATTCACAGGGCACCACGTTATAGAGAAAGTCAAGGTTTCTTTGTCCTTAGCGGACAGGCTACTAGAGTTTTTTTTTTTTTTTTTTTTTTTTTTTTTTTTTTTTAGAAAATCAACATTTATAATTATAAAGCATTCCTTGATGTCTTGTAACTGGAAAGATGTCAAGATAGGGAATTTCTACTATAGGAGAAAGTTGAGGTGCTTTATCTTTCTGACCGGTGCCTCTCCTTTACAAAGGTAAATGTCAAATTTTTCTTCTAATCCAAATGTCTGATTAATACAGTAAAGAAATTTAGAGATATGACGTTAAAAACTAGATGTCAAGGTTTATGAATGTTAGGCATAAACTAGGTATATTAAAAATTAGAACAGTTTAATCATTCAACTCAATTATAAAATTGTCACTGAAATATTAAATAGCAATTTTTATTGTATTCTTATGCTCTTTAATAAACTTCTTTATGAGAAAAATTAAAATAAGATATGGAAAACTAAGAAGAAATCTGAATACACTAATACATATTTAAATAGGCATTTTTTTTTCCTACAGGATATGAGATATAACTTACTCAACCTAATCAGAGAAAACATAACTAGTTTTGGGGTTAGGGTTAAGTTTGGATACTTCCCTTGAGTAGAGATTTCAGTATCTTCTTAGTCATTTTTCTTCATTCACTGACCAATTTCCATTAATGGTCCTTCTACGTGTCCAAAATTTCAGGACATAGGCTATACCTCTTACACACTCACACGTACTGATTCTAAATGTCCTGTTTTACATCTTAAATAATCAACTTTGTTCTCTCATCCACCTTGCTTTGCTCTATCTTATTGTCCTATATGAATGTCTACACCTTATTTTCTTCATCTGACCCAACAAATGACCAAATGAGATCTACTTTCAATAACTTATCTCTATACGAATACAGGATCAAACACTATTTATTGAGTATATACTTATTATAGGTCCAGCTAGGCTAGCAGCATAGTAGGAACCAGAAAAAATAATGAACTAGCTATTTATTCTTTGCCAATTTACAAAAGGACTCTGTGATGACTTAAAGCCAAACATACCTATGAATTAAGACACAGAATAAAAGATTGAAGCTGAGAATAATTAATGAAATGAAAAACTAACCATAGCTCTGGTTTATAGGAGACAAGGATAAAAATGCATTACAGAGTTTTTATTTTCTGATAAAAAGAGCCTATTAATTTATTAACAGAAACAATTCTTCCCAAATTTAGCTAAGACAAACTTATGTTATGGATCTTTATACTGGGGGAGTTAACATCTTGTCTATAACCCCACTTCACAGGCATTGTACGATATATATTACTATTTGTTTAAATGTGCTTCCTATTTAGCCTACCACCTTCTTGAGGCTAGAGATCATGTGCTCTAACCTGTTTTCCCAGTACATACAAAGTGGGATGTTCAAATGAAAAAATGAATTAGTATCTTGAATAGTTTTCTAAACCATTTTTTGTTTTGAGTACATAATATTCAATCCCAAGGTATAATTTCTATAGAGTCAAACTTATGTGGTCCAGGTGGGTTTACTGTGATCTAAATCTATTCACTGAAACAGTGGTGAAAACCAGTAACAAAAAAAGATGAGAGAGAGAAATGACATCTGTATAGGTGCTAAAAGTCCCCAACTCTAAAAATTAAGATCACATCAACTTAGAACAATATCACTTTGTTTCGCTGGGCACAAAAAGTTTTACACTCATAGTGTCATCATTTCAGAGCCATGAGAACAGGAAAAATGATAGCTGTTCCTACTTTGTCTTCTTTATTGACATAGGAACCTGATAATCAGGATACCAAGGATAGGCCCTGGCTATCTACGTGGCCTTAGAAGGTAGCATTCTACTGTATCCTATTCTGAACTAAGCCAAATAAATTGGAGTTATGCCTTGATTCATCATTTTATAATCCTTCTCATGTTTTTGCCTACTGCTATATCCTCTTTATTTCTCAGGAAAGGATTCCATTTCTAAACCTCTAGCCAATAACGCCTGAAGCTTTAACCCTTGCCTTGTTTATCCTCTTCCCAGTGCTGCATCCTGTTTTGTTTTGTTTTGTTTTGTTTTCCTTTTCCTTCCCTATAATGCATGACGTGGGGCTATGGTTGGGGAGAAGAGGTACTCTTAGAACCAGTGACTACATTCTATTTACTGATTTACTACCCAATGCCTTGTCTGTTCTCTGCAACCAGATTATACCTTCTATTTTTAAATCTGAGTTCACCATGCTCTATCGATGCTTACCTAGTGAGGTTCACCTCCAAAGCCAATCTCTCCAGCTGAATTAGCTCTTCCTGAACCCATCCTAAACTCTAGTAGTGAGACCTTTGCACAGATCTGGCTTCTATCTTTATTCTCTTAAGCTGTATCCTAACATGGATCTGGATCTAGTATGCTTTTGAGTCTGAGTCTACCTGGCTCCCAAGTTAATCTGAGTACATTACTTAATCAGGATTGAAATGCAACTTCTAAGACAGAAGTTAAATGGTTTTGATTGCAAAGTTTTTGTCCTGTAAGAGTGCTTTTCAATTTGTGGTATCAAATCAGAGGTGTCACTGTGGTTGGGAATCTTATTTGGGTGAGTGCTTACACTAAGTGATTATCATAATGTTGTAAGTATAATAAAAACAGCCTCTTTATTAACTGAAATTTGTTTTTCTATGATCCCCCTTATAAAAGGTTTATAATAGTCAATCATGCTCTCATACCTGCAATAAGATGCAAAATCTCTCATTATGTTCTTTCATAACACCAATGGAAAAAGTAATATATCAATTTCTCTGGGTTTTCCATAACATGTTATTGTACTAATTTTTAAAACATATTTATTTATTTATTTTGAGAGAGAGCGAGCGAGTGAGCGAGAGCGCACCAGTGGGGGAGAGGCAGAGAGAGAGGAAGAGAGAGAATCCCAAGCAGGCTCCATGATGTCAGAGCAGGGCTCGATGTGAGGCTCGATCCCATGAAATGTTGAGATTATGACTTGAACCAAAATCAAGAGCTGGATGCTTAACCAAGCCACTTAACGCTTAACTGAGCCATTCAGGCACCTCTATTGTGCTCATTTTACCTGTGGTTTCCTGGCATTCTTTGTTGAACCAACAGATACAGTGCCCATTCTCATAGCTGCACAGTCAAAGGGCAATAAGACCTGGATGCAGCACATTTATGTGGATAGTGAAAAGCCTCATCAAAAGGTAATTCTATTATAGTAATATGGATCCTTTATTCTACAAAAATATTCTTATGAAAGATTAGTGAGGGGCCCTTGGGTGGCTCACACGGTTAAGCGTTCAACCTTGGCTTAGGTCATGACCTAACAGTTCGTGAGATCGAGCCCTGCATTGGGCTGTATGCTGCCAGCTTAGAGTCTGGAGCCTACTTTGGATTCTGTCTCCCTCTCTCTCTCTGCTCCTTCCCTGCTTGTGCATGTTCTCTCTCTCTCATAAATAAATAAACATTAACAAAAGATTAATTAAAATTTTCTCCATTTCAGCCTTTTGAACAACCTGATCTTGGTATAAATGAGGGATATAAACATGAAGAAGCACATAGGTCCTTAATGGAAATAATCACAAGTAACATACTTAATGGTGAAACAATGAATGTTTTTTTCCTTAAGACCAGGAACAAAAAGATGTCTTTTGTAAGTGTGATCTAAGTGTAAGTACTTCTTTCTATTCATCATTGTACTGGACAGATCAATTAGGAAATTAAAAAAACAAAAAAGGAGAAAGAAGAAAAGCAAAGCATCTTGATTAGTAAAGAAGTAAAATTACTTTCATTCAATATTATATGATGTTGAATATAGAAAATCACACACACACACACACACACACACACACACATACACACACACACTGGAACAAATAAATGAGTGTGGCAAAGCTGTAGGATACAAAACCAATACACAAAAATTGTATTTTTACACCAAGAGTCAACGATCTGAAAGTGAAATTAAGAAATAATTTCAGTTATAATAGCATCAAAAAGAACAAAATACTGAAAAATAAATTTAACAGAAGAAGTGTAAGACTTGTATACTGGAAGCAATAAAACATTTTGAAAAAAGATCTAAATAAATGGAAAGAAGGACTATGTTCATGGAATGGAAGACATTATTAAGATGGCACTACTCCCCAAATTGATTTGGAAATTTAGTTCCAATAAAAATCCAGTCCCCTTGGGGCGCCTGGGTGGTGCAGTCGGTTGGGCGTCCGACTTCAGCCAGGTCACGATCTCGCGGTCCGTGAGTTCGAGCCTCGCGTCGGGCTCTGGGCTGATGGCTCAGAGCCTGGAGACTGTTTCCGATTCTGTGTCTCCCTCTCTCTCTGCCCCTCCCCCGTTCATGCTCTGTCTCTCTCTGTCCCAAAAATAAATAAACGTTGAAAAAAAAAAAATCCAGTCCCCTTTCTTGCAGAAATTTATCCTAAAACACATGGATATATATGCAAGAGACCTAGAACAGCCAAAACATTCTTCAAAAAGAACAAAGTTGGAGAATCTACACTTCTCAACTTCAAAACTCACTACAAAGCTATGGTAATCAAGTCACTGTGGTGCTGGTCTAAGAAGTGACACATACATCAATGAAATGGAACTGAGACTCTAGAAGCTAGCTCATATATTTATAGTCAAAGGTGCTAAGACACATCAAAGGGGCAAGAACAGTCTTTTCAACAAATGGTGCTGAGACAACTGAATATCCACATTTAAAAGAATTGTGTTGCACCACATTTCACATGATGTGCAAAAATGAAATCAAGTGACAAAAACAGAAACCAGATAAATTCAACTTCATCAAATCCAAAAATTTCTGTACTTCAAAGGACATAATCAAGAAAGTGAAAAGATAACCCAACGAATGGGAGTAAGTATTTGCAAATCATTTATCTGATAAGGGGCTTGTATCAGAATTTATACAGAACTCTTACAACTCAACAATACAATGACAACACAAAAAATGGACAAAAAATTTAAAGACATTACTTTAAAGAAAATACACAAATGGCCAATAAGCACATGAAAAGATGTTTAAAATCATTAGTCATTAGAGAAATGCAAATAAAAACCATAATGAGATACTGGTTCACCCCCACTAGAGTGGCAAAAATAAAAAAGACACACAATGACAAGTATTGGTGAGGTTGTAGAGAAACTGGAACTCTCATATATTGCTGGTGGGACTGAAAATGTGGGGAATGCTGGCTAATGGGTATTGAGTTTCCTTTGTGATGATAAAAATGTTCTAAAATTAGACAGTACTGATGTTTGTACAATTCTGTGAATATACTAACAACGAATGAATTGTATACTTTAAAAGATGAATTTTATGGCATACGAATTATATCTTAAAGCTTAATAAGTCTTAATTATATCATCTTAATTTTTTTAAGTTAATAAAATGGAAATAAGCAAAGGTGAGCCAATTATTAAGCAAAAGGCAATATTACACTCATGATTGGGGATGAAATGCAAAGTTTCCAAGACTTAGTCCATACACTGCTACACAACATTACACGGACGTAGTTATGACTTAGTTCCTTCTGATTAAGAAGACTATACTTTCAAGAGTGAGTCAAGAGAAGCAATCTTTTCAATCAGCCTAAGGGATGAGGACACCAGTAGAGAGAAGACTACACGAGACTAACATTGGGAACAAAAGGGTAATACTGTCTGATGTGAAAGAATTGATTAGGCAGAATTCCCAAATTAGTCAATATTCCAACAGAGGGTACAAAGAATGATTAAGTTTAATTAGTAAAAGAGTTATTGCTAATGCTCACACTGAATATATAGGTCAGTTAACTTTGCACGTTGAGGATATTTAAGACTACTCATGTTATTGTAATACATATTGTTTCCAAACATGGGGAGGGGTGGTGGAACAAGAGCAGTTGTTCTAGAGAACCTGGGCAAGACAAGATTCGGAGATAAAAGATAAAAACAAAACTGAGGGGCGCCTGGGTGGCGCAGTCGGTTAAGTGTCCGACTTCAGCCAGGTCACGATCTCGCGGTCCTGAGTTCGAGCCCCGCGTCGGGCTCTGGGCTGATGGCTCAGAGCCTGGAGCCTGTTTCCGATTCTGTGTCTCCCTCTCTCTCTGCCCCTCCCCTGTTCATGCTCTGTCTCTCTCTGTCCCAAAAATAAATAAACGTTGAAAAAAAAATTTTAAAAAACAAAACAAAACAAAACAAAACAAAACCAAAACTGATTAGTAAAACAAAACTAAAGTTTTCATTTGTGAAACATATAAATACTACAGAAAAATGGGAGTTAAGTGAGAAGACTTGTGAAAAATCTAGTAAGGAGGGAAATTCTTTCACTTGGGAAGGGGAAATGGCATTAGCAAAAACGTGAATGAACATATCCTGTGGGCATCTAGACTGGTACTCAACTAACACTGCTTTAATTCCTAAAAACCAGGAATTTTACAGGAGAGCACACAAAAGGGATTTGACCCAAGTTATCATAATTTGTAGGTGTCAGAACTAGGATTCGAGCTCAGGTCATCTTTTTTTTTTTAATTTTTTAAAATGTTTTTATTTATTTTTGACACAGAGTATGAGCAGGGGAGGGGCAGAGAGAGGGGGAGACACAGAATCCAAAGCAGGCTCCAGGCTCAGAGCTGTCAGCACAGAGCCTGACGCAGGGCTCGAACTCTCGGACTGTGAGATCACGACCTGAGCTCAAGTCGGACACCCAACCAACTGAGCCACCCAGGTGCCCAAAACTCAGGTCATCTTCTGAGTGTTGTGTTCTCCTACTACCCTGGGCTTGGAGGCCAGAGGTGGAGGTGTAGTGAGATGGAGCAATGGCAATAAAGAAATTAAGACTAGAACTGAAAGTATGTACTAGAAAAAATACAGTTGGAAAGAAAGAATCAGATTATACAGAGGGTCTTAGAGTTATAGAGAGGAGACATGATGCAGTAGATAATTGGACCCAGTGTGATTCTGGAATGGCAGGGTAAAAGGGGTGTTTGAATAATATGATCTATAGCATGGTATATAGCACGAAATAAAGAGTAAAGACAGCCAGTAGGAAATGGGTAGAAGGGTACAGTGGTATAGTTGTGAAATGATGAAATTAACAGTAGGCACAGAGAAGAAAAGACATGATTAATATTTCAAAGGAAAATAACTGCTAAAATGTGTTGGCTGGTTAGATATGGAACAAAAGGAGAGAAGTTTACATAAAAATGAACAAACTGAGTCATTCTTTCAAACAGTGGTCCTCCTAATACTTATTAAAAATTATTTGAGTAAAAGTTAAAACAAAATCAAATCCCAGTACACAGGTACTCCTGTGGAGTTTATTAACAAGTCACATCTGTATATATAACTCTCTCCTTTTTGTTTTAGTTTTATTTTTTTAATGCTTATTTTTGAGAGAGAGAAAGACACAGTGTGAATGGGGGAGGAGGGAGGGAGGGGGAGAGAGAGAGAGAGACAGAGAGACAGACAGAGAGAGAATCTGAAGCAGGCTGCAGGCTCTGGGCTGTCAACACAGAGCCAAACATGGGGCTCAAACCCACAAACTATGTGATCATGACCTGAGCTGAAGTTGGATGCACAACCGACTGAGCCACCCAGGAGCCTCTCTCCTTTCCTTTTTTAAAACGCTGACTTGATTTGACTTGATTTGACTTGGAATGACTCAATCTTAACCACAATTATTATTTTTTAAATTAACAACAATTATTAATGGCACAGTATGTGCAAACATTTCCTCCTAAATACCTACATATCTGCATAATCATTGTTTACTATTCTTTCTCTGTTGTGCTTGAATTCCTTTTACATACACTTTGATATGCTTCTGTAGGTGTGCATGGGCCAAGGATATACTATAACCTTTGTTTTCTCATTCAGTTTTCTGGATCCAGTATCACTAAGCCATGGAGAATCTGTTTCCTTAACATTTTGAATGTGTGCTTCTTTACCACTCCCACTACTTCTTTACGGGTAAAGCCCATTCTTTGGATCTCACTTGTATTCTTGCAACTAACTCCTAAAATTACTGTTACCAACAATCAGTCAAAAGATAGTATCCACACTATATGCAAGGCATAAAATAAAACTGAACAGAGAAGACAAAAATAACATAACCTCTGGTTCTTCTCTTTTACGAGCCTACAGAATAAAGAAACTAAACTGTCTTCCTATAAGATAAGTAAAAAAATTAAGATAGCATTCCATACAACAAGTTGTAATCATTCCATACATTAACATGCCGTTTGCATCATGGAGGCAACCAAATCAGAAATTAAAACGATATTACAAATGGCAACTTATTTTCACTGAATTTTAAACCAGGTTTGTAAGAAGTGGCTTTGGCCTGAATTATTTTGATTCTATCATGGCTCGATTTTTCTTTGCTTTACCCCTTACTTTTTCTACCTCGCCTCAATTCTTGATTCCCAGTAGCCCAACTTTTAGCTATTCCCACTGAGCACATCACTACCAATATCTATATACTAGTACACAGATATACTCCCAACATTTAATTTACTTTGTTCTTTCTAGACAAAATGTAGATGATGCTTCTTTAAGGTCATAGTTAGCTGATGTCACTGAAGGTACAAAATGAATACTTTTAGTCCCATTCCATTTTCTCTTCAGCATCAATCCAAATCGTGCTGCAGGCAATTTTAAAGATTGACTCAGAGTGGACTGAGCTTGGGTGTCCTCACACAGCTAAGTCCAAAAACTAGTCCTCTATCAGCTGCTGAAGGTCAGCTTAGGCTGCCTGAAGGCTAGGGAGCCCAGCATGGAACAATGGCAGGGAAATAGCGTTCCCTTCAGTCCTTAATTCACATGCAAGTGAGGTGCCAATCAAGTGCTGACAAGCATGGAGAAACCAAAATCAAAAGTGGGTAGAGATACACTTTCAAAAGGAGCAGTTTTCACACATTTTAAGTGATGTTTTTAGTGGTAGTTGTGAACGTATCACTAATAATATGGAGAAAGAAAAAAAAGTCATAAGAAAAATAACAATTTTATATCAGCTAAGATGATTCAAAAAACTAATGAAATATAATGGTTAAAATTATTTAATGTGTTTTATAAAAAAATATCAACACTCTCACTTTGATTAAAGAAAGAAATCTGAATGCAAATTGATTTATTGAGCACTGCAAACATGGAAGGTAAGGTGAGCTGAGACTGGAAACTGGGCATTGACAAGGAAAGCTAACCTATTTCCAAATAAAAGAAAATTTTAAGGTTGCTTGATTTTGTCAAACTCTCAGCTAGAAAGAAACACAAGAGCAAAGCACTTTGAAATGACCAACAATGTAAGCAATGGAATCACTTCATCAAAGTGGGTAGTGAAAGAGATGATAAAAAGCTTAAAACTGTGTTGTTTTTTCATGACAGTTTCCAACAAATGAGCTTGAATTTTTAACAACTAATATAAGGCAAAAGTAGATACCTTTCTGAATGGATTTGGTAAATGCATTCTAGTTATGACTACTCATTCTATCATGTATAAAACAGAATTTCTAAAAACAGCAATTTAAAACTTTGTAAATGGTGGTTTAATTACTGGAACTCTATATACTGGTGCTATTTTAAATACACAGAAAAGATAACATAGGGCAGATATATTACTTTAAAAAATTCATCACCAATTCATAAAATAAATAGTTCTTCTCTTTTGTCTTTAATGAGTGAATGCTGGAATTGCTTCTAGAACTGTCTTATCAATATCTATTTTTGCAAGAATCACAGAAAGTTTAGAGAGTAAGTTTGAGTTGTTACCATGTGGTGGTTATAAATGCAGTGAAAAAGGTATTTTTAATATTACTTTTCTCATTATTTTAGTAAACTGTGTGCTGTTTTTATGACGTTAGATCTGATCAAGTTCCAAGATTTATTACTAGAAAATGAGCATTGCTTTTGAAAATAAATCTTTTAATTATAATGTATGCTTCAGGAGAAACTCAAAACTTTAAGATGTGACATAATCATAAATGTTCTCAGTTTTCAAAAACAACAATTTGCAAAATATGAAAGTTGTACAAATATTTTGTGCTCTAAACATAAAAGTCATTTATTTTCAGATATCTATTAGGAGCACATTTAATTTTAAACAATTATACACAATTTTAGCTTATTTTAAAGCAAGATACATTTTAAAATATGCGATATGAAAATGGTAGAAAAACTCCATGCATTCCAACATAATGGTACAAACTAGGACTGTTCTAAAAACAAGAGGTGGGGGTGGGGGCGGGAAGAGAGACACAAAAGTTGAAAGAGAAAGAAGGGACGGTGTAGACAGAGCCTGTTAACAAGAGTAAAATTTTATGACAATTCAAAAAAAAGTTAAACTTTACTGAAATCCTAAAGATTTAATGTCCGATGTGTATAAGGTACTCCTGAGACAGAATTCTAAAACAAAATTTAACATTTTCACAATTCACTGTCTTGTAAAGTTAATATTAAAATTCTGAATCCATATAAAATAATTTGATATATTACTAATGTTGAAAAATCTCAAGAGAATAAATACTTGTGAACATTTTAAACACCATGATTTCCCTGCTAAGAATACCAGGGAGAATACGAAAGAATATTATTCAGCTTTCAGCAAAAAGCAAAGGTTTAAAAATATTTCAATATTTTGTTTGTTTAACAACGCTGTCTTTTAAAAATCCTTTTGAAGTTAAGTAGAAACATAATGGCCTTAAATATATTAATCAAGCTTTGTCAAAAATTTATGTAGAACTCATCAGTGGTTTTTGCTGTTGTTATTTGCTTAGAAGAATCTATATTATTAGGTCAGAAACCACTTTTTCTCCAGTTGCCACCATGTGTACGCCCCTATTACAACCCCCTATCAAAGTTACTTCACAAAAAGTAGCAAATGTTATGCAGTTGAGATGATCACCATTAATATTTTAAAACCTAAACAAGGTACATTACATTAAATAGACTTCTCAGTCCTGGTGTTGCCTGACAGATATGTGATGTGCCAGTGGTTATATTATATTCCTCCTCCCATGCATGCACCTCCTGCAGAGATAGCAGACTACAGAAGCTGACCCTCACTGAGACCATCTTGTCTCTCTGACAAAGCTCCTTTTTAACTTCTTACTTACTGGTTACTTCCTGTGATGGAGAAAAACTTTAGCTCAGCTTGTGATAATTTCACAGGCCCTGAGGACCCTGACCCTAATAGCCTCAAGGTCAGAAGTCAAGTCTTGTTCTGAAACATCTGTGTGCTTTATATTAAACTGGAACAAAAGTGGAGAAATATCCACCAGTGTGTGACAAGAAGGATAGGCAAAATAGGACAGACACACTGGTCATCTGTTACTCTGGCATCTTAAGTTCATTTGGAGAACTGTCTAATATTCACTTAAATTCCAAATTTGATGTATAAACGGTTTTTTTTTTTTAAACTGTCTTAAAGCAATAAATGGGAATTTATGTTTTACATTAATCTGGAATTTGGTTAGTCTTGCAGGCTTCCAGATATATTTTAAGTTACTCTAAAAGCCAATGAAATTTCACGTTTTAAGTAATTTAATGGCTTACAAAGAAAACCTAGGGTGCATATATATATATATCTATATCTATATATATGTATATATATATAGATATAGATATAGATATATAAATACGTATATATATATATATATATGGTATATGCATACGTGTGTGTGTGTGTGTCTATATAGATCTCTATCTGTAGGGTCTAGAGACAACTATTGGAAAGACAACATCATCATAGTTTTATGTTAACAAACTAACCTAAAATATCCATTATATATTAAAATAAACACAGCAGAATTAAAAGTACTTGAAAATAATTTCTAAAAAGTGAAATCTATTTAATAAATAAAAGATTTAACTTATTTATTGATCTTAAGAAAGCATAAGCATTTGAGAATTTAGGTCGGCTAAAGTATTCCCAGGTGTCACCACCAGTTTTATATCTAAATCAGGTGGGTAAGCAATAAGGTTTGAGGAGGATAAAAAGGCCACAAAAGTATATTTAATTTCCACAACAAACAGAAAAACACACCAAAGTGTAGGAACATAAAAGTTAGACAACCAATGCTGTGCCTGCCTTGGATGTCCACATTAGACTATTTGGATTTAAAATTATCACATGCACTGTTATCAAATTAATCATTTTATTACAGGAGCACTTGTACCTTTCTGTAACCTAAGGTTTATGGATATGGAGGCACAAATTCTTCACTATAGCCTTTTTGGTATTAAATATAGCCCCTTAACCATTCATACTGGCACATGGTGTGGTACTTATAACATTGCAAATAATACAAATTTTTGAATCTTGATAATTTTTCCTATAATGTACACAATCTTAACTCCAAGAATCAGATTACTTTGAAACGTAAAGATTTTTATGGCCAAACCATGAATTTCACTTAGATTAATGGAATCTTTCTGATAGTTTTAATACTAACTCTATGAATTCTTATCAAGTATCAAGTACTAAGTTGTAGAGATAAAAGTTAAAGATAAACAAAATATTCTCAAATATTCAATAGGTCTCTTTATATTTTTAACAGTTTACACATAAAATAAGCTTCAATCGTGTACACATAAAACATGAAACATAAGTATCATAAGAGGTATGAAAATGGTCTATAATATAAAAATTAAGAAGTAACATGGGAATAAGGAATAGGCAAAAAGCCTTCTGGTTAGTACTGAAATGCTCTGCCACAATAAAATAAGTAAGCATACTCTTTTTAAACATTATAAAATTACTACTCAAAATACTTTGTTTTCATCCTTTATAAAGTAATTTAAAGTAATGATATCAATTAGAAGTGAGTGGGGATAAGACTGTGAAGAGTTTGGGAATTAAAAACAGAGTTAAATGTGCACTCACCAGTTCAACAAAAGCAAGTCCTCCATAACTGTGAGCAACAAAAAACACATTCTCAGCTGCAGACTGGGCTATGAAATGGTCCCAAACATAGACTGCATGTTCTTCAGGAGAACCATTTTCCTATAAAGAAAACAAATGTCATATATTATGTACTGTATATAATTATTATCGTAGTAATAAAAAATTAAATTATATGCTTGCTTACATAGCCCAAGAAATAAGATGGTTATAGCTCATTGAGAATAATATCAACTCAAAAGAACTACCACTGAAAATTCAAATTAGAGGATAAAATATTAGTAATTACTGCTAAGCTTAATTGCTACCATAATCTTCAGAAACAAAATATTTAAAATAACCACATTTTGAGGGGAAATTACATTCTAGATATACCTGAGATATTAAGATACATTAGAATTGAATAGCAGAAAGTTACAGTGGTTTTACAATAGAAGGGTGTTAACTAAAAAAATCAGTTATATTTCTACATTTATATCTGAAAATATTTCTGCTATACACAAATCTAATTTTTTTAATTTATAAACTTTTAAGTGTTTCTGTAAGCAGAAAATTACTAACAAGTATTCTCTATTTAAATTATTTAAAAATACTCTTTTTTATAAAAGTGCTTTCCAGGGGCGCCTGGGTGGCGCAGTCGGTTGAGCGTCTGACTTCAGCCAGGTCACGATCTCGCGGTCCGTGAGTTC
Source organism: Leopardus geoffroyi (assembly GCF_018350155.1). Lineage (NCBI taxonomy): Eukaryota > Metazoa > Chordata > Mammalia > Carnivora > Felidae > Leopardus > Leopardus geoffroyi. The sequence goes on from NC_059326.1 coordinate 155,815,913, forward strand.
GAGCCCCGCGTCGGGCTCTGGGCTGATGGCTCAGAGCCTGGAGCCTGTTTCCGATTCTGTGTCTCCCTCTCTCTCTGCCCCTCCCCCATTCATGCTCTGTCTCTCTCTGTCCCAAAAATAAATAAACGTTGAAAAAAAAAATTAAAAAAAAAAAAGTGCTTTCCATACATATTTTATTTCTAGAACTGGGAGAAATCTAAACATATAAACCCAGAGACTTGTATATTTCTCCTAACTTGCTAAACCCTAGTATATGCATATTGCTATAATTCCAAAAGTTCTATAATAATTTCATTTTGTTGTATTTGATAGTTGATACATGTTGCAATTAAAGTTTAACCTGGATAATGTGAAAAAAGAAAAAAAAAAAAAAACCAAAGAGCTAAATAACACTGATCAAAATACAAACTGATAAAAACTAAGGCAGATCATGAAAATGTTTTGTACAAATAGTTGTTTGAAGCTTTAACACCAAAGAGTAATTCCCTAAAACTGTCCTGATATTAGGCAATGAAAACAATTTATTTACATTTTCCAGCTTAGAAATTTTATAATATCTTATTAAGGTCCACAATATGATTTCCCTTGCCACCTAGAAGCTATTGTTCCCTGATGTCTATCTGTGACCTAAATTTCTCTTCAAAGCTCCAAACCCATATATGCAAGTGCTTGATGGTCTTTTCCTTATGGATGTCCCACAGATACTTCAAATTCAACCAATTCAACACTGCATGTGACATTCCATCTACAAACCTATGTCACTGTCTTTGCTCCCCACCTCCAGTCAAAATCTGAGCATCTTTTATCTCTCTCTGGCTCAAACTCCACATATATATTCAATCATTAAAATCCCATTGATTTTCTCTCCAACTGTATCCTAAATGCATCCACTTCTCTCTTTTCTCATTTCCTCTGGCTTAGCTCAAACCACCATCATTTCAGAAGTGGATGACTGCAATGGTCTCCAGTCCATTTTTACTACTTTTACTATTGCCTATTTAAATGCTCTAATCTGCAGTAAGAACAACCTTTTAAAAATGCAAATATGAGAATGCTGCCATGTTACTCACCCCCTGTTTATTGGACACTTTAAAACTGATTCATTGCCCTCAGGATCAAATTCAAACTCTGTGCGACACTGAAGGCCTTTCATAATCTGCTTCTGTCTTCAACTGCATCTCTTACAATTGCTCTGCAATATAAGGTGACCAAAAGACCCCCTTTTCCCTCAGTGAGAGACCATATAGAACATTGTCTGTGTTCCAATTTCAGGGAACAACTTCCTAATTGTAGCAAACTTTGTTTTCTCTGGGCTATATCCTTCATTTGGAAAGTAACTCCTGAGCTCTGCCCTCATTTCACCCACCATGTTCACCTGCATAATTTCTACTTGTTTTTCAAAATCAAACAAGACATCACCTTCTATCAAAAGTCTTCCCTATCACTCCCAACGCTAGGTAATGTCTTACAATGATACCTTGTGCATGGTGCTATTATTGCATTGAATAATTTGCATTGTAATTGCTTATTAGATTATCAAAGTCTGGAGGCCAATAGCTACGTCTTGTTCATCGAATCTTAGTGTAATAAATAAATAATGAAAATACAACACATAGCTTCACAATGATTGCTTACAATCTTCAGTCATATACTAAAATACAAATATAGTTTCAAAGATATTTACTGGTAATATGCATATTAAATTATCCACATTTAATGTATATAAAATAAATAAAAGAATAATAATTGGAAATAAATCTATATAGGGCATTTTTGGCTTTAATAATTTAGCATTCATTAGTTTAAAAAGTAGAAAATGTTTATCATAAAAATCAGCATAGTGGTTAGGTCTAAGGAAAAGAGACAGAGTTGTAAACAGGAAATAGACTTCTAGTGGCTAGCAGTATTTCATTTCTTGACTGGAGTGGTAGTTACACAGGTGTATCCTTTATAGTTATAGTTAAACTGAGTAACACGAACTTAGCACTTTTCTGTATATGTATGTAGAGTGACCATAGAATTTACTATACAAATCTCTGAGAATGAAGAAAGGTATCATTGGGTCCTGAATGAGAGAACAGGTCTAAATTGGGACTATCCAGAGAAAGCGCAGATACCTGGTCACCCTAACTATATTTTACAATGAAAGAAATGTAAAAATAAAACAGGAAGAAAGATAACAGAGGTTCTGCTGACTGTTGGCAGAACTAACAATCTTACATAGCTGTGATGGCTCTAAACACCCTTTATATGGAGAGAATAAAAACATACAGGAGATTAACTGTCTCCTTAGGCTTTGTGCTGGAAATGGAGGTGTAAGGATGATAAGAAGTAAGCCATGATTCTGGCCTTTAATGTGTCTGCAATTTCATAAGGCTGTTAACACATAAAGATAAAAGAGGCAGTAGTGTGTGAGGAGCATTACTTTCTCTATTCCTGGCAGAGTGTCTTGACATCCAGTCTAGTAGGCCCATTATAAATCCATACAATGTGACCTTGGTGAGGTCTTCCATGCTTTCTTCCCACAGTCACCAACTCTTCCTTTACACTGTTGAGATCCTATGTGTCCCATCCTTTCCATTCCCACCTCAGTTTGAATCCTCTTACAAGATTCCCAACTATTCTCATTTCATCTAGTGTTTCCCTTTACTGTGTTTCCAGATCAAGTCGTCCTGAAATCTGGCCCTGATCAACCATTCTCCAGTCTGAAAAAGTAAATTTACTGAAAAAGAAATCCACAGGTTCCCAAAATACCTGGAACTCTTAGCCAACATCTTCTCTAACCCAGTCTTTCAAGACTTTCTTCTTATTATTTCTAGGGACGTTGTACTCATGCTCCAGGAAAATTTGTATTATACTTTAATACAAATGGTATCAACTTACAGCGGTTAGACTTAATGTTTTTTTGACTTTTTGATGGTGTGAGAGCAATACACCTTCAGTAAAAACTGCACTGTGAATTTTGACCTTTTCCTAGGCTAGTGATATGCTGTACAATATGGAGCTAGGTGGTGGTAATGAGCCACAGCTCAGGCAGCCACGTGATCATGAGGGTGAACAACCAATATACTTACAACCATTCCACATACAACCTTTCTACTTTTCACTTTCAGTACAGTATTCAATAAATTACACGAGATATTCAACATTTTATTAGAAAATAGACTTTGTGTTAGATGATTTCGCCCAACTGTAGGCTAAGTGAGTGTTCTGAGCATGTTTAAAGTAGGCAAGGCTAAGCTACAATGTTAAGTAGTTTGGTGCATTTAATGCCTTTTTGATTTACGACATTTTCAACTTACAACAGGGTTTATCGAGATGGAATTCCACTGTATGTCAAGGAATTCCACTGTATGTCAGACATTCCACTGTATGTCTGAAAACCCTAGACAAAAGTCTCATGAAATTCAGTCTGGGATCTCATGAAGCAGCTCATATTAGGCAAAACTTAAAAGATATAGAACATGTCCAGGGTAGCAGTTTAGTAATTCACATATGAGGTAATAAAGACTATAATACTACTTGGGGTGATAGCAGAATAAATGGAAAGGAAGGGATGGAATGAGTCATTACAAAGGAAGAATCAGCAAAACTTTGTGACTCATAGGATATGGGGAAACTGCCAACCAGGCCCAAATGACCCATCCATGATTAAAGGAGAGCTAAGAACCAACAGTTCTTTCCACCATTCACAAATAAGACTATGATTTTCAGAGATTAGTATCATAGCTGAGTCTTTCCCTCCATCTCTATGGAGACAATATCTGTTAATAGTGGCCTGTCAGCAGGAAGAAAAAGAAACCTCAAGTATCCAAGTGCCCCAAGTGCTTAAATGTTTTTAGCCTGATTCTAAGGTTATCAAATGACTCTTCAGCTTTAGATTTTAAAACCAAATCTTCTAAAAAGTGAGACCCAAGTGAAAAAATGTCTATAACACCCAGTTAAGGGGGCCATCTATACTCACAACTAAACAATTACACAAGACTATTCTGGGCCACACTTGACATCTATTGATCCAAAAATGATACAGGGTAGGAGTCACAGTTTGCCAGCAGGGTAGCACCAGCCATTCCTTTTAAGTGGGAGTCTCGCAGAAGCTCCTGTAGCAGATCAGATGGCCTTCCAGGAGTTACTGTCTTGGGACCATGGAATACTAGTTTGGAAATGAGGGAATCAGACTCACTTGAGGCAGATGCAAGAGTTATCCCTGCCTTGAAAGTCTTATACCACACAGAAGCTAATACCTCTTGCAACAACTCCATAGGCATCACTTCAGGATCCCTGGCTGCAAGGGACATGCCCAATTACAGAAGTTACTACCCTCAGGCAAGATCAAAGCTTGGTATTTGTAATTCCTTCTAATCCAGAAGCAGTTTACCAATCAGGGGTCATTTTCTACTGTAGGCAATGTGCCCTAGCAACTAGCCACTTAGAGTGGATGCTACTATGATATGCTTCCCAGAATCCCCTCTCTGAGGCAACTTACACCCAATGATTGGTCAAAATGACATGGATCTGTAAAAGCTCTATCTCTTGCCTCAAGGCAAGACATCTCTGAAAAGCCATACTAGATCCAGAGATCACCAGTGGAGTCAGATGACGCCTTTGTTGTGATTGTACTGTGATTCAACTTCTTCAGCCAAATTCTATTTTTTAAACTCCACTACAGGTACTGATTCCAAGAGAACCCCCCAACAAAATGCCTGCATGCACCTTCAGAATCTGTTTCTGGGAAACCCAACTTAAGATACCAACTTATCAGGCTTTAAAGGATATAGAGCTAGAAAGTTACCTGAAGATCAGATTCTCATGTAGAAGGGGAAAAGATTTTGCTAACCTTTGACCCACAAAATCTTACAAGAAATATATGGAAAATACACATCTTTTTACATGCATTATTATCCTGCCTATGTTTAAAACTACAGCAAAATATTATTATTGGTCCAACTTTACCTGTCACCTCTACTATTAGCCATGGTAGCTTAAACTGAATCCTATATTATTTCATTGGTTCTTCTCTATCCAGCTATTTCTTTAATCTGTCATTGTCACTTTCCCTTCCTTCTAGAATATTAGCAATTTGATTCTCTTTTGGATACAAACTATAATACAAGGCATGCTATAGGTATTTAATAAATAACTAACAATATTGTTGACAAAATGTTATGAAGACTGTTTCAAAACCAAGACAATGGAGTACTTACACTCCATTTCAGGAATCTTCAATGTGGCAAAGATTGATGTTCAAAGATGTTCATCACAGTCTCATTTATAAAAGCAAAAATCTGGATAATTCTTAAAATGTCCAATAATGCAAAAATACAGATTTAAGTAAATTATAGTTTATCTAAGGAAATATTATGTAGCTATTCAATGAGTTTATAAAGTAATATGTGCAGTTTACCTAATACAGGGCATAATTTTCACTATATAAAAAGGGTTGAAAAAGACTAGAAGAAATAAAAAATATGAAAAGCAGCTGAGCTGCCTATGGATGGTGGAATTATGAGTATTTTCTATTTTTAGATTCTTTACATTTCTCTAAACTTTCAAAAATTCTTACAAAGTACATTATTTTTGTGATAAAACAAGTGGATAGCAAAGAAATTTAGAAATTCTACTGAATGAGTACTGTTGGCTTATTAGGGGGAATCACCATCTGAGCAGGGTCTTTATACCTTCATATCTAAAAATTCGAATATCTGGTCTGAAACCACCACACATTCACAAGCAGCAAACCAGAAGAGTTATGTCAAACAGGTTTAAGAGTAAGCAATGATAGCTGAAGTTTGAGAGTAACTAAAGAAATGAAAAAAAAAACCCCGCAAAAAATTACAAGAGTATGTACAATGCAATAGTCTGAAACTACTGTAATTGAGCAAGATGGGAGCAGTACTGTAGATAAAGCACAATAACAGATAGGAGCAACAGTAATCTTGCATCATCAAAAACAAGTTAATGATATTATGTGAATTCCATTTTTTGAAGAACTAGCAACATACAATTAAGAACAGTTTTACTCAAAATATTATTTTATCAACAAATGGTGTTGGGAAAATTGGACAGCAACATGCAAAAGAATGAAACTGGACCACCTTCTTACACCATACACAAAAATAAAATCAAAATGAATGAAAGACCTAAATGTGAGATGGGAAATCATCAAAATCCTAGAGAGGAACACAGGCAGCAACCTCTTTGACATTGGCTGTAGCAACTTCTTACTAGACAACGTCTACGGAGGCAAGGGAAACAAAAGCAAACATGAACTATTAGGACTTTACCAAGATAAAAAGCTTCTGCACAGTGAAAGAAACAACAAAACTAAAAGGCAACCTACCAAATGGAAGAACATACTTGCAAATGACGTATCAGATAAAGGGGTTAGTATCCAAAATCTATAAAGAACGTATCAAACCCAACACCCCAAAAACATAATCTGGTTAAAAAATGGGCAGAAGACATGAATAGACATTTTTCAGTGAAGACATCCAGATAGCTAACAGACACATGAAAGATGCTCAACATCACGCATCATCAGGTAAATATAAATCAAAACTACAATGAGATATCACCTCACATCTGTCAGAATTAACAACACAAGAATGACAGATGTTGGCAAGGATGCAGACAAAGGGGAACCCTCTTACACTGCTGGTGGGAATGAAAACTGGTGCAGCCATTCTGGAGAACAGTATGGAGGTTTCTCAAAAAGTTAAAAATAGAACTACCCTACAACCCAGCAATTGCACTATTAGGTACTTACTCAAAGGATACAAAAATACTGATTCCAAGGGACACACCCACTCCAATGTTTATAGTAGCATTATCAACAATAGCCCAATTACAGAAAGAGTCCAAATGTCCATTGACTGATGAATGGATAAAGAAGTGGTTTATATATACAATGGAATATTACTTAACCTTCAAAAAGAATGAAATATTGCCATTTGCAACGACACAGATGGAGCTACAGAGTATCATACTAAGCAAAATAAGTCAGAGAAAGACAAACACCAGATGATTTCACCCGTATGTGGCATTTAAGAAATAAAACAGATGAACATGGGGTGGCGGGGGGCAGGGGGAGAGGCAAACCAGGAAACATACTCTTAACCATGGAGAACAAAGTGAGGGTTACTGGACGGGATGGGTTAAATGGGTGATAGGTATTAAGGAGGGTACTTGAGATGAATACCGTGTGTTACATGTAATTGATGAGTCACTAAATTCTATACCTGAAACTAATATTACATTATATGTTAACTAACTGGAAATTAAAAATGTGAAGAAAAAATATCATTTTAAAAAACAGGTGATAGGGGCGCCTGGGTGGCGCAGTCGGTTAAGCGTCCGACTTCAGCCAGGTCACGATCTTGCGGTCCGTGAGTTCGAGCCCCGCGTTGGGCTCTGGGCTGATGGCTCAGAGTCTGGAGCCTGTTTCCGATTCTGTGTCTCCCTCTCTCTCTGCCCCTCCCCCATTCATGCTCTGTCTCTCTCTGTCCCAAAAATAAATAAACGTTGGGAAAAAAAAAATTAAAAAAAAAAAAACAAAAAAACAGGTGATAAAGGAGATAAATCTTAGCTATAAAAAAGTTGGCTTTCATATGTAACTAGTTCCCAAAGCTTTCACAAAATTATAGCTTTTTACTATTCACTTTTCGAGAGAGTCAGATTCCTATCATTTTAAGACATAACAAATTCTGCCAAATATTTGTTGCCTCCTACAACAGGTAAGCACAATAATGGTAGCACAGGAAATAATAAACGGAGAGTGGTTTTTAATATGTATTTCTGACATATTACATTACTAAAATCCCAATTTTATACAAGTGGTGATTCTGTTCTAAGGTAAATTTGTGTCATTTCCAACTTGCAGCCCACATTTTGCCCACAAACATTACATATTTACAAACCATAATCTGGAGAATGTATATTACCAATAATATATTTTGAAACTAAACAGATTTCAAAAGAAACGACTTTCTTAATATGCTTCAATTACAGAAACGCAAACATACTAAATCTGCATTATAGGTTTCTTCATCATATCAGAGTTCATATGGTACTGAGTAACTTATAATTTTAGAATATGCAAACATACGAACCACATGAAAAGAAGTAAATCTATTAATTAGAGTCTGCTGGAGGCCAAATGCACAGGATATTTATACTGTGGAACTGGGCTGTACTCAGGTTGAATTTCCTGATGTACCCTTGCCATCATTAATTGTTAAATGCCAAACAGAAGTGATGCAGTAACCAAAGCCTTATCACATATGCCAGATTCTACTACCTAGGCATTGCAAAGTCTGCATTTATGATGGACTACCTGAGCTGATAACACATGGAATTATCTAAACAACATTTGCATATTTGTGTAATTATTTTCTAAGGTTAATTAGCTCCTGTAAAGCATTTCACCCTTTGAGACTGCTTACAGTGACAGGTTCACATATTTTCTGAACCATTGCCAAATTTGACAGATTTTTCTTCAGCAAACCTGTTGCTACAAAGTTATAAAATGAATGCTCCTATAGTATATACTTTAAACTTATAACTCATTTTAAGAAAAGTAAAATGAAAGTTTATGAATTGAAGGTTTTTTACACGTCCAATTTTAAATTGCAGTTTTTTCAACGTTTTTATTTATTTTTGGGACAGAGAGAGACAGAGCATGAACGGGAGAGGGGCAGAGAGAGAGGGAGACACAGAATCGGAAACAGGCTCCAGGCTCCGAGCCATCAGCCCAGAGCCTGACACGGGGCTCGAACTCACGGACCGCGAGATCGTGACCTGGCTGAAGTCGGACGCTTAACCGACTGCGCCACCCAGGCGCCCCTACACGTCCAATTTTAAAATCAAAATGTCACGATTATCTTACTTCATGTAAATCTTTCTGTGTTTATACTGGTAAGCGTATCAACTAAGAAAATAATATATATTAAAATCTAGCATTTTTTACTTTAAACTAGCATATACCTATGTCACCACTTTCAGTTGAGTCACATATGTCTCACATACATACGCTCCTACCCCCAACAGCTGTCCTTAGTTCTATCACTGATTTGCTATTTACATGGAAGACATCAACTGGAGAAAGAACACTAATATAAAATCTACACCTTCTATACATTTTTTATGGCAAAATTTGCAAATCAAAGTTCTTTCTTTTAAAAAGCTAAGACTTTTCGTTAGGTAAAATGTATCTCAATGAAATCTAGACGGAGGCAGATAAGTCAAATGGATTTCTGAGGATGCAAAAATGTACATTACCATCTTTCATCCAACTCATCCACAGGTACAAAATGAAAGAAAATTAATATTTTTAGGAATTGGCTGGTTCAGTACCTTTCCAGAAGAAATGAAACACAAATACCATATGACCATAACCTAGAAAGGCATACACAAGGAACTTACATGCTTTAGCTTTAAGCTTTTAGATGATTCTGTTAAGAACTTTGTATGTGAACATAGCATAAATTGTGCACTAGTACAGAACAAACGTAAAAACAGTTATGTATAAAATATATTTTATTTCAAATGAGATATATTTTAATTTTGATTCATTTAAATAGTTTGGATTAAAAATTTATCTTCATTTTGGCATATTTTAAATGTGTGATCTTTAAAAAAGTATGTATTTGTGTTTAACAGTGATTACAGGACTAGGGGTATATATAAATGCATAAAAACTAATGGTATAGAATACATATAATAAAAACAATTTCAAAAGTAAAGCACTTTTGTTTTTAAATATTAAGTTGATCCATATGGAGTTACCAACATTAGACATTTTTGACCTTAAAAAGTGGCAATTTCATACCATTCAATCTTAAATATAATGAAAATAGACAAAAGAATCTATAAGCTAGAGACATCTTGAAGCTATCAACTTTTGCTTGCCTTTTAGGTGTCTAGATATTATTGACAGCTATCCATCTTAAAGACAGATTCAAGGCTATGTTACTTGTCAATATGGCTACATTAATAAATAATAAATGGCTATGAACAGAATGAACATAACTGACAAAAGGATCAGTATTCAGAAGTGTATCAAAGATATTTGAACTTCACATATCTCAAGCTTAGCATGTCCAAAAGCAAAATCTGAATTGGTTTTCTGATCCCATTATCCGTTTTCTTTCAGTCTTTCTCATCTTGCTAAGTGGTACCTCTACCCCACCCTGTTGTTCAAGCCAAAAATCTAGAAGTGATCCTTGACCTTTTCCTCTTCCCCTGTCCTTCAATTTATCCAATTTCATTTATCCTCCAAAATGTTTCTAGAATCTGTAAACTTCTAATTTCCACTCTTACTATCCCAGCCCAAGGTATCACATCTTGACTAAGACATTAACCACTTGAACTGGCTATATGCTCTCCCTCATTTAATCTGACAATGACATTATGACATAGATGCTCTAAATATCCCAATTTCCAGAGAGTAATTAATTTTCTCAATGTGATACAACTTGCCAGACTGTAAGCTAACCTGTCTGGTTCTGGCATCTGCTAGGCTATACTAGCTAACCTTTCAAATCATATTGGGCTGACATGAACATTGCTTTTTTGTTTTGTTTTGTTTTGTTTTGTTTTGTTTTGTTTTGTTTTTAGTCTGTTTCAATATAAAGTTTAAACAACAATTAACTATCAAGAAGTTAGCAAAACAAAAAAAACAGATAAGCAAATAATTATGATCCATTATTTATGGAAATGGTGCCAAATGCTTTGTGATTGAGCCATAATTACCACAAAATATGGGTAACCTGGAACAGAAGGCAGATAGGGCTGTTAGGATTCCTAGATTCCAAAACTATGCTCTAAGCTCTTCCAATAAAGTAAACATTAATGATTCTATTCACTCTAATAAAATTTAGGCTTCCCTGTCTTAGTGCAACCTATAGTGCAATCATAATAATGCTTTTAAAGTACATATTGAGGCAGGCACAGAACTAAATTCTTTATAAATAGTAACTCACTTAATCCAGACAACAATTCTATGAAGTACGTACTATTATTATCTGCATAATCAGATGCACAGGCAAAGAATGATTAAGAAACTTAGTCAAGAAAATTGCTACTATATGGCAGAGCTAGAGTTCAAACCTAGGTAGTCTGACCACCCCGTCCCCCACCATATATGTAATCTCAATTCCTGTATACTGCATCATTGAAATACATTTAATATCCTTCCCTCTATGTAGGCATAACCAAAGCTACTGCTTTTTGTAGCAATGAACCAAATGGTTAAGAGCTTTTAAGAAAAAGGGACAAGAGTGTTGCTTATATAGGTAACACGTACTGTGGGCCAGGTTCATATGAAAAAAGACTCTTTGTGAAGTGAAAAAGCTTATTTTCTGAAAGTTAAACATGTTCTTCTTTTCCTTGAATAGCTTCTGCCACCTTATGAGAGAGAAATTGAACCTAGCTTAAGATCTATTATTAATTTTCTGCCATTTATTCATCTACAACAAAGAAAAAAAGGCTAAGTGAAAGAAGCTAGACACAAAAGACTACATATTATATGATTTGATTGATAGGAAATTCTAGAAAACCCAAAACTGTAGTATTAAAATGTAAATTAGCAGTTGGCAGGGTCAAACAGACTGCCAAAGGACACATGAGAAAGGTTTTTGGGGTGATGCAAATTATTTTCTATCATGATGGTAGTGATAGTTACACAATGGTATACATTAATCAACCACGGCCAACTGTACACTTAAAGTTGGTACAATTTACAGTATATAAACGTTATCTCAATAAAGCTGACCAAAGGAAGAAAGAACAAGAAAGAAAGGTAAATCTTTTTCCTAAACAGAGGTGATCAAACCTATTATAAATAAAGTTTTACTGGAACAGAGCCATGTCCACTTGTTCATTATCTATGGCTGCTTTCTCTTACAACAGTGGAGTTTAGGAGTTGTGACAAAGTCCATATGGCCTGAAAGTTTAAATTAGTTACTCTCTAGTTTTTTTAAGAAAGTTTATTGACCTTTTCTCTAAATACTTATGATCTAGTTCCAGCTTAGAACAGCAAATTAGACATCCATATCTGACAGCATTAACAACCCAAGCCCCATAAAAACTATAGCAAAAGGTTTTTTTGTTTTTTGTTTTTTAAACAAAGACAAATCCACAAGGCCTAGGAAGAAATGAAGGAAGATTTTGGAAGATGGGAGACCAGAAAGAATGGCAACTGATTTAGCAGATCTAAGAAAGTCAAATCCCAAGTTGGCCATGAGAGAAGCTCACTGTCTAACTCCATTTATGATGCAAAATTCTCCAAAGCACAGAGATACATTTCTAAGTACCTTGGAACTGAAGGAAAGCAGATAGAAGACAGAAAGACAAATACTGTGTGATCTAACTTATATGTGCAATCTCAAAAAAACAAAACAAAAACAAAACAAAAACACACAAACACACACAAAAAAACCAAACTCATATAAAGGAGAATAAATTGATGGCTGCCAGCATTGCAGGGTGGGGAAATGAGTGAAGGTGGTCAGAGGGTACAAACTCCCACTTATAAGATGAATAAGTTTGGGGAACATAATGAACAGTATGATGACTACAGTTAATAAGACTATATCGTTTAAAAGTTGCTATCGTTTAAAAGTTGTTTAAAAGTTGCTAAAAGGGTAGATTTTAAAACTTCTCCCCACCGAAAAAAAAAAAAAAAGTACTGAGTGAGCTGATGAATGTGTTTATAGCTAACCTTACTGTGGTAATCATTTTGCAATGTATACACATATAAAGTCAACATGTTGCATACCTTAAAATTACATAATTGTTATATCTCAATAAAGCTGGATAAAATTCCAACACTAAAAAAAAATTGGTAAGGGTGGGCATGGTGGAAAATTCCCAACAAGTAGACTACTCCTATTGCCTACAGTGAAGCTCAAACATTATAAGCCCTACTAATATGCTTAGAGATTCCAATTAGCTTTTTAATTCCCACTAATAAACATTAACAGACAACCACACGTAGTTAGACACCTGAAGAAAGGCTTTAATACAAAATATAGAGACCAGAATAGAAAAAAGCAATTTGGAAGAAACAAAGACTTTGATGAAAGAGGAAAATTTCAAAAACACTGCCATTAGCTACATGCGTAAAAGAAATGTACTATTAAAAAGAAATATTCAAAGAATAAAAAGAGTTCTTTCAAATTAAAAGCAAAACATCTGGAAAAAAATTTCAATAGAGGGGTTAGATGATTAAGTTAAGGGAATCTCCTAGAAGCAAAAGATATGAAAAATAGAAAAGCAGAAAGTCCAATGATAAGTCTAAGAGATTAATCATTCCAAAATAGTTCTAGAAAGAAAAAGACAAAACGTAAGGGAAGAAATCAACAACAAAATATTTAAGAACATTTTCAGAACACTAGCTGATAGATTGTAAAGACTGACAAAATACCCCGCATAATGGATGAATGAGATCTATATAGAGGCATACCAGTGTGAAATTGAGAACTCAGGACTGAAGACAAGATTCTATAAGTTTCAAGAAAGAAAACTAAATGATTAGGATTCAGCACAATATTGGACTTTTCAATAGTAATTGGAGAATCAAGAGCATGATAAAAAATTTCTCCAAAATTCAAAAGGAAAATAATATCCAACTTATAATCCTATACCCAGCCAAAATATCATCAAATATAAATGTAAGATTAAAACTTTTCAAACACACAAAGATGAAAAAAATAGTATCTCATTACTCTCTTCTAAAGAATCAACTAGAAGATGTGCTCCTTCAAAGTAAGAAATAAAATAAGAAAGATGAAGACATGAACTATAGGAAATAGAAGAAATAATACAAGAAAGTGACAAAGGGAGTCTTCAAAAGAAAATGATAAAGCAAGATTCCAGAATGATAGCTGTACATCAGATGCAGTAGGCAACCGGATCAGGAGGTAGTGGTGGGACTTATGAGGCAGATATGCTAAGGACTGTCATCACCATGCCCCCCACTAACACTTCATCATCATCCTAAGACATAATGACCTAACAGTCCAAACCTAGATTGCTATTTGTATTCGGCTTTTCCTAACCATATGTGGATGAGATTCTTGTCTCCTGTTTATGAACTGTTGTTGTTTCAGCTGAGGGCACTGAATATACCTCACAAAAGTATTGTGCTTTCACTAAACTACAAGCTAGAGGTAGATCATGGGAAGCTGAGAAATAGGAAATACAGAGCAGCACATTTCTTCTAGCCATTTTTATGCTGATTTTCTCTGCTACATGCTCTAACTATAGAAAGTAATGTTTTTCAAGACAACATTGTTCCTTGACTTTCCTGTAAAAGAGCTATTGTAAATGTTGAGGGAAGCTGAGGTCAGAGCACAATCCAAGTATCTGTTCAGCTTACCTTCTACTAAGGGCTTTCATTTACACTAACAATATTTTCCTATCTTTACATAACTGCATCTGTGCTTGCTGCTCAGTATTTCCAGTTGAACAACACATTATTTATGAATATATACAGTAATGGTGGTAGTTTTACTGTAAGGTATGGCTCAGTACCCCAAACGCTGACCCCACAAAATTGAAGAACTCATCCCCCCATCTGCTTTGAGTGTTGATGGCTGACAGCTCTTGCAGCCAAGCACCTTTCTCCTGTTATTGATTTCCTGGGAAGGGAACCACCATATCCAAGATTATACCTCCTTCTTAGAGGGCAACTGCTTTGAATGGCTGGTTAGTGCTGGGGAATAAGGACCTAGCTCCCTTGCCCCAGTTTGGGAGAACTATCTTTGCTCCCTTTGAAGACTAGCTATGATTCCTTCAATTCTCTAAAGGTGTTTATCCTGAGAATAATCCCCAGTAAATCTCCCACTGGCTCATTAGATCATTATGCTCATCTTTCCATCAATCTGCTTCTAAGGGAATCTGATCTATGACAGTTGGTTCCAGTGTCTGGTCTTAAAAAGGTGACTCTAAGGTATAAATTTTGGAGATGAATTACCTGTCTACCGGCTAGCTGGCAACAAGACTTCAATGCCTGTAGTAGGTGGAATACTGACAAACCCTGGCATGCAGTAGCAGTGCAACCATTAAAAACTTTCAGCAATAATGAACTAGAAGTATATACTGGCAGAAAGGAATACACCAGCAGGTACATGCATTGGCATTGAAAAGTATATCATTATAAGGACTATAGGATTGGATGGTCATTTCCAAGGGCAATAGATGCTTTGTAAACAAAACAAAACAAGATAAAAGGCTGAGAGTGATTAATTAGCACAAGACTAACAGTGAAAGCCAGAGAATTTCCATAGCATCATGTAGAGATACTCTCACCTTCTGCAGCAGGAAGGCAAAAGACGCTAAGGACTAGGCCCAGTATTTTTATGATAGAAGTAGAGCTCGGGAGAAAGCTGGATTCTCAGATGTACAATACAGGGTTAGGGCCCTAATTCACAAGGAGTGGAACCCTGAGCCAAGGAGTGGAGGCATCTACATCTTTTAAGTCCCCAGATTCCCCTGAACCTTCAAAGCTTACAGAAGTAGCCCATGCCTCTGTGTTAAAGGCTTGTGCATGCTTGAAGATGATGCAGAAGCTACTGCTTTTGCCAGACAACATGTGCTCCCTTGACCCCCGCTCTCATTTCCACTTCTGGTCCTACGCCAATAACTGGGATTAAGTCATTGTATACCCTATCCAGGGAAGTGCTGGGTCTCCTAAGAGAGGAAAGGGACTACCCCATGAAGGAGTTGCAAGACAGTCTATACTTACAGGCAGGAGCAAAGGAGTGTATATGGGACTGAATTCTGAACATGCTGGATCAAGGAGGATACAACATTCAGTTGGATAAGGAGAGTTAATTGATACATAAGCACTGTCTCAGGATATAGGATTTAACATCTGTTTAAATTTTCTATTGCTGCAGTAACACAATGCCTCAAATTTAGTGGCTTAAAACAACACAAATGTATTATCTTATATTTCTGTATGTTGGAAGTCTGACATAGGTCACCCTGGGCTACAATCAAGGGGTCCTTTCTGAAGGTTTTAATGGAAAACCCATTTCCTTGCCTTTTTTAGCTTCTGGAGGTTGCCCCTTTGGCTTACAGCTTCCTTCTTCCATCTTAAAGTCAGCAGCTTTGCATCATTCTGACCATTCTTCCATAGTTATATCTCCTTTTCCACTCACACTTTTGCTTCCCTCTTCTACTTTTAAGAACTTGAATGATTATATCAGGCCCACCTAATTAATCTAGGACAATCTCCCTATTTTGAGGTCCTTAATGTTAATCATATCTGCATTTTTTTTTTTTTGGCCATGTAAAATAACATACTCACAGGTTCTAGGGATTAGAATGTGGGCATCTTTGGAAGACACTATTCTGCCTACCACAACATCCTAGCAAGAACTCAGAGATTGTTATAATTCCTTGCAAAGTCACTCTTGGAAGCCTGAAGAAAGTAAAGACACACACTAAGTGAAGACCTTGTACCATATGATCACTTACAAGAGAGTAGCCACCACAGAAGAGGCAATAAACAACCGAGAAGACAGGAAGACTCAGCCAGTTTACGTCTGTCAGATTCTGATACTGGCTAACTTAGAGTTGGCACACTCAGTGCATGAATGGAGAAACCACAGTAGCAAAGATAGATGTGATGTATAGGCCCACAAGCATACATACAATTCACTTACCAAGGTTGATCTAGCTACCACCATCTAATGAATAACTCAGTACGGTGAGAAGCAAGAGAAATACCTTTCTGTGTGTATGTGTGTGTGTGTGTGTGTGTGTGTGTGTGTGTGTGTGTGTGTGTGTGTGTGTTGGGGAGGGGATAAGGGTTAGAAGACTATTTTATAACCCTAAAGGTAATTAGCATTATGATAGCATATTGAAGACATGTCAAGCATTCCAGACAGCACGGTCTAGAACATTCTCTATAAACAAAATGGTATAGTCAGAAGCTAAGTATGACTCACAGGATCTATATCTGAATCTAAAGCTACAATTATGATATAGCAAAAACTCATGTCAACCTGTGCCATCAAGAAAAGGTTAAATTATTTTCAGTATGCATTACATACGTAGCGCATTTTGTGGAAATTTGGGGGATGAAGGGAGGTGATTAGGGAAGCAGGGATTTCTTGGGGGTCCTGGAGAGCTTTTGTGTGGGGAGGACAAGTACTTTTAGGCATCGTGGATCAAATGTAAATGCCTATGATTTGATATCTCTGCTTTGTAAGATACGTTAACCAGATGATTTGTCTGTGATTATACTTGAAAAACAAGATGTGTAAACTGTCTCCAAAGAATTAATAATTTAAAAACTATGCAAAGATTATTTACAATTGCCAGAGACAATATATTTATACACCCACACATATGCATGTTTGTTCTCTCTCTCTCAGACTTCAGTTCTTATCCAGACAGCGCTGTTTAACCAGCTTGGTCTTAGAGTGATTACTTACTCTTTTGGATGCTCAAAATCCTCAGTTGTACATGAGAGGTTAGTCTGGGAAACCTTTAAAACTGTACCTTTTCCCAATAAAATAGAACAAAAACTTTGGGAACAAAGAGAATCTGGGTTGCTATCTCATAGGGTACAGAATAGGGAGGTCGAACAGATGTAAAGTAAAAAGCCTGGCAAACAGCATGTAACAAATGTTTTACCTGCAAGATATACTACAAAAATGTAAGTTATTTATGTACTTGCAATGGCTATTTACTGTTATAAATGAACTTCTTAAAACACCTTGAAAATATACTGATAAAAACTATATTAATTAAAACATATTGTAACTTCCCTATTATAAAACCTAATTCATTCAAACAAATCTGGATATTCTAAATTTGTGAAAAATTTGAGCTGAAGTAGTATTTTAGTCTTTAATTTAATTTAATCTTAATTCTGGTGTAGTTAACATACTGTGCTTTTTAAGTTTCAGGTACACAACACAGTGATTTAACAGTTCAATCCATTACTCAGTGCTCATAAGATGAGTTTACTCTTAACCCCCTACACCTATTTCACCCATTACCCCATGCACCCTCCCGCTGGTAGCCATCTGTTTGTTCTCTACAATTAAGAGTTTGTTTTGTTGGTTTGTCTTTTTCTCTCCCCTTGTTTTATTTCTTAAATTCCAAATATGAATAGCATCATATGGTATTTGTCTTTCTTTGGCTGGCTTATTTCACTTAGCATTATACTCTGTAGATCCACCCATGTTGTTTCAAATAGCAAGACTGAATTATTTTTAATGGCTGAATAATACTCCATCCATTGTACATGTATACCGCTTCTTCTCTATGCATTCATCTATCAATGGACATTTGCGCTGCTTCCATAATTTGGCTACTGTAAATAATGCTGCAGTAAACACAGAGCTGCATACATCTCTTTGAATTAGTGCCTTCATATACTTTAAGTAAATACTCTGTATTGCAATCAATGGATTGTAGGGTAGTTATATTTTTAAATAGTGGCTGTGCCAGTTTGCATTCCCACCAACAGTGCACGAAGCTTTCTTTTTCTCCATACCCTTGCCAAAACTTGTTGTTTCTTGTGTTTTTGATTTTAGCTTTTCCAACAGGTGTAGGGTGTAGGCTCATTGTGGTTTTGATTTGCATTTCCCTGATGAGTGATGTTAAGAATCTTTTCATGTGTCTTTTTGCCATCTCTATGTCTTCTGTGCAGAAATGTCTATTCATGTTTTCTGCCCATTTTTTAAATTGGATTATTTGTTTTTTGGGTGTTGAGTTATATAAATTCTTTATATATTTTGGATATGAATGTTTTATTAAATATGTCATTTGCAAGTATTTTCTCTCATTCAGTTAGGTTGTCTTTTAGTTTTGTTGGTTGTTTCTTTGCTGTGCAGGAGCTTTTAATTTTGATGTATTCTGAATAGTTTAGTTTTGCTTTTATTTCTTTAGCCTCAGGAGACATATCCAGAAAGATGTTGCTATTGCTGATATCAGAGAAATTATTGCGTAGACTCTCTTCTAGGATTTTTATGGTTTTATGTCTCACATTTACATCCTTAATCCATTTATTTTTGTGTATGGTGAAAGACAGTGGTCCAGTTACATTCTTTTGCATATAGCTGTCCAGTTTCCCCAACAACATTTGCTGAAGAGACTGTCTTTTTCCCATTGGATATTATTGCCTCCTCTGTCAAAGACTAATTGGCCATATAATTTTGGGTGTATTTCTGAGCTTTCTATTCTGTTCCATTGATCTATAGGTCTATTTTTGTGTCAGTACCATACTATTTTGATCACTACAGCTTTGTAATATAACTTGATGTCTAGAATTATGTTACCTAGCTTTTTCTTTTTCAAGATTGCTTTGGCTATTTGGGGTCTTTTTTGCTTCCATACAAATTTTAGGATGGTTTTTTCTAGTTCTGTGAAAAATGATGTTGGCATTTTGATAGGGATTGCATTAAACATATAGATTGTTTAGGTATTATGGACACTTTAACAATAGTTGTTCTTCCAATCCATGAGCATCAAATATCTTTCCATTTCTTTGTATCATCTTCAATTTCTTTCACTAATGTTTTAGAGTTTTCAGAGTACAGGTCTTTCACCTCTTTGGTTAAGTTTATTTCTAGGTATTTTATTATTTTTGGTGTAAATATAAATAGGATTTTCTCAATTTCTGTTACTTTATTATTAGGGGACAGAAATACTATGGATTTCTGAATGGGTGACAGGCATTGAGGAGGGCACTTTGTGGGATGAGCACTGGGCATTGTATGTAAGAGATGAATCATGGGAATCTACTCCCGAAACCCAGAGCACAGTGTATACACTGTATGTTAGCTAACTAGACAATAAATTATATTTAAAAAAGAAAAATTCAGATTCTCATAAAGAAAATAAAAATTACTTGAATATTAAAAAAACAGAAATACTATGGATTTCTGTACATTGATTTTGTATCTTGCAACTTTAGTGAATTCATTTATCAGTTCTAGTAGTTTTTTGGTGGTCTTTAGGGTTTTTTTTTTTTTTAATATATAGTATCATGCCATTTGCAAATAGTCAAAGTTTTACTTCCTCCTTACCAATCTGAATGCTGTTTACTTCTTTATCTTGCCTGAATACTATGACTAGGACTTCCAGTACTATGTTGAATAAAAGTAGTGAGTGGACATCCTTGTCTTGTTCCTGACCTTAGGGGAAAAGCTCCCAGTTTTCCTCTACTGAGTAAGATGTCAGCTGTACGTTTTTCATATTTATTACGTTGAAGTATGTTCCCTCAAAACCTTTGTTTTTTTTTAATTATGAATGGATGTTATACTTTGTCAAATGCTTTTTCCTAAATCTATCAAAAATGATCATACGGTTTAATGATCTTATTGATGTGATGTATTATGATTGATTTGCAAATGCTGAATTGCCCTTAACATCCCAGCAGTAAATCCCACTTGACTGTGGTAATGATTTTTTTTTTTTTTTTAGTGTATTGTTGCATTGGGTTTGCCAGTATTTTGTTGAGGATTTTCACATCTATGTTCATCAGAGATACTGGCCTGTAGTTCTCTCTCTCTCTCTCTCTCTTTGATGTGTTTTAATCTTGTTTTTATATCAGGTAATACTGAACTCATACAATGAATTTGGAAGTTTTCTTTCCTCCTGTATTTTTTTTTCAATATATGAAGTTTATTGTCAAATTGGTTTCCATACAACACCCAGTGCTCATTCCAAAAGGTGCCCTCCTCAATACCCATCACCCACCCTCTCCTCCCTCCCACCCCCCATCAACCCTGTTTGTTCTCAGTTTTTAAGAGTCTCTTATGCTTTGGCTCTCTCTGACCTCAGCATAGCAATTTCTTACTTTACACATCCCCAAAGGCAAGAGAATTAAAAGCAAAAATGAACTACTGGGACCTTATGAAGATAAAAAGCTTCTGCACAGCAAAGGAAACAACCAACAAAACTAAAAGGCAACCAACGGAATGGGAAAAGATATTTGCAAATGACATATCGGACAAAGGGCTAGTATCCAAAATCCATAAAGAGCTCACCAAACTCCACACCCAAAAAACAAATAATCCAGTGAAGGAATGGGCAGAAAACATGAATAGACTCTTCTCTAAAGAAGACATCCGGAGACCTGAGGGAAGATGGCGGCGTAGGAGGACGCTGGGCTCACCGCGCGTCCTGCTGATCACTTAGATTCCACCTACACCTGCCTAAACAACCCAGAAAACCGCCAGAGGATTAGCAGAACGGAGTCGCCGGAGCAAAGCCAGACGAGAGGCCCACGGAAGAGGGTAGGAAGGGCGGCGAGGCGGTGCGCGCTCCACGGACTGGCGGGAGGGAGCCGGGGTGGAGGGGCGGCTCGCCGGCCAAGCAGAGCCCCGGAGGCTGGCTTGCAAAAGCGGAGGGGCCTGACGGACTGTGTTCCGACAGCAAGCGCGACTTAGCGTCTGGGAGGTCATAAGTTAACGGCTCTGCTTGGAAAGCGGGAAGGCTGGAGGAAAAAGGGAGGGAGAGCTGCTGAGCCCCCGGACGACAGAGCTCAGCTTGGTGGGGAACAAAGGTGCTCGCCAGCGCCATCTCCCCCGCCCATCCCCCAGCCAAAATCCTAGAGAGAACCAGTTCCTGCCAGGGAACTTCCTCGCTCCGCGCAAACACCCAACTCTGTGCTTCTGCGGAGCCAAACCGCCGGCAGCGGATCTGACTCCCTCCCGCTGCCACAGGGCCCCTCCTGAAGTGGATCACCTAAGGAGAAGCAAGCTAAGCCTGCCCCTCCTCCCCCTGTGCACCTTGCCTACCCACCCCAGCTAATATGCCAGATCCCCAGCATCACAAGCCTGGCAGTGTGCAAGTAGCCCAGACGGGCCACGCCACCCCACAGTGAATCCCGCCCCTAGGAGAGGGGAAGAGAAGGCACACACCAGTCTGAATGTGGCCCCAGCGGTGGGCCGGGGGCAGACATCAGGTCTGACTGCGACTCCGCCCACCAACTCCAGTTATACACCACAGCACAGGGGAAGTGCCCTGCAGGTCCTCACCACACCAGGGACTATCCAAAATGACCAAGCGGAAGAATTCCCCTCAGAAGAATCTCCAGGAAATAACAACTGCCAATGAGCTGATCAAAAAGGATTTAAATAACATAACAGAAAGTGAATTTAGAATAATAGTCATAAAATTAATCGCCGGGCTTGAAAACAGTATACAGGACAGCAGAGAATCTCTTGCTACAGAGATCAAGGGACTAAGGAACAGTCACGAGGAGCTGAAAAACGCTTTAAATGAAATGCAAAACAAAATGGAAACCACCACAGCTCGGATTGAAGAGGCAGAGGAGAGAATAGGTGAACTAGAAGAGAAAGTTATGGAAAAAGAGGAAGCTGAGAAAAAGAGAGATAAAAAAATCCAGGACTATGAGGGGAAAATTAGAGAACTAAGTGATACACTAAAAAGAAATAATATACGCATAATTGGTATCCCAGAGGAGGAAGAGAGAGGGAAAGGTGCTAAAGGGGTACTTGAAGAAATAATAGCTGAGAACTTCCCTGAACTGGGGAAAGAAAAAGGCACTGAAATCCAAGAGGCACAGAGAACTCCCTTCAGACGGAACCTGAATCGATCTTCTGCACGACATATCATAGTGAAACTGGCAAAATACAAGGATAAAGAGAAAATTCTGAAAGCAGCAAGGGGTAAACGTGCCCTCACATATAAAGGGAGACCTATAAGACTCGTGACTGATCTCTCTTTTGAAACTTGGCAGGCCAGAAAGAATTGGCACGAGATTTTCAGTGTGCTAGACAGAAAAAATATGCAGCCGAGAATCCTTTATCCAGCAAGTCTGTCATTTAGAATAGAAGGAGAGATAAAGGTCTTCCCAAACAAACAAAAACTGAAGGAATTTGTCACCACTAAACCAGCCCTACAAGAGATCCTAAGGGGGACCCTGTGAGACAAAGTACCAGAGACATCACTACAAGCATAAAACATACAGACATCACAATGACTCTAAACCCGTATCTTTCTATAATAACACTGAATGTAAATGGATTAAATGCGCCAACCAAAAGACATAGGGTATCAGAATGGATACAAAAACAAGACCCATCTATTTGCTGTCTACAAGAGACTCATTTTAGACCTGAGGACACCTTTAGATTGAGAGTGAGGGGATGGAGAACTATTTATCATGCTACTGGAAGCCAAAAGAAAGCTGGAGTAGCCATACTTATATCAGACAAACTAGACTTTAAATTAAAGGCTGTAACAAGAGATGAAGAAGGACATTATATAATAGTTACAGAGTCTATCCACCAGGAAGAGCTAACAATTATAAATGTCTATGCGCCGAATACCGGAGCCCCCAATTATATAAAACAACTACTCATAAACATAAGCAACCTTATTGATAAGAATGTGGTAATTGCAGGGGACTTTAACACCCCACTTACAGAAATGGATAGATCATCTAGACACACGATCAATAAAGAAACAAGGGCCCTGAATGAGACATTGGATCAGATGGACTTGACAGATATATTTAGAACTCTGCATCCCAAAGCAACAGAATATACCTTCTTCTCGAGTGCACATGGAACATTCTCCAAGATAGATCATATACTGGGTCACAAAACAGCCCTTCATAAGTTTACCAGAATCGAAATTATACCATGCATACTTTCAGACCACAATGCTATGAAGCTTGAAATCAACCACAGAAAAAAGTCTGGAAAACCTCCAAAAGCATGGAGGTTAAAGAACACCCTACTAACGAATGAGTGGGTCAACCAGGCAATTAGAGAAGAAATTAAAAAATATATGGAAACAAACGAAAATGAAAATACAACAATCCAAACGCTTTGGGACGCAGCGAAGGCAGTCCTGAGAGGAAAATACATTGCAATCCAGGCCTATCTCAAGAAACAAGAAAAATCCCAAATACAAAATCTAGCAGCACACCTAAAGGAAATGGAAGCAGAACAGCAAAGGCAGCCTAAACCCAGCAGAAGAAGAGAAATAATAAAGATCAGAGCAGAAATAAACAATATAGAGTCTAAAAAAACTGTAGAGCAGATCAACGAAACCAAGAGTTGGTTTTTTGAAAAAATAAACAAAATTGACAAACCTCTAGCCAGGCTTCTCAAAAAGAAAAGGGAGATGACCCAAATAGATAAAATCATGAATGAAAATGGAATGATTACAACCAATCCCTCAGAGATACAAACAATCATCAGGGAATACTATGAAAAATTATATGCCAACAAATTGGACAACCTGGAAGAAATGGACAAATTCCTGAACACCCACACTCTTCCAAAACTCAATCAGGAGGAAATAGAAAGCTTGAACAGACCCAAATCAGCGAAGAAATTGAATCGGTTATCAAAAATCTCCCAACAAATAAGAGTCCAGGACCAGATGGCTCCCCTGGGGAGTTCTACCAGACGTTTAAAGCAGAGATAATACCTATCCTTCTCAAGCTATTCCAAGAAATAGAAAGGGAAGGAAAACTTCCAGACTCATTCTATGAAGCCAGTATTACTTTGATTCCTAAACCAGACAAAGACCCAGTAAAAAAAGAGAACTACCGACCAATATCCCTGATGAATATGGATGCAAAAATTCTCAATAAGATACTAGCAAATCGAATTCAACAGCATATAAAAAGAATTATCCACCATGATCAAGTGGGATTCATTCCTGGGATGCAGGGCTGGTTCAACATTCGCAAATCAATCAACGTGATACATCACATTAACAAAAAAAAAGAGAAGAACCATATGATCCTGTCAATCGATGCAGAAAAGGCCTTTGACAAAATCCAGCACCCTTTCTTAATAAAAACCCTTGAGAGAGTCGGGATAGAAGGAACATACTTAAAGATCATAAAAGCCATTTATGAAAAGCCCACAGCTAACATCATCCTCAACGGGGAAAAACTGAGACCTTTTTCCCTGAGATCAGGAACACGACAGGGATGCCCACTCTCACCGCTGTTGTTTAACATAGTGCTGGAAGTTCTAGCATCAGCAATCAGACAACAAAAGGAAATCAAAGGCATCAAAATTGGCAAAGATGAAGTCAAGCTTTCGCTCTTTGCAGATGACATGATATTATACATGGAAAATCCGATAGACTCCACCAAAAGTCTGCTAGAATTGATACATGAATTCAGCAAAGTTGCAGGATACAAAATCAATGTACAGAAATCAGTTGCATTCTTATACACTAACAATGAAGCAACAGAAAGACAACTAAAGAAACTGATCCCATTCACAATTGCACCAAGAAGCATAAAATACCTAGGAATAAATCTAACCAAAGATGTAAAGGATCTGTATGCTGAAAACTATAGAAAGCTTATGAAGGAAATTGAAGAAGATTTAAAGAAATGGAAAGACATTCCCTGCTCATGGATTGGAAAAATAAATATTGTCAAAATGTCAATACTACCCAAAGCTATCTACACATTCAATGCAATCCCAATCAAAATTGCACCAGCATTCTTCTCGAAACTAGAACAAGCAATCCTAAAATTCATATGGAACCACAAAAGGCCCCGAATAGCCAAAGGAATTTTGAAGAAGAAGACCAAAGCAGGAGGCATCACAATCCCAGACTTTGGCCTCTACTACAAAGCTGTCATCATCAAGACAGCATGGTATTGGCACAAAAACAGACACATAGACCAATGGAATAGAATAGAAACCCCAGAACTAGACCCACAAACGTATGGCCAACTCATCTTTGACAAAGCAGGAAAGAACATCCAATGGAAAAAAGACAGCCTCTTTAACAAATGGTGCTGGGAGAACTGGACAGCAACATGCAGAAGGTTGAAACTAGACCACTTTCTCACACCATTCACAAAAATAAACTCAAAATGGATAAAGGACCTGAATGTGAGACAGGAAACCATCAAAACCTTAGAGGAGAAAGCAGGAAAAGACCTCTCTGACCTCAGCCGTAGCAATCTCTTACTCGACACATCCCCAAAGGCAAGGGAATTAAAAGCAAAAGTGAATTACTGGGACCTTATGAAGATAAAAAGCTTCTGCACAGCAAAGGAAACAACCAACAAAACTAAAAGGCAACCAACGGAATGGGAAAAGATATTTGCAAATGACATATCGGACAAAGGGCTAGTATCCAAAATCTATAAAGAGCTCACCAAACTCCACACCCGAAAAACAAATAACCCAGTGAAGAAATGGGCAGAAAACATGAATAGACACTTCTCTAAAGAAGACATCCGGATGGCCAACAGGCACATGAAAAGATGTTCAGCGTCGCTCCTTATCAGGGAAATACAAATCAAAACCACACTCAGGTATCACCTCACGCCAGTCAGAGTGGCCAAAATGAACAAATCAGGAGACTATAGATGCTGGCGAGGATGTGGAGAAACGGGAATCCTCTTGCACTGTTGGTGGGAATGCAAATTGGTGCAACCGCTCTGGAAAGCAGTGTGGAGGTTCCTCAGAAAATTAAAAATAGACCTACCCTATGACCCAGCAATAGCACTGCTGGGAATTTATCCAAGGGATACAGGAGTACTGATGCATAGGGGCACTTGTACCCCAATGTTCATAGCAGCACTCTCAACAATAGCCAAATTATGGAAAGAGCCTAAATGTCCATCAACTGATGAATGGATAAAGAAATTGTGGTTTATATACACAATGGAATACTACATGGCAATGAGAAAAAATGAAATATGGCCTTTTGTAGCAACGTGGATGGAACTGGAGAGTGTGATGCTAAGTGAAATAAGCCATACAGAGAAAGACAGATACCATATGGTTTCACTCTTATGTGGATCCTGAGAAACGTAACAGGAACCCATGGGGGAGGGGGAGGAAAAACGAAAAAAAAGAAAAAAAAAAAAAAAAAGAGGTTAGAGTGGGAGAGAGCCAAAGCATAAGAGACTGTTAAAAACTGAGAACAAACTGAGGGTTGATGGGGGGTGGGAGGGAGGAGAGGGTGGGTGATGGGTATTGAGGAGGGCACCTTTTGGGATGAGCACTGGGTGTTGTATGGAAACCAATTTGACAATAAATTTCATATATTAAAAAAAAAAAAAAAAAAAAAAAAAGAAGACATCCGGACGGCCAACAGGCACATGAAAAGATGCTCAACGTCACTCCTCATCAGGGAAATACAAATCAAAACCACACTCAGATTTCCTCTTGTATTTTTTGAAAAAAGTTTGAGAGAGGAAGTATTAGTTCTTTTTTATTTATTTATTTACTTATTTATTTATTTATTTTTAATTTTTTTTTTTCAACATTTATTTATTTTTGGGACAGAGAGAGACAGAGCATGAACGGGGGAGGGGCAGAGAGAGAGGGAGACACAGAATCGGAAGCAGGCTCCAGGCTCTGAGCCATCAGCCCAGAGCCCGACGCGGGGCTCGAACTCACAGACCGCGAGATCGTGACCTGGCTGAAGTCGGACGCTTAACCGACTGCGCCACCCAGGCGCCCCTAGTTCTTTTTTAAAAGTTTGGTAGAATTTACCTGTGAAGCCATCTGGTGATAGATTTTTGTTCAGTGGGAGTTCCTTGATTACTAATTCAATTTTATTGCTGGTAATTGGTCTGTTCAAATTTTGTCTCTTCTTCCTTCAGAGTTGATAGGTTACATGTTTCTAGGAACTTATCCATTTCTTCTAGGTTGTCCAATTTGTTAGCATATAATTTTTCATAACATTCACTTATAATCCTTTGTATTTCTCTGGTATTGGTTGTTATTTCTACTCTTTCATTTGTGTTTTTATTTGAGTATTTTCTTTCCCCACCCCCCACCCCCCTTTTTTTTTCTTTTTGACAAGTCTGGTAAAATTTTATGAATTTTGTAGATCTTTGCAAAGAACCAGCTCCTGGTTTCATTGATCCAATATTATTATTATTTTTATTATTTATTATTATTATTATTTTTTAGTTTCTATATCATTTACTTCTACTCTTTTATTATTTCCTTCCTTCTGCTGGTTTGGGTTTTTTTATTTTGTTTTGTTTTGTTTTGTTTTGTTTTGTTTTGTTTTTCTTTTTCTAGCTCCTTTATATGTAAGATTAGGTTATTTGAGATTTTCTTGCTTCTTGGGGTAGGCCTATCTTGCTACAAACTTCCCCTCTTAGAACCACTTTGCCTTATCAAAGAGATTTTGTACAATTGTTTTTCATTTTTCTCCACGTAATTTTTTATTTCTTCTGTGAATTCTTGGTTGATCCATTTATTTAGTAGCATGTTATTTAAGTTCTTTCCAGATTTTTTTCTTACAGTTGATTTCTAGCCTCATAGTATTTCAGAAAAGAAGCATGGAATGACTTGGATGTTTCTGAATTTGTTGAGACTTGTTTTGTAGCCTAATATGTGATCTATTTTGGAGAATGTTCCATATGCACATGAAAAGAATGTGTATTCTGCTGTTTTAGGATGGAATGCTCTGAATGTAACTGTTAAATCCATCTGGTCTAGTGTCATTCAAAGTCACTCTTTCCTTGTCTATTTTATGTTTAGCTGGTCTGTACATTGATGTAGGTAAGATTCTCTACTATTATTGTATTAGTATTTATTAGTTCCTTTATGCTTGTTATTAATTGTTTTATGCATTCTGGTGTTCATGTTGGGTGCAAAAATATTTACAACTATTATATCTTCTTGTTGGATTGTCCCCTTTATTATTATATAGTGTTCTTCTTTGTCTCTTGTTATAGTCTTTACTTTAAAGTCTGTTTTGTCCAATTTAAGTATAGGTACCTTGGCTTTCTTTTCATATCCCTTTACATGATGAATGTTTCTCCATCTCCTCACTTTCAGTTGTATGTGTTTCTAGATCTAAAATGAGTCTCTTGTGGGCAGCACATAGATGGGTCTTTTTTTTTTTTAAATCCATTCCATCACTCTATGTCTTTTGATTGGAGGGTTTCGTCCATGTAAATTCAAAGTAATTATTGATAATCATGTATCTATTGCAATTTTGTTACTTATTTTGTGGTTGTTTTTGTAGTTCTTCGCTGATCCTTTCTTCTCTTATTCTCCTTCATGGTTTGCTGGCTTTCTTTAGTGAAAGGATTCCTTTCTCTTTATTTTTTGCGTATCTATTACTGGTTTTTGATTTGGGGTTACCATTAAGTTTGTATATTACAGTTTCTGCATATAGAAGTTTATATTAAGTTGACAGTCACTTAAGTTTGAGTCCATACTTTACCCCTTACCTCCTCACATTTTTCATATGTGGTATTACATCCTTCCATTTTGTGAGTCCTTGACTGACTTTTACAGATAGGCTTCTTTTCACTATTTTGTGATTCCTACTTTTCTTACTCTAATAATGTTTTCCTTCCACTCAAAGAATCCCCATTAAAAAAATTTTTTTAATGTTTTTAACTTTTCTTTTTTAATTTATTTTTGAAAGAGAGAGTGTGAGCTGGGAAGAAGCAGAAAGCGAGGGGATGGAGGATACAAACTGGGCTCTGTGCTGACAGCAGTGAGCCTGATGCAGGGCTCAAAATCATGAACCATGAGATCATGACCTGAGCTGAAGCTGGATACATAACCAACCAAGCCACTCAGGTGCCCCTTAAAGAGTCCCCTTTAACATTTCTTGTAGGGCTGGTTTAGTGGTCATGAACTCCTTTAACTTTTGTTTGCCGGGAAAATTTTTTTTCTCTCCTTCTATTCTGAATGATAGCTTTGTTGGATAGAGTATTCCTGGTTGTAATTTTTTTTTCTTTCGGCACTTTAAACTTATCATGCTGCTCCCTTCTGGCCTGCAAAATTTCCACTGAAAAATCCACTAATAGCTTTGGGGGGGGGGGTTGGTTTCCCCTTGTTATGTAACAGTCTTCTCTTGGTGCTTTTAAAAATGTTCTTCCTTATCACTACTTTTTGCTATTTTAATTACTATGTGTCTTAGTGTGGAACTCCTTGCGTTGATTTTGTTGGATCATTTCTTACCTCTTGAATCTGGATAGGTTTCCTTCCCCAGATTCAGGAAGTTTTCAGCTATTATTTCTTCAAGTAAACTTTCTGTCCCCTTTTCTCTCCTTCTGGGATCCCTATAATGAGCACATTATTACCATTGATGGTGCTTCTGAGACCCCTAAATCTATGCTCATTTCATATAACTGTTTTTTCTCACCTGCTTGGCTTGACTTCTTTCATTACTCTATCTTCCAGGTCTATATTACTTTCCTCTGCTTCCTCTAGCCTATTTATTCCACCTAGTGTCTTTTAAATTTTATTTAGTGTGTTCTTCATCTCTGATTGGCTTCTTTTTATATTTTCTGTGCCTTTGTTAAGGGCCTCACTGATGTCTTCCACTCTTTTCTCAAGTCCAGTGAGAATCATTATGATCATTACTTTAAATTCCCTATCAGGCATACTACTTATATCCATTTCACTTAGGTTTCTTGCTGTGATTCTGTCCTGTTCTTTCATTTGGGACATATTCCTCTCTCTCATTTTGTCTAACTCTCTGTGTCTGTTTCTGTGTCAGCTACATCTCCTCCTTTTGAAAAAAAATGGCCTTATAAAGAAGAGGTCCTGGAATGCTCTGTAGTACAGTCCCATGTTCACCAGAACCTGGTGCTTCAGGAGTCTCTCCTATGTGCATTTCATGTGCACTATTGCTATGTCCTGGCTGCTTTCTCTTTCAGTTCAGTTGCCTGCAGAGACTTTCTTTTCCTGTGTGAGCAGTGTTTGGTCTCCAGGCAGGGTGGTGCAAGCAATTTTAACAAGGTGAACCTTGGGCTTCTGCAGGACCTGCTACCACCGCCGCAGAATGGTACAGGATCTGAGGCCCCACAAAGTATGCTGGTGGGAAGACATGCTGTTGGCCACATTTGACTGAGCTGCCAGCACAGAGCCTGATGTGGGGCTCGAACTCACAGACCGTGAGATCATGACCTGAGCCGAAGTCAGATGCTCAACCGACTGAGCCACCTAGGCGCCCCAGCCCCCCTCACTTTTTAAAAAGATGTTCGTTTATTTATTTTTGAAGGAGAGAGAGACAGAGTGTGAGCAGGGGAGGGGCAGAAGAGAGGGAGAGGAGAGACAGCATCTGAAGCAGGCTCCAGGCTCTGAGCTGTCAGCACAGAGCCCTACGTGGGGCTCGAACTCACAAGCTGTGAGATCATGACCTGAGCTGACGTCAGATGCTTAACCACTTAACCGACTGAACCACCCAGGTGTCCCTGGGCCTTCTCACTTTTAACACCAAGTGTTATGGACATTCATCTTCCCCAGGTGGTCTCCCAAGCATGATAGTCTGTTTCCTGCCCTTCTTCTTGTTCATGCTCCACCCCTGAAGAAGGCTGCAGTAGGATAAGCTCTCCATTGCATCTCCATCCTTCCGACCCTATGAATGTAGTCTCTCCTCTCCTTTCAGTTGTGGAGTTTGCTCTGCCAGTCTTCAGGTCATTTTCCATTACCTGATGTTAGTGGTATCCATGTGACAAGGTGAGCTTAGGGTCCTCTTACTCAGTCTTCTTGGCCCCTCTACTCAAAATAGTATTTTAAGCTTTAAAAATTAGGACAAAGTAGCAGTTCTAGAATTCATTTATTAGAAGCCTATTCCATCTTATGATTTTTTTTCAAAAAAAATGTTTAAGTTGACTTACTTATTTTTGAGAGAAATAGAGGGTATGTGAGAGCACAAGCAGGGGAGGAGCAGAGAGAGGGAGAAATGGAATCCCAAGCAGGCTCCACATTGTCAGCACAGAGCCTGATGCGGGGCCTGAACTAATGAGATCAGGACCTGAGCCAAAACCAAGAGTTGGTCACTCAACTGACTGAGCCACCCAGGCACCCCATTTCATCTGATGATTTTTTTTTTTTTTCAACATTTATTTATTTTTGGGACAGAGAGAGACAGAGTATGAACGGGGGAGGGGCAGAGAGAGAGGGAGACACAGAATCGGAAACAGGCTCCAGGCTCTGAGCCATCAGCCCAGAGCCCGACGCGGGGCTCGAACTCACGGACCGCGAGATCGTGACCTGGCTGAAGTCGGACGCTTAACCGACTGCGCCACCCAGGCGCCCCCATCTGATGATTTTAAATCTAGATACTAAATTCTGGTTATCAACTGATATCTTTAAACTGTTGCTAATATAGATTGGAATTAGAGCTAATTTTACTTCAGTGAGATAGATTTCCAAGAATAGAATGTCTGGGTTGAAAGCTTTATGTATTTTTAATTTTAATAAACATTACTAGATTGCTTTCTCACATTCCCATCATACTAAGTGAGACTAATTTTTCTTTACATCCAGCCAACAACAGGCATTATAATCCCTTCAAATTTTTATCAATTAATTTTGTCAACTAACAGTTGTAAATGTCAGTACTTTAATCTGCATTTCCTTCTTAATGGAGGATATTCTATCCTAAGAAAAAACATTTCATCCACTGTAAACCTAGATTTCTTACCATCTAAACAATTAAACTGAAAAATTTAACATATTTTAGTAAAATAACTATTTTATCAGCTGTTCTGATTTTAGAACAGGGATATATACAAATGTTTCCTACACGGTTCTTCATAAAACACAAACACAGAGGACAACTTTACTAGGCTATTTTAATATTTTCTATGTAGAACAAATATATCCAAATTTACTTAATAAGAAATACATGATAATAATAAAAATAATCATTTATCTATTGAAAATATTGCATACATAAAATACAAAATTATTAACACAGAATTAAGGGCGGGGACTATATTTTATCATCATCATCATCATCATCATCATCATCAATAGCAGCAGCTAACATTTATCAGGTGGTTACTACATACCAGCTTCTGATTAAGCACTTCACAAGTGTTAAGTCATTTAATCCTCACAATCAAAATATGAGGCAGGTACTATTATGGTTCCCATTGCAGGAAACAGGCACAGAGAGGTTGAATAGATTTGTTCAAGGACAAACAGCTAATTAGTACAATTCAAGATGAGAGCCCAAGAGGTCTGAGTTGAAAAACTCCCGACTTTTAACCTTGTACTGTGCTA
Organism: Leopardus geoffroyi; assembly: GCF_018350155.1. NCBI lineage: Eukaryota > Metazoa > Chordata > Mammalia > Carnivora > Felidae > Leopardus > Leopardus geoffroyi. Next base: position 155,848,897 of record NC_059326.1, read on the forward strand.
ACTCTCCATCTGATCTTTCTATCCTTCCCAGTGCTGTGCAGGTTGACTCACTCAAAGGCCTGCAGTTTTTAACCTGTACTTAAATATTTTATTAAGAAATGTAATACCCAAAATAAAAACAAGATCAACTAGTAAGTTCAATAAATGAATTCTAGAACCTCTACTTTGCTTCTCTTTTTGAGGCTAAAATATTATTTCCTTGTTCTCTTTGGCATCACTAATCAAGCCATATATACACTCTCTGTAGGATATGTACTTATTTGAGACTACATGCACAAGAATTCTGAAAAATTAAAGCACATCATGTAATGAAGTATGACTAAGTAACAGATTATTAACATATAAAATATTTTAAACTGAAAAGTCCAATGATAAAAAAAATGTAGACATTTCAGCAAACCAGACAATCTCAATTTTAGGCCAACGGAACAAAAGGCTTCAAAGAATCCTCATATAGTTTAAAGATTATCAGGACTAGATTGTCAGGTAGTGACCTTGCTGGCGTCTAACTCCTCTAACAGTATTTGGAAGTGCATTGTTTCAAATCAATAACTAATTAACAAAGTACAAAAGAAGTTGCACTGTTTCCTTAGCTCCTTGTTAAAAATGGCTTTTGGCAGCACATGGGCAGAAAGGTCGCTTTTATGACATCTCCAGGAGCCTTTCAACACCCTGCCTCTGTCAGATTAAATTACTTTTAGCAATTAATTGTCATAAGTTAAAACAGAAGCACATTTGTTACAGCAGGCTGTCATAATGACATGGTGAGTAGTTGTTTTGATATGAATTTCTTCCACTGACCTTCTATCATATCTTAATTTTTGTGGTTGACCTAACTGGAAGATTGGGAGCACATCTTAACTCAAGAAGCATGGGCCAAATCTTGGGGGCTTTGGGATGAGACAACAACAAATAATTGAAAAAAATTTCCACAGATACTTTGAAAAGCAGAGGTTATGAAACAAAGGAATGTGTAACCTGGAAATTAAATTTAAAACATTATTGTTAATTAACACAAAAATGCAGAATGCAACAAGACTTAAAATTTCTCTTAAGTTCATAAACAATGAAATCATTGTCATATTGTACTAAATAATTTTTGAAGGTAAATTTTAGTAAGAATACATTTTAACATATGATCGACATGTCTTTTACTTAATAAACATGCTGTTTAAACCTCCATAACATTATAAAATCAGTTGCTAACAATTATTTATCAAATAATATTCTTTACAAATCTGTATTTTAGCAGAACAGAAAAAAAAACCTCTCCTAATTGAGGAGTGTTAATAATTTGGTAAATCCAGTAAAAGGCCATGTAGTATTTTGAACAGTGAATGACATAAGCAAATTTTTCTCTCAAAGGTAAAATTTGCTTATATTTGATTTTATTCCATTGCTATACATCTGTTACATTTTTTAGCTATATTAAAATTTAATAGAACTTCATAGAAGATGAAAAAAAATACTAGATGAAAACTAGGCCAGATCAAAAGCACAAGAAAAATGAAAAGGCATGACATTTTCAAGAAATCCTAAAACCATGAAAACAGTGATAACAATAGCTAACATTTTTCAAGTGCTTCCTCTGATTTAGATATGGTGTTAAATGCTTAATATGCTCTAATTCATTTAATCTTTACAATACCCTGGGCAGTAGCTAGTATTATCTCCTTTTTGCTGATAAGACAAGTGATAGAGAGTTTAAGTCAATTGCCCAACATAATACAGTTAGTGGAGTTTCTCTGACTTCACCTCCCATAATCTTAAGTTAACACTACAGTACTTTTTATATATGTATACACACACATGTGTGCTATGTTTAAACGTTCATACCTTTATGAAATCAGTTATTAACAACAAACGTGTGTGTGTGGAGGGGTGTGTGTTTAAATCTAATAACGATCAACTCTTTCTAGTTGTAAAAATAAACCTTAGTCCTGGAATGTGGGTACCTCTGAAAAAATGACCTTCAGTTCTTGTAGTTCATAGTATACAATGAGGAAAATTCCAGAGTTGTTTATATGATTTATATAAGTTTCCATAGCAGTTGGGAGGGGTCATGAGGATATCAAGAAACATGTGGATAGGTGCGTGGGCATGTGTGAGGCAGGGAGTCTCGTATATCTGAAAGGATCCTTACTGTGATCAGGTGTTATTAGCATCAGAGTGTCTGTGAATACTTGGGGCTGTCCAGGGAAGCTTCCTCTTCCTGCTTAGAGCATATCACTGAGTCCTCTGCCCTACAGAATGGACTGTGAGCAATTACGTTTTTATATTTTTTAACTACTTTAAAGGAACTTACATGTTTTACCTTTGTCTATTGCTATCCTTCTGGGACTCATCATTACCCTTGTGACACCTAGAACCCAGAAATTAAAACTGAGGCTCTTTCTGGAATAATGTCTAATTATAACTATTTGCATATGTGTTCTATAGCATAAAGGAGAAGATTAATCCCATATATATTTAATATTTGGAGTTAATGTGAACACTCCCCCCACCCCCGGAACTATGTATTAACTTTACTAATTAACTGGGTAAAGTGTTCCCCTTAGATGTGTGTTGTGAAGGCAACTTCCCAGTGATAAGAAATTTCCCATTTAAATAATTTTAATCTTCAATGTTTATAACACATTTCCAAATTAAATCACTACATTTTATATTAATTGTGTTTGTGGTTAAATGTTAGGCATTCTCAGTCTTCAAGGTTTTTTTTTCTCTAAGTATATTCTACAGCACTAAAAGATTAACACTAAAGGCAGATTAGAACTCAGTCATTTTATCAGATGATCTCAGTTAAGTATTTTTATATTGCAGACAGAATACAACAGACTGATAAAATTTAACCTGGTATTTCTTTCCCTTTATTAAAACCAGTAGAAGCTCTTAGTAAGGTAGCTCATTTTAACTAAGGGAGAAGAAAAAAAATGATTATTTAAGTGAAAATTATTTCATTATTTCAGAGAATCATAAAAGATTAGAAATTATGGCTTCCCACTTATTTGCATATGTATCCATTTTAGAGAGGAAAAAACTGAGCCCCAGAGATAGAAAATGGCTTATTCATTGTTTGTCACTCGTCACTGTAGTAATTTCATTGGTTGTGATTTCAGTTCTCACAAAGGTATGAAGACTAACAAACCTTATACTAAGTGTTTCATAAATCTTTAAAGTGACGTCTACCACCTTACCTCTTGATTTCCATTACAACTCAGTGGAGCAGACAGGTCTTAGGAGACTTCTTAAATTTCTTCCTCCTCTTCTTTTTTTTTTTTTTTTTTTTAATTTTTTTTTAATGTCTATTTATTCTTGAGACAGAGACAGAGCATGAACAGGGAAGGGGCAGAGAGAGAGGGAGACACAGAATCTGAAACAGGCTCCAGGCTCTGAGCTGTCAGCACAGAGCCCAACACGGGGCTCGAACACACGAACTGTAAGATCAGGACCTGAGCTGAAGTCGGACGTTTAACCGACTGAGCCACCCAGCACTCTTTCTCTTCTTTAACCCTCACCTAATCAATTAGTATATCCTACTTACAGGCCATCTGAACACTATTTCTAAAGTGACACCTCAACTACTTCTAAAATTTTTTTATGTTTATTTATTTTTGAGAGAGAGACAGAGAACGAGCAGGGTAGGGGCAGAGAGATTGAGGAGACACAGAATCTGAAGCAGATTCTGACCTGTCAGGCTCTGACCTGTCAGCACAGAGCCGTTGTAGGGCTTGAACTCAAAAACTATGAGATCATGACATGAGCCGAAGTGGGATGCTTAACTGACTGAGCCACCCAGGCCCCTCAACACCCTCTAACGTAAGCAATTATAATCTCTATATTCTAACATTGTGTTAATGAAGACAGAAATACGGGAAAGGGAGAGAGAGGAGGAGACAGAAAAGAGATTGTTGGTGGTGGTGGCAGTTAAAAGAACTACATTTTTAATCTTAAATTGTTGTGTGGGTAAAGAGGAGGCTTGAAGAATAAAATGAGGACTATTACTATGTTAAGGCACTGCCAGATACTAAATGTACAATAAAATCTCAAAAATTACACTAGAATGGCATTAGCAAGTGTAAGAAGACCTTTGAAAGGAATAGAACAAGGGGCACCTGGGTGGCTCAGTCGGTTAAGGGTCCAACTTCTGCTCAAGTCATGATCTCATAGTTTGTGGGTTCGAGAACCCCATTATGCTCTGCTGACAGCTCAGAGCCTGGAGCCTGCTTCAGATTCTGTGTCTCCCTCTCTCTCTGCTCCTCCCCCACCCGCGGGCTGTTTCTCTCTCTCTCAAAAATAAATACACATTAAAAAAAAGAAGAAATAAAGAAAGGAATAGAACAATACCCAGAAAGAAAGGGTAGGAATGTAAGAATTCATCTATGTTAAAGGTGGCACTTCAACAAATCAGTGGGAAAAGAATGAATTATTTTCAAAATGGAGTTAGGACAGCTGATTATTTGGAGAAAAATATAAATGTGAACTGTCTACATAATAAACAGAAAAACAACTATCTAGTAAATAGAACAATTAAATATCATTGGAAAAGGATGTTTTCTTGCATTAAAGAGGGTCGTGATAATTATCAGTATCAACAAAACGAAATTGGATTCATACTTCAATGCAAACAAAACATTCAATTTCAAATAGAACATGAACTTAAGTGTGAAAGACAAAATTCTAAAGCATATAAAATAATATCCTTTTTCTCCCTTTCCCCTTTACTTTCTTTCTTCAACTTTTACTGTTCTCTTTTAGCTCTGATAACTTAAGATACATTTAGGTAAGATCACCCTCCAGGAAAACTTTCCCTGGAGCTTCCACTTTCAACCTCTAACTGGCTTATGTTCCACCTGTGCCCCCAACTCAAGTACTAATTGGAATGTAGTGTGTTCTTCCACCATGGTGTCCACACTGTTATTATTGAGTTTCTATGGGAAAGGTCATGTCTTATTGATCTTCATATCCCAAGTGCCTAGCACAGTGTAGCTTAATAAATATTTGACGAACTGTTTAAAAACCTATTGGTTGAAGTATTTTTTTAAAAAAATTCTCTGAAAAATCACTTGTTTAGTAAGCTAACAACTGAACCATAAATTTATCAAGGATAGTTGGTTGAGTTTGAGGTAGATTGGTTTTGGCAATGAAACAGAAGTTACACCAATCTACTCAGAGGCCATTGTTTAGTGCTGATGCTATACTGGTCACATACTTGATTTCAGCCTCCTTTGACTCTGTACCCATATTTCCAATCAAATCTAGCCACAATGAAGTCTATTTAATCCAATGTACACAAGGCAAGAAAACTAAAGGTAATACTCAAATCATTAAATTTATGATACAGTTATAAAATGTTTCTTATTTTTAAAGAGCAACGCACTTTTGATCGTGTATATTCTATTTAGAGGTAACAGAACACTTGGAACTAATGTGGACTAGACTATTTGAATAAAGAAGGGCTAACTAATCAGGTCTTTGCTCATATTCTTCATCTTAAAACTCAATGTTATAATTTATCACTTCTCCAAATTTAAAAATTTATCATATAATGAAATACATTCACTGGTATTTATGTTAGAGCATATTTATAAATGGAAATCCATTCAAATGCTTCAAGTGTTAGAGCTACTATCTGCACATTTCCTATGAATAAGTATATAAGTAATCCCAGTTTTCAATGGCAATGGTTCAGCCTGATGACTGAAAAAGTAACAGTATTTCATATCACAGTAGTGTCAATAAGCTTCCCTGAAGTTTAGGCAGCTTCACCTGGACAATCCGGCTAATGTGCCATCATTTGAATTTACTCTTAGGCACTGAAGAAACCAGAGACTCCGGTGTAAAACAAATAATAATTCAAGCACAAACAACCTTGCTAAAGAGAATTTTATTTAAGCCCCGAGAATGCAGACGTGAACTAAATGTAGGCCTTTTTAAAAACAATTAGATGTCACTTTGGGCAGTAAATATATAATCTAAATGATTTTCTTAATTTTGAAAAGTACTAACAATTCCACTAAATGCAATATACAAGGTGGTAAGAGAAAGGCTATGATTACTTTCGTGTGTGTATATGTGTTAGCGTACACATGTTTGTTTTTGCACCGGCACAGAGGAAAAAGGGAGGGTGAGGAAAAGTTTTACAAAACATGGCAAGTCAAGATTAAGTATTATTAGATATAGAATAAGACTTTGTGAAGTAAAAGGCACCCAAATGGGCAAAGAAGAAGTCACAGATTCACTATTTGCAAACAACATGATACTCTATGTAGAAAACCCGAAAGACTACACCAAAAAATTGCTAGAACTGATACACCAATTCAGTAAAGTCTAAGGATACAAAATCAATGTACAGAAATCTGTTGCATTTCTATACACCGATAATGAAGTAGCAGAAAAGGAAATCAAGGAATCGATCCCACTTAAACCAAAGCCAAAAACCATAAGATTGCTAGGAATAAACCTAATCATAGAGGTAAAAGATGTGTACTCTGAAAACTACAGAACACTTATGAAAGAACTTAAAGAAGACACAAAGAAATGCAAAAACATTCCATGTTCACAGATTGGAAGAACAATTATTGTTAAAACGTCTCTATTACCAAAAGTAATGTACACATTTAAAGCAATCCCATGCAAAATACCACCAGCATTTTTTCAGCACTAGAACAAACAATCCCCAAATTTATATGGAACCACAAAAAGACCCTGCTTAGCCAAAGCAATCTTGAAAAAGAAAAGCAAAGTGGGAGACATCACAATTCCAAACTTCAAGCTATATTACAAAGCTGTAGTCATCAAGACAGTATAACACTGGCATAAAAATAGACACACAGATTGATGGAACAGAATAGAAAACCCAGAAATGGACCCACAAGTATATGGTCAACATATCTTCGACAAAGCAAGAAAGAATATCCAATGGAAAAAAGACATTCTCTTCAACAAATGGTGTTGGGAGATCTGGACAGCAACATGCAGGATGGCAACATGAAAAATAATGAAACTGGACCACTTACACTATACACAAAAATAAATTCAAAATGGATGAAAGATCTAAATGTGAGACAGGAAACTATCAAAATCCTAGAGAAGAACACAGGCAGCAACCTCTATGACATCGGCCATAGCAACTTCTTATTAGGTACATCTCCTGAGGCAATGGAAACAAAAGCAAAAATGAACTAATGGGACCTCATCAAGATAAAAACCTTCCGCATAGCAAAGGAACAATCAACAAAACTAAAAGGCAACCTTCAGAATGGGAGAAGATGCCTGCAAATGACTTATCAGATAAAGGGCTTATATCCAAAATCAATAAAGAATTTAGCAAACTCAACATCCAAAAAAAACAAATAATCCAGTTAAGAAATGGGCAGAAGAGGGGTGCCTGGGTGACTTAGTTGGTTAAATGTCCAATTCTTGATTTCGGCTCAGGTCATGTTCTCATGGTTCATGAGTTCAGGCCCCGCATCAGGCTCTCTGCTGTCAGCACAGAGCTTGCTTCAGATCCTCTCTCCCCTTCTCTCTGCCCTCCCCCTGCTTGTTCTCTCTCTCTTTCTCAAAATAAATAAACTTAAAAAAATTATAAAAAAAAAAAAAAAGAAGTGGGCAGAAGATATAAATAGATATTTTTCCAAAGAAGACATCCAGATGGCCAACAGACACATGAAAAGATGCTGAACATCACTCATCATCAGGGATGTGCAAATCAAAACTATGATGAGATACCATCTCACACCTGTCAAGATGGCTAAAATTAACAACACAGGAAACAACAGATGTTGTGAGATGCGGAGAAAGGGGAACCCTCTTACACTGCTGGTGGGGATGCAAATTGGTGCAGCCACTGTGGAAAATAGTTGCAGGTTCCTCAAAAAGTTAATACCAGAACTACCCTATGATCCACCAAGTGCACTATTGGTTATTTACCCAAAAGATGCAAAAATACTGACTTGAAGGGACACATGCAACCTGATGTTTATAGCAGCATTATCAACAATAACCAAACTATGGAAAGAGCCCAAATATCCACTGACTGATGAATGGATAAAGAAGATGTGAGATAAATACATAAATGTAAATATTTATGTAAATAAAATGGACTATTACTCACTCGTAAAAAAGAATGAAATCTTGCTATTTGTGACAACATGGATGGAGCTAAGAGAGTATTATGCTGAATGAAATAATTGAGTCAGAGAAAGACAAACACCATATGGTATCACTCTGATTTAAGAATCAAAACAGATGAACATAGGGGAAGGAACAAACAAGAAGGGGCAGACCACAAGAGACTCCTAACTGTAGAGAACAAACTGAGGGCTGCTGGATTGGCGGTGGGTGGGGGGATGGGCTAAATGGGTGATGGGTATTAAGGAGGGCACTTGTGAAGAGCACAGGGTGTTATGTGTAAGTGATGAGTCACTAAATTCTACTCCTGAAACTAATATTATACTATATGTGATTAACTAGAATTTAAATAAAAATCTGAAACAAAAAAATAAAAAAAAGACTTTGTGAAGAATGCTTTAGAATCTGAATAGAAACTTGTACAGTGTCCAATAATGAGATACTTCTCCATAATGTTCCACTTTTAAGTGTTCAACTGAATATTATGAAAGAAGTGTTTCATTCCAAATGTCTGAACATGACAATTATAAGCTAACTAGGTAATCTTTCTGGCTTAATTTTGAGAATTATGTTAATATATCAACTTAGGATATTTAATGTAACTGCCTCATTTTCTCCCCAGAAGTAAGGGCTGGAGAGATGAGTCTAGAATATCCACTTCCTACCTCCCACTTCTGACCAGGGAGGTGGTCCCTTTGCAAATAGCTACGGCTCTGGAGAAAGCAGTATCTTGGGCAGCTGCTGAACACAAAAAAGGCAGTCAGATCATTCTCATTATGTAGGACAGGGTGAATCTGAGTGAGAAAGCAAAGGAAGCCCTGCAAGGACAAAAATTCCTTAGAATATAGAGTGGGAATACAGCTTTCCTTACTGACTGGACTTGATGGGGTCATTTCATTGTCTTTTTTACAGGACTACTCTGGCTACATGAGTGTGCCCTGAATTATACAGGGCAATAAGCCAGAAGGCTACTTAAACAAGAAAGAAACCATGTTTAGACCTCTAAATATAGCATTTTTTATGACTAACCTTTCAAATTTTTTCAAATATCTCAGGTTAACAGGCAACTGTTTTGTGGCATACTTTTAGCTCAATGGTGACTATTGTTATTCGAACTATTAATAAGATTTAATACCACTTAAAATAAATGGGACACATTCCTTATTATTCAAATACATTTTAAAATATTTTAAAATTTATCCTCTGAAAATTTTTCATCTTTTCAGGGTTTGTTTTTATAGTTTTAAAAGAAATATTTTCTCTAATTTGGTCACTAGAGTCACTAGGTTCCATTTTATGAATTTCCCTATAATGTCAGTTTGCTATACTTGTCAAAACATTTATCACTCACATCTTCATTTAATAAATATTTGGGTGCCCACTATGTACCAGACACTGTGTATACAAATATGAATAAGATACAGTAAATACCTAATTAAGTACAAGGCACAAAAACATAAGCAAATAATTCCCAATACAGTGAAGAGTGGGCTAATGAAAGATAAAATGTGATATATATACAAAGAGCTTAGAACAATGTGTAGCACACTAACTCTCAAAATGGTACCATGTACAATAAACTATTGATAAGACAATCCCTACCAGTAGATGACAATCCAAATGAAACAATACCTTTCAGCCTATAGATTGATCTCCAAATATTGACTCAGAACCTACTCTGTGCCAGACATTGTACTAAAAACCTGGGGCATTTCAATGACAAAATAAAAATACCAGCCCTCCCGGAGCTTACAATCTAACAGGAGAGACAGACAATAAAACAATATTTAATGGATAGGTAAATTATATGATAGATCAGAAGGTAATGAGTGTTATAAAAAAAGGAAAAGTAGAGCTGGGTAAACAGAATGGGAAATGGGTGGGTTGTAATTATAACTAGGATAGTGAAGGTATATATCTCTATTGAGATGATATTGGAGAAAATACTTAAAGGATTTCAACAAGTTAGCATTGCATATATTTGGGGGCAAACACTACAGACAGAGTGAACAGCCAATGCAGAGAGTGAGAGGCAGGGGTATGTCTGGCATAATCCAAGAATAGCAGGGAGGTCAGTGGTGCTAGAATGGAACAAGTGAAGAAAAGAGGGGCAAGAAATTGGGAGAGAGAAAAATAGAGCAGTTTTCCTATGGCCACTATCTAAGTAAAATAAAATCTCAAAGTAGAGTCATTTAGTCCAATAAGTCATCCAACAACCTTTCAATATTATGTATGTTCAAGGCAACTTGTTAGGTGCTACAAGATACAAAAAGATGATTAACCCAGAATCTTTATCCAAATGAAGCTTATGATATTTCCACAAAAGGATTAATTTATGTTAAACCTTTTTTAGTAAAAACTAAACCTGGGGTCACTAGAAAGGGGGAGTGTGAAAAAGGCATGTGGATGGGCATGAGCACAATTACTTTAAAATCAGAATGTAACCTCCTCAGAAACTCTCCTACTTAAACTACCTTATAAAAGATACTCCAATAGTTAATTTACAGTATAACAGGACCTTCAAAGAATCCCATAAAGATTAATTTGTTCATCATTTTAATCCTTTTTGAAGGAAGTTGCTTGGTTAGATCTTTTGCCAAAAATAACTATTTAAACCCACATAAGAAGGAACTAACAAACATCAATATCATTAGCAATTAAGAAAATGTACACCTTAATAGAAATAATGGTTTTTAATGAAAACTACTAATTATCAACTTCACATTATATTTCCTAAAGAATAAAGTGTTTTATGATCTATAAAACTTTATTAAAAGATAGGGTGCATTATTAACTTACATTATTCCTCCTGAAGAGTGAATGAATACATCACAGATATAAACTGAATATACCAGAAATCATTTGATGGAGGAGGTAAAAACAAAAGGACAGAATTATTTAAGGGACATTATATGGTTCTAAAAGTTTTGAAATGCTGCTTATATGTTTAATTAGCTTCATTTGAGCTAAAAGGGCAAAATCATTTTAAATATCAAGAATAAACATCACTACATTAGTGAAAATTGAAATATTACAATTTCCAGAATGTGTCAAAATATCCACCAAATTAATTTTTTTAAAGTGGCAAATTTTTTAAGTGGTTTATAATACTCAACAAAAAAAATCACGTTATATAACATAATGTAAAAGAATTTATATAAACAATCTGCATAAAAATAGAGGTTCTCACTGCAATAAGTTGTATTTAATAAAGAAAATGTATAGAGTAATTCTTAAATTTTAAATTCAATGTAGTCTACAATTAAATCTCTTTTAAGTGTCTGACTTTTATTACTGATGCTATATTAATAGTTGTGAAAGATACATTTTTCTTTTGTATGCCTAGAATGCAACATATAACTACTTCAAAATACTTACTACAATCTGCCTCATATCAGAATTACTTAAGAATATTTTGGCCTCTCCCAAGACTGTATGTGAGTTCCTGGAGAACAAGGATTCTGGCTTTTCCATCTACATATCTCACAAAGGGCTATGGCAGACACAACATTTTTAAATAGTGCTCAAATGAATTGAAATGTGAAGAGGTCCAATCAAAGCTGTGCTACTCAACAGGACACATTTCCTTCAGTTTCAAGATACATCTGGTATCTTGACTTGTAATGCTGGCTGATTTCATGTGCCTTGAGTAGAAATTATGTTTTATTCTTCTCCCATTTTTTATTTTTAATATCTAGCACTTGGGAGATGGTATAAAATCAATGAAGGTATTCTAAAACAGTACAACCTGTAACTGATACTGTACTTTTATCATTCTAGTAGTTATTTTAGGCATCTTGAAAGTACCAAAATAAATTTTAAAAGTAAAAATGATTAGGACTAACTAGACGACGAGGGACTAAATTCTTTATTTAACATAATCATTTAGTCATTACGTCCCAGATTTACCATCGAAGTTTACCATCTAGGTGTCTACCTCTTCTTAGTAACACTGCATCTAGTAATGGGGAGGAGGGAATCGAACCTGCTATCCACCGGCTTTGGCAAATAAAAGGATACAACTGATTACAATATTGTGTAAGTAAATAAATAAACATTTATTGAGGGGTCACTAGTTGCCAAACAGTATGCAGGTGGTCTTTGTTCAATTTATGGGATCAAATATGGGGTAAAATGTGAGAAGAGTCACAAATCTCCACATCATCTCTACTAGGGCTACCCTGTAAGGCCACAGTCTATGTACTGCATGACCCCAAGGGGTGCCGGATAAGAATTATGTTCCCTTACAATTGTGCAACGAAGCACCCTGTCTCATACAATATTTCATCCACCTACAATACCATCAATTTTGAAAGGTAGTACTGTTTTATGTACCATTAAGAGAAAAAAAGTCACCAAATAATCCATGATATGCCATTAATTTTTAAGATGCATCCCAAATTCAGAGATGTTAAGATGTGATAAAAGGTTTTAAAATCAATGAAAAAAGATGATAATCTGAGCAATCTTCAATTGACTGAGCTATATATGCACAAATAATAGCTTTTACTTGATGGCATTATTATATATGCAGTCTGCACAAGAATTCTGAGGGAAGTTTTTCACTCTCCTGTGTGAAATTGAAACAAAGAACATTAAGAGCAAATGAAGTATAGTTAACATCATAATTCACATATAATGCACTAAGATTTTCAAATTTATATTCTTCCTTTTAGATCTTAAAATTGATTATGTTAGGAATACTGTTTTCAACTAACTTTTAGGTTGCAATCTAAATTACTTAATGACCACCTATCCCCTACCCCTGTCTAATAACACATGCGTGCATGCGCGCGCGCACACACACACACACACACACACACACACACACACACACATTTTCTTCTCTCCCAATCCCGTCAGATACTGAGACAAAGGCCAGAGAAGCTACTTGCAAATACAAATGGAGGGGAAGAAATTCAGTTCTAATATAAAAATTTCAATAACCAGAATGGTAAATAGAAAAATCTAGATCCCCAAAATACCTTTGTCACTAATAATAGTGCAATTCTGAGCAAATTTCTCTTAATCTCAGTTTCCTCATCTACATCTAGAAGTAAACCAGTCAAACTTGGTATGTCTCTGAAAAATGCCTACCAGGTTTCAGATACTATCTTTTGGCAACATATTCTGGTGGAATCCTTCTCCTAGAAGTAATGTTCTTCCTAAATGCACTCTTTATATACAATAGTAAACAAGTGTGGGCTGAATGAATTGGACACATTCCTTTTTATATGGAAAAAATATGCCTTACTGCCAAAAATTTAGAACAGCAACAACGCAAAAACGAGTTCTTCTTTTCAATGACTAAAAGAGATTTTACCTTTGATAGATTTATTTAATTTAACAATATAAAATCCTAGTGCTAATTTTTATCTGACAGTTCAATTAAAAAAATTGTTTATCCATTTTGCAGCTCTGGAAATGGAGTATTATTATTGCTTCAGTAGAAACATGAAACTTCGGCCCAGAATGTCTAAAAGACTTCTAAATAAAAAATAGTGACTATTAAAAAATGTCAAACTATTTTAGAATTATCAAATATAATAGCATCCTGAAAGATAAAGGCCTGTGATCTCTTTATCACCTCCTGGGGAAGAGAAAATTTTCTGAAATTTCAGGGGGAAATTTCAAACACCAAATTGGGCATTTGGAAGCTATATTAAAGTTTTTAGGAAAACAGATTCAGGTATAAGAATCATTTTTAGGACCCACAGAAATTAGGGAAAGTCTTGGCAGATGACGACCACTGAGATTCATATTCAAACTTTATCTTTGTTTTTATGGGATCTCTAAATAAGCCACTAATTGCAGCTTATAATCTGTTAATTTTCAAGGAAAAAAATCAATGTTTTCTTCTAAATTAAATAATGAAAATAATGCTAAGAATAATTTTTTTTCTTTTGAGAGAGAGAGCTAATGGTGGGTAGGGAGCAGAGAGAGAGGGAGACAGAAACCCAAGAAGGCCCCATGCTGTCAGCATGGAGCCCAATGCGGGACTTGAACTCACAAACCGTGAAATCATGACCTGAGCCGAAATCAAGAGCTGGATGCTTAACCAACTGAAGTACCCAGACGCCCCATGAATAAAATTAATATGAGTATGAGATGATACTGATACATAGAGTATGTTAGGCAGCAATTTCATGCTCTGAGCAAGTAAATCTAAATACACAATTTCATAATGTTTACAAATGCACATATATAATTCAAATTGAAATGAGAGGAGTCTATAATGTAAATATTCAAGTCACTCAGTAAACCTGTTATATGGCCCCGCTATGCTACACATGAGAGATGCACACAGCGGTGCTCACATCCACTGATAAAGCCATACTATGCAGATGTGAATACTGGACTGGCTCAACAGTGGAGCAACATGCTGACGGCTGAGATCAAGCAAACTTAACCTACAGACAAGGTGAAATCAGGGGAGGGTTAAAAAAAAAAAAGTCAACTACAGTAAACAAAGCACTTTTGAGTCAATTATAAAGGTGATTTAGGCTTTCTCTCATCCCCACCTGCAATAACACCAAACTCCTTTGCAGTCAAACAACCCATACATTCCAGATGGACAGTTTGGGGTGCAGGCAAAAATAAAGCGTGACAGTATCTTATTGCAGAGGAGAGAAGGTGGGTCCCAGATTCTACACTCAATCTATCCACTCACTGCAACTCTCTAACAGCAGTCTTTGAATAAACTATTGCATTGTGGGGAATATTATTTCTCTTGCATCGCAGCAATTGCCTTGCAATTCAAGAGAGATCCACTTATTCAGTCACTCATGTGTATATATTTTATGTATATGCAGAGAAATCTTAGAGAGCCACTTGTAAAAAATGTTCACTACTGGCAATGTAGTGGTAGGAAAAACATAGGCTTTGCAGTCCAATAGACCTCGCCTCAAAATTTGGTTTAGTTACTCTTATTAGGTATACAACCATGAGTAAGTCTATTTACATCTGAGTCTCATTTTACATATCTGTAAAGTCAAGGTAATACCTGAGACAGGTGTGAAGTTTACACAAAGAAACAAACAACTATTCCTAACTAGACAAATGTATGCACAAAGCCCCAGCCAGAAAGGGAGGGGTAGTAGGACACAGAGGGTATTAAATTGTCCCTCTTTCCCAAAAAGAGCTGCAAGTTGTGAAAATGCAAGAATCACCATTCACATTCAAAGCCTGATAGAAGCATGGTCAATCCCTGCTTTATGAGATTGAGAGAGAGGGAGACACAGAATCCTTTATTTATTTGTTTATTTTTGAGAGAGAGAGAGAGAAAGAGAGAGAGAGAGAGAGTGAGTAGGGGAGGGGCAGAGAGAGAGGGAGTACAGAATCCAAAGCAGGGTCAGAGCCTGATGTGGGGCTCAAACCCATGAACTGTGAGATCATGACCTGAGCCAAAGTCAGACACTCAACCAACTGAGCCACCCAGGCACCCCAATCCAATTGTATTTTAGACAGTTGCTGTCAAATGTAACTTTAGGCAAGAAAGAAGAATTGAATTAGGAGAACTAGGAAGAATATAGCTTCAGAAATGGAGAGTTGTGGACACGTGGAACTTGGATCATAAACTAAGAATATTACAATAATTATAACTAGTATTTATTGAGTGAATATTATGTGTAAAACCCTGTACACATGTGACAGACACCAGCACCCAGCTCTTAACCATTATAGAGTCAGTATACTGCAAAGGAAGGCAAACATAAAACAGGGAGACAGAACCAGTGCAGAACTAGTAGAATTTGGTAGTACATTAGACCTCAACTGGAAAGCAGGCTAAATATCTGAGCCCTCCTGGGAAGCAAGAGGCCACCCATTTTAGAAGAAAGAAATGGGAAATGAAAAGTAGGTTGCTAAACTCCAAAATGGGCACGCGGTTCTCCAGGGCCTTCTATTCTACTGTTCCCGAGCAGTAGAAAAAGAAAACAAACATTCTGAGTCCTCCAATTCCAATGGCCTGGTCAATGTGGACTGACATCTCAGTTTCTATGAAGATGGTGAAGAAGATGGAGAACAGGTGAAGTAGTCTACACATAGTGCTCCCTGAGACCAGATAAGAAGAGTTAAAACTGGATAGGCCCAAATGTCTTAAAAAAAAAAAAAAGAAAGAAAGAAAGAAGAGAAAAGAAAAGAAAAAAGAAAGAAATGATGTACTCTGTTCTAGTTTCTCTATTTCAGATTGCATAGCTGCTCATATTGTTCTACTTTCATGTTGCCTAACGTATCAACTAAAAAATGGTTATTTTAATCTTATAAACTGCTTTGTTTGGTTGCCTGTATATTCAACTCCAAAAAAGAGAAGTAGGCCAGTGCTTCTAGAAATGTGCTTTGCAAACCTCTAGAGGTTTCTGAGAGTTTAAGGGGATCCACATGATACTAAGACAGGGGCACCTGGGGGGCTTTATTAACTGATTCTTGATTTTGGCTCTGGTCATGATCTCACTGTTCGTGAGATCGAACCTGCACTGGGCTGTGTGCTGACAGCGTGGAGCCTGCTTGCGATTCTCTCTCTCCCTCTCCCTTCCATTGCCCCTCCCTGGCTCACATTCTCTCTCTCAAAATAAATGAATAAACATTAAAAATAATAATACTAAAACATTATGTGTCTTTTTCACTGTATTGGCATCTGCATTAACAGTGAAGAAAACAATGGAGAAAAACTGCCTGTGACTTAGCACTGATCACAGCAGTGGTACCAAACTATACTAGCAGTCATTGCATTCTTCACTGCCACACACTGAGGGGGGAGGGGGGGTGGAAGCAAGTTCACTTAAAAATTGTTGGTGGAGCAGTAAAATTACTTTTATTAAATCTCCACCCCAGAGTATATGTTTGTTTAATATTCTGAGTGAACTAGAAGGTACACATAAAGCACCTGCAAAACAAATTATGTTAGTCTAGAGGAAAAGTAGTTGTGCAATGGACTGAGTTGTGAGCTAAGGTGGCTGTCTTTTTAATAGAAGATGATTTTTACTTGTAAGACTGATGAACAAACAATGATTATGCAGGTTGGGTATATGGAAACCATTTTCTTGAAAATAAACAAAATAAGCCTGATAGTTGAAGAAAAAACAACAAATGGTGCTTGTTGCTAATGATAAAAATTGAACTTTCTTGCTAAAAATTAAAATTTGGGGAAACTTGTATCCTCCCTGATAAGCTTAATAGTTTTTCAATTCTTAAAATCTTTGCAGATACCACTGGTACATGGCATTCCTTTCTAATAATATTAGAAAGGAATTTTTGATACTACTTAATAAAATATGTCAATATTTGGAAGATCTATAGGGTTCAATGATACATTATTTTCCAAACGACTAATACATGATGTTGTAAAGTCATTCACAAGCAAAAGATCCATTCAAAGTACAACAAAGACCAATGAATTTTCATGAAAACAGTACAAAATACTTACACATGTGTTTTAGATTCATACAGTAAGTAATCTTTAAGAAACTACTTCTTGTTAAGTGTTGGCGTAGCATCAAAGGAGAATATATACAATTATCTGAAAAAGTTTTTAAAATTCTCCCTCCTTTTATAATTGCATATCTGTGTGAGGCCGAACTTTCTTCATAAATGTTGACAAGGAACATATCACAAGAGAGTGAATGCAGACACAGAAGTGGAATTCAGCTGTTGTCTACTAAGCCAGACATTAGAGACTTTTTTAATGCCACACTTCTATGTGTTTTTGTTTGTTTTAAAAAATATAGTCATTTCTCATAAAAGTATGTTATTTATGTCATCATCTAGTGGGCTCATTGTTATTTTTAAATATTTAAATACTTTTTCAAATTTAATTCTTTTTGTTGTAAATATGAATAGATATAATAACCCACGTAGACAAAAACACTTTAGTGATCTTAATAATGTTTAAGCATATAAAGGGGTCCTGAGACCAAAGGTTTGAAAAGCAGTGATTATAAACCAATTGGAAAAGACCTCTTTTGGCCATAATTCTTCCCATATTTCCCAAGGGAAAGAAAGAGGGTAAGGAGGGAAGATAAAGAAAACGGGATATACCAAATAGTAGATATCCCACTGGTTGATTTCATAAGCATTAATTTACCTTATTTATTCCTTACAACAGCCTATTAGCTATGATATCCTTACTTTACAGAAGAAGACACTGAAGCTCAGAGAGGTGACTTGTCTAACATCACAGCCTGTCAAAGAATTAAGATTACAACATGCCTCTCTTTGATCCTGAAGTTCTTTTTCTTTCCACTACATCCTATTTATAGCAGAATCCCTCACCAAAATTGGCCAGTGGCTAGACAAAACCGATAAACGCACAATTCTGGTCTTAACTGTAATTTCTGTTCTAAATCTAAAGATCTAATTATTTTGCTGACTTTATTTATTTTTTAAAAAAAAAATTTTTTTTTTCCAACGTTTATTTATTTTTGGGACAGAGAGAGACAGAGCATGAACGGGGGAGGGGCAGAGAGAGAGGGAGACACAGAATCGGAAACAGGCTCCAGGCTCTGAGCCATCAGCCCAGAGCCTGATGCGGGGCTCGAACTCACAGACAGCGAGATCGTGACCTGGCTGAAGTCGGACGCTTAACCGACTGCGCCACCCAGGCGCCCCATTGCTGACTTTAAGCCAGAGGACAAAGCTCCCCATAATCAGTAGGGCAATCCCTGAATAATCAAGTTTGGAAAAAGTCCGGGAGACTTTCTCTGAATGACAACAGATGGTGTGAAAGAGCCAGGAGAAGCTGAGGCAGAGCACTGCACACAAAAAGAACATCTCCAAAACCACCTTCTCCTGTAGAGGGGCCATGAAGTACATATTTGGTCTCAGCATGGTCAAGATTCCCAAAAAAGAGAAACAGCACAAAACCAAGCAGATGGGTCCAGATGTTGCCAGTTTCTGTATGGATGCAGAAAATGCTCTTGAAGCAAGCCCGGAAGGAGGGCATTGGCGGTCTGTGGCCATGTAGCAGGTAGTCATTGTCACTCAGCCAGTCGGGGAGTGCGTCATAGGGGTTGACCCTCCAGTGTCCCTCCCAGACCTCATACACAAACTCCTCCATCTTCTCCATGGCATGGTGGACTTGCAGGGTTGTTAAGTGGGTTTATAGAACAATGGACTAACTTTCTGAGTGTTAGTATATGTCAGTCATACAGAGTATCAGAGTTCTTTCAACTATCATACTAGTCAATATCAAAGAGCACATTGATATAGTGAAAGGTCTGTCTCTTTTGCTTTGTAGGTTCATGTAAGCAAGCATTTATTCAAATATTCATTCATCAAATATTTATTAAAAATCTACCGTTTACTAGGCTTTGGTAACATGAAACATGAAAACATAAAGATTGATTTCTGATGATTAAAACAGAATTAAGGCCCTTTAAGTGCTTTAAAATGAAACAATTTTGTGGCTACTTTTCCTATAATCCAGTTTGATCCAGTTTACCCTTTAAATGAAAATCTTTTTTTTAAAAAGAATTTAATGTATTTAAGTTTACTGATTTATTTTTGAGACAGACACAGAGAGTGTGCATGCACTGAGCACACCAGCACGTGTGGGGGAGGGGCAGAGAGAGGGTGAGAATCTCAACCAGGTTTTGCACTATCAGCACTGAACCCAAAGCAAGTCTGGACAAAGCAGGAGATCATGACCTGGCTCAAATCAAGAGTCTGATGCTCGACTGACTGAGCCACGCAGGTGCCCCTAAACAAAAATCTTAAAATAAAGAAACTAAGGTAATCTGTAGTGAACATTTAATGATAATATTTGTTAGAAAATGCAAGTGTAACTAGTAATGATCTTTTAAAAATATATTTATTTATTTGGGGAAGAGCACAAGTTGGGGAGGGGCAGAGAGAGGAAGACAGAGGATCTGAAGTGGGCTCCGAGCTGACAGGCTGACAGCAGCGAGCCCGATGTGGGGCCTGAACTTATGAATCATGAGATCATGACCTGAGCGGAAACCAAGTTGGTCGCTCAACCGACTGAGCCACCCAGGCGCCCCAAAAGCGATCTTTTAATTAGGGGCTAACTTTGTCAGGTGGGATCCACTTCTCTCCTGGCTTCAGGTGGAGACATTCACCTAGAGTGGCATTCTCAATATCTTTCACTACCCTTCACTCTCTCTCTCATAGGGGAAGTGACTTACTTGATATAGTACATTTGGGAGAAAAAACAGCATGTTCAACTCAGCCTTTCTGGGCATCTTTCAAATCTACTTGCAAAAAGGATGCATTTCAGCTTGTTTTCTATTATGTGAAAGGCAAAGTGGGGGTGCTTGGAAAATGGGTAAAAATTCTTTTCAGGGGGAAATATATTAGGTAATCTAAATTTAGTCACAGATCTAAGCCACAGCTTCCATTTGAACTATATCAATTAGTAAAGCTGGTATTTGTTTCTTTTTTAAGTTTATTTTTTATTTTGAGCTAGAGTACACATGAGAGAAGGGCAGAGAGAGAGAGAGAGGGAGAGAGAGAATCCTAAGCAGGCTCCACACTGTCAGTGCAGAGCCTGATGAAGGGTTCAAACTCACAAACTGTGAGATCATGACCTGAGCTGAAATCAAGAGTCAGATGCTTAACCCATTAATCACTCAGGCGTCCCAAAAAGCTGGTGTTTTGATCTCCTTTTGTCTGATTTTTTGTCATTTTGCTCACTGGGTTCCAAACTCAGGAAGGTAAGACAGAGGTATTATTTCTGGTACAAGGTACTGAACGGTTCAAAAGCTAGAAACCCTGAGAATTGGATACTTTCTGAGTTGATTTTGAACTTGAGAGAAGACAGGATGTTATTGACTGACCCTGAAGGCCCAAGACTATGTGTCAGAAACTATGTTCACTTTACATGTATTATTATGATTCCACTTTTCAGACCAAAAAACTGAGGCAAAGGGAAATTAACTTACTTGAAATCACACTATATTACATGGAAAACTGGGATTCAAAATCAGGTCATTCAGATTCTATACATTTAATCTCATCTCCAGACTATATCTCTGCAAAGGGGATGATTCTGAAAGTTATTTCAGACACTCTGAAGAGGAAATAAAATAATTAGTATCACTGTGTGCCTTCAATGACTACTGGTTTTAAGTTCATTTGGAAAAATGTAAATGTCTTGGACTGTAGAAAATGTTTAAAATATAAACTCTTATATTGGTTATTAAATTGTTAGCTAAGCCTATTATTTTTCCTTTCCAGTTATATATTAAAAGATTTGGGCCTAAGGAGGGAAAAAAGGAAGAGAGAAAAGATGCAGTGTGACGGGGGTACTCAGTTTCAGAGGAAAGCAATATGCAGTATGAACAGCAGCAGCCCCTGGTGGTCTAAGGAGAAAAAATAGTATATCTATAATTATGGGGGTAGAAATATGTTTTTAAAAAGAATATATGTACATATTTAGCCATTTGACTCAGTTCTCAACCCAACACATTAAAAAACAGATGCTTTAAAAAATGATCTGTTGGCAAGATGCTTGTTAAAATTTTATCAGTTGAAATATTAAAATTCATTATGAATTAATTAACACATTATATAAAAATAAAATGTTTTTGTTTCATCGTTTTACAAAGTACTATAACCAGTGGTGATTAACACTGGGAAATTTGTGTATCTTGCTATGTGTTGCTCAGAAAGAAACTAAATTTATAGGATTACCACTAAATTGATGACATTTTCTGTCTTCACTCTTGAATTCAGTTGGCAGATGTTTTCGAGAACAAAAAATTCCGTCTTATTACAAAACATATTAAGCAGGTTTTCCTGCCAGGCATGTCTGACATGATGTTTATTGCCTAGACCAAATCAATCCCCTTAATAAGCCATAATATATGCCAGAAAGTACATTATTTCATACTTAAGGAAAGTTGCCACATGAAACAGTAAGTACTTTGATCTCTCAAGCTCTGCTTCTAATGCATCAGAAACGTGCTACATAATCCAATAGTTAGTCATATCTATTTATACTCATTGAGTATATAAAATAAAATTATACTTTGCTAAACTTAAAGTTTTAGGCCTGGATTCTACTTTATTTCTGCCTGTTAATACTAGATATTTACAAAAACTTGAAGTGAGGTTTTTGGCTATTTACTAGATTCCAGAAAAAAGAAATTCAAATACTTAAATATACTAGGAATGTAAAATGGTTCCAGAGATTATACAATCATTGGCTGTAATATAAATAAAATCTGGTTGCTAAAACACAAGATAGAAATGGCTCCAGTGGCATTAGCACAGAAGAGAACAGGTACAGAGGAGAAGACGGGATATTTATCAGCCTTCACCAATATTTTAAACATAACCCAAGTCAGAGTGTCAAAAACATATTTTTTAAAAGAAAGCTTCAGTTAGTTTATGAGTTGACTGTTTCTGAACAATTGCAAAAATTCACGTAAATGCCGAAAAAAACCGTCAGAAAACTAGACACCAAATATCTCTCATGTTAAGGGATGAGATTTTTGATCAATGTCAACAAGCAATCAAGCCATAAATATTTGAGTATCTTCAATGTGTAATGTCAGGCTATGCCAAGAGTCTTATTCTGTAAATGTCTCTTTCACATGTGGAGTTTTCCTTCTCTGGCCATGTCATTTCTTTCCCTCTTCCACTCCCAGCATTTTTTTTTTTTTTTTTAACCTTCAGGGTCTAATCTCTCTTCTTTACTTCCTATCACCACAGCCCACAGCTACATCTCTTAGGGAAGAGATATTCAAGCAATTCTAACTCAGTATTACATAGGTCAGCATCCAGTCAGTTTTGCCTGTATTCCACCTACATACTGTACAGTGCTTTTAACTGATCTTCCTTAGTCTGAGTACTTGTCCTCTTATGATCCAGTCTGATACCAGAATAACCCTATTTATGCTGCAAGTCACCTTATTTAGGTGTCCCTAGACTAAGGCCTAGTCTTTTTGCTCTGCTCTCCTTACAGGGGTATGGATTCCAGTGAGTGGGTTTATTATCAGTTCCTGACTCCTTCATAGTATGCTCTATACTACTGTAAAAATTAGCTCACACCTGTTTATTCTTAAGGATTGACCTATAAAACATGCTCAAAGATCTCTAGGATTATGGGGAGATCTAGAGGAAAGGCATAAAAAAATAAATATTGATAATATTATGAAACAAAAACACAGAGATATCTCAAGACAGCACATGATAAATTCCACATAAGTTAACCATTCACAGTAATATCTATGAGTCACAGTAAGGAGACTATTGACTATGGTGATATGAAAAGGTGAGATTTCAGCTGGGTACTACAACATGGACAGAATTTGGATGAGAGGAAAGAATAGGAAGCAACGTTACAGTTCCCATAAAGCACAAAGTGTGTGCAGCATAGACCAAGTACAACAACTTGGCTCTACTCTTATGAGCAAGTGTGTAAAACAGAAATCGCAGTAGGTTGGCATGAAGTATTTCCATTTTCATCCATAATTTTACTATCTTAATGATATAGTTAAAAAAGAAAACAGGATATCCCACTTTTATATATTCAGATAAAAATATACAGATCAAGGTATCATATAAATATTGAGGAACTGACTTTTTATCATCAATTTTTGTAATGTATTCTCAGCTAATAGACTGAGGTAGGTGACCAACAATATAATTTTGTTTACTTTGGTTTGTTTGAATGTTTCCTTACAGAAGATCAAGTAGCATACTTTATTGATGCTGGATATATATTGATGCTGGACCAATAAAAACATTGGTATTTTAATCCTGACTCCACCACCTTATTTACCAAATAGAAATTTATTGTGAAGGCTCTGTTCTACAAATATTTATTATGAAGACTTTGTTCTGAGCTCTGGGGATATAACAGTGAGCAAAAGACAACTAAGTCCCTGCCCTCATGGAGTTTACAATCAAAGTCATGAGATTTTGGAAAAATTACTAAGTTTTGACTCACAGTCTTCTCATGTAAAATTAGATCAATATTAGTGACCCTATTAAAAGAGAATATATATATATACACATACATATATTTACATATATTTGTTACTTACATAATATAAATGTTTTATATATGTTGCTTATAAATATTTAATAGCATCTATTAAGTAACTGATCAAAAATCTATTAATCATCAGATGTCATTTAGTATATCATATCATGCTTCTATTAAATTGGTTTAAAATTCATATTTCATGTATACATTTTGTTTCCAACTGGTTAGAACAATGTGATAAAGAGGAAAGGGAGCAAGAATCTACAATAATTAGAAGTCCTGGTTTCAACACTTAGTTCTACCACTTACTAGTTATGTGATCCTAGACAAAAATGAGCCATCTGTGCATCGGTTTCCTTAACTATAAAATAAAGATAAAAATATTTGATCCTCTTACCTTAAGGGATTATTCCAATGAATAATCAATTTCAAAATGTAAGAAGTATTTAAGTTAAATCTTTTTTTTAAAGTTTATTTTTCAGAGAGAGAGCGAGTGGGGCAGTGACAGAGAGAAAGGAGGACAGAGGATCTGAAGTGGGCTCTGTGCTGACAGCAGAGAGCCTAATGTGGGGCTCGAACTCACAAACCACAAGATCATGACTTGAGCCGAAGGCAGACACTTAACCAACTGAGCCACCCAGGTGCCCCAAGAAGTATATAAATTAATGCTAATTTTCCCCATCACATACCATGCTCTGTGCCTGAAAATTACACTTTTTGGAGACATGTAGTGGGAAGGAGTGTACAAGAAGAAATCACTTCTTAAGTGGATCAAAATTACCTAAGAATTCACCCACCATACACAACACGAACAGTTCTTGTCTTCCTCAACACAAGATCACACCTTACCATCTAGAAGTATGTTTAAAGAGTACCACCTCACTTCTACTTTTTTGCACAATTCCAAAAGATTTTAAGAGAAAGGGTATTTATTAAGGAAAAATGACACTCATAACTAAGACTATCAGGTATATAGTTGTGTTATCTAAATGAGTCTGTTTTTGCTTTAAGTGCTTTCAATGGAAACTGAGACTGATGAGTGAAATGGCACAAGAAAGAAGGAAAAAGACACGATAAGAAGCACAAAATGGCAGCAGTGTAAAAGAGCTAAAAGAATTAAAGAAAAAAAAAAAACAAAGGGAAAGAGAGATCTTTAAAATGAAGCAAAATGTGGAATTCGAGAAACTCAACAGATGAACATAGAGGAAGGGAAGGAAAAATAAGATAAAAATAGAGAGGGAGGCAAACCATCATAAGAGACTCCTAAATACAGAGAACAGAGTGAGGGTTGCTGAAGGGGAGCTGGGTGAGGAGATGGGCTAAATGGGTGATGGGCATTAAGGAGGGCACTTTTTGGGATGAGAACTAGGTCTCATATGTTAAGATATGAATCACTGGGTTCTACTCCTAAAGCCAAGACTACACTGTATGTTAACAAAGTTGGATTTAAATAAAAAATAAATAAATTCAAATAACATCTAAGAAATGAAGCAAAATTAAAAAAAAATTCTCCCTTTAATATACACACATATATATAAAATAGAGGCTGTTTTAGGAGGCCAATGCCTTATCCATTAGGCCACTGGGGCTCCTAAATAGAGGCTGTTTTAAATGAAATATATTTGAAAACAAACAAAAAATGCACACACACAAGAGAACAAAAGAAAAATATCCAAGCAATGCTGACAAGAGATAGAGAAAACAGAGGATATGAAACCCACAATACAGGTGTCAGAAATAGATGCTTAATCTATACATATAGCCAAATAAAGGAAGCTGTTTAAGAAAAAATAAAAACAACTTAATACACAAAATCACTGTTTTTTGCATTTTACATAAGCAAGTGAATACTTTTAATGGTTTGTAGATTTCAAAAACTTTTACAATTCATTTTTGAAATCTGGATATCAGAATTTTTTTTTTTTTAACTGTCTTAAAATGGTGGTTGACAGACTGGATCATATAATTAGGAAGCTGAGTACAACGGATAGAGAAGAAGGTGACATCACGACCATTATGCAGCCATAGGAAAGAAAAGTGGTAACATAACTCTATCAGAACAAGCAAGCACTTGATTCCAATCTAATCACTGTTTTTGTTTTTCAAATAATATATTAAATAGTGAGATGCTTTTCAGAAATGCAAATACTGCAATGTGACTAACTTTTACGTGAGTCACTGTATGATGGACTTTAGGGTTTCTTGGTCTGGATACATTTTTTGGGTCTTAAGAATTTATATGCTGCTTTTGTACTGCTTAACTGCACTAACTTACTCAACAAACTGACCTATAGTCTTGAATGTGCACAGTTTAATTCCCAAAAGTATAGTGATTATGACACGAACTAGAATGAAGAAAATAACTTAGAAAGTCATCTATTCCTGCTAAAGATGGTATGAAATATTTTATTAGTGAGCTTTTAAAGGAAATGTAAAAATAGCTCAAACTGAATAATTTGAAACTTCACTCCCATCTTACAATATAATTTATAAAGTGTTAATTTGTCTATGTTTAAATGTTCTGAATTGCTCACTTTTAAAGAACATATCAATTTACTACTTTACTCACACAGTAGCATTTCTGACATGCTTTACTATTAAATTATATTTCTAGGACCCATAATGCAGGCTTTGAAAATTGCATAAATCTGTCTCAAATATACAATTCACAGTATGTATATCAAGCAGAATGTGTCAAAGTGCAAATAAAATTGTTTTTTCCCCCTACGAATTAGAACTCCTTGGGTAGCACTACTATAACGATCCCATGCTGCTAGCATCACAAAGTGCAAAGGTTCACCGGGTAAGAAAAGAGCAAAGGAGAGAGTTCCCTCATTACACTATCCCTAAACTATTCTAGTTTAAATATTTATTAAGATATTAATTACTCTACCTCCCTCCATCTGCCTTCAGAAGTTAAGCTGAAACACCGTGGATGGATGGTTGCTCATAGGAAAACAATGCATTAAAACCATTACCACCCAAGATGAAGACTGATGTTTTGTACAGTGCATTATTAATTGCTTTTGAGACTTCAATAAAATATCACACTGAAATAAGAATGACATGTTTTGTAACACTGACAAAAAAAGAAAACATTTCATCCGAGTTAACAACCATGGGAAATGAATGGTTAAAAATTAAAGAATTTAGTTTCTTTTAATCAAATAAACTCATCCGAATAAAATACAAATAAAGGAAAAGAAATAATGAAGGAAAGTTACAATCTTATTACTTACTCTGATATAGAGCTGCATCATTTCTTTTTCTCTTTGGGGGTTACGATACTTTTCATAGAAATCACGTCGTTTCTTTGTTTCTTTAGAGACTTTATCTTTTCTTTCCCGTTTTTCTGCTGGTTCATCTGAACTATCAGAAGATGACGGTACATGTATCTTTGGCTTTTCTACTTCAATATAGTTTTCATTGGGATTCAGCACTATTACTCCATATCCTTCCTGTTTTGAAAGCAAAGAAGGCAGCAGAATTTAATCTTAGAAACCATCTCAATTCACAAAAAAATCTGTAAAATCTCACAGAAAGTGATTTAATATAGTTGCATATTCATGAAAATATTTCTTTATAAAAGACTATAGTTTTAATTTTTCCAACAAAAAGTTGTTTAAAATGGTTTGCCTGTATTGTATATGTAAATAAGCAGAGATTACTGGTAAGAACAAAAAGACAAAATTGTAACATAAAGATTATAAAGGTTCCATTTTTTAAAAAGTATTTCAGGTCTTGCAGAACCCCCCAAATAATTGAAATAAATAATCAAATAACAAGTACGCTTTCAAACCACATTAAATTTTAAATACCCATTTTGAGAAAATAGCCTCTTTGCAAGTGAAGGTAAATATCAGACCACATTTTGTTAGATTTTGTTTCCCTTACATTGCACATTAATTTAATGAGCATTTTTTATTTGCTTGAATTCAAGAAAGAATAAGCAATTAAGGCATAAATTTAATCTAACACATTCTACAGATTTACATGTCTCTAATAGCAGAAACATATAATGTCTACCTGTGCAACTTGTATTTTTTTCCACCTCTCTTCTTTCATACAACAAAATAAACTAATGTCTTACTATAATGTGTGGAAGCAATTATTTAATCCTGAAATGTTTTCACTTTTAACTACCATAAGAATTTCTCTTTATTAGGGACCAGTTCCAGGAAACAAGTCCCAAAGTTTAAAGTACAGCTTACTGAGCTTTTACACCTTCTTTAAAGTTTTAGAAATGTTTTCCTGTATGACAATTCTAGCAAAGAAAACATTTCTATGGTTATAATTAAAAAAACTTTTGGTATTTATATTAAGTTATAACTGATGGAATAATCTAACCACAAGAAAACAGAGAAGAATAAACAATTTCCACTGACAAGCATGTGCAACATAAATTTGTGAAGCCATTGATATCTTATATTTCCTATTCACTTCTGTACTGTGGATGTCCCAATTTTGCCTTATAAAATCCTGTAAGGTCCTATTTTAGAAAGGTATTAGATTATGATAAAAACATGTAAGAGCCATAGAAAGTAAAATTTAAAAAAATCTCATCCTCAGTGAAAAAGAAAATGATATACTTTTTACAAAACTATAACTGTAGAACTACCTCAACTTTAAAATTTGTTTTTTGACAAATCAACCATAAGATGACCTAAAAAAAAAAGTGATACACTAACAATAGAGTAATATTAGCACAGACTCCATTATCTTATTTTTTAAATATACTATACCACTGCACTTGACTTGGTGTTGTTAATAGTCAATTTCACAATCTACGTAAAAACTTCATTAGGAGTTTTCAATCTTCTTTTTTACTCAATCAGTTGATATTATTTTCTAAAACCATGATATGGTTTGTAGATTGTGGAGTTCACTGAAGTTGTGATGTTAGTGATAGGACTGTTAATTAAGATATAGTTGTCTTACACATATGAAAACTATACAATAACACATACCAAACTGATTAACAAAATACCACATATTCTTTAATCTATATTCAAATAAAACTTTTATATAAACACAAGTTTTATGAAAAGTTATAAAATACTTCACCTATTTTAAAATTTAAGCGTTCTACATCAAAGTGCACAATAAGGGTTTTTTTTTTTTTGTTTGTTTTGTTTTGTTTTGAAGTGTCTTAGCTGGGAAGTCAAAGTTTTACCAACAAAAGATATTTTATTTGATCCTGCTTTATTCTAATCTGTATAGCTATTCAAAAGTCTTGTAATTCATTGTGATCACTGTCAGGTAGACAGATTGTCACTTGGTGATTTTCTACAGTTGGACACACTTGACTAGTTATTAAAATCACATTTGAAGGAAGTTCCTACCCCTCTTCCTTGTGCCTCTTACAACTTTTCATGCCCTTCTCAAATTTCAGCTATAACTTCTCCTCCCACCAAAAGTAAGTTAAAGAACACTGTTGCACTCTGCTAAACAGGGTGAAATAGAGGCATTCATACACTGTCTTCTGGTGTAAGGAACATAGTCAAAAAAGGTCACCATAGGCCAAAAAGAAAATTGCCTCCTTACTAGATTCTGTACCGTGAGTAAGTGGTCTCCTGTCATGTTTCTTCCCTGTCTTCTCTGAGTGAATTGAACTTTAAACACACACACACACACACACACACACACACACAAACACGTGCACGCACACGCATACACACACGCACACAGTGTCTCATACTTACATGAGTTACAAGTGGCAAACCTAAAAAAGAATCTTGAACTCTTAGAAATGAAAATAGTGATAGACTGCATTTTAATGATAATATGAAAACATCAAACTCTGTGTAACAAAGTGGGACTTTAATAAATTGATAGAATGTGAGCATCACCTTTGTACCATGAATAAATTCCAAATAAAGGTAAACTCTTTAGACAAAATTTACAGTCCCTAGAATGATAAAATTTTGCCCTATGTTTTTAACTTCACCACTAGACACATTATTTTCATAATACCATATTTATTTGAGCCTGATTTTACTTCAATTTTTGGATATCATGGATTGAAAAATTATTGTGCCTACTTGATTTTAAATGAACTCTGAAATTTGATGTGTCCTATCTAAATAAGTATAAAAAGCAGATACACATAAATCATCAAAGAAGTAGTATTTGTCTAAGTTATTGATTATGTAACTGAAAATTACATGACTCATTTGTCCAATTTTATAAAGACACAATGTCAATTTTTCACCGAGGCATCAACTGATGAAAAATGATTCTATTTTTAAATCACCACTATATAAATCAATTAAAGAATTTTTAGCATTTAGATTTCAAACAATGAATGCTTCTTTTTAAATCCTGAATTATTTAGAAAATATTTTATCATTTAGATATTTCACACCGCCAATTTAATTAATGGAATAACAATCAAGAAGTATTCAGGAATATTTTCTGCAGAAATGAAAGCTAATTTTAATAAATGCCTTTGTTGCAAATTCAATTGCCATTCTGTGAAAAACTTACATTTTTCAATTAAAATTTTCCTGATAAATTAACTAATGCAATATTCACAGAAACCGTTAATAACCATTTTATCATGAGGAACAGAAAATTGGAGGAACAAAATAAACTCCTCCACTTTTATGCTGTAACCACAGATGTGTAGTGAAACTTCATCTTTTCCTCCTTTTCTCTGTCAATATAAATACTGTCCAAAAATTCCTTTATATAATAAAGGTACAGAGATTTTTGCCATGTCAACATTAATATATTGAAATCAAAGTACCAAAGTAAATACTCAAAGTAAAACAAGGCACATAACATACCAATAGTTCAATTTAGCTATTTTAAATGCCCTATCCATTTATGTCTTAAAAAATCAGAATAAATGCCATTTAAAAAATTCTCCCTATTCCCTAAAACTCAATCAATACACACAGAAATTAAAAAAAGAGATCTTATTTTGACCTTTAACAAATGTACCCATAAAGTTTTACCAAACTTTATGAAATATATATTACATATACATGAATATAATATCATAAAAGAACTATGCATTTGCCACTCTAACAAAGAAGCTTCCATAACAAATGCTTACAACCTTAAACATTTTATACTGAAGTATTCCTTTTATATTTAATTATTCATGCTAAGATGCTATAAGATGAAAAGGCAGGTCATTTCAAACATCCATGGAAACATCTTTAACAACACAAAATGATGAAAATGATTATCTAACATTCCACAACTAAATAAATAAGACTTCTGGCATCTTGCATAATGATTTACCCAAATCAATTCCAATATCCAACATTTCAAGAGACAAAGCATATATAAAGTTGTTAATTAACTCTTATGTTTGAGTGTACAGTCTAGTAGAAGATCAAGAAAGTGATCAAGAGGACAGATATTGGTAAAAGTAAGCTTTATCTCTTTCATTTATCTCATTCCATTTTCTATCCTTTGTAGCTATAACTGTAGTTTCATTTTCAGAACTGTGTTTATAAGGTATAAGCCACGGAATCTTACTCAGAAACCCTCAAAATTGTATTGCTAGACATAGTATTTTATTCAGTACAAGGGTTTGCTGTGATTTAAACAGAATACACAGGCCTCCAGGCCTCCTTTACTTTGAAGTCCATAGATGCACTTACTAATAAATAATAGTCCATTTATCATTCAATCAACAAATGATGGCTTAGGTCAGAGGTTTAAAACAGATAGGTGATGCCAAACACAAAGAACCAAAGAGGAAACCTTGCTAAAGAAATTAAATCAGTATAGAAAGGTACTTGTCAAGAAGATTCTACAAATAGATAACATTCTTAAATGCCTGACCAAAACCTGAAAGTACTTTGACCCCAATGAAATCCTGCTAAAACTTAAGATTTATCCAACTTAATTTGCCTATTAATTACCAGTTATAAGGAAAATAGAAAACAGGAGCAAATTCTACATCTTTTCAAATCTCTTGTGGTTGGTTAAATAACAAATCAGGTGCAAGTACTCAGCCCTGCATATTAACCTGCCAATACTGCAAGCCACATGTGACCAAAGAGGTCAGGGGCCAGAGTAGAATCCTTTGACCTGTGGAACTGTCTGTTTTGGTGTCCAGCCAAAGCTCTGTAAAAGATCATTTTACACAGATTTATCAATCATATTTTTCAAGTTCAGCATTCTATCTGCTTGGTTTGAAAGAAAAAAGGTGCTCATCCTCAAGGGAAATGAAACCCAAGTGTTTTATCTATAAACTACATCTACCCATGGTTAAAATGGACAAACCACTGCCCATTCATCTTTTCTGAAAGATGTATGTTGTGTTTATTCTCATCTTTTTCACAACAAGGGTATGTCTATGTCACTGTTGCAACATTCTAGGTGCAACAGTGAGATGAGGTCATGACAACCAATCAGAAGTCACTAGTGAAGCGTTAAAGTAAACATAGCTGTTGGAGCTGCAGCACTGCTTGAAAAATGCCCCCTCCATTATTTCAGCAATTTTCTCAAGACGTGACCTGGGACTGAAACACCTAAAATGTCACTTGACTCCGTTTTGTGCTTCCTACCAGTGTGCATTTAGGTAACAGCCAATATTTTGTAAAATGTTTGTCATGAACATGTTTTAACTTGTAGCTCCCTACATTCTAATGTCGTGTTCCATGGTATAAAAATACCATAACACAGATTATTCTAGTAAGTTTCCAACTTCAAATAGCTCATCAAGTTAGTCAGTAAAAGAAAACATGCCACAAAAAGTTTTCAGAGGACCACCTGTTGTCTATTATTTTTACATAGCACTTACTCATAAATCATAACACAGGGTAATTAATCAAGCTGTCAAAGAGAAGGTCAAAGGTTATATGGTAGAGTCAGAAGGTCATGCATGGGCTGATAGAGGTCAGGGTCACACTGCATTCCTCATTATCAAGTTGGGATGAGAGACGGCCCAAGCAAACAAAAGTGAAAGCAGATGGAGAAGTGAGTGGATAAAAAAAAAAAAAAAAAAAAAAAAAGGAAAATTTCACAAACAAAAAGAAAAGTGAAAGAAGACTGTCAGCTGCCTTCAAGCAGAGAATAGAAGAAAAAGAAATACACTGAAATGTGCTCAAAGGAGCTCAAGAACATAAAGAAACTACAGTTTTATTAATTAAATAAGTTGAATATAACTTTTCTTGGCCATTTTATTAATGTATACTAAGCAATAGTAGAAAATATATGTTCACCATCTCCATACCTTCCTGAACTAGTATGCTCAAGATCATTTAACATAAAGGCAAAGAGTGCTAAGGGTAAAGTATGATTACAAAAAACAAAAACAAAAAAACCCAAAAACCCACAACTTATGAGAGCTTTTTCCCTTTAATACTGTTTCTGCATTTGAACATAGATGTGAAAATAGTTTTAGCCACAGGATAGATAATTTTTAAGTATGATACAAAGATACCCACAAATATAAATGCATCATAAAAGTCCTTTTGAATAACAAAACAGTTATAAAATATTCTATTATTATGCTGGCCTGAATCAGATGCAGAATACTGTGCAAAATTAGCTGTCACCCTTTGCTCAAAATCTTTGTTAATCTCATTTTGAATGTTTGCAGCTTTATCAACACATGCATCAATGTCAGCTCCTTGGTTACTGAACCGCTATAGTTGGAAGAAGATATAATTAAAATGTTTTGGCACAGAAAAGGTGAAATTGTATCTTCCCTTGTTCCCTTAGGAGTCTGTAAAACATGAAGGATATATTGACAAACACACACCCTTGTCTCTGGTTCTGACACCCCGGGTCATCCAAGTGCTATTTATTTTAAAAGATTCACTTTGCACTTACCTACATTATTGCCTGTTTTGTATCTAACTTTTCCTAGGTTCTAGAACATTGTGATGCTTAAACACCACAACTTTTTTCTCTTAATCACCAATAATTTATTTATTAAAGCATTCCATATATCCACAATAGCTTCATAAAAAAACATTCGCCATTCATTATCAAGGACATAAATGTGATTTAATACTGCAGCATTAGGAAATCTTTTATATTCTTTGCTTTTCATTCTCATAAAAAAAACCACATACACACACACACACACACACACACACACACACACACACAGAGACATGCATTTACACATTAAACTAAAAAGTAACAAGTTACAACTGTTGCCAGCCAATGACAGATCAAATCCCTAAGTGGATATAAGGGGTCTTACAGACACACTCCTCTATTGCATGGTCCCAAGAAGACCTAGATGGACAAATTTATCTTTTAGGATAAGATAGTTATGCCTTTATACCTTAGAGGGTTAAATGAAAGTCCAATATTCTCCTAGCTTCCTATTAAAATCCATTATAAAGCTGTGTAAATATCATAGTTATAGATGGTAGGCTCGAGGTCTTTCAAAATATTATCATTTTGATCCAATCATATACCATGCAAACATATGCCTTAGTTTTCAAGTTACTCCTAAAATCTGCTTAAAAACTATAGTACATAAATCATTTTATCTTCAGATATGCCACCTTTTTCTTTCTTCCCCCAATTAAAACATGTTTAAAACATTTTTGTTTTTTCAAGAAACAAACTGAGTGCTTTGCTTATGGTTCTAGAGTCCACTTGCAAGCATGAGGACATAAAGAAGGATCCCAAGTATCCCAAGTATTCACTGAATCAGTAATTCATTAAACACTGATTTCATACTACAAATATTTAATAAGCACCTACTATTAACCAAGTACTGTGATAGACACAGTGCTATACCTATGAGTCACCTTTCATTTTAAGATATTTCCATTTAATAGAAAATTCCAAATCAGAATTAAGTATAAATCTCTAAAAGGTCTATATGAAATCATTTTATTCTTCAAGAGAAAGAGGAATATGAAAAGGAAAAAACAAACAGAGGAAAGCATTATGATAAGATATTTGTTAATCCAATCTAGCTAGACTTTCAAAGATTGTTAATCCTAAATGGTAAACTATGTTTATGTTTGTTATTAAGAGTAACGGTTAAACTTACTCCATCACAATGAAAATGAACTTCTTGGACATGTGTGTGTGTATGTGTGTGCTTGTGTGTTGTATACATTCAAATATTTCAACGAGTAAAATCATTTCATAATCTAAA
Source organism: Leopardus geoffroyi (assembly GCF_018350155.1). Lineage (NCBI taxonomy): Eukaryota > Metazoa > Chordata > Mammalia > Carnivora > Felidae > Leopardus > Leopardus geoffroyi. The sequence continues at coordinate 155,884,068 of NC_059326.1, forward strand.
GGGAAAGCTTCTATACATATCTACCTCCTAATAAACAGGTGCAACTGAGTACAGCTATGAATTTCTCTTCCCACAGTGACCTATGTCAGAAGATCTCCTCATACTTCTTCTGCTAAATAATTTAATTACCTATGAGTTATGGTTTCTTTGTAACCTTTTAAATGAGTAACTCATTAAAATGCAAAAATATGCAAAACATGATGTCACCAGGTCAAACAGCTGTGTTGGTAAAATTATGGCTGTGAATGTCCCCAAGAACATGAAAATATTAATAATTTATATTGCTCATTAGATGGCAAAAACTCTTTAAACAGATTTAGAGACAGATTAATTTTATAATCACAAAATGCTACACTACCTCATGGTAACAAATCTTTCTACCATCTGTGACCCTTTGGTGTACATAAAACATATAAAAATTCATAATGGCTTAAAGTTTTTGCATTATAATATGTGTATTGAGGAAGAAAAATAGTAAGAACCTGAAATATGGCACTACAAGACCTTGTTTTTAAAATCACAACTATTTGCCAACTTTAATCACAACTTAATTTTCCTCCCAAGAAACCGGACACAGTAATGGCAAATAAAGTATAATATGAGACAGTCAACAAGTCATACCTCTGTAGACCAATATGATGAGATAACTGCCTTACGCTGTTTAAAAATAAATGTCATGCTATGAGCTCAAATCTTGTGTAGAAACTTCTCAGAGAATGACGAGAAGTGATGAAATTATGTAAACAAAGCAGTATCATACTAAAAGTTCAAAATGTCTCATGCCTGTGCTTCACAGTATCATGATGGTGCTGAGAGCAAAGGGCAGGAAAAGATCTCCCCAGCTCTCAGTTGTTTTTAGACATAAAATGTTTTAGTTTAAAAACATATGTGTTAATTGTCAAATCTGGGCTATTTAGCTAGGAAACTAGCTTC